>NW_027507685.1:92667486-93267486 GCF_037356315.1 Lithobates pipiens
AAACAGTCCGATGGAGCCCACACACTGTCGGATTATCCGACAACATGGTCCTATCGGACATTGTCCATCGGAATGTCCGACCGTGTGTACAAGGGCTTAGACAACTGTCGGCCTGGACTAAAGATCAGTAACTGGCAGGACTGGCTTCTAATCATGTCATTAATATGCAGAAATGCAGCCCCAAACGTTCACACCTCCACCATGCTTCACAGTTGGCTGCAGACACTCATTATTGTGCCGCTCTTTGCCAACAAACTGCCTTCTACTACAGTTAAATATTTCAAATTTTGACTCATCAGTCTAAAGCACCTGCTGCATTTTTCTGCATCCCATTTCCTACGTTTTCCTGTCTCCAAGCCCCTGTACACATGGTCGGAGAATCTGTCGGAATGCGTCTTATCGGACCGTGTCGTCAGATAATTCGACTGTGTGTGGTATGCATCGGACTGATTCCGTCCGAATCTCCGTCCGACCCAATTTTCCAACATGTTGGAAATATTTCCCGAACCAACTGGGCCGGATGGACCTAATCCGATCATGTGTAGAGCATTTTCTTGTTCTTTACAATGCTGCAAGAACCAACTTCTTTTGATGCTCATAGTCACACACACTTCTCCCGAACTGATTTCATTACTCTTTTTTAACCATTTCAGCAATACAATTTTAGTTTAAGTCACATTTACACAATGTTTGTTTTTGTTTTTTATTTTTTGGCTGTTTTTTTTGGGGGGGGGGGGGTTCCCTAAAAATCTCCTTTTTTTTTTTTTTTTTTTTTTAAATTGTAATTTTTATTGAGAGAATTTTTTTACAGAAAATGAAAAGATACAGAACTGACAATATTCAAAGAAAATCTGGTGCATACCTTATTGGAGAGACTGATATAACCTCATGGTGACTACAGATATACAGTAGCAATGGAAGGATAAAAATAGATAACTAAAAGAAAACAAAGCAAAATAAAATGCAGAAAGGAAATAAACAACAGAAAAGTATTACGTAAAACCTTATGAAAATAAAAGGCTGAGAGACAACACATATGTCGTAATGCAGGGGTTGGGGTCTTGAGCAGATGCTTCAATAACGTGACTAATATCTGACAAAAGAGGGCTACATACCACTATAAATTTCCACAGGAGGTAAGGTAAGCTTCAAATGGCCGTTGGGCCAGCAGAAACAGACTTGAAGTACCGACAAGATACAAAACATCGGGGAGCGAGAAGGTCAGGGAACACTAGGGGACGGACACCGACCGGGTGGCTAGGGGTACCAAGGGCACCTGTGGGAGCCCAAAAATCGAGGCATCCCAGGGGGCCCAGATTACGCCAAACCGGTCAATCCCATCCTCCACCATAGCCGTCAAATGTTCCATCCTGCGTATGTCCCCGACGGTTTGTATCAGCTGAGTCTGGGTTGGGGGCTGAGTAGACAACCAATTAGAGGGGATAGCTCTTTTAGCAGCAAGCAGCACATAGGAAGCTAATTTATTAGCTGCCTTCCCCAACTCCGGGAAGGGAAGGCCTAGGAGAAGGTGGACAGGATCCAATGGAATGGGGGTGTCAAAAGTTTGCTGGAGCATGTGAGATACCATGGACCAGAAAGGAGTAATTAGAGCGCATTGCCAAAAGATATGATAATGCGTACCCTTGGTCCTCCCACACCTCCAGCACATGGGAGAAAGAGAGGCGTCATACCGATGAATAACCTCGGGGGTCCTATACCAGAACAGTAGGACTTTATATGCTGTCTCTCTCTGTGCCACACATCTGGAAATTTTAGAGGTGGAGGACCAAATTCTGGACCATTGCGGGAGAGTGATTTGTCGATTAAGGAGCTGCGTCCATTTGTCCATGTAGGAGTGGGATAGGGCAGTGAGAGAGGACCTCTGCTGGAGTATATGGTAAATACTAGAGATAAGCTTTGCTTGGTAGGGGCCCTGGGAGCAGAGCAGCTCAAAAGGCGTCGGTGTGGAGAGGGAGAGAGAGGGGGAAAGAGTTGAAAAGTAGTGAGTTATCTGGAGGTAGGAATACCACATGTGGTTTGGGAGTTGACTGTCGGTTTGGAGGGCCGAAAAGGGCTTAAGTTTACGCGTGACAGGGTGAACGAAGTGGCGGAGTTGGAACAACCCCTCTTTAGCCCAGGGAAACATACGAACATGCGATAGACTGTCAGGAACTAAAGGATTAAACAGCACATTAGAGAGGGGGGGACAGGGTGATGACAATGCAAATTTGGAAGAGCAGGAACGCCACAGTCTAAGCGTGAACAACATGGGACCCAGGCATAGATCCAGAAGCCCGGGGTCCCTCATTGTCCCCGGCGACCACGCCAAGGAGCAAGGATGGGTCGGATATAGGGAACCCATCTCAATCTCCGTCCAGCGATTCGGAGGTCTCAGGCAAGACCAAGACACTATCGGGCGCAAATGAGATGCCAGATAGTATTTGTAGACGTCTGGTGCACCCATGCCCCCCTGATCTTTGGGGGCAAAAACCACCGAACCAGCCACTCTATGGGCCCTGCCATTCCAAATAAATTTCAAGAACCAGCGCTTAAGCAACTTAATCTGTGACATCGGGATGGGGACAGGCAAGGTTTCAAAATAATATAACAGTTTTGGCATGATGGACATTTTCAGCACGTTAATTCGGCCTATCCAGGACAGGGGAAGGGAGGTCCATCGAGATAACATACTGTTGATAGACTTAAACAGAGGGATCTAATTGGTCGGGTAAAGGGCGGAGTAGGAAGTCGTTAGCTGAACCCCAAGATATTTGAGGGACGATGTGCACCATCGGTAGGGGAATGTATTTTGTAGACGCAGGAGTTCCTCCGGGGGAACATGGAGGGGGAGGGCCTCCGTCTTTGCCGTGTTGACCTTATAGCCCGACAGGGAACTAAATTGAGTGAGTAGGGCATGAAGGGAAGGGAGGGAAATGTCGGGACTGGTTAGAGTAAGGAGGACGTCATCCGCAAATAAAGATAATTTATACTCCCTTTGCCGCATGGGCACCCCCTTGATATCAGGGTGAGATCTGATAGCCTTTGCCAGGGGCTCTAGGCAGAGTATAAAGAGGAGCGGGGAGAGAGGGCAGCCCTGTCTCGTCCCGTTTGTCATAGGGAATGAGTGGGAGGTGAAGGACACTAATCGGACCTGGGAAGAGGGGTTGGAGTATAGGGATTGTAGCGCGGAGAGAAAGGGTCCCCGCAAGCCAAATCTAGTGAGGGTCGCGAACATGTAGGGCCAGCTTAACCGGTCAAACGCCTTTTGGGCGTCCAGACTGAGAATCAGGGCGGGGCGACGAACCCTGTTCAGCATGTCAATTAGGTCTATAGTTCGCCGGGTGTTGTCACCCGCATGCCTGGTTGGAACGAAGCCCACCTGGTCTCTGTCTATGAGCTTCGTCAGGAATTGGGACAAACGGTTTGCAAGGATTTTTGTAAATAGTTTGTAGTCTGAATTTAAAAGGGCTATAGGTCTGTAGTTGTCTGGTAGGGTCGGGTCCTTGTCCTGTTTAGGAATGACCGTGATGAAGGAGTGAAGAAAATGTTGGTGAGGTGACTTACCTAGAAGCAGCGAGTTATACAGGGTCACTAGATGAGGCGACAGGATGGGGAGGAAATGTTTGTAATAGGAGTATGGGAGGCCATCCGGACCTGGGGCTTTGTGGGAGGGGAGAGCCTTAACAGTGTTATCCACCTCATCCTCTGTAACGGGTGCGTTTAGGATATGCAGATCCGAATCTGACAACTGGGGGAGCTTCAGGCCCGACATGAACTCCTCAAAAGCAGCCAAATCAAAAGTTGGATGTTGTGCGGGGGTTAGGCAATTATAGAGTTTGTTATAGAAGTCGCCAAACACCTGGGTCATTGTCTGGGGGCAGAAAGTGGGGGACCCGTCAGGGAGTTTGATGTGGTCGGGGAAGGCGTGATAAGGCCTAGGGTTAAGTCTAGAAACCAACATCCTGTGTGGCTTATTCGAGTACTCATAGAACTTCTGTTTAGCCCACAGGATTGATTTGTCTATGTGAGACATGTCTAGGGATTTAATACGGTTCCGCAGGCCTGTGACCGTGCGCAGCCGATCCACCGTGGGGGAGCGCAACAGAGCCCTTTCTGCTCTGTGAAGTTCTAGGAGCAAAGAAGTTTTCAAGAGAGCTGCATCTTTTTTCCTTCGAGAACCGAGAGCAATACATTGCCCCCGGAAGAAGGCCTTGTGGGCCTCCCAGAGGGTGGATGGGCTGGGCACGGAGCCCTTGTTCAGGAGAAAATATTCGGTCAGGGCCGCTTCGAGTTTAGCATTGGTTTCAGGGTGCTTGAGCAGGGACTCGTTGAGTCTCCAGTGACATTTCTTGGGGAAAGCAGCAGATAGGCATAAATCTAGAGTCAAGGGGGCATGGTCCGACCAGGTTATCGCACCCAGGTCAGAGGACACTGCGTGAGATATCAAGGGGGCCGTAATAAATAAATAATCCAAGCGAGAGAACATCTTGTGAGGAGGGGAGTAAAATGAGTATTGCCTACCCGAGGGATGTTTCAGCCGCCAAGCGTCGAACAAGTGGTGTGTACGAATAAGTTTCCTAAAGGAGGTAGCCAGGGTGTGAGAGGCCGGGGGAGGAGTGAGATTAAATAGAGATCGTCTGTCCCGGGCGGGAGTGAGCACAGCATTAAAGTCCCCCCCTAGAACTGTAAAGGGAGTAGAAAGCTTATGCAGACGTGCCAAGGCATTTGTGAGAAATTTCACCTGGCCTGAATTGGGGGCGTAGACGTTCATGATCGTCATAGGATTAGAGAGATAGGATCCCTGCAAAATAATATAACGACCATGAGGATCCACTTGAGAGGACCTAACCTGGAAAGGACATGAGTTTTTTATTAAAATTGCTACTCCAGCCTTCCCCGAGGGGTCCGATGCCACATAAGACACCGGAAAATGTTTAGATGCGAATCTAAATGAGCCTCCGGCCCGGAAGTGCGTCTCTTGGACTAATATCACATCCGCGCCGGAGGCCCTAAACTCCCTCAAGGCCAGCCATCTCTTCCTGACGGAATTCAGGCCCTTTACGTTATAGGAGACCAGTTTCAAAGCCATGTCGCGTCGGGGCTGTCAGGCCAGTGAACATGCAGGTCAAAGGGCGGAGGCCCAGACACAACACGGCTCAAAAGGGGGCCAGGGAGGGGCCCCAACCCGCCTATCAGCACATCTAAAAATCTCCTTTAAAGACACTGCTCATTTCTCCTTTTTTTTTACTTTTTATTTTTGGGTGTAAACTTACAACAACATTATTGTATTTTTTAGATTTTCTTTTTCTTTTTTAATCTACAGGAGGTTGTTTAGTGTTGGAACCCCTTGTTCTTTAGTTCACTTTGTATTTTGGAAATGTACCGGCCTGCTCACAAATAAACTCTACTTTTTGAAGGAAAACACATTACACAAGTATTTCATCAAACAAAAATAACATTTATTTTGTTTGCTCGAAAATAAAAATAGGAATTCAGCACTGGAGAAACTTCTTAACTTTGGTGCAGCCTTTGGCCCCCAGGGCAGACATGGCTAAATGAGATATAAAAAAATTGGTGGCCTGAGGAGTACATATCTCAGGGAGAGAAGTCTGCTCCTGAAGTCCTAGAGAGCAGGAAATTCAGATGCCATTTCTGTTCCCAGGATGGTGATCTTGAAGAGGCTGCATCTTCTGGCACACCAGACTCAACCCAGGCCATCACTCTCTGGTCTTCCTTTGTGACTTCCCACCAGGCATCCTTCTAGGCTGTGGCTGGGCTCCTGTAGCTGGGGCAGGAGGAGAAGGAGGGCGTTGTTGGACCTCCTGGCTGCCACTTGCCACAGCCTCCCCCCGACTGAGGTTGTCCTGTGTATGAAAAGGGGACATAGTTTTAGTTTTTTGATCATCAATCACATTTTGTGCTCCTGGCTTTTGCTATTTGACTGTTACCAAATGGAACAGACTATCATTCTGACACCAGCATTTTTCTTTCCCGTCCCAATCATTTTTGGTCACTACTGTCTATTGAGATGTAAACCACTTTGAGAAATCTCAACTTACTGATCAATAAGAACATCTAGTTAACATCATTAAATGTAACACAAGAAATTTGTTCAACAATTCAATACCTGTCTCAAGCTGGGCCCCACCACATGGTGCTGCCTGGAAGGCCCAGGTTGGACATCAGAAGCCTCAGCTGGGGGTGAAGGATGCCTTGGAGGAAGCATGGAGAGTGGTGGCCTGGGTACCCCTTGGTCTACCAGAAAATGCAGCCTGTCAAAGTGCACCATCCTGGGGTAGTAAACAGCATCTGGATCTCCTGCTCTCAAGGACTCCAGGTGCTTCTTTCTCTCCCTGAAATATGTAAGCTTCATGGCCACAATTTTGCGATTCAGATATGTCATGTCTGCCGTGGGGACCCTGATCTGCACCAAAGCAAGCAGTTTCTCCAGTGCTGCGTTCCTCTTTGATCTGTCATAATAAAACTTGTTGTGGAACTGCCACAGGCAGGGCATCTCCATGTAGAGCTCGAGGAATAGCCCCATAAAGTTGGGATTGTTGAATGGGTCCATTTTGTCTGCAAGACACAACACAAGACAAACCCTCAAATACTAATAATGCAATTAAAATCCCTCATAATCTTGTCCCAACAGTGGCCTAGATACAAGCAGTCTAGTCTAGTGTAGCACAAAGTTAAAAATGTTACCTTCGTTTCGACGTTCGCCGCGTCCGTGACTCACACTCTCCTCCCAGATCGTACAGACGATACACATGTGTGGCGTTTTATATACAGCGCACATGCGTGAAACTCCGCCCGCCCCTGACGTTCTTTCCAGACTATTCCCCGCCCCTTCGCTTCCTGCGCAGTGGGGAGAGCACACGGCGGAGAGAACGCAGGTGCGCAATAATAGTTCCACTAACGAGGAGGAGGGTGAGGAAAGCCCGGAGCCTGAAACGTCCCGAACCTGGAAGACAAGATTTAAGGCCTCAAATATGTCTTTTGGAGAGATGTTGGAGATGGTCGACATATTGAACAGGACCGACTATGATGAGAAGTATGGACCTTACCCAAACCCAAATATCAGAAAGGCCAAGATCATGAATAAAGTTGTGAAGTCTTCTGAAGAATTTTGGGGTACGCCGATCCAAGGATCAACTTAGAAACCGCTGGTCAGAGCTGAAACTGAGGGAGCACAAGCAGTACCTAAGGATCAAGCGTGTTCTTAAAAAAAGTAAGTAGTTGTCGTGTGTTCATATGATTATTCTTGCTTGCATACATGCTCCATGTGCTTTGATTTCATGTTGTGCATTTTAAAATGGCCACTTTCAAGGTCATGGTTTCGTTCATTCGTATGAAACATCGTTCTGCAGGGAAGTATTCGAGCTTAACAAAGTGTCCCCAATAATGTTCTCACCTTGTAACTCGGCCCAAAAACACAATTGTACAACACTTCCAAGCAATGTTTCATATTCCTATTTATGCCCTTTGTGTGCTAATTAAGCTTTGTTTACATTCTCATAGGGGAGGGAAGACTCGGCAAGTATGTGGACACCAGGTGTCAGGACCTGGACTTGAACCTGGGACCTCAGCTGTGTCTGGCAATGAATCTTCTCTCTGAGCTATCTGAGATGCTGGACAGGTCCTTGTCAGATCCTTTTGACAACCCTGCCTTGAACCTTGATTTCAGCTGAACCTTGAACTCTTTGCTCCTCCCATGAACTTCCTGATATAAGCCATGTCTCTGCACTTCCTCCTTGCCAGAATATTGTGCTATCTCCAGCCTGTATCTCGCTCCCGTCTTCTCTGCTGCCGCTTATATTTGCTACTGCTCGTTATCGACCCTTGGCTTGTTCCACGACTACGCTTCTGCCTGATCCCAATCTGCAACAACTCCTTACCGACCTTTTGGCTTGCTTACTGACCACGCTTCTGTTTGATCCTTACCTGCTCATCCGCTACTGAACCCCGGCTTGCTCACCTCCTGGTGGGGCGATCCTGAGGACCACGACCTGGTACTAACACGCAGCTAAATCCATCTCTACCATCTGGAGCTCTGGTGAAAACCGGTTAGTACTTAGACTCCGCGCCTCAGGTGAGCCTGTGTCATCTGCCAGGGTGACTGCCTGTGTTCCCATCCTGCTGGTTAGTGGTAGTCCTGCAACTGCTATAGCAATTGGTCTTCGAGCCTGACCCCTGATCGTGACAGAATATTCTGGCCCAAAACATGGAGGCTGCTATAGCAAATGCCGTGGCTCCGTTCAGGCAGCAAATTGCAGAGCTGCAGGAGTTCGGTGTCACTTACCAAGAAAAATTCTCCGTACTGGAAGGTGTGGTGAAGGAACAGCATGAAGAGATCCGTGCTCTAACAAAACAATTGCTGGATCTACGTTCCCGAGATGATACTAACGCACATATGCCTCACCCACCCAAGTTTAATGGCGACCGCCACCATTACAGAGGTTTTCTTAACCAGTGTCGCATCTATTTCCAAATGCGACCCACTGCATTCATTTCTGAAAGACAGAAGGTAATGTTTGTTATCAACCTCCTGACTGGGGAAGCTCTAGCCTGGGCCTCCCCCTATATCGAACAAGACAGTGCCATGCTGAATAATTTCCAGACTTTCGAGGATGCAATGAATCAAGTTTTTGATGATCCCAACCGCTGCGCTACGGCTGAAGCAAAGTTGCATAGTTTACGGCAGGGTAAACGCTCTGTTGCTGAATACACAGCTGAATTCAGACGCTGGATGGCAGATACCACTTGGAACCCAGCAGCGCAAAAAAGTCAGTTCCGCCAAGGCCTTTCTGAACAGGTAAAAGATGAGCTTGCCAGAGTAGAGACTCCTAATGATCTTGAAGCCTTCATCCAACTATGTATCCGAGTTGATCAGAGGCTTACAGAAAGGAGGAAGGAGAGTCTGGGAATGTTTGGAAGTAATGGTGGCATGCGTTTCCCTGCTAGTCAATTTGTTCAGAAGGATCCAAGAGTTTCTCCAGATTCTGACACAGCTGAACCTATGCAGGTTGATGCAATTAAGAGATCCATTTCTTTTCAGGAGAAAGAAAGAAGACGTTCAGAGAATCTCTGTCTATATTGTGGAGACTCTGGGCATTACGCAGTTAACTGTCCTAACAAGGTTAGAAGAACAATTGCTGTGACTGATGTGATCCTGCCTGAACAAATCAACTCTATTACCCAGTCTATCTCCCCATTGATTCTTGAAGAAAATAAAGTAAATTCTCCACTGTCTCATTTTGTCATCCCTATTAAACTTATTTCTGAGGGCCGTGAAATCCCCTGCTCTGCTATGCTGGACTCTGGGGCTGGAGGAAACTTTATGGACATAGAGTTTGCCCACCGCAATAACATTCCAGCCAGAAATACACCTGCTCCTATTGAGATGGAGACAGTTGATGGTTCACCCTGATCCTCAGGACCTGTTACCCATAAAACAGTTCCTCTGGTAACCCAGTTTGAGGCTGATCATCGTGAGACCATCAGCTTTCAGTTGATTACATCACCCAAATTTCCCGTCATTTTGGGCATTCCTTGGTTCTCCACTCACAATCCCTCTATCAACTGGGGAACCATAGATTTCACATCTGCCCACTGCAAGGAACACTGTAGGGAATCTTACCAAACAAGTTCTCCGCTGGTCAAGGAATTGCAAGTCGGTGTGGTAACTACCCAGTCATATCACAACTTGCCTCCAAAATACCATGCGTTCCGGGATGTATGTGATAAGAAAAATGCAGATAAATTACCTCCTCACTGCCCATACGATTGCCCAATTGAGCTGCTCCCAGGGGCTGAAATACCTTTCGGCCGCCTTTTTAATCTGTCAGAACCTGAATTAAAAGTGCTCAGGGAGTGGCTTGATGAAAATTTAGAGAAGGGTTTTATTAGACACTCAACATCTCCTGCAGGAGCAGCCCTATTCTTTGTTGAAAAGAGAGACTCCACTTTGCGTCCATGCATTGATTACAGGCACATAAATAAGGTCACTATTAAAAACCGTTATCCACTCCCATTGATCTCGGAAATGTTGGAAAGACTTCATTCTGCCAAAGTGTTTACAAAACTTGACCTACGGGGGGCATATAACCTGGTCCATATTCGTCCAGGAGACGAATGGAAAACCGCCTTTAGAACCAGATATGGACATTTCGAGTCCTTGGTCATGCCCTTTGGTCTCTGCAATGCCCCTGCAACCTTTAAACACTTCATAAATGATGTTTTTTTCGAGATCTGTTGGACCAATTTGTCATTGCTTATCTGGATGACATCCTTATCTTTTCCGATAACCTGGAAGAGCACCGCAGGCATGTTTGCACTGTCTTTGAAAGATTAAGGAAGAATCAACTTTATTTCAAACTGGAGAAGTGTGAGTTTGAACAAGCCCAGATCCAGTTCTTAGGGTATATTATTTCTCCAGATGGAGTGAGCATGGACCCTGAGAAGATTAAAGCAGTGGTAGATTGGCCTGCCCCTGGAAACATTAAGGAAATCCAACGATTTGTCAGGTTTGACAACTTTTACAGAAAATTCATAAGGAACTTCTCTAAGGTGATAGCTCCAATTACCCAACTAACAAAGAAAGGGGAGCCCTTTGTGTGGTCATCTGAGGCACAGGCTGCTTTTGTAAAGTTAAAAACTCTTTTTACTTCTTCACCATTATTGGTACATCCCAATCCTGAATTACCGTTTATAGTGGAAGTGGATGCTTCGGACTCTGCCGTGGGAGCTATCCTCTCTCAACGACGTGGTGAAAAGATGCAGCTTCATCCTTGCGCTTACTTCTCTCGTTTAATGTCTTCAGCCGAAAGAAATTATGATATTGGGAATAAGGAGTTACTGGCAATTAAGGAAGCATTTTCTGAATGGAGGCATTTGCTGGAAGGTGCTAAGCATCTTGTGACCGTTCTCACAGATCATAAGAATCTGGAATTCATTAGTTCTGCCAAGAGATTGTCTTCTAGACAAGCACGTTGGTCATTGTTCTTTTCCAGTTTCAATTTTATTATCTCATATCGACCTGGGTCAAGGAATGGTAAGGCTGATGCCTTTATCACGAATGTTGTCTGGACCTCTCCAGGAAAACAACTCTGAATACACAGTCCTGCCTCAAAAGAACTTTCTAGGTGCCACAAGTTCTAAAGCACTCTTGAGTCTCCTCAAGGAAGGGTATGAGAATGACCCACTCCTCAAAAATCCTCCTATGGACATCATCCTTGAGTACAAAAATGGCTTCTGGACTCAAGCACATCGCCTCTATGTACCTGAAGTTGCTCGGGTTAAAGTCCTCAAGTTGGTTCATGACTCCAAACTTGCTGGACATTTTGGGGTTTCTAAGACAGAGGAACTTTTATCCCGTTCCTTTTGGTGGCCTGGGTACAAAAGAGATGTCAAAGGTTATGTAGACTCGTGCCTGGTCTGTGCTCGCAATAAGACACCCTGAGCTTCTCCTTTGGGGTTGCTCCAGCCATTCCCTGTCCCATCAAGACCATGGGGATCAATTTCTATGGACTTTGTAGTCGATTTACCCCCCTCTAAAGAAATGACCACCATCTTGGTTGTTATTGATCGCTTCACGAAGATGGCTCACTTTATACCGGTCAATGGGGTACCCTCTGCAGAATAAACTTCGGAGTTGATTGATGGTTCGAGAAATCTTTAGACTACATGGAATTCCAGAAGATGTAGTTTCTGACAGAGGAGTGCAATTCACTTCAAACTTTTGGAAAAGCTTCTGCTCAGCTCTAGGAGTAACAATTAATCTATCTTCTGCTTTTCATCCTCAGTCTAATGGTCAGACCGAGCGGACCAATCAAACGTTAGAGCAGTACCTTCGATGTTTTGTTAATTATCTTCAGGATGACTGGGTGGACTATCTTCCTACAGCGGGGTTTGCTTATAACAATTCTAAACATAGCTCCACCTCTCAGACCCCTTTTTTCCTAAATACCGGGCATCATCCAGCTTTTATCCCCGATCTCCCTATCTCAACTCCGATTCCTGCTGTTACCAACAGATTAACTGCTTTACAGGAGATCCAGGATAAATTGATCGAGACTTTGAGGGAAGCTCAGGAAAGTTACAAAAAGGCTTCAGATAGACATCGCAGAGCACTTCCTACCTTTCATGTGGGTGATCAAGTTTGGTTATCTACTAAAAATCTGAAGGTTCATGTTCCATCTGCAAAGTTGGGACAAAAGTTTGTGAGACCTTTCCAGATCTTGGCCCAGATCAACCCAGTCGCCTTTCGCCTAAAACTTCCAGCCAGTATGAAGATTCACCCTGTGTTTCACATATCGCTACTCAAACCTTTTCACAAAAATACTTTTTCGGGAAGAATTCTTCCACCCCCTCCACCTGTTAAGGTACAGGGTGAAGAAGAATATGTGGTGGAGAAAATTCTTGATTCCAGGATCTATAGGAACAAATTGCAATATCTGGTTCAATGGGAAGGATATGGGCCAGAAGAAAATTCTTGGGAGCCTGAGCAGAATGTTCATGCTCCTAGATTAACAAGAGAATTCCACCAGAGGTTCTCTCACAAACCGGGCCCTAAGACGTCCAGTGGACATCCTGGGAGTAGGGGAGTACTGTCAGGACCTGGACTTGAACCTGGGACCTCAGCTGTGTCTGGCAATGAATCTTCTCTCTGAGCTATCTGAGATGCTGGACAGTTCCTTGTCAGATCCTTTTGACAACCCTGCCTTGTACCTTGATTTCAGCTGAACCTTGAACTCTTTGCTCCTCCCATGAACTTCCTGATATAAGCCATGTCTCTGCACTTCCTCCTTGCCAGAATATTGTGCTATCTCCAGCCTGTATCTCGCTCCCGTCTTCTCTGCTTCCGCTTATATTTGCTACTGCTCGTTATCGACCCTTGGCTTGTTCCACGACTACGCTTCTGCCTGATCCCAATCTGCAACAACTCCTTACCGACCTTTTGGCTTGCTTACTGACCACGCTTCTGTTTGATCCTTACCTGCTCATCCGCTACTGAACCCCGGCTTTCTCACCTCCTGGTGGGGCGATCCTGAGGACCACGACCTGGTACTAACACGCAGCTAAATCCATCTCTACCATCTGGAGCTCTGGTGAAAACCGGTTAGTACTTAGACTCCGTGCCTCAGGTGAGCCTGTGTCATCTGCCAGGGTGACTGCCTGTGTTCCCATCCTGCTGGTTAGTGGTAGTCCTGCAACTGCTATAGCCATTGGTCTTCGAGCCTGACCCCTGATCGTGACACTAGGGACCACACCCCTCCCAAAGAAGGGCAACTTCCAAAAGAAGAAACAGAGGAGCAGGAGGAGGAGGAAGAAGGAAAGATTGTGGAGGTTGGCCAAATTGTCACCACAACAGGTGAGTGTCGGAGAACACAGCTTCCGGTAAGCTCATCAATGTATATCGCCATATTTGGATTACATGGTGTGTTTTTTTTTTTTTTTTTTTTTTTTCTAGGTGATGTGGAAGAAGATTCCCGTTTTACCAGTGAAAGTGCCCAGATCTTGATCGGGGAGATAATGGGGTGCAATAGGGATTTGGAAATTGTACAACAAAACATCAATGATGTTAAAAATAAAATGAAGAACATCATTGATGTTTTGGGGAGAGTGTGAAAACGAAAAAACTAGATAGGGTTTTATTTTTGCTTTTTAACAAAAACATGTTGTATTTTGCATAATTCCAAATTTGGAAGATGCACAGAGTGTGTAAACATGCGCTATCTCCCATCATGGGGGATCAATGTACATGTTTTGTGGAAAGTGTCTGAGATGAAGGGGTTACAGCACCAAAGCATGTACATTGATCCCCCATGATGGGAGATAGCACATGTTGACACACTGTGTGCATCTTCCAAATTTTGATTTTTCAGGGCTCACACCCCATGTGATGAAGGCAATATCAGCCCAGTTTGTACATACTCATGTCTGATATTGTCTTCACTTTTCCAAGTTGAACTTTGTAAGTTCCTGTGTTCTGTATTTTACGGTTTGATACATGCCTGTTTACACAAAAAAACAAGTAAAAAATAAATATGATTAAACTGGGTTTTGGATACCCAAAATATCTTGGTTTGTTGTAAAAACCTTTACTAAACGCACATATGAATGTGCTTGTATTAAAAAGTTGAATTCTCAACAATGTGTGGATTCCTTTTTCATTGGGCTTAAAATGTATTTGTAGTGAAATTTTAGTTTGTGCTGAGAGTGTGTGATTTACTAAAGGCAACTCCACTTTGCACTCCAAGTGCAGTTTCAGGTGTACTTTTGCAGTGCACTTGTAGTGCATAGTGGATGTGCCTTTAGTAAAAAGCACCCACAGTGAGGTGTAAATTTGGACAATCATGGCATTTTCCTGCCATGGTGCTGAAAATGAGCATGATTTAGATCAGTAATGCACTACACATTAGTTAACAAAAAGATGAAGAAGAGACTGTCCCCTCATCTCACTCTGAACTTGGGTTTGCACTGTTGCTGAAAAAGGCACAACTTTAAAAAAAATGGCAAAGTGTGAGGCCACAGTCTGCCATTCCTGTTGCATTGAAGGACACTGTGTAGTGACACAATAAAAAAAAAACTAGTAATTTTACAAATCAACTTTGCATGCAGATTAGACACCCACATTTTTGGACAAAGTTAGTATAACATTTTTTTAACTGAGTATTTAAAGCCTAAAGTATAAGGTCCCCTTATGAGAGTCCTAACCCCCCCCCCCCCCATCCCCCACATCTGATGGGCCCTTGATAAAAAATGAGGGAGGATGTTTAGGAGAGCTAACCCTCTACACTTGATTGAGAGCTGAATGCCTAAATAATGTGTGATACTTTGTGAAGCCCCTCCTTAGTTACACTATTGCCAGCCCACTGGACAGGTAAGAAGTGTCATAATAACAAAATGGAAGCACATTTTGACATTCTGCTATTACATAGCAAGAAAATTAATGTGTTAAAAAAATCAAAATAGCATTTGAAAGTATTGAGGCCCTTACACTACATGTTTTGGTGAATTTGTCCATAAATGTTATCATGAAAAAGGTATTTAGAGTGTGTATTGGGTTGCGTCAAGTCATCAGATAGAAGATTGCTATCAGCTGAGGTAGCAGTTGGGGAGAGGGGGGTTCCTAATGAGTAGTGATGGACGAACTTCCGACGGGACGTTTCGCGAACGCGAAACGCGAACGGACACAAACGTTCGCGAAAACGACCGTTCGCCGCGGGCTCCATTGACTTCAATGGGAGGCGAATTTCGCAAACCTTTAGGTCGAATTTGCGGCCACGGGGTAATTATTAGGGGGTAGCACGTAGTCCCACCACCTGGACAATAGCATAATACATGTATGAGGTGAATTTGGGATCGATAACTACAAGCATTTTTTTTTTATTTGGGAAATTGTTCTGACAATTCAGGACTATGGAGCTAATGAAGGCAATGGAGGAGAGGGAAGGTCAGGGACCAGGGTAGGCAAACAAGAGGGTGCAGGAGATACAGAGCACTGACAGCAGCACCGTAATACAGAGCACTGACATCAGCACCGTGACATACAGCGCTGACAGCAGCTCCGTGACATACAGCGCTGACAGCAGCTCCGTGACATACAGCGCTGACAGCAGCTCCGTGACATACAGCGCTGACAGCAGCTCCGTGACATACAGCGCTGACAGCAGCTCCGTGACATACAGCGCTGACAGCAGCACCGTGACATACAGCGCTGACAGCAGCTCCGTGACATACAGCGCTGACAGCAGCTCCGTGACATACAGCGCTGACAGCAGCTCCGTGACATACAGCACTGACAGCAGCTCCGTGACATACAGCGCTGACAGCAGCTCCGTGACATACAGCGCTGACAGCAGCACCGTGACATACAGCGCTGACAGCAGCTCCGTGACATACAGCGCTGACAGCAGCTCCGTGACATACAGCGCTGACAGCAGCTCCGTGACATACAGCGCTGACAGCAGCTCCGTGACATACAGCGCTGACAGCAGCTCCGTGACATACAGCGCTGACAGCAGCACCGTGACATACAGCGCTGACAGCAGCTCCGTGACATACAGCGCTGACAGCAGCTCCGTGACATACAGCGCTGACAGCAGCTCCGTGACATACAGCACTGACAGCAGCTCCGTGACATACAGCGCTGACAGCAGCTCCGTGACATACAGCGCTGACAGCAGCACCGTGACATACAGCGCTGACAGCAGCTCCGTGACATACAGCGCTGACAGCAGCTCCGTGACATACAGCGCTGACAGCAGCTCCGTGACATACAGCGCTGACAGCAGCTCCGTGACATACAGCGCTGACAGCAGCTCCGTGACATACAGCGCTGACAGCAGCTCCGTGACATACAGCGCTGACAGCAGCTCCGTGACATACAGCGCTGACAGCAGCTCCGTGACATACAGCGCTGACAGCAGCTCCGTGACATACAGCGCTGACAGCAGCTCCGTGACATACAGCGCTGACAGCAGCTCCGTGACATACAGCGCTGACAGCAGCTCTGTGACATACAGCGCTGACAGCAGCACCGTAAGCAGCCCCAGGAGGAAGTCAGCACAGCACAGGGATGGTGTGATCCCCTCATAATAAGAACCCCCAGGAGGAAGTCAGCACAGCACAGGGATGGTGGGAGCCCCTCATAATAAGAACACCCAGGAGGAAGTCAGCACAGCACAGGGATGGTGGGAACCCCTCATAATAAGCAGCCCCAGTAGAAATATGACACCGCTCAACCTCTTCAAAGAGGAGGGTAGGGGCATATAGTACGGTGTGCTTTTTTGGGTCAGGGAAGTGAGCCAAATGAATTAAGAAGGTCTGTGTGCTTGATTCCAAAAATTGTTTATAGACATATACATGGTCTACTGATCACATGTGTTGAATTCCTCCGAGATCCATGCCTCATTCATTTTTAGAAATGTGAGGTAGTTAACACTGTGGTGAGCTAGGCGAGTACGCTTATCGGTCACAATCCCCCCTGCTGCGCTGAACGTCCTTTCGGACAGGACACTGGATGAGGGGCAAGCCAACAGTTCGATTGCAAATTGGGCAAGCTCTGGCCAGAGGTCAAGCCTGCCCACCCAGTAGTCTAGGGGTTCATCACTCCTCAGAGCGTCCACATCGGCCGTTAACCCAATGTAGTCGGACACCTGACGGTCTAGGCGTTCCCTGATGCTGGATCCGGATGACACCTGTCGATGGGTCGGCTGAAAGAATGACCTCATATCCGAAGTCACCAACACATCTTCAAACCGGCCTCTTCTTGCAGGCGCTGTTGGATTGGTACCCGCAAATCCTTCTCTGGGAGTGGGAATTGCTCCTCTGCCAGCGCACGCAAAAGCAGAATGCAGCATTTCTCGAAGCAAGGCCTGGAAGTGCTGCATTCTGACAGCCCTCTGCGACGGCGGTAACATTTCCGCCATTTTGTGTTTGTACCGGGGGTCTAAGTACGTTGCCACCCAGTACTGGTCCTTGACCCTCATGCTTTTTATACGGGGGTCCCTATTAAAACACTGGAGCATGAAGGCCCCCATTTGCACTAAAGTGGAAGCGGTGTGGTGGCCTGGCTCCTGCTCATCATCCAGGATAATGTCGTCCTCTTCATTCTCCTCTCCCCATCCTCGCACAACAGGGATCCCAGAAAGGTTTAAAGCATGCTCTTCTTGCTCCTGCTCATCCGCCCCGGCACCATCCTCCTCTGACTCCTCATCAGACTCCTGTTGTTGACTTGTCTCAGATAGAGTAGCCCCCCCTGGGAATTCATCCAGCATTGCGACTTCCTCATCTTCCCGCTCCTGCTCCTCCACAGCCTGATCAATGACACGACGCAATGCACGCTCCAGAAAGAAGGCATAAGGTACCATGTCACTGATGGCGCCATGGCTGCGACTGACCAGTTTGGTGATCTCCTCAAATGGCCGCAGAAGTCTGCATGTGTCGCGCATGAGCAGCCACTGGCGCGGTGAAAAAAAACCCAGCTCCCCAGAACCGTTTCTTTCGCAGAGTTCATACAGGTAGACGTTAACTGCACGTTTCTGCTGGAGCAGCCTATCAAGCATATAGAAGGTTGAGTTCCATCGCGTCGGGCAATCGCAAATAAGACGTCTGACCGGCAGATGGTGTCGCCGCTGAATGTCAGCAAGGCGAGCCATGGCCGTGTAAGATCTTCTGAAATGGGCCGAGATTTTCCTTGCCTGCCGCAAGATGTCCTGGACCCCAGGGTATTTGACAAGGAATCGCTGCACGACCAAGTTTAAGACGTGTGCCATGCACGGCACGTGCGTGATTTTGCCCTGTTTCAATGCGCTAAGCAGATTGGCACCGTTGTCACACACCACTTTACCAACTGTCAAATTGAGCGGTGTTAGCCACTCATCTGCCTGTGAACGCAAAGCTGAAAGGAGTGCCGGGCCAGTGTGGCTCTTTGCTTCCAGGCACAACAGACGCAGCACGGCATGGCAACGTCTCACCTGGCATGTGGAATAGGTTCTGGGGAGCTTGGGCGGTGCAGTGGAAGAGACGCTAGCAGCGGAAAAGGAGGAGGCAGCTGAGGAGGAGAGGGAGGAGGATGGAGTAGGAGGAGGAGAAGAAGAGTCAGGCCTGCATGCAATCCGTGGCGGTAAAACCAAATCTACACGGGTGCCACGGGTTACATGCTTGACGGCCGTCAGAAGGTTCACCCAGTGGGCAGTAAAACTGATATACCTTCCCTGCCCGTGTTTGCTAGACCACGTGTCTGTGGTCAGATGTATCTTGGCACCGACACTGTGTGCCAGAGATACATTCACTTGCCGCTGAACATGGCCATATAGCTCTGGGATGCCCTTCTCTGAGAAATACTTCCTTCCTGGGACCTTCCATTGTGGTGTTCCAATGGCCACAAATTTGCGAAAGGCCTCCGAGTCCACCAGTTTATATGGCAGTAGTTGGCGGGCTATGAGTTCTGACAAGCCAGCCGCCAACCGTTGGGCAAGAGGGTTATCCGGCGTCATCATTTTTTTACGCTCAAACATTAGGCCCACGGAAGCCTGCCTTTTTGCAGAAAAATGTGAGCTTGGCGTGATGGAAGGTGGAGTGGAGGACAATTGTGAGGAGAGAGGAGAAGGAGAAGTAGAAGACGAGGCTGGACGGTGAGAGCCTGCAGTGTGGCTTTGTGTGTTCCGTTGCTCCCACTGGGCTCGGTGATGGCTGCTCATGTGCCTTCTTAAGGCGGTCGTCCCTAGGTGAGTATTGGGCTTACCGCGACTAACGCGTTGACTGCAAAGATTGCAGATGGCAACGCTATTGTCAGCAGCGGACACGTTAAAAAAAGCCCACACTGCGGAGCCATGTGCCGGTGTCCTGGGAGCGCCAGATGTGACCGTACATGGTCGATGACTCGCTCCTGATACATTTGCAGTCTGCTTTGTCCCTGCTGTGCAATGTAAGTCATTGCTGCTTCTCCTCCCTATCTGCTGGTCCATATCTCCCTCTGAACTCCCCTCCTCTTCCTCTCTTGTGGGCACCCACGTGACATCACTAGACACGTCATCATCAACGTCACCTTCCCCACCGCTATAAGTAGAGTAGGCAGCAACACCGGGGACCAACCTCCTCCTTGGGCTGATCTGGGTACTGGCGTCAGACTGCTGAGTAGCGCTTGTTGCTACCTCCTCTTCCTGATCCAATACCAAGAGTGGCTGCGCATCAGAAATGTCCTCTTGATATGGATCGGAAAATAATTCCAGTGACTCAAGCGGAAGGTATGTGGTGGTGGTGGTGGTGGTCGTGTTGTTGGTGGTAGTGTCTTTGGGGGTGCACATAGCAGAGAGTGAAGAAGAGGGTGCAGATCGAGAGGATGAGGAGGGTGCAGAAGAGTAAGGCTGAGCGAGCCACTCAACCAAGTCTGGTGCATCCTTTAAAGTAATTGAACGCACCTTCTGCAACTTCCCACTTTGGCTCAAGCCTGTTGCTCCTGCCCTACCCCTACCACCCCTGCGGAAGGGCCTGCCTCTTCCTCTGCATGTCATTTTTTAAATGACCCTGTGACAAAACTCTTAGTCCCTATACCGCTGAAGGACTGCTGCAGTATAGGTGAGCGGTCAGCAGTGGTGCACGTCAACCCTATCTATTGTGGACCTATAGCGGTCCTTACAGAACAGCAGACTGTACCGCACTCAAGCCTATGTACCGTAGCACCCTATACCAAGTTACCAGTCCTTATAAGAACTTTTGTGGACCAAGCAGGTTGTGTATTAGTGTTTAGCAGACTGTACGTCAGTCCCTATACCGCTGAAGGACTGCTGCAGTATAGGGCAGCGGTCAGCAGTGGTGCACGTCAACCCTATCTATTGTGGACCGATAGCGGTCCTTACAGAACAGCAGACTGTACCGCACTCAAGCCTATGTACCGTAGCACCCTATACCAAGTTACCAGTCCTTATAAGAACTTTTGTGGACCAAGCAGGTTGTGTATTAGTGTTTAGCAGACTGTACGTCAGTCCCTATACCGCTGAAGGACTGCTGCAGTATAGGGCAGCGGTCAGCAGTGGTGCACGTCAACCCTATCTATTGTGGACCGATAGCGGTCCTTACAGAACAGCAGACTGTACCGCACTCAAGCCTATGTACCGTAGCACCCTATACCAAGTTACCAGTCCTTATAAGAACTTTTGTGGAACAAGCAGGTTGTGTGTTAGTGATTAGCAGACTGTACGTCAGTCCCTATACCAATGAAGGACTGCTGCAGTATAGGGCAGCGGTCAGCAGTAGTGCACGGCAACCCTATGTATTGTGGACCGATAGCGGTCCTTACAGAACAGCAGACTGTACCGCACTCAAGCCTATGTACCGTAGCACCCTATACCAAGTTACCAGTCCTTATAAGAACTTTTGTGGACCAAGCAGGTTGTGTATTAGTGTTTAGCAGACTGTACGTCAGTCCCTATACCGCTGAAGGACTGCTGCAGTATAGGGCAGCGGTCAGCAGTGGTGCACGTCAACCCTATCTATTGTGGACCGATAGCGGTCCTTACAGAACAGCAGACTGTACCGCACTCAAGCCTATGTACCGTAGCACCCTATACCAAGTTACCAGTCCTTATAAGAACTTTTGTGGACCAAGCAGGTTGTGTATTAGTGTTTAGCAGACTGTACGTCAGTCCCTATACCGCTGAAGGACTGCTGCAGTATAGGGCAGCGGTCAGCAGTGGTGCACGTCAACCCTATCTATTGTGGACCGATAGCGGTCCTTACAGAACAGCAGACTGTACCGCACTCAAGCCTATGTACCGTAGCACCCTATACCAAGTTACCAGTCCTTATAAGAACTTTTGTGGAACAAGCAGGTTGTGTGTTAGTGATTAGCAGACTGTACGTCAGTCCCTATACCAATGAAGGACTGCTGCAGTATAGGGCAGCGGTCAGCAGTAGTGCACGGCAACCCTATGTATTGTGGACCGATAGCGGTCCTTACAGAACAGCAGACTGTACCGCACTCAAGCCTATGTACCGTAGCACCCTATACCAAGTTACCAGTCCTTATAAGAACTTTTGTGGACCAAGCAGGTTGTGTATTAGTGTTTAGCAGACTGTACGTCAGTCCCTATACCGCTGAAGGACTGCTGCAGTATAGGGCAGCGGTCAGCAGTGGTGCACGTCAACCCTATGTATTGTGGACCGATAGCGGTCCTTACAGAACAGCAGACTGTAACGCACTCAGGCCTATGTACCGTAGCACCCTATACCAAGTTACCAGTCCTTATAAGAACTTTTGTGGACCAAGCAGGTTGTGTGTTAGTGATTAGCAGACTGTACGTCAGTCCCTATACCAATGAAGGACTGCTGCAGTATAGGGCAGCGGTCAGCAGTAGTGCACGGCAACCCTATGTATTGTGGACCGATAGCGGTCCTTACAGAACAGCAGACTGTAACGCACTCAGGCCTATGTACCGTAGCACCCTATACCAAGTTACCAGTCCTTATAAAAACTTTTGTGGACCAAGCAGGTTGTGTGTTAGTGTTTAGCAGACTGTGCGTCAGTCCCTATACCGCTGAAGGACTGCTGCAGTATAGGGCAGCGGTCAGCAGTGGTGCACGTCAACCCTATCTATTGTGGACCGATAGCGGTCCTTACAGAACAGCAGACTGTACCGCACTCAAGCCTATGTACCGTAGCACCCTATACCAAGTTACCAGTCCTTATAAGAACTTTTGTGGACCAAGCAGGTTGTGTATTAGTGTTTAGCAGACTGTACGTCAGTCCCTATACCGCTGAAGGACTGCTGCAGTATAGGGCAGCGGTCAGCAGTGGTGCACGTCAACCCTATGTATTGTGGACCGATAGCGGTCCTTACAGAACAGCAGACTGTAACGCACTCAGGCCTATGTACCGTAGCACCCTATACCAAGTTACCAGTCCTTATAAGAACTTTTGTGGACCAAGCAGGTTGTGTGTTAGTGATTAGCAGACTGTACGTCAGTCCCTATACCAATGAAGGACTGCTGCAGTATAGGGCAGCGGTCAGCAGTAGTGCACGGCAACCCTATGTATTGTGGACCGATAGCGGTCCTTACAGAACAGCAGACTGTACTGCACTCAGGCCTATGTACCGTAGCACCCTATACCAAGTTACCAGTCCTTATAAAAACTTTTGTGGACCAAGCAGGTTGTGTGTTAGTGTTTAGCAGACTGTGCGTCAGTCCCTATACCGCTGAAGGACTGCTGCAGTATAGGGCAGCGGTCAGCAGTAGTGCACGGCAACCCTATGTATTGTGGACCGATAGCGGTCCTTACAGAACAGCAGACTGTAACGCACTCAGGCCTATGTACCGTAGCACCCTATACCAAGTTACCAGTCCTTATAAGAACTTTTGTGGACCAAGCAGGTTGTGTGTTAGTGATTAGCAGACTGTACGTCAGTCCCTATACCAATGAAGGACTGCTGCAGTATAGGGCAGCGGTCAGCAGTAGTGCACGGCAACCCTATGTATTGTGGACCGATAGCGGTCCTTACAGAACAGCAGACTGTACCGCACCCAAGCCTATGTACCGTAGCACCCTAGACAGACCAAGTTACCAGTCCTGATAAAGAGCTTTGTGGAACAAGTGAGTTGTGAATGATTAGCAGACTGCAGCAGAAGGGCAGCAGTCAAGTATAATATTCTTTCTATATTTGGAAGAAAGAATATTATACGTGTACAAGCCTATTACCGTACCACTGATACCAGTCCTGAAAAGAACCTTTGTGGAACTAATAGTAACAGCAAGTCTTTAAAATTATCCTCACTGCCTGACACACTGCTTCCTGCCTGTCCCTATACAA
Source organism: Lithobates pipiens (assembly GCF_037356315.1). NCBI lineage: Eukaryota > Metazoa > Chordata > Amphibia > Anura > Ranidae > Lithobates > Lithobates pipiens. The sequence goes on from NW_027507685.1 coordinate 92,690,802, forward strand.
ATTGGCAAAAAAGAGTAGGCTGGAACGATTAGCTGGAACAGCTCTTTTGTGGACCTGATAGTAACAGCTAATGATGATGATGATGATGATGATGAAGAAAGACTAATCTGGCTGAGCTGTCCCTAAAATAGCAGCATACAGCGCTCTGTCCCTTTATCTAAACTGACAAAAGAAACTCAGGCTGCTGACCTAACACCTATACCAGTCCTGAAAAGAACTTTTGTGTACCAAATAGCTAGCGTTTTCTCTGTCCCTACTCCACACAGGATCCTTTCCCTACAGTGACAGAAGAAAGAATGTAAAATGGCCACCGGATCGGGTGTATTTATAGGTTAGGGGGAATGTCCAAGTGTCCATGAGCTGTCATGTCTCAATTGGTTGTCCTGTAACACATGATAAACGTGTCACGAAAGGTTAAAGTTCTTGTATACATTAAACACGTAAGTCCGCCGGGGCGAACGACGGAAAAAGGCGTTCGAACCCGCGGACGGCGAAAGTCGGAAATTCGCCGCGAAACGACCGCCGGGCGAACCGTTCGGCCATCACTACTAATGAGTTTGGCACAACTCCAAAAAACAATAAAAATGTCACTTTGCATGAATTGAAGCACACACATCACATTTGTAAAGATTTTAGGGGGTGTTTAGGGGAAAGCAATACTATGGAGCTGACAAAAGACATTGTCAAGTGACTAGATTATAGTTTTAGGGGCCAAGAAGAGCATGGTGGGGAAGTTAGTGAGGCAAATCCGCATGAGGACAAAGGGGCAGAGCATATGAATTAGAGCATATTGCAGTGATGGTAATTGGGGAATGAGGAAAGAAATGCAAGACATTAGCAATCATGAAATACATAGAATGTGATGTTTAAGGTTAAAACTTAGCATAATATAGTCCTTCAGCAGGAGCTGAATGATGGCAGAACAGGTCTCTGGAATAATGATCCCCAGAGCCTGGGGGGAGATGCCTGTAGAGAACTTGAGGTCCTGAAGGCTTCTCTCCATTTTGTAAATTGATAAAAATAAAAACATTTAAATATGTATTTTGGAAAAGTTCTATCTATCTATATATAAATAATAAAAAATAATAAAAATATCTATATATATATATATATATATATATATATATATATATATATATATATATATATATATATATATATATAAATAAATAATACAATAAAAAATAATCGCTATCTATCTATCTATCTATCTATATTTCTCACTCTCTATCTATCTATATGTGTATATATGTAATTGTAATATATATATTATTACATATATACACATATAGATAGATAGTGAGAAATATATATATTTTGATTATTTTTTCTTTTATTATTTCTATTTCTATATATATAGATGGAGAGAAATATATATAATTTCTCTCTATCTATCTATTATATAACATGTCAATCTGTTGGGGTTGTATACATAGCTATGTGCCAATGTGGATGTTTCTACGTTGGCAAAACGAAAACGTCCCTTTTTCAAGAGGATCAGGGACCATATTCTACCTTTGTTCAAACGACTGTGTACTACTGCCCTCAATAGACACATTGCCAACATGATTTTGATCCCACTGTTGTCGGTTTCTACGCTCTCGAGCATGTACCAATTCATGCTCGGGGCGGCGAGATCGACACTACTTTGCTATGGCTGGAAACTAAGTGGATACATACGTTGGATGCTACCAAATATCCTGGTCAATTAAATATATTCATTTTTGTCACCTGCTAACTCAGTTTTTCTGGGTATTCCTTATGAAATTATCTTGCAGGGTCTTTCAATTTATGGAGAAATAAAATTCCCCTTTTATTTCCATGGGGCCCCGCCTGATCTATCAGTCACTCTTTGCATGTAGTGTTCTCTTAGTTCCATCACTGAGACTGTTGTGTCAGTTGTCGGGCAAATACTTCTAAGGCCGCGTACACACGCGCGGACTGTTCGCCCAACTTTGTCCGTCCAACAGTTTCGGCAAACAGTCCGCTCAAACTTAGCATGGACGGACATGGCCACACACGACGGACGAACAGTTTGCTGAAACCGTGCGCGATGACGTGAACGGCACGTACGACGGGACGAAAAATACGACGTCCTATACACTGCATTATAGCTTTCGGCGTGAAAATCCTTTCTGAGCATGCGCGCAACTTTGTTTGACGAACAAGCCTACACACGGGCGGACTGTTCGCTCAAACAAGGTTTCAGCGGACAGTTTTTCGGAATTTCCGAAAAACCTTGTCCGTCCAACTGTCCGCTGAAACTGTGCGCTGAAAGCCCACACACGAGCGGACTGTCCGCCCAAACACTGTTCAGCGGACAAAGTTGGGCGAACAGTCCGCCCGTGTGTACGCGGCCTAATACCTTATAATGGGCTAATTATGAAGGGCGTTTGGGGGGTTGTTATGAGGTTTTTTCCTCCTCTCCCCCCTTTTTTTTTTTTTTTTTTTTTTTTTTTTTTTTTTGTTTTTGTGTTTGTTTACACAACAATAAATAGATTATATTTTTTGAGTGTTATATGGTTGTATTTATAGTTTTGTGTTTTGAGAATGTTACCAACTTATTTCCATCTGCTAAAAAAAAATCCCTTTGCTATTTTCGTGACTTGCTTTATTTGTTATGAGTCTAATGTTCATGATTCTAATGGCTATTTTATGTGATTATAAATATTCTTGTCCTTTTGTGTCAATATTTTTTCTTTGTCAAGCTGCATGGACTATGGATCTAATTCAGGGGCTATGGACATTTGAGAGGGAAAAAAGGTGAAGGGATAAGAAAAGGGTTTTTTTTTTTTTTGTTCTTTTTTGGTTGATTGAATTTTACTATTCTTTTTCCATCCCCCCCTGTCTGGTGGTCTCACACCTTGCTCGCTGGGCTGCTTTTCTATGTGTATGGCTCTCCTAGTCTACCCGTAGCTATATGGACACCCTAGGGTCCATTAGGTGGATAGTGGGCCTGCCCCCCGACTGCCTACGTGATTGCTCTCTTTTTTACATCGAGGCTGGTCCATACTTCCCCACTGATGTCTTTTTGCACCCTTTCTCCTTTACATCGGAGACTTAGTATTCTTTCCGGTCGGCGCTGTGTTGGCTGTGAGGCTTTCACCAGCCTTGATTGGATAGACCAGCGGTGGTGCATTGTGGGGGTTGTAGGCTATTGCTGGATTGAGCGCGCGCTTGGTTGTCACTATATGTCCGCTCCCGCTCTGCGGTGAGGTCATCACGCCGGGCGTGTAGGGGGGGTATAAATTGGCGCTGAATCCAGCATTAGTTTGCTGGGTTCATGGAGACGCTGCACGTTGGGATTTGTTCACAACAAGGTTAGTGCTTGGATTGGGGGGGGAAGTCTCTCCACCGCTTTTTTCCTCCGTTCGGGCAATTACTGATATATTTATGTTTTTCTCTTTTGTCTTTTCTTTTGGGAAGGTTATACTATCGAGAATTTGTTCTTTGCTTGGGGGCCATTAACATCAATACCTGCTCTGCGCAGGGATTGCCTTGCAATTCATGCTTGTCCTCATCTTTCAGTTGAGGTAAGCACTTTGATATACCTAATTCCTTCTACATTAGGACATATGAGGTCCCAATTCATTCTAGTATACTTTATAAATCTTTTTTTGTTTATTTGTTGCAGTGGCATCTATCAACCCAATTGGCACTGATATAAACACTGGATAGTGTGATCAATTTTTCAATACTTATCGCAGCATTTTCAGCGCCTCCTTATTTTGTTTGCTTGTGTTTTCTTCAATTGGTATGTTATAGTGAAGGCCATGCTGGCCTCTATATATATATATATATATATATATATATATATATATATATATATATATATATATATATATATATATACAGTACAGACCAAAAGTTTGGACACACCTTCTCATTCAAAGAGTTTTCTTTATTTTCATGACTATGAAAATTGTAGATTCATACTGAAGGCATCAAAACTATGAATTAACACATGTCCAATTATATACTGAACAAAAAAGTGTGAAACAACTGAAAATTTGTCTTATATTCTAGATTCTTCAAAGTAGCCACCTTTTGCTTTGATTACTGCTCTGCACACTCTTGGCATTCTGTTGATGAGCTTCAAGAGATAGTCTCCCGAAATGGTTTTGACTTCACAGGTATGCCCTGTCAGGTTTAATAAGTGGGGTTTCAAGCCTTATAAATGGGGTTGGGACCATCAGTTGTGTTGTGCAGGAGGTGGATACAGTACACAGCTGATAGTCCTACTGAATAGACTGTTAGACTTTGTATTATGGCAAGAAAAAAGCAGCTAAGTAAAGAAAAACGAGTGGCCATCATTACTTTAAGAAATGAAGGTCAGTCAGTCCGAACAATTGGGAAAACTTTGAAAGTGTCCCCAAGTGCAGTGGCAAAAACCATCAAGCACTACAAAGAAACTGGCTCACATGACGACCGCCCCAGGAAAGGAAGACCAAGAGTCACCTCTGCTGCAGACGATAAGTTCATCCGAGTCACCAGCCTCAGAAATCGCAGGTTAACAGCAGCTCAGATTAGAGAACAGGTCAATGCCACACAGAGTTCTAGCAGCAGACACATCTCTAGAACAACTGTTAAGAGGAGACTGTGTGAATCAGGCCTTCATAGTAAAATAGCTGCTAGGAAACCACTGCTGAGGACAGGCAACAAGCAGAAGAGACTTGTTTGGGCTAAAGAACACAAGGAATGGACATTAGACCAGTGGAAATCTGTGCTTTGGTCTGATGAGTACAAGTTTGAGATCTTTGGTTCCAACCACCGTGTCTTTGTGCGACGCAGAAGAGGTGAACGGATGGACTCTACATGCCTGGCTCCCACCGTGAAGCATGGAGGAGGTGTGATGGTGTTAGGGTGCTTTGCTGGTGACACTGTTGGGGATTTATTCAAAATTGAAGGCATACTGAACCAGCATGGCTACCACAGCATCTTGCAGCGGCATGCTATTCCATCCGGTTTGCGTTTAGTTGGACCATCAGTTATTTTTCAAATAGGACAATGAGCCCAAACACACCTCCAGGCTGTGTAAGGGCTATTTGACCAAGAAGGAGAGTGATGGGGTGCTGCGCCAGAGGACCTGGCCTCCACAGTCACCGGACCTGAACCCAATCGAGATGGTTTGGGGTGTGCTGGACAGCAGAGTGAAGGCAAAAGGGCCAACGAGTGCTAAGCATCTCTGGGAACTCCTTCAAGACTGTTGGAAAGCCATTTCAGGTGACTACCTCTTGAAGCTCATCAACAGAATGCCAAGAGTGTGCGGAGCAGTAATCAAAGCAAAAGGTGACTACTTTGAAGAACCTAGAAGACATATTTTCAGTTGTTTCACACTTTTTTGTTCAGTATATAATTGGACGTGTGTTAATTCATAGTTTTGATGCCTTCAGTGTGAATCTACAATTTTCATAGTCATGAAAATAAAGAAAACTCTTTGAATGAGAAGGTGTGTCCAAACTTTTGGTCTGTACTGTGTGTATGTATATGTATATATATATATATATATATATATATATATATATATATATATATATATATAATTTTTTTTTTTTTAATCGTAGTCTCTGGTTTATCTATATCGGGGTGCCTTTTGTATTGAGATCACCCCTATGTGGATCCTGTGAAACTCACTCTGTTTTTCCTTTTTTTGATTTTCAGCTTTTATGAAATTGCCCTTTATACTATAGCTACACTAAGGTGGACTTTGGTTGATAGCTTGTCTAGATGATTTATGCCCTGCCCGCCGGTGCTGTAGGGTGACCCCGGGGTAGGTACTCGACCTTATGGGAGCACTTTTTTTTCAGTTTTTTTTTTTTTTTCTCGAATTTTCCAGGGTCCTGTCTTGGCTCATGCAGCTTGTTCTCATCTTATTCTCATGCAGCTTGTATGTACATAAAATGTATATATTTTCTCTTTATTGTAGAATTGTTGTCTCTTCGCTGAATTTATACTCCACTACCCCTGAGGAAGCCATTTTTATGGCGAAACATGTAGGGAATGATTGATTGGACAAGCACTCTGAGGCTATTACCCTCTTGGCCTATTACACTACAAATTCTGTGCTTTCTGGCAATTGGAGAGAACAAAATTACTTTGATATATTTCCTCTATGTATTTGTATATTTATACATTTGTTTTTTCCTTTGCAAATGTACAATTTTCCTCTTTTTTTTGTTTGTTTTTTATATACCTAATAAATTTTGCATACATTTTTAGTACTTTTCATAATTGTAGCACCGTCATAATCCTCTTCTCCTCTTCTGGAATTTTTTGCCATTTTTGTAATTACATTTTGGGATGAGGTGCTGTATCTAGATTGGACCTCTTGCCACACAATTTCCACAAACATACTCTTTCTACGATATTCGGTGTTTAACCACACCTTTGTTTGTGGCAGGACGTCCTTCCCAGATATTATATACCATATAAAAAAATTTTTTGTTTTCAGTTACATTTGAACTTTTTGAAACATATATTATAACAGTTTTCTAGTAATAGTAATACCGATAGTATTGTTTATTTATACAGTGAGCTTTGTATGCCTATTGGGTATTGATTGTTTGCCTGACACGACACCATATCTGTTGGGAGGGCTATTTAATATGGCGGGTTTCTGTGGAGAGGCATGGGATAGATTCATGACAAAAATACGGTCCTCTCAGAAGGACGTTAATATCACTGACAGCGAACTTGACCGATCCTTCATGAGACTTAGATGTCTCCTGGAGAAAAAGGTCAGAATTTACTGGCACAAAGTTTATTTTGAAAAACACTCTGAGAACCAAATTGTCCCTTGGGGACTTAGGATCCAGATATTTCCAAATATCAGGAAGATTAATGATTCCCTGAAAAAAACTTGGGAAAGTAATCTGCAAAACTGCTCCTTTCAAATGATTTCCATTTTGATTAAACAATATGAATCTGAATTAGATTAATTAGATATTCAGATTGCTAATTGGTATGATGATAATACAATCGGGGAAGAAACAGAAAGATTCATAAAATGGGAGAAAGATTTACGGGTGTACTTGGAAGATTATACCAAAAACATCATTTGCACTAAAGAAGGTAAATTTCTTAGAGATAGATCTGCACACGAAAATGACTATGCCTACAAATGGAATCAAACTATTTTTTTTACATTTTATTTACCTCTGATGTACCTCAACCTGATATTGATATACCTAATGTTGTCTCCTTCTCATCCTCTAATGCTTCTACCTCCTATAGAGACCTTTCGCAGGATCATATTCCAAAGAAAAGGAAAGGGGACCACACGGGCACCTCCACCGATTCACTTTATCGCACTTTTGGACCCACACAACGGTCCTCCTGTGGTTCGTTCTAAATCTAATACGGTTCACGCTTCCACACCCAATGTCACTAGATCACTCTCTACTGTGGCCACTTCACATGTTTCTTCATTTCTTGCACCAGGCACTTTGGCACCTTGTCTTCCTCCACTTTCCTCATCTTCAGTACGTAGGGTAAGGGAACCCACCTTTTGTACCATGTTTCCATTGAGTTCTCAGTCTATTGATCCACGTATTGCACCGATTTCTTTGGTGAACACTCCAGATCCAAAATCGAATCTAACTCCGTCTCTGCCACCAAAGGAGTCTCAGGCCTAGATGTGATAAATCTCTCCTCCGTATCACTTACGAAGGAGCAGATCTATGTACTCAAACTGGGCCTGACTTTTTGTCCTTCAACCAATTTGGACAAATTTCAATTTGTGAAAGACAAACACCTCTTTGCAAGAAGACTTATGTTTAAAGTCATTTATGATAAGCCTTCGGTTAATGTCCAACCTGATCCCCCCCCTCTGTGTAATTTTCGCAGACGGAGCTTCAGGCTCTAGATGACCTTTATGTCTCTGTGGGAGGAGGGTGACATGGGTGACGAACAGTCATTTGGGCAGGACCTGCCATGTCATCCCAGGAGTGTCTCTTCCCCCCCCCCCCCCCCCCAACTTCATTCAAATCTAAATCCAAATCGTTTTCCTATGCTACAGACCAATCCCAGTATCTGGGCATTTGTTCAGCAAATTACCCATGAAATTAGGAACTTAGATTGGATGATCATCAGGAACATAACCTGTCTCCTCTGCATTGTAAAGCACTCAAAGACCTTCAGGGTCATCCTGATTTAATCATTAAGCCTGCCGACAAGGGGGGGCAATATGGTTGTGATGGATGTTCAGGCGTATGAACGTATGTGCCTGGACATCCTTAGCAACTACCAATGGTACCGCCTGTCAGGGCTGGCTTAGCCCTTCCTCCTCTGGGCTGGCCGCTCAGCTGTCGGCTAATTGCCAGATCTCTTCTCTTTCCACAGTTACCAGCTGTTCCCAATGATGCTCGTCTCACCTGCCTATTTAAAGCCTTCCTGCTCACTTTTTCATTTACCTTCACGTTGGTCACATCACAGGGAACCATCTCCTGCTGTTTGTTTCAAGACTGGCTTGCTGACATCTCACCTGGCTTCTTATCCTGCTTGCGGTTGCTCTCCTTGGATCCCTGACTTCCAGCCTGGCTGATTACCCGTTCTGGTTAATGAACTTTGGACTGGCTAACTACCCAATCTGGCTACAGGACTCTGGCTATGCTTGACTATGCTTTTTTCTATTTACTTTTTTATTTTTATTAATAAACAAGTGTGATGTGATTGTACTTTTGTCTCAGTCTGTTTCATGGTTTCTGACAGTACGCGAAGGCCATGAATTCAGAAGATACAGTCAATCCACTTGTTGGTAATATTTTTTCCAGATTGGATGAGCAAGATCACCACATGGATCAGTTTGCCTTGGCGTTACAAATGCTCCTGAATCACACGGCTCACCTGGAATCCCCCACTGTGGCTGCTCCGGTACAACCTGAGTCGCAGGCCATCCCTGCTGCTGCACCAATCTCTGTGCAGGCACCCGCCTTGAGTATTACCTCTATAAGAGGTATGTCTGGTTCTGCTCCGCTTCCCCAGTGATTTGGGGGTGATCCAGTTCAATGCAGAGGGTTTCTCAATCAGGTTGAGATATACTTTGAAATGCTGCCCCAGGCGTTTCCCATGGACAGAAGCAAAGTAGGTTTCGTGATATCTTTGCTTTCTGAGAGAGCCTTAGCCTGGGCTAACCCTCTATGGGAGACGCAAAAACTTGTTGTCTTGAGTTACCCTCAGTTTGTGGCATCCTTTAAAAGGGTTTTTGACGTTCCTGCACGCTCCGCTTCTGTTGCCAAGTGCCTCATGTCCATCAAACAGAGTACGAGAACTGTTGCCGACTATGCCATTGAATTCCGTACTCTGGCAGCAGAGGTTGCTTGGAACAATGAGGCCCTCGTGGCTGCTTTTTCTCATGGTCTCTCGGATTCCATCAAGGATGAGATAGCAGCCCGAGATATACCCACTGAGCTGGAGAGCTTGATCTCATCCTCATTGACTCCAGACTCAGAGAAAGACTTTCTCTAAAGGAGAGCTTGCGGGAAGCCTCCTGTACGTTTGCCTTCGAGCTTTGTAGTCCCACCCATGCCTCCCTCACCTCCCATGCCTCCTGGTACTGAGTTGGTCAGTGAAGATGAACCCATGCACCTGGGCTTCACGCGTCTCTCTGCGGATGAGAGAGCATTTAGGAGGAGGGAGAGATTGTGCCTTTATTATGGCCAGGCAGGTCACTTTTTGAAGTCTTGTCCTACCCGTCCAGGGAACGCCCGAACCTTGAGGTCCTGTCATGGACAGACCTTTGGTGGCATTGTTTAGTCCCCAGTTATCCAGAAGGATAAGCCCCTGGTTTTGGTCACCCTTTCTTGGGCTGAGTCGTCCATCGAGATACAGGCTCTAATCGACTCTGGGGCTGCAGGCCTGTTCATTGATGCTGCATTTGTTTCGCAGCACTCGATTCCGCTGCAGCTGCATGACACTCCACTTGCCATTGAGGCTCTTGACGGAGACCTTTACAGCCTGCCCATGTGACTCATGATACGGTTCCATAGTCCATGGCCGTAGGGGCTTTTCACCATGAGATAATCCAATTCCAAGTTATTTCCTCACCCAGATTTCCGCTGGTTATTGGTTATCCTTGGTTACAGAGGCACAACCCCTCTTTTGATTGGCTCCCTGCTGAGGTTCTCTCCTGGTCACCACAATGCAGTGAGAGATGCTTCCTGAAGGTATCCAAGGTCCTGTGCTCCGCTTCACTCCCCTCCTTGCCAGAGGAGTACCGTGATTTTGGCGATGTCTTTGATAAATGTCAAGCTGGTAGTTTGCCTCCACACCGGCCTTATGATTGCGCAATTGACCTTCAACCTGGTGCCATACCTCCTCGTTGCCGGATTTACCCTTTGTCGGTCTTGGAGGATAAGGCCATGGAGGAGTATGTTGCTGACGCACTTTCTCAAGGTTTCATCCACAAGTCCTCGTCTCCTGCTGGTGCTGGTTTCTTCTTTGTGAAAAAGAAGAGCGGTGAACTGAGACCTTGTATAGATTATAGGGGTCTCAATCGTGTCACGATTAAGAATGCCTACCCAATTCCATTGATTACGGAGTTATTTGAGCGCCTCAAGGGAGCAACGGTTTTCATAAAGCTTGACCTGAGAGGGGCATACAATCTCGTGCGCATTAAGGAGGGCGACGAGTGGAAAACTGCGTTTAATACCAGAACAGGCCATTATGAATACCTGGTAATGCCTTTTGTCCTTTGTAATGCCCCGGCAGTTTTCCAGGAATTTATTAATGATGTCCTCCGAGATTTGTTGCAATTGTGTGTGGTGGTTTATCTCAATGATATCCTCCTATTTTCCAAGTCCCTGGAGAGCCACCACACTGATGTCTGTCATGTACTTAAGAAGCTAAGAGAGAGCAATCTCTATTGTAAACTGGAGAAGTGCGAGTTCCATCGTGAACAGGTTACATTCCTGGGCTATGTAATTTCTACTGCTGGTTTTTTGATGGCCCCAGAGAAACTGTCGGCAGTCCTAAAGTGGCCTCGACCCGTGGGTTTACGTCCTCTGCAGTGTTTCCTAGGCTCTGCCAACTACTATCGGAAGTTTATTCATAACTTCTCGTCTCTGGTCAAGCCTCTGACGGATATGACCAGAAAGGACGGTAACCCACAGAGTTGGTCTCCGGAGTCCATAAAGGGCTTTGAGACTCTCAAGGCTGCCTTTGTTTCTGCTCCTGTGTTGGCACATCTTGATTCTACGTTGGCAACCTTCTGTCTCATAGTCCTAACTCTGAGAGCGCTATGCATCCGTGTGGCTACTTTTCCAAGAAATTGTCACCGGTTGAGTGCAATTATGAGATTGGTGACAGAGAGCTGTTGGCAATCATTTTAGCCCTGAAAGAATGGAGACATCTCATTGAAGGTACCTATCAGAGAATTAGTAGACCAGACTGTGTGGACTGCACAGAGGAAACCAGAAACACATGTAAGTGAAAAATGATGGTGTTTATTTACATAGGTGAAAAGTAAGTGAATATAATAGTGCACAACCAACCCAAAACCACAAACAACAATGATATATACAAATAATGGGAAATACCAGAATCATAACAAAAGCCAGGCCGAGGTCATACACAGGGGTATCAGCAGATAGGTAAGGATGGGGAATAAACAGGACAGGGCGAGGACGGATGGATGGGCTGCAGAGCAAGGCAAACAGGAGGGACAGGTCCAGGATGGGATCAGATTAGATCAGGTCGGGTCGGGTCTGGTCAGATGCAGGCTCAAGGTCAGGATAGCAGGCTCAAGGTCAGGGCCCAGGGAGAGAGATACCAAGGCAAGCATGTGTGGGCTTGCCGGGTATTTATAAGACTGCATTAATTGTCCTCAAGTAACACCTGAGCACAGGAAGTGTTGCCTGCTCCCTACTGCCAGGATCCATCCGCTGGTGGACGCTAGTACTGCGGCCCAATGATGACATAACACCCGCAGGGAAAGTCTCTCCTGACAGTTACAAACTGCCAGGAGACGCCTGCTGGTGGACCTCAGCACTGCATGCCAAATGATGGATCTAACCAGCGGACGGACCCTTTCCTGACAGTACCCCCCTCTCAAAGGAGCGGCCTCCGGATGCTCCAATTGGCCGAAATTGTCCATAGTCTATGGCGTCAAACAGAACACTGGATGGGGGTATATCAGGGTGTGCAAAAGGCTCTTCAGGCAGGGCATCAAGGCAGACAGAGGGCTCCAGGTCATCGGCAGGGTCCGGGTTGTCGGACTGGGCAGCAGTCCCCTTGAACTGGGCAACAGGCACATCAGGCTGGGCACCCGGCACAGGCACATAAAGCAGGACAGTGGGTACATCAAGCTGGGCAGAGGGCACCGCAAGCTGGGCAGCGGGCACAGGCACTTCAAGCTGGACAGCGGGCACAGGCACTTCAAGCTGGACAGTGGGCACCGCAAGATGGGTAGAGGGCACTGCAAGCTGGGCAGAGGGCACAGGCGCTTCAAGCTGGACAGCGGGCACAGGAACTTCAAGCTGGATAGCGGGCAGTGGGCATGGGCACTTCAGGCTGGGCAGTGGGCATGGGCACTTCAGGCTGGGCAGTGGGCACCTCAAGCTGGGAAGCAGGCACTGGCACCTCAGGCTGGGCAGCAGACAGGAACACATCAGACCACGAAGCTGGCACATTGGACCGGGAGGCAGGCAGCGGCACGTCAGGCTGGAAGGCAGGCAGCGGCACGTCAGGCTGGACGGCAGGCACTGGGACGTCAGGCTGGATGGCAGGCACTGGGACATCAGACTGGAAGGCATCGGACTGGAAGGCCGGGACATCAGACTGGAAGGCATCGGACTGGAAGGCCGGGACATCAGACTGGAAGGCATTGGACTGGAAGGCTGGGACATCAGACTGGAAGGCATCGGACTGGAAGGCCGGGACATTAGACTGGGAGGCATCAGACTGGAAGGCCGGGACATCAGACTGGAAGGCCGGGACATCAGACTGGAAGGTATCAGACTGGAAGGCCGGAACATCAGACTGGAAGGCATCAGACTGGAAGGCCGGGACATCAGGCGGGACATCAGACTGGAAGGCATCAGACTGGAAGGCCGGGACATCAGGCGGGACATCAGACTGGAAGGCATCGGACTGAAAGGCCAGGACATCAGACTGGAAGGAATCGGACTGGAAGGTCGGAACATCAGACTGGAAGGCATCAGACTGGAAGGCTGGGATATCAGACTGGAAGGCATCAGACTGGAAGGCTGGCATATCAGGCTGGGAAGCAGAGACATCAAACCGGAAGGCTGGCACATCAGGTTGGGAAGCTGGCACATCAGGCTGGAAATCTGGCACATCAAACCGGAAGGCTGGCACATCAGACTGGAAAGCTGGCACATCAGACTGGAAAGCAGAGACATTAAACCGTAAAGGCTGGCACATCAGGCTGGGAAGCTGGCACATCGGGCTGGGAAGCTGGCACATCGGGCTGGGAAGCTGGCACATCGGGCTGGGAAGCAGAGACATCAGACTGGGAAGTTGTCACATCAGACTGGGAAGCTGGCACATCAGACTGGGAAGCAGAGACATCAAACCGGAAGGCTGGCCCATCAGGCTGGGAAGCTGGCCCATCAGGCTGGGTGGCAGGAACTGGGACGTCAGGCTAGGTGGCAGGAACTGGGTTGGTTGGTGTGGAGGTAGGTTGGGTTACTGGCAGGATTGTGTGGGTCGGAAATAACTTTTGTTTATTTTTTGGCTTAGCCACTGCAGCTTTGTGCGTAGGTGCAGGGCTGTAAGAAAATAAAGTTTCTGGGCAAAAGGAAGACCAAGGAACAGTGCCTTCGAGGAAGGTTTTGTGGGATTGTTACAGGTGGAGGAGAAGAGGCAGGTGGGTTGAAGGCAGGATAGGCGCTACACTTGGTGACTGGGTAATAGTATTTGGTAGGAAGTGGAGTAAACTGTGCTATAGTTAAGGTTGCCTTAGGCAATGGGGAGATAGACACCTGGGAAGGCAGGTGATCAATGACGGGGCTGAAATGTTGTGGCTTAGCTAAATGTAGGCGATCTAACCATGCTTGTAGCACAGGTTGAACACACAGCCTGACTAACCAGAGATTGCACTGAATGGATGCAATCAGACAACACCTGCTGTGAAATAGAGGAATAACGTTCCATGAAATAGGCTGGATCATCCTCTAACAACCATACCAGAGATTCCACTTGGAGTCACCTCACATAGTCTGTTTGCGCCGCGGCTGTCAGGAAGAAAAGATTTCACTATACACGGGTGACACACTACTGTACTTAGGTGACACCGCGGGTTCCCTGAGAATGGTCATGACACTGATTGACCAATTTGGTCAGTTATCTGGCTTCGCCATTAATTGGCACAAGTCCGCTCTCTTGCCATTAGACACCTTACCAGGGCCGTTGGCGGCGGATCTTTCACACATACCTGTAGTTACCACTTTCAAATATTTGGGCATAGTGGTGACGGGAAATCCGGGCGACGATATCATGCTGAATCTTAAACCACTATTGCGCAAATTTCAACAAAAGCAAGCTAGTCGGTGCAGGCTGCCGCTCTCGGTGACTGGGCGCGTAAACCTCACTAAGATGATTTGGGCCCCACAGCTGCTGTATATCCTGCATAATGCCCCGTGTGGATACCGCAGTATTGGTTCAGGCGCATTGAATCACATTTCAGAGCCCTTATTTGGAAGGGTGGGGTGGCACGCATAAAACTGACTACCTTACAATACCCTAAGGATCGGGTGGCATGGCTGTTCTGCACCCACAGCTGTATTACCTTGCGGCCCAATTGCAACACTTCACGGGTTGGGACTTAGCGACAAACAGGGACCCCTCAAAGAGACTATTACTGGATCAGACTGAAACCTACACAGCCCTATCCCATATGGAAATGGGATTCCCTAATGTACCACCTAGCGCCCCTACAGCTCAACTACTGAGGAAAGTATGGAGAGAAGTCAGGAGTATACTGGGAGTGACGGGATACATGAGCTGTACCCCCATCTGGCGAAATAGACATTACCCAGACTTGGCTAAGGTTCCCAAGCATGCGGTCTGGAGGAGAGCAGGAATAAGGTTTATGGGTCAGATCTTACAGGGACCTAGGCTAAAGCCGTATCCTCTCCTGTCGGTGGAGTTTCCGCCCCTCTGGGCCATTATTTCCAATATATCCAAATAAAGCATGCAGTGGAAGTACAGGGCAGGCAGTCTGACCTTTTGCTTGAACGACTCTGCGTTTTTGAATTCTATATTATGGCTGGCTTCCTGGGAACGCTGATGTCTGCGGCATAGGTGGAAAGGGGCCATACTAAGCAACATTGCTTACTATTTAGCCCTGTCCCAGTTGGGCTCAGTTGCTGGATACCAACCACTGTCTTTGATTGATGAAGACGCTTAAACAGCCTTAGGCTAAGCTTTAGGCTATCCTAAAGTCCTTTCTACTAAAAATTTGCTGCAATACATTCAGCGTTCCCAATACTAATCTTTTACACCAACCTGTAATTACCACTATGGGTGGGACCTAAGACTTGGCTGTTCCATTCTCTTCTCCCGTTTGTGGGAGGGCTCCACCGACTGTGGGCTTGTGTATGAGCCAGGGCTGCTATTCATTCTTCTTTGGGTCAAAGAATTTATTCCCCTGAAGAAGCCATGATTATGGCGAAACATGTCAGGATTCTCTTGACCAACAACCTAAACTGAATGGATTGAATTTTTATCTATGTATTCTGGTATCTCTTGTAAAAATATCTGGCTTTACACAGAATATTTTATTTAAAAAATTTTTTTTTTCAATAAAGCTTTGTTGTATTTATAAAAATCCTTCTATGTATATTTAAACTCTTGAGACATTGGTCATTCTATGACATAACTCTATATCTAAATTGGCACCGTAATAATCCCACTTTCCCTACATTCATACTCACGAATTCTATATTTGTTGAACCTGAAAAGAAAGAGGCTATTTCCAGATTTTATACCCATCTACTTTCGCACGTACAAGCTCCTGACCTTCTGCCATGTAGAGAAAGGTCGGAGAGAGATATTGGCCCTATTGATGGCGAACAGTGGGAACAGATCCTGGAGGTGGGACCGGTGGTGTCTGTGTCTGCAGCTCAGAGGTTGTCTCATTTGTTTATATTGCACCATGTATACCGCACACCTGAGCAGCTACATAAGTGGGGAAGGAGAGACACTCCCATTTGTCCAAAATGTCAGGCCCACACAGGGGACCTAATCCACATGCTATGGAGATGCCCTAAATTGGTGAGGTACGGGAATGCTGTTGTGGCCAAAATGAATAATGTTTTCCGGGTGCAATTGGCAGTAGACCCATTAACATGCCTCTTGGGTAGTCTCGATGAGGGGCTGTATACCCCCTTGGTGTACATCGCGCTCACAAGGCTCCTTTATTTGGCTAGAAAATTGATTGGCCGTCTTTGGCTCTCGGCCAATGTACCTGGGGTTACATAATGGATCCAGTAGGTTAACAACACCCTTGTGAGGGAAAAAAATACTTATCAACATAGGAAATCGCCCAATAAATTCTACGGAATATGGCAGTGTTGCTTGGGATCGCCTGATGTGGCGCCCCCACAACTGGCATTGGATAGATTGCTAATGGGATGATTGGCTTTGAGCAAGGTGCAGTAGAAAGATAATGGAGCACTGGGCGGGGTACATCTGATGAAACACACTATGATATAAGCACCTTTCTCAATGATGGGAGTGGCTATGTGACTAGAGAGAGCTATCTTGTATTAGTTTACTTCATGTTCTTTGTTTGGGGTTTGTTTATTTTCTCTACCCCATTTATGGTACTTTTTTCCCTTTTTTTTCCATCTGTTTTGGGACAGGCTCTAGTTTCCTTATAAACCAGATATGTGTATTATCATGTTCGCTATCCCCCTGGATAAGGGAACGGCGAAGATGATGGGTCCCTTGCAGGGATTCATAATGTATGGGGTGGAGGTCAATGGTCACACATTGTTAAAATCTCTGTAAACTACTGGAAATGTAACAAGCATTACTGGTCATTGACTGTCTATCTCTGTAATTACTTTATGTGGTACCTAAAGGTAACATCAATAAAACTTTTGTTGATTAACGACTTGCTTACTGGGCACTTACTGCCCAGACCAATTTTCAGCTTTCAGCGCTGATGCACTTTGAATGACAATTGCACGGGCATACAACACTGTACCCAAATGAAATTTTTATAATTTTTTTCCCACAAATAGAGCTTTCTTTTGGTGGTATTTAATTACAGCTGGGAGTTTTATTTTTTACTAAACAAACAAAAAAAGATGCAAAAAAAAAAAATCATGTTTAATAGTCATTACAAACAGGTCATTTTTCTCCTTCATTGAAGTGCGCTGATGAGGCGGCACTGATAGGCTGCACTGATAGGCATAGTTAAGGCGGCACTAATAGGCACAGATAAGGTGGCACCGATAGGCACAGATAAGGCGGTACTGATGGGCACAGATAAGGCGGCACTGATGGGCACAGGATGGCACGGTTGGGTGGCACGGATGGGTGGCATGGATGGGTGGCACTAAGGGGAACTGATAGGTACCACTGATAGATGGGACTGATGGGCACTGATAGGTGGCACTGATAGGTGGCACTGCTGGGCACTGATGGGCGACACTGGGCACTGGTAGATGACACTGATGGGCACGGATATGTGGCACTGCGGTGCAGCACCATTGTTGAGGCAGATTGTGGGCACTGGGTGGCACTGTGGGCACTGCTGGGTGGCACTATGGGCACTGATGGGTGGCACTTATTTATTCATGAGGTGGCACTGGCAGGGGGCAGGTGGGCACTGGCAGGGCTGGCCGAGATCGGGACTGATGTCCGGATCACGGCCGCCGGTGATCGGCTCTTTTTTTTTTCTCCTCGCGCTGTCAGCGCGAGGAGGAAAAATAGCCGATTACCGGCTCCGTTGTATCACATGATCAGCTGTCATTGGCTGACAGCTGATAACGTGGTAAGGGGTCGGGATCGACCCCTTGCTCGGATCCGTGATCAGGCGAGTCTCATAGACTCGCCGATCACAGAGCGCGCCCCTCGGGGGGCGCGCAGGCCGCTCGTGCACGGGACGACGTCAATAGACATAGTCCCGGCAAAGGAGGTCCGCACTGTAGCCGTCATTTGGCTATAGCGCGGATCTCTAGTGGTTAAAAAAAAAGAGATTCCACTTGGCCATAGTTGAAGGGGGGAGAAAAATCATCACTTCCTTTGGGACAACATGACAGAGCTGGCTTTGCACATAATTGGATCAAGGGCTGAACATCCTCAAATGACATGTAGCCCTGATCCACCAGGGAATGAGCTGATCAGCTGGTCACTAGTTTCCATCAGCTGGTCACTAGTCCACCCTTTTAAAATCTGGCGACAATATTCACCATCCTCTTCTGCCAGCAGAGAAAAATACGTGATTTCATTGAAATCCATAATCGGCAGACTAACAAGCCAGGATGGTTCCTCAATGCAGCCACGTCTGGTCAGGGATGGCCTTGGTATACTTTCAGAGAATTAGTAGACCAGACTGTGTGGACTGCACAGAGGAAACCAGAAACACATGTAAGTGAAAAATAATGGTGTTTATTTACATAGGTGAAAAGTAAGTGAATATAATAGTGCACAACCAACCCAAAACCACAAACAACAATGATATATACAAATAATGGGAAATACCAGAATCATAACAAAAGCCAGGCCGAGGTCATACACAGGGGTATCAGCAGATAGGTAAGGATGGGGAATAAACAGGACAGGGCGAAGACGGATGGATGGGCTGCAGAGCAGGGATCCAAGGCAAACAGGGGGGACAGGTCCAGGATTGGATCGGATTAGATCAGGTCGGGTCGGGTCTGGTCAGATGCAGGCTCAAGGTCAGGATAGCAGGCTCAAGGTCAGGGCCCAGGGAGAGAGATACCAAGGCAAGCATGTGTGGGCTTGCCGGGTATTTATAAGACTGCATTAATTGTCCTCAAGTAACACCTGAGCACAGGAAGTGTTGCCTGCTCCCTACTGCCAGGATCCATCCGCTGGTGGACGCTAGTACTGCGGCCCAATGATGACATAACACCAGCAGGGAAAGTCTCTCCTGACAGTTACAAACTGCCAGGAGACACCTGCTGGTGGATCTCAGCACTGCATGCCAAATGATGGATCTTACCAGCGGACGGACCCTTTCCTGACAGTACCACTGTGCCCGTTCTTATTCTTACTGACCATAAGAATCTTACATTCTTGTCTGAGGCTAAGCGACTCTCTCCCAGAAGGGCACGATGGGCTCTTTTCTTGTCGTGCTTTAATTACATTGTCTCATTCTTACCCGGTACTAAGAATGTAAGGGCTTTGTCACAACAATTTTCCTCCTCTTCCAAGTCGGAGTCGGTTCCGGTTCCTATGATTCATCCTGATCGTATCTTGGCTACGGTTCGCACCAGTCTTACTTCTCCTTTGGGTGACAAAATTCTTGCTGCTCAGGTCCATGCTCCTCCTGATAAACATTGTGACCGCTGCTTTGTCCCAGAGAGTCTCCGTACTGCAGTGCTCCAGACTTACCATTCTCCCAAGGCAGCTGGCCATCCTGGGAAGAATCAACTCATTTGGGCCATCTCCCAACAATTCTGGTGGCCTAGTCTACGGGCTGATGTTACTGCCTTCATAGCTGCCTGTCCTGTGTGTGCTCAGAGTAAGACTCCACGACACCTTCCAGTGGGCCTCCTACAACCCATACCCAATGGAGAGAGGCCCTGGACTCACCTGTCTATGGATTTCATTGTGGGATTGCCCAACCCCCAAGGCAACGCTGTTATCCTTATGGTGGTTGACCGGTTCTCAAAGATGTGTCATTGTATTCCACTTATGAAGTTGCCCACCTCTAAGGAACTGGCTTCCATTTTTGCTCGGGAGATCTTTCGCTTACATGGGCTACCCAAGGTGATTGTCTCGGACAGGGGCAGTCAGTTTGTCTCCCGGTCCTGGCGAGCCTTTTGTGCACAGTTGGAAATCCAGCTTGCGTTCTCTTCTGCGTATCACCCGCAGTCTAATGGGGCCGCAGAACGGGCCACTCAGTCCTTGGAGCAATTTCTACGTTGCTATATTTCTGACCATCATAACAACTGGTCTGGTCTATTACCTTGGGCAGAGTTTGCTCACAACAGTGCCTTGAATTCTGCCTCCCGATTATCTCCACTTATAGCAAATTATGGTTTCCAACCTTCCATGTTGTCTGATTTGTTTGTTCTGCAGAGTATTCCTGCATTAGAGGAGCATCTCCGTGGTCTTCGTTCCACTTGGGTACAAGTCCAGGAGGCTTTGCGTCATGCTAATGATAGGTACAGACTCCATGCTGACTGCAGACGCCTGCCTGCGCCTTCCTACCAGGTTGGGGACAGGGTCTGGCTGTCATCTCACAACCTCCGGCTTGGTGTTCCCTCACTGACGTTTGCACCTCGGTTTATTGGGCCGTTCCGTATCCTTTGTAGGATTAACCCAGTAGCTTACGCGTTGGACCTTCCTCCTAGTATGCACATCTCTAATGTGTTTCATGTCTCCTTATTGAAACCGTTGGTCTGTAACCGATTTACTACCTCGGTGCCACGTCCTCACCCTATTCTGGTTGAGAACCATGAGGAGTATGAGGTACAATCCATTGTTGACTCCCGTAGGTTCCGTGGGCGCATACAGTACCTGGTGCATTGGAAGGGGTACGGTCCGGTGGAACGCTCCTGGGTTTCATCCTCTGACGTTCATGCCCCTGTTCTCCTCCGTGAATTCCATAGACGGTTCCCCTCAAGCCCGGTGGCCCTCCGAGGGAGAGGGGTCATTGAGGGGGGGTACTGTCAGGGCTGGCTTAGCCCTTCCTCCTCTGGGCTGGCCGCTCAGCTGTGGGCTAATTGCCAGCTCTCTTCACTTTCCACAGTTACCAGCTGTTCCAGATGATGCTCGTCTGACCTGCCTATTTAAAGCCTTCCTGCTCACTTTTTCATTTGCCTTCACATTGGTCACATCACAGGGAACCATCTCCTGCTGTTTATTTCAAGACTGGCTTGCTGACATCCCACCTGGCTTCTTATCCTGCTTGCGGTTGCTCTCCTTGGATCCCTAACTTCCGGCCTGGCTGATTACACGATCTGGTTAATGAACCTGGACTGGCTGACTACCTGATCTGGCTACAGGACTCTGGCTATGCTTGACTACACTTTTTTCTATTTACCTTTTTATTAATAAACAAGTGTGATTTGATTGTACTTCTGTCTCAGTCTGTTTCATGGTTTCTGACACCGCCCCACATCAAAATTGATTGTTGAAAACTTTAAGATGGAATATTCTCGTTTGATTTTTGAGGCATATCAGCTAGGCACCATCGATTTAAGTACTTGGAAATATTTGAATGTCAAGAACCCGAAAACACCAACGTTTTATGCATTACCGAAAGTTCACAAAGTCATTGATTCATCCACCAGGTCGACCGATTGTTTCAGGTTGCCAGGGACTGACCGAGAATGCGAGTGCCTTAGTTGATAAATATTTATTCCCTCATGTGATCTCCTTTTCCTCATAAGTCAAGGATACTATTGATTTACTTTGCATCTTGGAGGGTAAGCAACTCCCCCTTGGTACATGGCTGGTGGCGCTCGATGTGGAGAGTTTATAAAACTCTATTCCACACAAGAAAGGCATCCAAGTCATCCAAACACATTTAAAGGAACGTGGCTCTGAAGCATACGATCATTTTGGAATACATTTTGACACACAATGTTTTTAGGTTTGGTTCCTCCCACTACCTCCAGGTGCAGGGTGTGGCTATGGGAAGCAAATGTGCTCCCTCATATGCCAACCTGTACCTGGGGGGGTGGGAGAGGGAACTTTTTGTGGATCATTGACTATCTAATTTACTACAATATATCATGAGCTGGAATCGTTACATTGACAATGTTTTATTTTTCTGGACAGGAACTAGAAACCAACTTGTACAATTGGTGGACTTATTAGCAACCGATGACTATAATCTGAAGTTCACAATGGAATGTAGTCAATCCAAAATCAATTTTTTGGATCTCCAAATTCATGTAGATGAGACAGGGAATATTTGTTCCTCTTTGTATCGTAAACCTTCATCTGGCAACACCATTTTACATGCCAGCAGTGCACACGCTCACACCCCACAAGAAGTCCTCAACGACGGATTATCCCGTTCGTATTATTACCCAATTTTCTAAACAACATTCACAAATGAAAGATATTTTGTTGAAGTATTGGCCATTACTCACAGCTGACCAGACCATCCAGAAATATGCTAAACCTTACGCTTTAATTACTTATCGTAGATCTCCTTCTATGAAAGATCGCTTGGTAACGAGCCATTTGTAACTAAGAAGACTGAGAAACATAGTAAACGGGGTACCTTCTGTTGTGGTAGATGCGATATCTGTCCCTTCATTGCTAATACTGTTTCAATTTCCTTACCCTCGGGTCAATCCTATACTATCAAATATCATGTTACATGTCAATCTGTTGGGGTTGTATACATAGCTATGTGCCAATGTGGATGTTTCTATGTTGGCAAAACGAAACGTCCCTTTTTCAAGAGAATCAGGGACCATATTCTACCTTTGTTCAAATGACTGTGTACTACTGCCCTCAATAAACACATTGCTTGCCAACATCATTTTGATCCCACTGTTGTCGGTTTCTACGCTCTCGAGCATGTACCAATTCATGCTCGGGGCAGCGAGATCGACACTACTTTGCTACGGCTGGAAACTAAGTGGATACATACATTGGATGCTACCAAATATCCTGGCCTTAATGAATATATCAGTTTTAAATCCTTTTTATGATATGGTCTGCTATACAATATTTGTCAATTCAATATATTAATTTTTGTCACCTGCTAACTCAGTTTTTCTGGGTATTCCTTATGAAATTATCTTGCAGGGTGTTTCAATTTATGGAGAAATAAAATTCCCCTTTTATTTCCATGGGGCCCAGTCTGATCTATCGGTCACTCTTTGCATGTAGTGTTCTCTTAGTTCCATCAATGAGACTGTTGTGTCAGTTGTCGGGCAAATACTTCTAATACCTTATAATGGGCTAATTATAAAGGGCATTTGGGGGGTTGTTATGAGGTTTTTTCCTCCTCTCCCCCCCCCCCTTTTTTTTGTTTTTGTGTTTGTTTACACAACAATAAATAGATAAAAAATTTTGAGTTGCATGTATAGTTTTGTGTTTTGAGAATGTTACCCACTTATTTCCATCTGCTAAAAAAATCCCTTCGCTATTTTCGTGACTTGCTTTATTTCTTATGAGTCTAATGTTCATGATTCTAATGGCTATTTTATGTGATTATAAATATTCTTGTCCTTTTGTGGCAATATTTTTTCTTTGTTAAGCTGCATGGACTATGGATCTAATTCAGGGGCTATGGATATTCGAGAGAGAAAAAAAGGAGAAGGGATAAGAAAAACGTTTTTTTTTTTTTTTTGCTCTTTTTTGGTTGATTGAATTTTACTATTCTTTTTCCATCCCCCCCTGTCTGGTGGTCTCACATCTTGCTCGCTGGGCTGCTTTTCTATGTGTATGGCTCTCCTAGTCTACCCGTAGCTATATGAACACCCTAGGGTCTGTTAGGTGGATAGTGGGCCCGCCTCCCTGACTGCCTACGTGATTGCTCTCTTTTTTACATCGAGGCTGGTCCATACTTCCCCACTGATGTCTTTTTCCACCCTTTCTCCTTTACATTGGAGACTTAGTATTCTTTCCGGTCGGCGCTGTGTTGGCTGTGAGGCTTTCACCAGCGTCGATTGGATAGACCAGCGGTGGTGCATTGTGGGGGTTGTAGGCCATTGCTGGATTGAGTGCGTGCTTGGTTGTCACTATATGTCCGCTCCCGCTCGGCGGTGAGGTCATCACGCCGGGCGCGTGGGGGGTATAAATTGGCGTTGAATCCAGCATTAGTTTGCTGGGTTCATGGAGGCGCTGCATGTTGGGATTTGTTCACAACAAGGTTAGTGCTTGGATTGGGGGGAAGTCTCTCCACCACTTTTTTCCTCCGTTCGGGCAATTACTGATCTATTTATGTTTTTCTCTTTTGTCTTTTCTTTTGGGAAGGTTATACTATCGAGAATTTGTTCTTTGCTTGGGGGCTATTAACATCAATACCTGCTCTGCGCAGGGATTGCCTTGCAATTCATGCTTGTCCTCATCTTTCAGTTGAGGTAAGCACTTTGATATACCTAATTCCTTCTACATTAGGACATATGAGGTCCCAATTCATTCTAATATACTTTATAAATCTTTTTTGTTTATTTGTTGCAGTGGCATCTATCAACCCTATTGGCACTGATATAAACACTGGATAGTGTGATCAATTTTTCAATACTTATTGCAGCATTTTCAGCACCTCCTTATTTTATTAGTTTGTGTTTTCTTCAATTGGTATGTTATAGTGAAGGCCATGCTGGCCTCTATATATATTGTGAGGGGTTAGCTCGGCAGCGGGTGTGTGTGACCCCCTGGATGGGTTCACAACACAAAATTAGGCACAGCAGACAGCGTTGTAGGTGCAAAAAAACAAAAGATGCAGTTTATTTATGCTACATGCAGTGAAACATATAACAGCCAAACAAAAATAAAACATGAAAATAAATCCTGGTCAGCTTGACCTCTAATTACACACTTAGACTCCCTGTCTAACAACTGAGTGCAGCCTTGTGCTGCCCCCAGTCCCTGTCTCTGTTGTAGGGGTTTGCCACACAGGCGTTAACTCACCGCACAGAACAGGTATCACACTCCCCAGTCTATACACACAAAACTGGTTCCAGGATGGAGCATCTCCCTAAGCATGCTGGGGGTTTTTTGTAGAGGTCTTAATGAGCCCACTTACTTCAGCTGGGCTCATTAACTCTTCCCCTCTAGTTGTACAAGTCTGCGTAAAGCCTGAATCTAGGGCACACATATTTCCCATCCTGGATACAACCAGGTGACTTTACCTGCGTGCTGCCACTCTTGTTTCAACCTTGGGGTTGTAACACAAGCAGTCAGACACGCATGTATCCGAGACAAAGCATCCACATTCCCCATTTTAACACCAGGGCGATGCTTAACTGTAAAGTTAAATTCCTGTAGGGCCAGGAACCACCTATTTACCCTTCTATTGGTCTCCTTGTTTTGAGCCATCCACTTTAAAGGAGCGTGATCAGTCACCAGGTCAAAGTGCCTACCTAGCAGATAGTACCGAAGGGAATCTAGAGCCCACTTCACTGCTAAACATTCCTTCTCAATCATGGAGTAATTTATCTCATGGGACTTCAACTTCCTGCTGAGGTAAATGACTGGGTGCTCTTCCCCGTTCCAGACCTGGGATAACACTGCTCCTAACCCAACGTCTGATGCATCAGTTTGTACCACAAAGTCCTTAGAGAAGTCTGGTGAGTACAACACTGGCTGGCTACATAAGGCTGTTTTTAAGGACTGAAATGCTTCTTCAGCCTCTGGGGACCATTTAACCATGACCGACTCTTTCCCTTTTGTCAGGTTGGTGAGGGGCACAGCCTGAGAAGCAAAATGGGGAATGAATCGTCGATAATAGCCAGCGATTCCCAGAAAGGCTCGTACCTGTTTCTTGCTGTTGGGACGTGGCCAACTCTGTATGGCCTCGACTTTATTGACTTGGGGTTTTATCACCCCCCTCCCAATAGTGTACCCAAGATATTTGGCCTCCTCCTGTCCAATGGTACACTTCTTTGGATTGGCCGTAAACCCAGCTTCCCGGATAGAGTCTAGGACTGCTTGTACTTTTGGAAAATGTGAGACCCAGTCTGTGCTATGGATAATCACATCATCCAGGTAAGCTGCAGCATATTTCTGATGGGGCCTCAGAATCTTATCCATTTTCCGCTGGAATATTGCCGGTGCATTCTGTAACCCCAACGGCATTCTCTTATATTGGAATGCCCCATCTGGGGTTACAAACGCAGTTTTCTCCTTGGCCGACTCGGCTAGGGGAATTTGCCAATACCCTTTGAGATCAAGAGTTGTCATATATCGGGCTGTTCCCAGCCGGTCAATCAACTCATCTATACGCGGCATGGGGTAGGTGTCAAATTTTGTAACTTTATTTAATTGTCGAAAATCGTTACAAAACCGCCAGCTCCCATCAGGTTTGGGCACTAGTACGATAGGACTGGACCAGTCACTCTGGGACTCCTCTATTACACCCAATTCCAGCATCCTTTGTACCTCCCCACGTATTGCCTCCCGTCGGGCCTCTGGTATTCTATAAGGTTTTAGTTTTACCCTTTCTCCTGGCGGGGTGATAATGTCATGCTCTACGCCAGATGTTTGTCCCGGAAGCTCAAAGAAAATCTCTTTGTTACAAAGTACAAACTCTTTAACCTCCTGTTGTTGGGGTTTCGATAAGGTGTCTGCTATTCCAACCTCAGGAACTAAGCAATCAGGCTGTACTTGTGACAAAGTCTCTGCGACTAGGGATTCCCTATCCCTCCAGGCTTTCAGCAGATTGACGTGATAGATCTGCTCCGGCTTTCGCCTTCCTGGCTGTCTAACCCTGTAGTTCACCTCACTAATTTTTTCAATTACTTCATATGGACCTTGCCATTTGGCCAGAAATTTGCTTTCAACCGTTGGGACTAGCACCAAGACCCTATCCCCCGGGGAAAAAGTACGGGTCTTGGCCCCACGGTTGTACACTCTCTGCTGTGCTAACTGCGCTTGGGTTAAATGTTCCTTTTACAATTGGCATTACCTGTGCAAAACTATCTTGCATCAGGGCGACATGCTCAATCACACTCCTGCGAGGAGAACTCTCATTTTCCCAAGTTTCCTTGGCGATATCCAGCAGCCCTCTTGGGTGTCTCCCATAGAGCAACTCGAAGGGTGAGAAACCCGTAGAGGATTGGGGTACCTCCCTAATGGCGAACATCAGATAGGGTATTAGACAGTCCCAATTCTTTCCATCTCTATCCACCACCTTCTTTAACATTTGTTTTAGGGTTTTGTTGAATCTTTCAACCAACCCATCTGTTTGGGGGTGATACACAGATGTACGCAATTGCGTCACTTTGTACAACTTGCATAATTCTTTCATAACCCGGGACATAAAGGGTGTACCTTGGTCCGTAAGCAGTTCCTTACAAATACCCACGCGGCTAAAAACAAGAGATAGCTCTTTGACTATGGTTTTGGCCGAGGTATTTCGAAGAGGAATTGCTTCCGGATAATGGGTGGCATAGTCCAATATAACCAAAATGTACTGATGCCCCCTGGCGGACTTCATTATCGGACCTACCAAATCCATTGCGATCCTTTCAAAGGGGACCTCAATGATAGGAAGAGGTACCAGCGGGTTACGGAAATGTGGCATAGGTGCCGACTTCTGACACACAGGGCAGGAGGAACAATAATTTTCTATTTCCTTCATGACCCCAGGCCAATAGAATCTCTGCAATATCCTCTCTCTGGTTTTCTCTGTCCCCAGATGACCTCCCAGAATGTGCCCATGGGCCAATTCTAACACCAACTTCCTGTAAGGTTTGGGCACTACAAGTTGCTCAATGGTTTCTTCTGCCCTTTGAGCCACTCGATACAGCAGGTCCCTTTCCATAGTGAAGTACGGGTAAGTGCAAGTCTTATCTGGGTTCACTAACTCGCCATCTATTTTCACCACATTTTCCCGTGCCTTTATTAGGGTGGGGTCTTTTAACTGTTCTGTGGCAAAATTTTCCCTGTGAACCTCAAGATCTGAAAACTCCACAGACGGCATGTTTTCATCTGAGGATGTTGGCTCCTCCCCAGTTTCTCGAGTTTCCCCCGCCAATACCGACAAAGGAAATTCAGGAGAGTCCTCACCACTCCCAGAGGAATTCTGGTCATCTTCCTGGCTTATAGGGGCACCAGTGGGGGGCTCAGGACAATCCCAGAGTTCCCAGAATTTTGGAAAATCCCTTCCCACAATAGCATCATGTGGTAAGTGAGACACTAACCCCACCTGATGAGAGAGGTTACCTTTGGGGGTCTCAAAAAACACTGAAGTTACAGGATACTCTCGGGTGTCCCCATGCACACAAATAACAGCCACCCTGTTCTTCCCAGAGACCTCTGTAGTAACTAATTCAGCTTTTATCAACGTTACCAGGCTACCTGAATCCAGCAACACATCAACATTTCTACCATTAATACACATTTTACATAAATGTTTCTCAGGTCCCCGAATGGCAGTGCATGCAACTGTCGCAAACAGCGACTGACGTCTCTCCCTTATAAAGTCACATTGCATAGGCTCATCCACAACGGGGCAATTGGCTGCAATATGTCCCTCTTGGCGGCAGCGGTAGCAAATAATCTTTTTCGCTGCCTCTTGCAGCATGTGCTTCCTGGGCTGCTCCCGCCAGACCTTAGGAAGAACTCCCACTCTCTCACTCTCTCCACCCTCACCCCTTGGTGTCATTTTACCCGCCACTGGGAATGATCTGGTCTTACGGTGGAAAGTCCGTGAATCCCTGGAAGAGGTGGTCAGGTTCTCTGTAGCCAAGTACCTCTCAACCAGATCCACAAGTTTATCTGCATTTTCTGGATCTCCATGGCTTACCCATTTTTGGATGGCAGTAGGAAGAGCTCTCAGGAAACGATCCATAACAACACGTTCCACAATGTTTGGTGCGGTCAAAATCTCTGGCTGCAGCCACTTCCTGCTCAGGTGAATGAGATCATACATTTGAGACCTGGGGGGTTTTCCAACCTGAAAAGTCCAATTATGCACACGCTGAGCCCGGACGGCCAGGGTAACACCCAGCCGTGCCAATATTTCTGTTTTTAGCACCACATAGTCTTTTGCTTGGTCAGGCTCTAGGTCATAATAAGCTTTCTGCGATTCCCCAGTTAACAGAGGGGCCACCAGTCCAGCCCATTGCTCCTTAGGCCACTTTACCCTTTCAGCAGTCCTTTCAAATGTGGTCAAAAACACCTCCGGATCATCCTCTCCAGTCATTTTTGTCAGTAAACAGCTCACACCAAAGGATGCGGTATTAGTGTAACCACTTGCCTCATTGGTCTGCGGACGTTGCTGTATTAATGTCTCTATTTGCTGTTGAAAACTCTGCTCTTGCTTCTGCAACAGGTCTATGAAGCGGGCTTCAGATCGCTGCTGGGCTTGTTGCTGAGCTTCCAGACTCTGCTGCAAAGTTGCATTTGTCTGCTGCTGGGCTGCAAGGCTCTTTTGTAAAGCTGCATTTGTTTGCTGCTGATTTGCATTTGCTTGCTGCTGATTTGCATTTGCTAGAGCCAGCTGTCTCAGTATCTCTTCCATGCTGGCCTTAAAAAAAACTGCCAAAATTCTCCACCAACTGTGAGGGGTTAGCTCGGCAGCGGGTGTGTGTGACCCCCTGGATGGGTTCACAACACAAAATTAGGCACAGCAGACAGCGTTGTAGGTGCAAAAAAACAAAAGATGCAGTTTATTTATGCTACATGCAGTGAAACATATAACAGCCAAACAAAAATAAAACATGAAAATAAATCCTGGTCAGCTTGACCTCTAATTACACACTTAGACTCCCTGTCTAACAACTGAGTGCAGCCTTGTGCTGCCCCCAGTCCCTGTCTCTGTTGTAGGGGTTTGCCACACAGGCGTTAACTCACCGCACAGAACAGGTATCACACTCCCCAGTCTATACACACAAAACTGGTTCCAGGATGGAGCATCTCCCTAAGCATGCTGGTTTTTTTTTGTAGAGGTCTTAATGAGCCCACTTACTTCAGCTGGGCTCATTAACTCTTCCCCTCTAGTTGTACAAGTCTGCGTAAAGCCTGAATCTAGGGCACACATATTTCCCATCCTGGATACAACCAGGTGACTTTACCTGCGTGCTGCCACAATATATATATATATATATATATATATATATATATATATATATATATATATATATATATATATATATATATATTGTATATCATAGTCTCTGGTTTATCCATATCGGGGTGCCTTTTGTATTGTGGATCCTGTGAAACTCACTCTGTTTTTTCTTTTTTTTTGATTTTCAGTTTTTACGAAATTGCCCTTTATACCCCCCTATAGCTACACTAAGGTGGACTTTGGTTGATAGCTTGTCTACATGATTTGTGCTCTACCCACGGTGCTGTAGGGTGACCCCGGGGTAGGTACTCAACCTTACGGGAGCACTTTTTTTTTTTTCTCTCTTGTATTCTCATGCAGCTTGTATGTACATACATTTTATATATTTTCTCTTTATTGTAGAATTGTTGTCTCTTCACTGAATTTATACTCCACTACCCCTGAGGAAGCCATTTTTATGGCGAAACATGTAGGGAACGATTAATCGGACAAGCACTGTGAGGCTATTACCCTCTTGGCCTATTACACTACAAATTCTGTGCTTTCTGGCAATTGGAGAGAACAAAATTACTTTGATATTTTACCTCTATGTATTTGTATATTTATACATTTGTTTTTTCCTTTGCAAATGTACAATTTTCCTCATTTTTTTGTTTGTTTTTTATATACCTAATAAACTTTGCATACATTTTTAGAACTTTTCATAATTGTAGCACCGTGATAATCCCCTTCTACTCTTCTGGAATTTTTTGCCATTTTTGTTATTATATAAAAGTATTGGAACACCTGCCTTTACATGCACATGAACTTTAATGGCATCCCAGTCTTAGTCCATAGGGTTCAATATTGAGTTGGCACACCCTTTGCAGCTATAACAGCTTCAACTCTTCTGGGAAGGCTGTCCACAAGGTTTAGGAGTGTGTCTATGGAAATGTTTGACCATTCTTCCAGAAGCGCATTTGTGAGGCACTGATGCTGGACGAGAAGGCCTGGCTTGCAGTCTCCGCTCGAATTCATCCCAAAGGTGTTCTATTGGGTTGAGGTCAGGACCTTGCTTTGTGCACTGGTCCAAGTCATTTGGTGGAGGGGGGATTATGATGTGGGGGTTGTTTTTCAGGGGTTGGTCTTGGCCCCTTGTTCCAGTGAAGGGAACTCTTAAGAAGTCAGCATACCAAGACATTTTGGACAATTCCATGCTCCTGACTTTGTGGGAACAGCTTGGGGATGACCTCTATATAGTATTTTTTTTTTTTTTTGCATTTACTCATACGACCAATATTAACCTAACTGATTTCTTAGCTAATGCCACATATGTGAACAAGTCTCGTTTTATTGCACAAGAAGTAGAGAAATTGCGCAAACTTCCTAAAATGTAATATAAAAGAATAGATGTATGATCAATATTTTGATGTCCTTTGCTCTGAGTCACATGTTGTCTTATCATCTATGCCTTGGAATTCCCTGTTTGTGAAGAGCTGACGTAAATGCTGTAATCCTGCGTGGGCTTTTTGTACCTTCTTCACTTTCTAAGTCTTAAAGAATCTTGTCAAACCAGATTGTGGCAATCGGGCCGGTTTATTGTCAATGTCTGCTCAGATGTGCAACCCTATCATCAAAGCCCATATCATTGTCTATGTGTCGGATTCAACTGGTTAAAATCAAGCTGCGGTGGTTGGGAGCTACTTTTTCATTTTTGCTTGAAGGGTTAGTTCACCTTTATAATAACATTTGCAGTGCTGTCAATGGGCCCCCGGTAGGTTAGAAGTCATTGTACACCACTGAGCAGTGGTTTTCAACCTTATTGAGACCAGGTCCGGGTAAATTCTTCCAAAACAACGAATTCCCCCAATATTAAAAAAGCTCCTGTGTCCTCTCCTCCTCGGCTTCGGCGGCGGGCAGTGGGTGGGTTTGCGGGCGGTGGCTCCTGTGTCCTCTCTTCCATGGCTTTGGTGATGGGGAGTGGGCAGCGGTTCCTGTGTACTTTCCTCCTCAGCTGTGCCAGCGGTCGGGTTGTGGCAGCAGCTTCTGTGTCCTCTCCTCCTCAGCTTTGGTGGCGGGCAGGTTGTGGGCGGCGGCTCCTGTGTCCTTTCCTCCTTGGCTTTAGTGGCGGGCTGTTTACGGGCGGTAGTTCCTGTGTCCTCTCCGCCTTGGCTTCAGCGGCAGGCAGGTTACGGGCGGCAGCTCCTGTGTCCTCTCCTCCATGGCTCTGGTGACAGGCAGCGGAACTGCTTTCCTCGTCGGCTGTGCCAGCGGTCAGGTTGCGACAGCGGCTCCTATTTCCTCTCCTCCTCAGCTGTAGCGGCAGGCAGCGGGCGGGCCGTCGGCTGCGACGGCAGGCAGTGTGTGGGTTTCAGACTGCAGCTCCTGTGTCCTCTCCTCCTCGGCTTTGTCAGCGGGCAGGTTGCGGGCAGTGGCTCCTGTGTCCTCTCCTCCTTGGCTTTGGTGATGGGCAGTGGGTGGCGGCTCCTGTGTCCTTTCCTCTTTGGCTGTGCTAGTGGGCAGCGGCTCCTTTGTCCTCCCCTCCTCGGTTGTGGTGACGGGCAGTGGGCAGGCTACGGGCAGTGGCTCCTGTGTTCTCTTCTTCTCGGGGGCGGGCAGCAGGTTGCGGGCGGCGGCCCCTGTGTCCTCTTCTCCTCGGCTTCGACAACAGGCAGCGGGCAGGTTGCAGGCGGTAGCTTCTGTGTCCTCTCCTCCTCCTCTTCGTCAGCGTGCAGGGGGCAGGTTGCGGGCGGCGATCCTGTGTCCTCTCCGCCTCAGCTTTGGTGATAGGCGGCAGCGGCTACTGTGTCCTTTCCTCCTCAGCTGTGCCAGCAGGCAGTGGCTCCTTTGTCTTCTCCTCCACTGTGGCAGTGAGCAGCGGGCAGGCTTCGGACAGCAGCTCCTGTGTCCTCTTCTCCATGGCAGTGGGTTGCGGGCATCGGCTCCTGTGTCCTCTCCAGTTCGGCGACGAGCAGCAGACGGCAGCTCCTGTGTTCCCTCCTCCCCGGCTTTGGTGACGGGCAGCGAGCGGCAGCTCCTGTGACCTTTCCTCCTCGGCTGTTTCAGCGGGCGGTTTGCAGACAGTGGCTCCTGTGTCCTCTCCTCCTTGGCAGTGGCGGCAGGCAGCGGGCAGCAGCTCCTGTGTCCTTTCCTCCTCGGCTGTGCCAGCGGCCAGTGAGCAGGTTGCGGGAAGTAGCTCCTGTGTCCTCTCCTCCTTGGCTGTGGCGGCGGGCAGCGGGTGGGTTGCAGGCAGTGGCTCCTATGTCCTCTCCTCCACGGCTGTGGCGGCGGGAAGCTGGCGGGTTGCGGGCAGCGACTCCTATGTCCTTTCCTCCTCAGGTGTGGCGGCAGGCAATGGGGGATGCAGGCAGCGGCTCCTGTGTCCTCTCCTACTAGGCTTTGGCAGAGGGCAGGTTGCGGGCAGCGGCTCCTGTGTCCTCTCCTCCTCGGCTTTGGTGGCGGGCAGTGGGCGGGCAGCGGCTCCTGTGTCCTCTCCTGGTCAGCTTCGGCGGCTTCCTCCTCCTAGGCATCCAATAGGATCACCTGTCCTTTCAGCCAATCGGGTGATGGGTCTCAAGCCCAGCTTACTGATTGGCCGGGAGGAGGATCAGTGTGGCGTTAGCGAAAATTCATTCGCTATTGTCACACAACTGGTTGGGATCGGGGCACAGTGCCTTTTTTAAAGCTTATTATAGCTTCTGGCTCTAATTAATTGCTTCAAAAAAACACACCCCCTGCCATTGGAATCCATAGTCTGGCACCCTGTATGTAGATCAGGAGGCCAGAGGCATGGGTAGGTGGGGTGGTGCCCATGCACCCCTAATGGATGGGCTGCCAATGGGTTTAGGGTAGGGTTGCCACCCCTCCGGGATTCACCCAGACTGTCCGGGTTTTGAATCGTGTGTCTGAGTTTAAGACCATCAGAAACCCGGACACAATATTCTGAATGGACTGTGGCTTCCCAAGTAACCGAGTACCACAACTGCAGAGTAGTGATGGACGAACTTCCGACGGGACGTTTCGCGAACGCGAAACGCGAACGCGGCCGATAGTTCGCGAACCGTAACGTTTGCGGCGGGCTCCATTGACTTCAATGGGAGGCGAACTTTACAAACCTACAGGTCAAATTTGCAGCCACAAAATAATTACTAGCTGTGCACACATAGTCCCACCACATGGCCAATGACATAACATATGTATGAGGTGAATCTGGGATCGACAACTACAAGAATTCTTTTTTTATATGTGAAATTGTGACAATTCAGGACTGTGGAGCGCATGAAGGCAATGGAGGAGAGGGAAGGTCAGGGTAGGCAAAGAAGAGGGTGCAGGAGATGATCATCAGCAGCGTGACATACAGCAATGACACCTGCACTGTGATAGAGTGATCTGACACCAGCACCGTGATAGAGAGCACTGACACCAGCACCGTGATATACAGCACTGACACCAGCACCGTGATATACAGCATTGACACCTGCACCGTAAGCAGCCCCAGGAGTAAGTCAGCATAGAACAGGGATGGTGGGAGCCCCTCATAATGAGCATAGCACAGGGATGGTGGGAGCCCCTCATAATATGCACAGCAGAGGTACAGCCCCAGGGGGAAGTCAGCATAGCACAGGGATGGTGGGAGCCCCTCATAATGAGCATAGCACAGGGATGGTGGGAGCCCCTCATAATGAGCACAGCAGAGGTACAGCCCCAGGAGGAAGTCAGCATAGGACCTTTGTGGAACTAGTAGGTTGTGATTAGCAGACTGTATCTCACTCAACCCTATATACTGTAGTACACTATACCTTACCAGTCCTTATAAGGACCTTTGTGGAACTAGTAGGTTGTGATTAGCAGACTGTACCTCAGTCCCTATACTCATAAAGGACTACTGCAGCAGAAGGGCAGAAGTCAGCAGTAGTGCACCTCAACCCTATATATTGTGGACCTATACCAGTCCTTAAGGATTAGCAGACTGTACCTCACTCAACCCTATATACTCTAGTACGCTATACCTTACCAGTCCTTATAAGGACCTTTGTGGAACTAGTAGGTTGTGATTAGCAGACTGTATCTCACTCAACCCTATATACTGTAGTACACTATATCTTACCAGTCCTTATAAGGACCTTTGTGGAACTAGTAGGTTGTGATTAGCAGACTGTACCTCAGTCCCTATACTGATAAAGGACTACTGCAGCAGAAGGGCAGAAGTCAGCAGTAGTGCACCTCAACCCTATATATTGTGGACCTATATCAGTCCTTAAGGATTAGCAGACTGTACCTCACTCAACCCTATATACTGTAGTACACTATACCTTATCAGTCCTTATAAGGACCTTTGTGGAACTAGTAAGTTGTGATTAGCAGACTGTACCTCAGTCCCTATACTCATAAAGGACTACTGCAGCAGAAGGGCAGAAGTCAGCAGTAGTGCACCTCAACCCTATATATTGTGGACATATACCAGTCCTTAAGGATTAGCAGACTGTACCTCACTCAACCCTATATACTGTAGTATACTATACCTTACCAGTCCTTATAAGGACCTTTGTGGAACTAGTAGGTTGTGATTAGCAGACTGTACCTCAGTCCCTATACTCATAAAGGACTACTGCAGCAGAAGGGCAGAAGTCAGCAGTAGTGCACCTCAACCCTATATATTGTGGACCTATACCAGTCCTTAAGGATTAGCAGACTATACCTCACTCAACCCTATATACTGTAGTACACTATATCTTATCAGTCCTTATAAGGACCTTTGTGGAACTAGTAGGTTGTGATTAGCAGACTGTACCTCAGTCCCTATACTCATAAAGGACTACTGCAGCAGAAGGGAAGAAGTCAGCAGTAGTGCACCTCAACCCTATATATTGTGTACCTATACCAGTCCTTAAGGATTAGCAGACTATACCTCACTCAACCCTATATATTGTAGTACACTATACCTTATCAGTCCTTATAAGGACCTTTGTGGAACTAGTAGGTTGTGATTAGCAGACTGTACCTCAGTCCCTATACTCATAAAGGACTACTGCAGCAGAAGGGAAGAAGTCAGCAGTAGTGCACCTCAACCCTATATATTGTGGACCTATACCAGTCCTTAAGGATTAGCAGACTGTACCTCACTCAACCCTATATACTGTAGTACACTATACCTTACCAGTCCTTATAAGGACCTTTGTGGAACTAGTAGGTTGTGATTAGCAGACTGTACCTCAGTCCCTATACTCATAAAAGACTACTGCAGCAGAAGGGCAGAAGTCAGCAGTAGTACACCTCAACCCTATATATTGTAGACTTATACCAGTCCTTAAGGATTAGCAGACTGTACCTCACTCAACCCTATATACTCTAGTACGCTATACCTTACCAGTCCTTATAAGGACCTTTGTGGAACTAGTAGGTTGTGATTAGCAGACTGTACCTCACTCAACCCTATATACTGTAGTACACTATATCTTACCAGTCCTTATAAGGACCTTTGTGGAACTAGTAGGTTGTGATTAGCAGACTGTACCTCAGTCCCTATACTGATAAAGGACTACTGCAGCAGAAAGGCATAAGTCAGCAGTAGTGCACCTCAACCCTATATATTGTGGACCTATATCAGTCCTTAAGGATTAGCAGACTGTACCTCACTCAACCCTATATACTGTAGTACACTATACCTTACCAGTCCTTATAAGGACCTTTGTGGAACTAGTAGGTTGTGATTAGCAGACTGCACCTCAGTCCCTATACTCATAAAGGACTACTGCAGCAGAAGGGCAGAAGTCAGCAGTAGTG
Source organism: Lithobates pipiens (assembly GCF_037356315.1). Classification (NCBI taxonomy): domain Eukaryota; kingdom Metazoa; phylum Chordata; class Amphibia; order Anura; family Ranidae; genus Lithobates; species Lithobates pipiens. The sequence goes on from NW_027507685.1 coordinate 92,727,430, forward strand.
CACCTCAACCCTATATATTGTGGACCTATACCAGTCCTTAACCACTTCAGCTCCGGACCAATAAACACCTTAAGGACCAGAGGTCTTTTTCCAATTTCGCACTGTGCTGCTTTAACTGGTAATTGCGCGGTCATGCAATATTGCACCCAAACGAAATTTGCGTCCTTTTCTTCCCACAAATAGAGCTTTCTTTTGATGGTATTTGATTGCCTCTGCGATTTTTTTTTTTGCGATATAAATGGAAAAAGAGTGAAAATTTTGAAAAAAAAAGATATTTTCTTCTTTTTGTTATAAGAAAAATCGAATAAACTAAATTTAGTCATACATTGAGGGCAAAATTTATTCAGCCACATGTCTTTAGTAAAAAAAATTTCAATAAGCGTATATTTTTTGGTTTGCGCAAAAGTTATAGCGTCTACAAACTAGAGTACATTTTCTGGAATTTACACAGCTTTTAATTTATGACTGCCTATCTCATTTCTTGAGGTGCTAAAATGGCAGGGCAGTACAAACCCCCCCCCAAATGACCCCATTTTGGAAAGTAGACACCCCAAGGAAATTGCTGATGGGTATGTTGAGCCCATTGAATATTTATTTTTTTTGTCCTAAGGGATTGAATAATGACAAAAAAAAACAAAAAAAAAAAATTTTTTACAAAAAGTTGTCACTAAATGATATATTGCTCACACATGCCATGGTTATATGTGGAATTGCACCCCAAAATATATTCCGCTACTTCTCCCGAGTATGGGGATACCACATGTGTGGGACTTTTTGGGAGTCTAGTCGTGCACGACACCCCGAAAACCAATCACCACCTTCAGGATTTCTAAGGGTGCAAATTTTTGATTTAACTCCTCACTACCTATCACAGTTTCGAAGGCCATAAAATGCCAAAATAGCACAAAACCCCCCAAAATGACCCCATTTTGAAAAGAAGACACCCCAAGCTATTTACTGAGAGGCATGTTGAGTCCATGGAATATTTTATATTTTGCCACAAGTTGCGGGAATATTACAAACTTTTTTTTTTTTGCACAAAGTTGTCACTAAATGATATATTGCTCACACATGCTATGGGCATATGTGAAATGACACCACAAAATACATTCTGCTGCTTCTCCTGAGTACGGGGATACCACATGTGTGGGACTTTTTGAGCCTAGCCGCGTACGGGACCCCGAAATCCAAGCACCGCCTTCAGGATTTCTAAGGGCATACATTTTTTATTTTACTCCTCACTACCTATCACAGTTTTGAAGGCCATAAAATGCCAAGATGGCACAAAACCCCCCCAAATGACCCCATTTTGCAAAGTAGACACCCCAAGCTATTTGCAGAGGGCCATGTTGAGCCCATTGAATATTTTTTTTTTTGTCCCAAGGGATTGAATAATGACAAAAAATAAAAAGAAAAAATTTTTTTTTTACAAAAAGTTGTCACTAAATGATATATTGCTCACACATGCCATGGTTATATGTGGAATTGCACCCCAAAATATATTCCGCTACTTCTCCCGAGTATGGGGATACCACATGTGTGGGACTTTTTGGGAGTCTAGTCGCGCACGGCACCCCGAAACCAATCACCACCTTCAGGATTTCTAAGGGTGCAAATTTATAATTTAACTCCTCACTACCTATCACAGTTTCGAAGGCCATAAAATGCCAAAATAGCACAAAACCCCCCAAAATGACCCCATTTTGGAAAGTAGACACCCCAAGCTATTTACTGAGAGGCATGTTGAGTCCATGGAATATTTTATATTTTGCCAAAAGTTGCGGGAATATTACAAACTTTTTTTTTTTTGCACAAAGTTGTCACTAAATGATAAATTGCTCACACATGCTATGGGCAGAAGTCAAATTACACCCCAAAATAAATTCTGCTGCTTCTCCCGAGTACGGGGATACCACATGTGGGGGACTTTTTGGGAGCCTAGCCACGTACGGGACCCCGAAAACCAAGCACTGCCTTCCGGATTTAAATATAAAATGCTACCAAAAAAACTGTTAGCGATCGCAGGGATCAGGCCTGACTCTGCGATCGCTGCAGTTATGTGTTTAGTGTTTTGTAAGTGACAGTGATCGATCGATACTGCACTTGGGTGGGCTGGGCAGAGGGGCAAAACGCAGGTGCTAGCAGGTATCTGGGCTGATCCCGCTAACAATGCGTTTTTTTGGAACCCTAAACTGCTGGGGATGCTAGTATAGATCTGATCAGATCAGATATTGATCTGTTCAGATTCTATACCACTACGGGAGGTGTATGCTTTGCGCGTGGGTGTTAGCGGTACTGGCACTAACCTAGCGCTGCCTGGGGCGACGCAGACCCTGACCCTAAAACCTAATTGATATCACCCGCCGGGTGATCAGGGGGGTTAAACCTTTATTGGGTAATAAATGGTGGGTGCCCTGATGCTATAAAAAGCAAACTAACCAGAGTCACCCGTAACACTTATATGGTGATCAGTGGTGAAAGGGTTAACTAGGGGCAATCAGGGGGTTCAAATTTTTATTAGGTAGTATATGGGGGTCCCTGGCGCTATATAAAAACCTGACGGGGAACCTAAATAACTAACTGGCTAACCAGCGTCACCAGTGACACTTATACTGTGATCGCTGGTGAAAGGGTTAACTAGGGGCAATCAGGGGGTTAAAACCATTATTGGGTAGTATATCGGGGTACCTAGCGCTATAAAAACCTGGCGGTGAACCTAAAAAAATAACTAGCTACCTAGCGACAGTAGCGACACTGATGCAGCGATCAGAAAAATGATCGCTTAGTGACAGTGGCAAAAGGGGGTGAAAGGGTTAACTAGGGGCAATCAGGATGTTAAAACCATTATTGGGTAGTATATCGGGGTACCTAGCGATATAAAAACCTGGCGGTGAACCTAAAAAAATAACTAGCTACCTAGCGACAGTAGCGACACTGATGCAGCGATCAGAAAAATGATCGCTTAGTGACACTGGCAAAAGGGGGTGAAAGGGTTAACTAGGGGCAATCAGGATGTTAAAACCATTATTGGGTAGTATATCGGGGTACCTAGCGCTATAAAAACCTGGCGGTGAACCTAAAAAAATAACTAGCTACCTAGCGACAGTAGCGACACTGATGCAGCGATCAGAAAAATGATCGCTTAGTGACACTGGCAAAAGGGGGTGAAAGGGTTAACTAGGGGCAATCAGGATGTTAAAACCATTATTGGGTAGTATATCGGGGTACCTAGCGCTATAAAAACCTGGCGGTGAACCTAAAAAAATAACTAGCTACCTAGCGACAGTAGCGACACTGATGCAGCGATCAGAAAAATGATCGCTTAGTGACAGTGGCAAAAGGGGGTGAAAGGGTTAACTAGGGGCAATCAGGATGTTAAAACCATTATTGGGTAGTATATCGGGGTACCTAGCGCTATAAAAACCTGGCGGTGTACCTAAAAAAATAACTAGCTACCTAGCAACACTAGCGACACTAATGCAGCGATCAGAAAAATGATCGCTTAGTGACAGTGGCAAAAGGGGGTGAAAGGGTTAACTAGGGGCAATCAGGATGTTAAAACCATTATTGGGTAGTATATCGGGGTACCTAGCGCTATAAAAACCTGGCGGTGAACCTAAAAAAATAACTAGCTACCTAGCGACAGCAGCAACACTGATACAGCGATCAGAAAAATTATCGCTTAGTGACAGTGGCAAAAGGGGGTGAAAGGGTTAACTAGGGGCAATCAGGATGTTAAAACCATTATTGGGTAGTATATCGGGGTACCTAGCGATATAAAAACCTGGCGGTGAACCTAAAAAAATAACTAGCTACCTAGCGACACTAGCGACACATGCAGCGATCAGAAAAATTATCGCTTAGTGACACTGGCAAAAGGGGGTGAAAGGGTTAACTCTAGGGCAATCAGGGGGTTAAATCTTTATTGAGGGGTGATAGGGGGCTACCCTGGACCTAACACTAACTGCCCTGACAGTTTTTACTTTTACAACTGACACTGAATGCATTGATCAGTAAAGAAATGATCAATGCAATCAGTGACACTGTGACTGGGGGGGGGGGCGGGGGGGTGCGGGGGGGGGATCGGGGGGGGATGGGGGGGGGTTTGTGTACCTACGTGTACCTATGTGTCAGTGTAGTGTTTTGGTGCACTTACTTTGTGTCTTCTCCTCGTAGTCCGGTCAAAAAGACCGCCCCGAGGAGAATGACATCACTTCCTCCTTCCTGTGTAAACAATACACAGTGGGAGGAAGTTCGTCATTGGCCAGGAGCGATCGAGAGGGGGTGGCCAGAAACCAACGGCCATCCCCTCATCACGGATCGCTCCCGGAGGGAAACGGACCGCCGTAGCCAGCGGGAGGGGGTCCGATCGGACCCCCCATCCGCTGGAAGGCAGGCACGTACATCTACGTGCTTGTGCCTGCCTGTGCCATTCTGATGACGTAGAATGGCAATACGGCGGTCCTTAAGTGGTTAAGGATTAGCAGACTGTACCTCACTCAACCCTATATACTCTAGTACACTATACCTTATCAGTCCTTATAAGGACCTTTGTGGAACTAGTAGGTTGTGATTAGCAGACTGTACCTCAGTCCCTATACTCATAAAGGACTACTGCAGCAGAAGGGCAGAAGTCAGCAGTAGTGCACCTCAACCCTATATATTGTGGACCTATACCAGTCCTTAAGGATTAGAAGACTGTACCTCACTCAACCCTATATACTGTAGTACACTATACCTTACCAGTCCTTATAAGGACCTTTGTGGAACTAGTAGGTTGTAATTAGCAGACTGTACCTCAGTCCCTATACTGATAAAGGACTGCTGCAGAATAGGGCAGCAGTCAGCAGCAGTGCACCTCAACCCTATATATTGTGGACCTATACCAGTCCTTAAGGATTAGCAGACTGTACCTCACCCAACCCTATATACTCTAGTACGCTATACCTTACCAGTCCTTAGAAGGACCTTTGTGGAACTAGTAGGTTGTGATTAGCAGACTGTACCTCAGTCCATATACTCATAAAGGACTACTGCAGCAGAAGGGCAGCAGTCAAGTATAATATTCTTTCTATATTTGGAAGAAAGAATATTATACGTGTACAACCCTATCACCATACCAGTCCTGAAAAGAACCTTTGTGGACCTAATAGTAACAGCTACTGATTAAACTGACTGTCCCTCACTGCCACACACAGCTTCCTGTCTGTTCCTATTTAAACTGACAAAACACAGGCTGCTGCAACAATAACTTGAATAGCACTCAAAACTATATCCTGTACTACTACACCATACCAGTCCTGAAAAGGACTTTTGTGGCCCTAATAGTAACAGCTAATGATTAAACTGACTGTCCCTCTCTGCAACTCACAGCGTCCTATCTGTCCCTCTCTCAGCACTGACAAAAGACAATCTGCTGCAACAATGACTTGAATAGCAGTGCCTCAAACCTATATCCTGAACTACACCTATACCATACCAGTCCTTAAAATAACTTTTGTGGACCTAATAGCTAGTGATTTGGGTCACTGCAGTCTCTCCCTGCTCCACACAGCAACCTCTCCCTATAGTGACAGTAGAAAGAATGTAAAATGGCCGCCGGATCGGGTCTATTTATAAGTTAGGGGGAATGTTTAAGTGTCCATGTGCTGTAATGTCTCAATTGGCTGTCCTGTACCCCATGATGGATGTGTCATCATAGGTCAAAGTTCTTTTACACAGTAAACACGTAAGTCCACCGGGCGAACAGCAGCAATAGTCCGCCAATCGTGCAGACCGCGAACAGCGGAAATTCGCCGCGAACCGACCGCAGGGCGAACAGTTCAGCCATCCCTACTGCAGAGTGCATAGATATGCACACAGGCCCCACCCCCATACATGGGTAGGAGAGAAGAGAGGGCACAGTGTCTGCGTTTGATGGGCACAGTGGCGGCAATTGATGGGCACAGTGGGAGCAAATAATGGGCACAGTGGTGACAATTGATGGGCACAATGGCTGCATTTGATGGCACAGTGGTGGCAATTGATGGGCACAGTGGCAGCAATTGATGGGCACAGTGGTTGCATTTTATGGGGCACAGTGGCTGCATTTGATGGCACAGTGGCTGCATTTGATGGCACAGTGGCTGCATTTGATGGCATAGTGGCTGCGTTTGAGGGGCACAGTGGCGGCAATTGATGGGCACAGTGGCTGCATTTTATGGGGCACAGTGGCTTCATTTGATTGGCACAGTGACTGTCTTTGATGGCACAGTGGCGGCAATTGATGGGCACAGTGGCTGCATTTTATGGGGCACAGTGGCTGCATTTGATGGCACAGTGGCTGCGTTTGAGGGACACAGTGGCGCCAATTGATGGGCACAGTGGCTGCATTTTATGGGGCACAGTGGCTTCATTTGATAGCACAGTGACTGCCTTTGATGGCACAGTGGCGGCAATTGATGGGCACAGTAGCTGCATTTCATGGCACAGTGGCAGTAATTGATGGGCACAGTGGCTGCGTTTGATGGCACAGTGGCAGCAATTGATGGGCACAGTAGCTGCATTTTATGGGACACAGAGACTTCATTTGATGGCACAGTGGCAGCAATTGATGGGCACAGTGGCTGCGCTCCAGACAACGTCCAATGACGAAATGCATAGGGCGTGGCCTAACGTACACACTCTCTCTTACCAGGCGGCGGCGGTGTTTTGTATTTTACGAACTTTTTTTATCTTTGATGATGTGAGTAGCCACTTTCTGAATGTAATAAAGGCGCTAATTCTAAACAGTACTACACTATGGATGTTTTATATTTCTTTATATAAACACGAGGAAATGAGGAGTAAGTGAACACTAACCGGACCAGCTTTATACAGCGGCACAGGGGCTTACACTGTGGAGGCGAGTTAACCCCTGCAGGGGCAGGGGAGCTGGTGAGTGCGGTAATTTGCTCTACGCACGGAAAACACACCGGTTGTGATTCAGAATACACCAGGCACTGAGCACAAGTCACTTTTATTGAACTTTTGTGGAATTCTTCTGAAAAAAACTTTTTCTGAGAAAACTTTTCCTGAGAATTTTTGTTTTGTTTTTCCTGTTTTTCAGTTTTATTCTTCAAAGAATTTCAAATGGATTTTTATTTTATGTTTTTTTAAATGTTTTTTTGAAATGTTTTCTTGTGTGAAGATGATATAAGCTCAATAGGCTCCATATGCACTTATTTTGCACTATAGCACGTAAGCACTTTTGATTGCACACAGTCGTTAATTTCATTAATTTTCTTTTATTTTATTTTTTCATATATGTTTTCTTCTACATTTTTAGTAATTTGCAGACATTTTTTGCACTGTGATTTAACACATAAGAACATACACTGCCTTGCTAAAGTATTCGGCCCCCTTGAACTTTTCAACCTTTTGCCACATTTCAGGCTTCAAACATAAAGATATAAAATTTTTATTTTTTGTGAAGAATCACCAACAAGTTGGACACAATTGTGAAGTGGAATGAAATCTATTGGATTTTTGAAACTTTTTTAACTAATAAAAAAATGAAAAGTGGGGCGGGCAAAATTATTCGGCCCCCTTGCGTTAATACTTTGTAGAGCCACCTTTTGCCGCGTGGGGTCGCTTGGGGTATGTCTCTATCAGTTTTGCACATCGAGAGACTGAACTTCTTGCCCATTCTTCCTTGCAAAACAGCTCGAGCTCAGTGAGGTTGGATGGAGAGCGTTTGTGAACAGCAGTTTTCAGCTCTTTCCACAGATTCTTGATTGGATTCAGGTCTGGACTTTGACTTGGTCAGTCTAACACCTGGATACGTTTATTTGTGAACCATTCCTTTGTAGATTTTGCTGTATGTTTGGGATCATTGTCTTGTTGGAAGATAAATCTCTGTCCCAGTTTCAGGTCTTTTGCCGACTCCAACAGGTTTTCAGCCAGAATGGTCCTGTATTTGGCTGCATCCATCTTCCCCTCAATTTTAACCATCTTCCCTGTCCCTGCTGAAGAAAAGCAGGCCCAAACCATGATGCTGCCACCACCATGTTTGACAGTGGGGATGGTGTGTTGAGGGTGATGAGCTGTGTTGCTTTTACGCCAAACATATCGTTTTGCATTGTGGGCAAAAAGTTCGATTTTGGTTTCATCTGACCAGAGCACCTTCCACATGTTTGGTGTGTCTCCCAGGTGGCTTGTGGCAAACTTTAGACAAGACTTTTTATGGATATCTTTGAGAAATGGCTTTCTTCTTGCCACTCTTCCATAAAGGCCAGATTTGTGCAGTGTACGACTGATTGTTGTCCTATGGACAGACTCTCCCACCTCAGCTGTAGTTCTCTGCAGTTCATCCAGAGTGATCATGGGCCTCTTGGCTGCATCTCTGATCAGTCTTCTCCTTGTCTGAGCTGAAAGTTTAGAGGGATGGCCAGGTCTTGGTAGATTTGCAGTGGTCTGATACTCCTTCCATTTCAAAATGATCACTTGCACAGTGCTCCTTGGGATGTTTAAAGCTTGGGAAATCTTTTTGTATCCAAATCCGTCTTTAAACTCCTCCACAACAGGATTACGGACCTGCCTGGTGTGTTCCTTGGTCTTCATGATGCTCTCTGCTCTTTCAACAGAACCCTGAGACTATCACAGGGCAGGTGCATTTATACAGAGACTTTATTACACACAGGTGGATTCTATTTATCACCATCAGTCATTTAGGACAACATTGGATCATTCAGAGATGCTCGCTGAACTTCTGGAGTGAGTTTGCTGCACTGAAAGTAAAGGGGCCGAATAATTTTGCACGCACCACTTTTCAATGTTTTATTTGCTAAAAAAGTTTAATATATCCAATAGATTTCGTTCCACTTCACAATTGTGTCCCACTTGTTGGTGATTCTTCACAAAAAATTTAAATTTTATATCTTTATGTTTGAAGCCTGAAATGTGGCAAAAGGTTGAAAAGTTCAAGGGGGCTGAATACTTTCGCAAGGCACTGTATGCAACATTAGCACTTTGAGAGGGCTGGAATAATTTTCAACTCATAAGTAGTATGCGATTTTTGCACTGTCATAGGAGAGCGCCATAACTACCACCTTGATATTTATAGTTCTTTCCAACCTATTAGGCTGGTACTTTTTGGTAGTGGCAGCCTCCCTCCCTTACATGCGATTTAACAAATTTTTGGCCTTTTTATTTTAATATCTTTTGTCTCCATAGCGCAAATCTTACCCTCTCTTTTATAAAATCCATTACACCCCCTAGTGAAAGCAGCACACACTTTACACACAAACACTGGCCAGGCACACATTTAACCTTTTGATTTCCCTTGATGTTCAACCTCTTCCCAGCCAGTATCCTTAGCACAGTGACAGTGCATATTTTTAGAATGAATCACTGTATTGGTGTCACTGGTAGTGATGGAGGAACTTCCGATGGGACGCTTCGCAAACGCGAACCGCGAACGAGGCCAAAAGTTAGCGAACCGTAAAGTTTGCGGTGGGCCCCATTGACTTTAATGGCAGGCGAACCTTAAAAACCTACAGGTCAATTCAGGCGCGCATGAAGGCCAATGTCGGAGAGGCAAGGTCAGGCACGGCTATGAAGGGGATGCAGGAGATAATCAGTGTTACAGTCAGGGCAGCGCAGTCCTGTGCCAGTGTCCCAATGTGCCAATCTGTGCTTGAGCCCCTCCCTCTGCCCGGCACTTACCCCCACCTATGCAGGGCTCCACTGTGGTGGTCCGGAGGTGCCAGTCCAGTGCTGATCCCACTGACACCAGCACCGAGATAGAGAGCACTGACACCAGCACCGAGATAGAGAGCACTGACACCAGCACCGAGATAGAGAGCACTAACACCAGCACCGAGATAGAGAGTACTGACACCAGCACCGGGATAGAGAGCACTGACACCAGCACCGAGATAGAGAGCACTGACACCAGCACCAGCACCGTGATAGAGAGCACTAACACCAGCACCGAGATAGAGAGCACTGACACCAGCACCGTGATAGAGAGCACCGACACCAGAACCGTGATAGAGAGCACCGACACCAGAACCGTGATAGAGAGCACTGACACCAGCACCGAGATAGAGAGCACTGACACCAGCACCAAGATAAAGAGCACTGACACCAGCAACGTGATAGAGAGCACTGAGACCACACCAGCACCGAGATAGAGAGAGAGCACTGATACCAGCACCAAGATAGAGAGCACTGACACCAGCACCGAGATAGAGAGCACTGACACCAGCACCGAGATAGAGAGCACTGACACCAGCACCGTGATAGAGAGCACTGACACCAGCACCGTGATAGAGAGCACTGACACCAGCACCGTGATAGAGAGCACTGACACCAGCACCGTGATAGAGAGCACTGACACCAGCACAGAGATAGAGAGCACTGACACCAGCACTGTGATAGAGAGCACTGACACCAGAACCGAGATAGAGAGCACTGACACCAGCACCGAGATAGAGAGCACTGACACCAGCACCGAGATAGAGAGCACTGACACCAGCACCGAGATAGAGAGCACTGACACCACACCAGCCCCGGGATAGAGAGCACTGACACCAGCACCGTGATAGAGAGCACTGAGACCACACCAGCACCGAGATAGAGAGCACTGACACCACACTCGCACAGAGATAGAGAGAGAGCACTGACACCAGCACCGAGATAGAGAGCACTGACAGCAGCACTGATACCAGCAACTCGCTGCGGGACCCAAAAATATGACACCGCTCAACCTCTTCAAACAGGAGGGTACGGGCATATAGTATGGTGTGCTTTTTTTGCACAAGGTAGTGAGCCAAAGGTAGAAAAAAGGTCCGTGTGCTCGATTGAATAAATGGTTTTTAGAGTTATGCATATACATGGTCTACTGGTCACATGTGCTGAATTCCTCCGAGATCCATGCCTCATTCATTTTTATAAATGTGAGGTAGTCAACACTGTCGTGAGCTAGGCGAGTGCGCTTATCGGTCATGATCCCCCCTGCTGCGCTGAATGTCCTTTTGGAAAGGACACTGGACGAGGGGCAAGCCAACAGTTGCATTGCAAATTGGGCAAGCTCTGGCCAGAGGTCAAGTCTGCCCACCCAGTAGTCCAGGGGTTCATCACTCCTCAGAACGTCCACATCGGCCGCTAACCTGATGTATTCGGACACCTGACGGTCTAGGCGTTCCCTGATGCTGGATCCGGATGACACCTGTCGATGGGTCGGCTGAAAGAATTACCTCATATCAGAAGTCACCATTACATCTTCAAACCACCCTCTTCTTGCAGGCGCTGTTGGATTGGTACCCGCAACTCTTTCTCTGGGAGTGGGAATTCCTCCTCTGCCATCGCACGCAAAAGCAGAATGCAGCATTTCTCGAAGCAAGGCCTGGAAGTGCTCCATTCTGACAGCCCTCTGTGACGGTGGTAACATTTCCGCCATTTTGTGTTTGTACCGGGGGTCTAAGTACGTTGCCACCCAGTACTGGTCCTTGACCTTTATGCTGTTTATAGGGGGGTCCCTGTTAAAATACTGGAGCATGAAGGCCCCCATTTGCACTAAACTGGAAGCGGTGTGGTGGCCTGGCTTCTGCTCATCATCCAGGATAATGTCGTCCTCCTCGTTCTCCTCTCCCCATCCACGCACAACAACAGGGATCCCACTGTTAGATCTCAGCACAGCGTTTGATACAGTAGACCACAATACTCTACTCGTCCGCCTCAGAGAAGTAGCCGGAATTCAAGACACAGATCTCGAATGGTTCGCATCCTTCCTAGGAAATCGTTTACAGACAGTGAAACTAGGAAAATTCTTCTCTGAATCCTGGGCAGTCACCTGCGGAGTCCCTTAAGGATCACCTTTGTCACCAATTCTCTTCAACATTTACATCCGCCCACTGCTCCAAATCATCAGATGTTAAGACCTTTGCTTCCACTCGTACGCTGACGACACGCAACTTTATTTCCGTATCACTGGACAAAAAGATCACCACCAACAACTAGAAAACTGCCTCAATTCAGTAGAAGACTGGATAACCACCAGCTCCCTCAAACTCAACGAATCAAAGACAGAGCTTCTTATCCTACACCCAAATCATAATTCCGAAACCAAAATCTCCTGGACTCCTCCCACCGTCTTTGGGCAGACCATCTCCCCTAAGACCAAGGCCAAGAGTCTCGGGGTTATTTTAGACTCACAAATGTCAATGGATGCACAAATAGGAGCAGTAGTCAGTGGATCTCACCATCTGCTACGCCTACTACGCAGACTCATCCCTTTTATCCCAAAGAATGATAAAGCAGTGGTAGTTGGAACAAATATTAATTCACGACTGGACTACGCAAACTTGCTTTACATAGGATTACCACAATATCAACTTGCCCGATTACAACTGATCCAAACACAGCGGCCAAGGCTGATCACAGAAAAAAAACCCTGGGAATCAATCTCTCCTTCTCTGAGGAGCCTACATTGGCTAACCGTAAAAAATTGGATCACATTCAAGACCCTCTGCCTCACCCACAAATGCGTGCATAGAGAAGCCTAGCTGAGTACCTCAATACCTAGCTGAGAAAATCAATCATTACACACCAATCCGCAGTCTTCGATCAGCCAACAAAAACCTCCTCCTTGTGCCCAAAGCCAGGTACAAATCTAAGGGGGATCGGAGATTCGCTGTCCAAGGACCTCGGCTATGGAATGCTCTACCAATCAACATCTGCCTGGAAGAAAACCACCTGGCTTTTAGGAAAAAACTCAAGACCTTCCCCTTCTAGCTGATGATCAAAGCTCGTCACAGCGCCTTGAGGCGATTCAGTTCGCGTTGTGTGCTATACAAATATTTCATTCATTCATTCATTCATTAATAAAGGTTTAAAGCATGCTCTTCTTGCTCCTCCTCATCCGCCCCGGCACCATCCTCCTCTGACTCCTCTTCAGACTCCTGTTGTTGACTTGTCTCAGATAGAGTAGCCCCCCTTGGGAATTCATCCAGCATTGCGACTTCCCCATCTTCATGCTCCTGCTCCTCCACGGCTTGATCAATGACACGACGCAATGCACGATCCATAAAAAGTCATAAGGTACCATGTCACCAATGGCGCCATGGCTGCGACTGACCAGTTTGGTGATCTCATCAAATGGGCGCAGAAGTCTGCATGCGTCGCGCATGAGCAGCCACTGGCACGGTGAAAAAAAGCAAGCTCCCAGAACCTGTTCTGCCGCAGGGTTTGTACAGGTAGTCGTTAACTGCACGTTTCTGCCGGAGCAGTCTATCAAGCATATAGAAGGTTGAGTTCCATCACAAATAAGAAGTCTGACCGGCAGATTGTGTCGCCCCTGAATATCAGCAAGGCGAGCCATGGCCGTGTAAGATCTTCTGAAATGGGCCGAGATTTTCCTTGCCTGCCGCAAGATGTCCTGGACCCTAGGGTATTGGACAACGAATCGCTGCACGACCAAGTTTAAGATGTGTGCCATGCATGGCACGTGTGTAATTTTGCCCTGTTTCGATGCGCTAAGCAGATTGGCACCATTGTCACACACCACTTTACCAACTGTCAAATTCAGTGGTGTTAGCCACTGATCTGCCTGTGAACGCAAAGCTGAAAGGAGTGCAGGGCCAGTGTGGCTCTTGGCTTCCAGGCACAACAGACACAGCACAGCATGGCAATGTCTCACCTGGCATGTCGAATAGGTTCTGGGGATCTCGGGCGGCGCAGGGGAAGAGACGCTAGCAGCAGAAAAGGAGAAGTCAGCCAAGGAGGAGAGGGAGGGAGGATGGAGTAGGAGGAGGAGAAGAAGAGGCAGGCCTGCATGCAATCCGTGGCGGTAAAACCAAATCTACACAGGTGCCTTTGGTTACATGCTTGACGGCCGTCAGAAGGTTCACCCAGTGGGCAGTAAAAGTTATATACCTTCCCTGCCCGTGTTTGCTAGACCTCGTGTCTGTGGTCAGATGTATCTTGGCACAGACACTGTGTGCCAGAGATACATTAATGGCCATATGGCTCTGGGATTCCCTTCTGTGAGAAATACTTCCTTCCATTGTGGTGTTCCAATGGCCACAAATTTTCGAAAGGCATCCGAGTCCACCAGTTTATATGGCAGTAGTTGGTGGGCTATCAGTTCTGACAAGCCAGCTGTCAACCGTTGGGCAAGAGGGTTATCCAGCGTCATCATTTTTTTACGCTCAAACATTTGGCCCACAGAAGCCGCCTTTTTGCAGAAAAACATGAGGACGACATGATGGAAGGTGGAGTGGAGGACAATTGTGAGGTGAGAGGAGAAGGAGAATGTCATGGATCTGCCACCTAGGGGTTAAAATAGTGCAGAGTAATTTCAGTGATTGGCAACAGGCTGCCTTATTTAAACACCTCAGCAGCACTGTCTTTGCTGTCTGATCTGCAGCTCATGCCTGTTCCTGTGATCCGATCTGTTTCCTGTGTTTGACCCGGCTTGTTTGACTACGATTGATCTCTGTTATCCTGACCCTGGCCTGCCTTTTAACCACTCTCTGCTCTACACTCCTTGATATCCTGTTGCCGAACTTTGCCTGTATCCTGACCATTCTCTGCCTGTCGTCTATATCTACATCTGATCATCTGTTACCAAACCCGGCTTATCTGACTAAGTATTCAGTATCTCCCCAGCTTACCAGCCTGCTTCCTGTTTCCTGCTGCACCAGCTGAACTGACAAGACCAAAGACGAACCAGGCACCCATACACCGGCAGGCTCTTGTGGCCACTGTTGCAACACCGGTGGCCCTTGAGCCGGGGTTGTACGAGACAGCCTTCCCACGGCACGTCAGGCTCATCCGGCAGGAACATAACAGAGAAGTAGAAGACAAGGCTAGACGGTGAGAGCCTGGAGTGTGGCTTTGTGGGTTCCGTTGCTCCCACTGGGCTCGGTGATGGCAGCTCATGTGCCTTCTTAAAGAAGGAGTCCACTGGAAAAAAAATATTAAAAGCCAGCAGCTACAGCTGCTGACTTTTAATAAATGGTCACTCACCTGTCCCAGGGTCCAGCGATGTCGGCAGCCGAGGCCGATCGATCGCTCGTCTCTTGGCTGCTGCCGCCGCCATTCTCGGTAAGGGGATCAGGAAATGAAGCATTGCGGCTTCACTTCCCGATTCCCTACTGCGCATGCGCAAGTCACGCAGAGCAATAGGAATGGTCCACGCTGTCTCTGGGACCCGTGTGTGTCCCAGCAGAAAGCACGCCGGGACAGGAAGAGGCATAGACTCCCACAGGAGTCTCTGCCCGGAAGTGGATGCAAATACCTGTCTTAGACATGTATCTGAACCCCCCTCCCCCCTGAAAGGTGCCAACTGTGACACCGGAGGGGGGGAGGGTTTCCGATGAGTGGAAGTTCCACTTTAGAGTGGAACCCCGCTTTAAGGCGGTCGTCCCTAGGTGAGTGTTGGGCTTACCACGACTTATGCATTGACTGCAAAGATTGCAGATGGCAACACTACTGTCAGCAGCGGACACGTTAAAAAAAGCCCACACTGCGGAGCCATTTGCCGGCGTCCTGGGAGCGCCAGATGTGACCGTACATGGTTGATGCCTTGCTCCTGATACATTAGCAGTCTGCTTTGTCCCTCCTGTGCAATCTAAGTTCCGCCTGATTCTCCTCCCTATCTGCTGGTCCATATCTCCCTCTGAACTCCCCTCCTCTTCCTCTCTTGTGGGCCACCACGTGACATCACAAGACACGTCATCATCAACGTCACCTTCCCCATCGCTATAAGTAGAGATCTTGGAGTAGGCAGCAACACCGGGGACCAATCTCCTCCTTGGGCTGATCTGGGTACTGTCGTCAGACTGCTGAGTCGCGGTTCTTGCTACCTCCTATTCCTGATCCAATGCCAAGAGTGGCTGCGCATCAGAAATGTCTTGATATGGATTGGAAAATAATTCCTGTGACTCAAGCGGAAGGTATGTGGTGGTGGTGTTGTTGGTGGTAGTGTCTTTGGGGGTGCACATAGCAGAGAGTGAAGAAGAGGGTGCAGATCGAGAGGATGAGGAGGGTGCAGAAGAGTAAGGCTGAGTGAGGCACTCAACCAAGTCTGGTGCGTCCTTTGACGTAATCGCACGCACCTTCTGCAATTTGCCACTTTGGCTCAAGTCTGTTGCTCCTGCCCTACCCCTACCACCCCTGTGGAAGGGCCTGCCTCTTCCTCTGCCTGTCATTTTTTAAATGACCCTGTGACAAAAGTCTCTAGAGAAATGCAGTATGTATGTGGAAGAAGGTATATAACACCCTGCTTCAATCTGTCGTTTTTGGGGGCCACTGTTCTATCACACCAGTTATAATACTTTTTTTTAAATTGCATTTGTCACTCTTTGTAGTATCGCTGCAGAACCGCTCAGCAGTCACAATGCTGAACAGTGGAAATGCACTATACTATGCTTTCTATATGTGCAAGTATTTTATCCATGTATTACACCCCTATATACTGCACACCAAATAGTACACCTATACCAGTCCTTAAAAGGACCTTTGTGGACCTAGCAGCTAGTGATTTGCAGACTGTCCCTCAGTCCCTACACTGATAAAAGACAACTGCAGAATCGGTCAGCACTCAGCTCAGCAGTCAAGTATAATAGGATTTCTATACTTGAAAGAAAGTATATTATACATGTACAACCCTATATACTGTACACCTATACCAGTCCTTTAAAAGGACCTTTGTGGACCTAGTAGCTAGTGATTTGCAGACTGTCCCTCAGTCCCTACACTGACAAAAGACAGCTGCAGAATCGGTCAGCAGTGCACTCAGCAGCACAGCAGTTAGCAGCAGTGCACCAGGACCCTATATACTGTACACCTATACCAGTCCTTTAAAGGACATTTGTGGACCTAATGGCTAGTGATTTGTGTCACTACAGTCTGTCCCTGCTCCACACAGCAACCTCTCCCTACACTGACAAAAGACAGAATGTAAAATGGCTGCCAGATCAGGTCTATTTATAAGGTAGGGGGAATGTCCAATTGTCTATGTGCTGAAATGTCTCAATTGGCTGTCCTGTACCCCATGATGAATGTGTCATCATGGGTCAAAGTTCTTTCACAATGTAAACGCATATGTCCGCCGCGTGAACAGCACCATAAGTCAGCCGGTTTGGCGAATCGGGAACACACAAAATTCGCCGCGAACCGACCGCCGGGCGAACCGCAAGGCCATCCCTAGTCACTGGTTCCCGCAAAGTGACAAAAGTGTCCGAAAGTGAGAATGTCCGCTGCAATAAATCGCTGATTGCCGCCATTACTAGTATAAAAAAAATTTAAAAATCCAGTATATATCCCATTATTACATGTTCCCCTTGGCAGTGCCCAGCTGCCTGTGCCCTTTGTTTGATATTCCATTGCCTATTAGTCTTCAAAAGTGCTTTGTTTACAAGCAGAGCAAAGCTGTCTGGGAAACGTAATTTAGCAGGAAACTGTATTGATTATTAATCTAAATTGGCTTCTTGTGCTGCCCCTCCCAATGCCCCTCCCAATATTTTCTGATAATATGCTGCATTTACCTTTCCATCAATCTTCACCAGGGCTGGACTGGGATAAAAATTTGGCCCCGGACTACATCCAGACTGGCCCACTTTGACAGGTCTCTCCCATGCCAGCTGGACAAACCCGCCCCCCCCCCCCCCGGCCTGCCACCCAAGCCCCCCCCCACTAGCCTCTCTACATTATTTCTCTCATAGGCAGTACCAGTAGGGAAGCTAGGCATTATTTCACCCAATGGGACAAGATTATGCAGGAAAGTGAGAAACTCCCAGGCCATAGCTGTTAAGTCAGCTGTCTGTCCCCTTCCCCACACTCCTTCTGGTCCCCCCATGCTTTCTGTCCCCCCCGTACTCCTCTGGTCCCCCCATGCTACTGCTCTATCCCCCTAAGCTCCTTTGGTCCCCCATGTGCTCCTCATGCTGCTCTGGTCCCCCGCATGCTCCTCTCCCCCCTCATGCTGCTCTGATCCCCCATATGCTAATCCCCCCCCCAGGCTGCTCTGGTCCCCCATATGCTCCTCTCTTTCCTACTCCCCCTCATGCTGTTCTGGTCCCCCATATGCTCATCTCCCCTCCCCTCTCATGCTGCTCTGGTCCCCCATATGCTCATCTCCCCCCCATGCTGCTCTGGTCCCCCATATGCTCATCTCCCCCCCCGTGCTGCTATAGTTCCCCATATGCTCTCCCCCCATGCTGCTCTGGTCCCCCATATGCTCCTCTCTTTTCTACCCCCCTTCATGCTGCTCTGGTCCCCTATATGCTCATCCCCCCCCCATACTGCTCTGGTCCCCCATATGCTCACCCCCCCATGCTGCTCTAGTCCCCCATATGCTCACCCCCCCATGCTGCTCTGGTCCCCCATATGCTCCTCTCTTTTCTACCCCCCTTAATGCTGCTCTGGTCCGCCATATGCTCACCCCCCCCCCCCCACCCTTGATGCTCCTCTGGTCCCCCATGTGCTCCTCATGCTGCTCTGGTCCCCCATATGCTCATCTCCCCCCCCCCCCCCATGCTGCTCTGGTCCCCCATACGCGCTTCTCTTTCCTATCCCCCTTCATGATGCTCTGGTCCCCCATATGCTCCTCTCTTTCCTACCCCCCCACCTTCATGCTTCTCTGGTCCCCCATGTTCTCCTCATGCTGCTCTGTTCCCCCATATGCTCATCTCCCCCGTGCTGCTCTAGTCCCCCATATGCTCTCCCCCCATGCTGCTCTGGCCCCCCATATGCTCCTCTCTTTTCTACCCCCCTTCATGCTGCTTTGGTCCCCCATATGCTCATCTCCCCCCCCCTTCATGCTGCTCTGGTCCCCTATATGCTCACCCCCCCCATACTGCTCTGGTCCCCCATATGCTCACCCCCCCCATGCTGCTCTAGTCCCCCATATACTCACCCCCCCCATGCTGCTCTGGTCCCCCATATGCTCCTCTCTTTTCTACCCCCCTTCATGCTGCTTTGGTCCCCCATATGCTCATCTCCCCCCCTTCATGCTGCTCTGATCCCCCATATGCTAATCCCCCCCCCAGGCTGCTCTGGTCCCCCATATGCTCCTCTCTTTCCTACTCCCCCTCATGCTGTTCTGGTCCCCCATATGCTCATCTCCCCTCCCCTCTCATGCTGCTCTGGTCCCCCATATGCTCATCTCCCCCCCATGCTTCTCTGGTCCCCCATATGCTCATCTCCCCCCCCGTGCTGCTATAGTTCCCCATATGCTCTCCCCCCATGCTGCTCTGGTCCCCCATATGCTCCTCTCTTTTCTACCCCCCTTCATGCTGCTCTGGTCCCCTATATGCTCATCCCCCCCCCATACTGCTCTGGTCCCCCATATGCTCACCCCCCCATGCTGCTCTAGTCCCCCATATGCTCACCCCCCCATGCTGCTCTGGTCCCCCATATGCTCCTCTCTTTTCTACCCCCCTTAATGCTGCTCTGGTCCGCCATATGCTCACCCCCCCCCCACCCTTGATGCTCCTCTGGTCCCCCATGTGCTCCTCATGCTGCTCTGGTCCCCCATATGCTCATCTCCCCCCCCCCCCCCATGCTGCTCTGGTCCCCCATACGCGCTTCTCTTTCCTATCCCCCTTCATGATGCTCTGGTCCCCCATATGCTCCTCTCTTTCCTACCCCCCCACCTTCATGCTTCTCTGGTCCCCCATGTTCTCCTCATGCTGCTCTGGTCCCCCATATGCTCATCTCCCCCGTGCTGCTCTAGTCCCCCATATGCTCTCCCCCCATGCTGCTCTGGCCCCCCATATGCTCCTCTCTTTTCTACCCCCCTTCATGCTGCTTTGGTCCCCCATATGCTCATCTCCCCCCCCCCCTTCATGCTGCTCTGGTCCCCTATATGCTCACCCCCCCCATACTGCTCTGGTCCCCCATATGCTCACCCCCCCCATGCTGCTCTAGTCCCCCATATGCTCACCCCCCCATGCTGCTCTGGTCCCCCATATGCTCCTCTCTTTTCTACCCCCCTTCATGCTGCTTTGGTCCCCCATATGCTCATCTCCCCCCCTTCATGCTGCTCTGGTCCCCCATGTGCTCCTCATGCTGCTCTGGTCCCCAATATGCTCCTCTCTTTCCCACCCCCCCTTCATGCTTCTCTGGTCCCCCGCATGCTTCTCTTCCCCCCCCCATGCTACTCTGGTCCGCCATATGCTCATCCCCCCCACCCTTGATGCTCCTCTGGTCCCCCATGTGCTCCTCATGCTGCTCTGGTCCCCCATATGCTCATCTCCCCCCCCCATGCTGCTCTGGTCCCCCATACACGCTTCTCTTTCCTACCCCCCTTCATGATCCTCTGGTCCCCCATATGCTCCTCTCTTTCCTACCCCCCTTCATGTTACCCTGGTCCCCCATATGCTCACCCCCCTCATGCTGCTCTGATCCCCCATGCTGCTCTAGTCCCCCATATGCTCACCCCCGCCATGCTGTTCTAGTCCCCCATATGCTCATACCCCCCCATGCTGCTCTGGTCCCCCATATGCTCCTCTCTTTTCTACCCCCCCATTCATGCTTCTCTGGTCCCCCATATGCTCATCCCCCACCTTCATGCTGCTCTGGTCCCCAATATGTTCCTCTCTTTACTACCCACCCTTCATGCTACTCTGGTCCCCCGCATGCTACTCCCCCCCCATGCTGCTCTGGTCCTCCATATGCTCATCCCCCACCCTTCATGCTCCTCTGGTCCCCCATGTGCTCCTCATGCTGCTCTGGTCCCCCATATGCTCATCTCCCCCCCTCATGCTGCTCTGGTCCCCCATACGCTCTTCTCTTTTCTACCCCCCTTCATGATGCTCTGGTCCCCCATATGCTCCTCTCTTTCCTACCCCCCTTCATGCTGCCCTGGTTCCCCATATGCTCACCCTCCCTTCATGCTGCTCTGGTCCCCCATATGCTCACCCTCCCTTCATGCTGCTCTGGTCCCCCATATGCTCACCCCCCCATGCTGCTCTGATCCCCCATATGCTCACCCCCCATGCTGCTCTAGTCCCCCATATGCTCACCCCCCCATGCTGCTCTGGTCCCCCATATGCTCCTCTCTTTTCTACACCCCCCATTCATGCTTCTCTGGTCCCCCATATGCTCATCCCCCCTTCATGCTGTTCTGGTCCCCCATGTGCTCCTCATGCTGCTCTGGTCCCCAATATGCTCCTCTCTTTCCTACCCCCCCTTCATGCTACTCCCCCCACCCATGCTGCTCTGGTTCACCATATGCTCACCCCCCCCCCCACCCTTCATGCTCCTCTGGTCCCCCATGTGCTCCTCATGCTGCTCTGGTCCCCCATATGTGCCTCTCTTTCCTACCCCCCCTTCATGCTGCCCTGGTCCCCCATATGCTCACCCCCCCTTAATGCTGCTCTGGTCCCCCATATGCTCACCCCCCTCATGCTGCTCTGATCCCCCATATGCTCACCCCCATGCTGCTCTAGTCCCCCATATGCTCACCCCCCCCCATGCTGCTCTAGTCCCCCATATGCTCATCCCCCCCATGCTGCGCTGGTCCCCCATATGCTCCTCTTTTTTCTACCCCCCCCCCCCCCCCCATTCATGCGTCTCTGGTCCCCCATATGCTCATCCCCCACCTTCATGCTGCTCTGGTCCCCAATATGCTCCTCTCTTTCCTACCCACCCTTCATGCTACTCTGGTCCCCCGCATGCTACTCCCCCCCCATGCTGCTCTGGTTCATCATATGCTCACCCCCCCCCACCCTTCATGCTCCTCTGGTCCCCCATGTGCTCCTCATGCTGCTCTGGTCCCCCATATGCTCATCTCCCCGCCTCCCCTCATGCTGCCCTGGTCCCCCATACGCACTTCTCTTTTCTACCCCCCTTCATGATGCTCTGGTCCCCCATATGCTCCTCTCTTTCCTACCCCCCCTTCAAGCTGCCCTGGTTCCCCATATGCTCACCCCCCCCCCTCATGCTGCTCTGGTCCCCCATATGCTCACCCCCCATGCTGCTCTGATCCCCCATATGCTCACCCCCCCATGCTGCTCTAGTCCCACATATGCTCACCCCCCCATGCTGCTCTGGTCCCCCACATGCTCCTCTCTTTCCTACCCCCCCTTCATGCTACTCCCCCCCCCCCATGCTGCTCTCCCCCCCATGCTGCTCTGGTCCGCCATATGCTCACCCCCCCCCCCACCCTTCATGCTCCTCTGGTCCCCCATGTGCTCCTCATGCTGCTCTGGTAAGCCACATGCTGCTCTGGTCCCCCATATGCTCACCCCCCCTTAATGCTGCTCTGGTCCCCCATATGCTCACCCCCCTCATGCTGCTCTGATCCCCCATATGCTCACCCCCATGCTGCTCTAGTCCCCCATATGCTCACCCCCCCCATGCTGCTCTAGTCCCCCATATGCTCACCCCCCCCATGCTGCGCTGGTCCCCCATATGCTCCTCTTTTTTCTACCCCCCCCCCATTCATGCGTCTCTGGTCCCCCATATGCTCATCCCCCACCTTCATGCTGCTCTGGTCCCCAATATGCTCCTCTCTTTCCTACCCACCCTTCATGCTACTCTGGTCCCCCGCATGCTACTCCCCCCCCCATGCTGCTCTGGTTCATCATATGCTCACCCCCCCCACCCTTCATGCTCCTCTGGTCCCCCATGTGCTCCTCATGCTGCTCTGGTCCCCCATATGCTCATCTCCCCGCCCCCCCTCATGCTGCCCTGGTCCCCCATACGCGCTTCTCTTTTCTACCCCCCTTCATGATGCTCTGGTCCCCCATATGCTCCTCTCTTTCCTACCCCCCCTCATGCTGCTCTGGTCCCCCATATGCTCACCCCCCCCATGCTGCTCTGATCCCCCATATGCTCACCCCCCCATGCTGCTCTAGTCCCACATATGCTCACCCCCCCATGCTGCTCTGGTCCCCCACATGCTCCTCTCTTTCCTACCCCCCCTTCATGCTACTCCCCCCCCCATGCTGCTCTCCCCCCCATGCTGCTCTGGTCCGCCATATGCTCACCCTCCCCCCCACCCTTCATGCTCCTCTGGTCCCCCATGTGCTCCTCATGCTGCTCTGGTAAGCCACATGCTGCTCTGGTCCCCCATATGCTCATCTCCCCCCCCCATGCTACTCTGGCCCCCCATATGCGCGTCTCTTTCCTACCCCCCTTCATGCTGCTCTGGTCCCCCATATGCTCACCCCTTCTCCATAAAGTTCAATGTTGGGCTCATCACTCCAAATTGATTGTGCTTCACAGTTGTGAGGCTTCTCTAGGTTCAATTTGGCATATTGGAAGTGGGCTGTCTTTTGGCATTGGTCCATTTTAAAATGGCTAACATTTTTAAATTCTGCCAGGAGAATACAAATATATGAGCATCAGCGGTGGAACAACCAGGGTCGCAAAGGTTGCACTTGTGACTGAGCCCTGGGGTCTCACCACCACGGGGGAGGCAAGATGGCAGAAAAGGGTCCACTGCAGAACATAAGGCTCTATTCACACTGTTTGTGACTTGCTTCAAATTTCCTTACAATTTCCTTCCGACTTTTGTGATTTAACTTTGCAGTCTTTGGCACTCGAATCGCACAAAAGTCACAGAAAATAGCGCATGAACCTTTTTTTTTTATCGCTGAGATTTGAGTCGCATTGGTAAAGACAGCACCCATTGAAATGACTGTGTTTTGACTTGTCATGCGAGTTTATGTGTCGCAAGTCGCATAGGTTACTACCAGGCTCAAAGGGAAGGGTCCTGAGCTCAGAAGGAAGGGTCTGGGCCTCAGAGGGATTAGTGGGAAAGGCCCCGGGCTCTGAGGGAAGGGCCCTGAGCTCAGAGGGAAGGGCCCCAGGCTCAGAGGGAGGGACCCCAGGCTCAAAGGGAAGGGTCCTGAGCTCAGAGCGAAGGGTCCGGAGCTCAAAGGAATTAGTGGGAAGGGCCCCGGGCTCTGAGGGAAGGGCCCCAGGCTTAAAGGGAAGGGCCCCAGGCTCAAAGGGAAGGGCCCTGGGCTCTGAGGGAAGGGTCCTGGGTTCAGAGGAAAGGGCCCCAGGCTCGAAAAGGAAGGGTCCCGGGCTCAAAGGGATTAGTGGGAAGGGCCCCAGGCTTAAATAGAAGGGCCCTGGGCTCTGAGGGAAGGGTCCTGGGTTCAGAGGGAAGGGCCCCAGGCTCGAAAAGGAAGGGTCCCGGGCTTAGAGGGATTAGTGGGAAGGGCCCCAGGCTCGGAGGGAAGGGCCCCAGGGTCAGAGGGAAGAGCCCCAGGCTCAAAGGGAAGGGTCCTGAGCTCAGAGGGAAGGGTCTGGGGCTCAGAGGGAAGGGCCCCAGGCTCAAAGGGAAGGGCCCCAGGCTCAAAGCGGAGCATCCTGAGCTCAAAGAGAAGGGTCCTGAGCTCAGAGGGAGGGGTACGGGCTCAGAGGGAGGGGTACGGGCTCAGAGAGATTAGTGGGAAAGGCCCTGGGCTCTGAGGAAAGGGCCCCAGGCTCAAAGGGAAGGACCCCAGGCTCAAAGGGAAGGGTCCTGAGCTCAGAGAAAATGGTCCCGGGCTCAGAGAGATTAGTGGGAAGGGCCCTGGGCTCAGAGGGAAGGATCCTGGGCTCAGAGGGAAGGCCACCAGGCTCGTAGGGAAGGATCCTGAGCTCAGAGGGAAGGATCTGGGGCTCAGAGGGAAGGGCCCCAGGCTCAAAGGGAAGGGCCCCAGGCTCAAAGGGAAGGGTCCTGAGCTCAGAGGGAGGGGTACGGGCTCAGAGAGATTAGTGGGAAGGGCCCTGGGCTCCAAGGAAAGGTCCCCAGGCTCAAAAGGAAGGGCACCAGGCTCAAAGGGAAGGGTCCTGAGCTCAGAGGAAATGGTCCCGGGCTCAGAGAGATTAGTGGTAAGGGCCATGGGCTCGGAAGGAAGGGTCCAGGGCTCAGAGGGAAGGGTCCAGGGCTCGGAGGGAAGGCCCCCAGGCTCGAAGTGAAGGATCCTGGGCTCAGAGGGAAGGGCCCTAGAACCAGAGGAAACAGCCCCAGCGGTCGGGGGGGGGGGGGGGGGGCTTCAAGGTTTCTTGAACTGGGGCCCTGAGGCTTCTAGTTACGCCTCAGATGAGCATGATTATATAAAGTGACAACCTGCTTGTTATTAATTGATCATTTGTATTAATTTGTTATTCAGGATTTACAATTAGTGGTGTATTTATTTAAAAAAAAAAAAAAATTGCATTGCGATATGCTCAGTAAAAGTGCATGCACATACCTTCTGTGGAAAACAAATGTTATTAGGTTATTTTCTGTGCTGGCTGAATGTTTTTCATTGACTTAAAATGGAAAATACCGCATTTGGCCGCTAGATGGTGTTAAATGTATGATATTTAGTAATGCCATCTAGTGGACAAATGCAGTATTTTCCATTTTGAATCATCGATAAACATTCGTTCAGCACATGAAGTAGCCTTATAACATTCGGTTTTATGGCACAGAATGAATATAAGTGCACTTTCCCTGGGTGAATTGGCATGCATTTTTTTTTTTAAATACATATGGGATCTTATCTCAATTTTGGACACATTTAGAAATTCTGTAGTGTACCGATCTTCTTTTCCGGCATCTGGTGATGCAACTGGTACAATTTCTTCTCGGCCGGTAGGGACATGCTATGGCGCAGATCCAGTGTTTTTAGTTGTTATGGTAAATATTTACACATTCGTGTTCCCCACCCTTAATCATACATGTCTCTAAGCGATTACGATTTAAAATCATCCAAAAAATACTGAAATGACAAGCTGATTGTTTCCATGCTTATTACAGCCAAAGGGGATTTTTGTACGAAAGAATTTAACCTTTCCAGACACCTAAAGATGTACTGCAGATTATTAATACATCTTCCAGGTAATGTAGAACCGATACCAATTTTATATATCAGGTGATAAATCTTTTTTTATAGTAAACAGAAAGTAATAACTATCCTTGTAAATGGGCGCATTTACCTGCAAAGGTCACTTTTTTTAAAAGAGTTGTGAAATTTGGCTTTTATTTTTAACATCATTTCACTATTATTTGAAGATGAAGGTTTAATCGAGCTTTAATTTATTGTGTGAGCCTCTGGCCGGGTAGTTACATATTCTTAAGCAGTATGTGAGATTTTTTTTAAGCCCTCCTTGACCTTTGGAGCTGCAGGCATTATGGAGCGATTCAGTCTCAGGATTCATAGAAGAAGCCCAGAGCTCACTGCTCCCCTTATCAGCACCCCTTGCACCACCCCAGGCACCTCTATCCCAGTAGTGATCCAGCAGCTGAGCTCCCTCTGTTTCCCATAAACAGACCCCAGACCCCTCACCCATTTACCCTGTCCCAGCAGTGAAAAGGTCCCTCTGGTACCCCTGCTACCCCCCCTCCCAGTGGTGACTGGGCAGCACAGCTCACCCTTTTACTCCCTTTCACCTTACCCCTCCTTGCTCCCCCATCCTAGCAATGACTCAGTAGCTCAGCCTGACTTCCCCCTCCCAGCCGTGATCCAGCAGCTCAGCTCACCCACTTACCCCCTCCCAGCAGCGAAAACGCACCTAAGCTCCCTCTGCTTCCCCCTCCCAGTAGTGACCGAGCAGCTTAGCTTACCCTCCTACTCCTTTCCACCTTAGCCCCCCTTGCTCCCCCATCCTAGCAGTGACTCAGTAACTCGACTTCCCTTACTCCCCCCTCACAGCAGTGATTCGGCAGCTCTGCTCACCCATTTACCCCCTCCCAGCAGTGAAGAGGCAGCTCAGCTTCCCCCTCCCAGCATCTCAGCGCATCCTTCTGCTCCTTCCCACATTAGCTCTCCTTGCTCCCCTGATGACACGGCTTCCCTTACTCCCCCTCCCAGCAGCAATTCAGCAGCTCAGCTCACCCATTTACCCCATCCCAGCAGTGAAAAGGCATCTCAGCTCCCTCCTCCCAGTAGTGACTGAGCATCTCAGCGCACCCTTCTACTCCCTCCCTCTTTAGCTCCCCTCACGCCTCACTCCTACTGATGACTCAGTAGCTCAGCTCTCCCTGTTCCCCCGTCCCAGCAGTGATTTAGCAGCTCTGCTCACCCTCCTAACGACCTCCCACCCACCCTAATTACCCTGTGCGACACAAATTCCCAGGGGTTAGGGGTGGAGCCAGAGGGGGCGGCAAAATTAGGTTTCTCCTAGGGTGTCAAAATGCCTTGCACCGACCCTGGATTCAGCAGCTCAGATCACCCGTTTACCCTGTCCCGGCAGTGATTCAGCAGCTCAGCTCACCCATTTACCCCGTCCAGGCAGTGATTCAGCAGCTCAGCTCACCCATTTACCCCGTCCAGGCAGTGATTCAGCAGCTCAGCTCACCCGTTTACCCCATCTCGGCAGTGATACAACAGCTCAGCTCACCTGTTTACCCCATCCTGGCAGTGATTCAGCAGCTCAGCTCACCCATTTACCCCGTCCAGGCAGTGATTCAGCAGCTCAGCTCACCCATTTACCCCATCCCTGCAGTGATTCAGCAGCTCCGCTCACCCGTTTACCCCGTCGCGGCAGTGATTCAGCAGCTCAGCTCACTCGTTTACCCTGTCCCGGTGTTCTGTCGTATAGTGTCCGGCCATGAAATAGTGTCCGCTCCGTACTGCGCATGCGCTGTACGGAACAGACGAAGCTTCGGAAAATCTCCGAAGCTTAACGACGCCTGCACCGTGAGTGGAGGTGGTAGCCCCACCATCCAAGCGGACATAGGGCTATGAATATTAGAGGGCCCCTCGCGGGCGAGCTTCGCTCGCCACGCTTCGGGCTCAGCCTCGCTGCGCTCGACTCTTTTTAATTCCTACTCTATGTCCACTTGGATAGTGGGGCTAGAACCTGGAATCTGTGTTGCTGTGTACTGCGCATGCGCAGTACGCAGCGGACACTATCCGATGGAGGACGTTATTGGACAAGACACCGGCAGTGATTCAGCAGCTCAACTCACCCGTTACCCTCCCTCTTAGCAGTAAAGAGGCAGCTCAGCTTTCCCTGCTGCCGCCCTCCTAGCAGTGAGCCAGCAGCTTAGCCCACCCTTTTACTCCCTCCCACCTTAGCTCCCCTGTCCTAGCAATGACTCAGTAGCTCAGCTTCCCCTGTTCGCTCCTCCAAGCAGTGGAACAAGCAGCTCAGCTCACCCATTTACCATCTCCCAACAGTGACCTGGAAAATCAGCTCCCCTCTTCCAATAGTGAACCAGCAGATCAGTGCCTATGTTCTTCCATTCCAGCAACTGTGGCGGAACGGGGTTGAGCGTTGTACTGAGTATTCCCTCATGTTTAGGGCCCAATTCGTTCGGGGACGAATGCCTAGAACCCTAAACGTGAATACCACCCAGTACAACATTCAGCCGCAGCCTGCTATGGACTGTGGCCAACTGCAGGCTGCAGGGCTGGGCGGTGCACCGGGAGGGACGCACAGCAGCAAGGGGCCAAAGGTGCACAATGCATAGAGAAAATGAGTTAGACATATGTCTAGGTATTCATCTGGGTGCACAATAGTCTAAATTTCTTGCACTATGCTATCTGTATAAGTTCGTCATTGATGCCTGGGCACGGTATATATATATATATATATATATATATATATATATATATATATATATATATATATATATATATATATATTTTATATTTTTTTTACATTTTGAAGACATTTTTGTCACTTATCTTATCTCTGCTCTCATAATATAAGGGTGTTGACCTTATGAACCCGGATCTACTGCCAGTGGGGTAACCTGATTTACCATTGGGTTTAGTAGGCTGAAAAGTAGGTGAACAATAAGATGCAGATGGCAGGATGGTGGACAATAGCCAAGAGGAACCTTGTATCTCCACTGTTCTGAACAGGATTTGAACTTGCCACTTAGTGGTATCACACCAGAACAGCCAATCTCAACCAAGGTTCCATGGTGCTCTTGGAGTTCCTGCAGAGGTTGCTAGGGGTTCCTTGAGCTATGGCCAATAGACCTCCCATTTTATTATGCCTGTAGAGTTCTGGGGCCAATGCCACGGCGAGACGGCAATTATCTTTTTGTCTGTCTGTCTGTAAGAGTGGCATTCTGACCACCGCTGTAAGAGAAGCATTCTTTGCAATGGCCACCACTGTAGAGGAGCATTCTTTCCAACGGCCACCACTGTAAGCTCTTGTACACACGGTCGGACATTCCGACCCCAAAATCCGTAGTTTTGCCCAACAGATTTTGTCCGAAACTGGTGTTGCATACACACGGTCGGACAAAGTTGTGGGAAAATCTGATCGTTCGTAACGTGATGGCGTTCGTACGCTGCGACGGGACTACGTTGCGGTTAGTAGCCAATAGCTTTGGTCTCGTAATTTGATTTGAGCATGCGTGGCACTTTGTCCGATCAGAATTCTCAACAAACGATCGGACAAAGTCCAATCGGATCATGTTGTCGGAAAATTTTATATCTAGCTCACTTTGTTGGTCGGACATTCTGACAGAAAAAGTCCGATGGAGCCCACGTACGGTCGGATTATCTGACAACGTGGTCCGATCTGACATTTTCAGTCGGAATGTCGGATCATGTGTACAAGGGCTAAGAGGAGCATTCTTTCCAATGGCCACCACTGTAAGAGTAAAATTCTTTCCAATGACCATCACTGTAGGAGAAGCATTCTTTCCAATGGCCATTACTGTAAGCAGAGCATTCAATCCAATGGCCACCACTGTAAGAGGAGCATTCTTTCCAATAGCCCTTTACTGTAAGAGAAGCAGTCTTTCCAATGACCATCCCTGTAAGAGGAGCCTTCTTTCCAATGGCCATTACTGTAAGAGGAGCATTCTTTTCAATGGCCACCACTGTAAGGGGGGCATTCTTTCCAATGGCCATCACTGAAAGAGGAGCATTCTTTTCAATGGCAACTACTGTAAGGTGAGCATACTTTTCAATCGCCACCATTGTAAGGGGAGAATTGTTTCCAATAGCCACCACTGTAAGGGTAGAATTCTTTCCAATGGCCAACAGTGTAAGGAGAGCATTCTTTCCAATGGCCCTTTACTCTAAGATGAGCATTCTTTCCAATGGCCATCATTGTAAGTAGAGACTTCTTGCCAATGGCCATTACTGTAAGAGGAGCATTCTTTCCAATGGCCACCACTGTAAGAGGCACAATCGTTCCAATGGCCACCACTGTAAGAGAAGAATTCTTTCCAATGGCCATTATTGTAAGGGGAGCATTCCTGACAATGGCCATCACTGTAAGTTGAGCATTCTTTCCAATAGCCCTTTACTGTAAGAGAAGCAGTCTTTCCAATGGCCACCACTGTAAGAGGCACATTCTTTCCAATGGCCACCACTGTAAGAGAAGCATTCTTTCAAATGGCCAATACTGTAAGGGGAGCATTCTTGCCAATGGCCATCACTGTAAGGGGAGCATTCTTTTCAATGGCCATCACTGTAAGGGAGCATTCTTTTCAATGGCCGCCACTGTAAGGGGGAATTCTTTCCAATGGCCCTTTACTGTAAGAGGAGCATTCTTTCCAATGGCCATCATTGTTAGAGGAGCATTCTTTCCAATGAGCATCACTGTAAATGGAGCCTTTTTTCCAATGGCTATCACTGTAAGTGTAGAATTCTTTCCAATGACCATCACTGTAAGAGGAGCCTTCTTTCCAATGGCCATTACTGTAAGAGGAGCATTCTTTTCAATGGCCACCACTGTAAGGGGGGCATTCTTTCCAATGGCCACCACTGTAAGAGGCACAATCTTTCCAATGGCCACCACTGTAAGAGAGGCATTCTTTCAAATGGCCATTACTGTAAGGGGAGCATTCTTACCAATGGCCATCATTGTAAGGGGCGTATTCTTTTCAATGGCCACCACTGTAAGGGGGCATTCTTTCCAATGGCCCTTTACTGTAAGAGGAGCATTCTTTCCAATGGTCATCATTGTTAGAGGAGCATTCTTTTCAATGGCCATCACTGTAAGGGGAGCATTCTTTTCAATGGCCACTACTGTAAGCCCTCATACACACGGTCGGACATTCCGGCAACAAAATCCGTCGGATTTTGTCTGAAACTTGTGTTGCATACACACGGTCGGACAAAGTTGTCGGAAAATCCGATCGTTCAGAGCGTGGTGACATTATTTCGTTACGATGGGACTACGTTCAGGCTAGTAGCCAATAGCTTTGGTCTAGGAATTTGATCTGAGCATAAGTGGCACTTTGTCTGATCGGAATTCTCTACACACAATCGGACAAAGTCCGATCGGATCATGTTGTCGGAAAGATTTATAGCCCAGCTCTAAAACGTTGTCTGTCGGATATTCAGACAGAAACAGTCCGATGGAGCCATTTTCCGTCGGAATGTCCGACCGTGTGTACAAGGGCTAAGAGAAGCATTCTTGCCAATGGCCATCGCTATAAGAGCAACAGTCTTTTCAATGGCTGCCACTGAAAGGGGAGCATACCATTCAATGACCACCCACCACTTTAAGGGGAGCATTCATTCCAATGGCCACCACTGTCCGATTGGACCGTATTGTCGGATAATCGGACTGTGTGTGGTCTCCATCAGACTGTTTCCGTCGGAATATCCGACGGACCAAGTTTTCCAACTTGTCTATAAAATTTTCCGACAACATGCTCCGATCGGACATACTCCGATCATGTGTAGCCTACTCCGACGGCCAAAGTGCCACGCATTCTCAGATCAAACTCCTAGACCAAGGCTATTGGCTACTAGCCTGAACGTAGTCCAGTCGAAGGAAATAATGTCATCACGTTATGTACAATCGGATTTTCTGACAACTTTGTCCGACCGTGTGTGTATGCAACAGTTTCGGACAAAATCCGTTGGACAAAATCCAACAGATTTGGTTGTCAGAATGTCCGACCGTGTGTACAAGGGCTAAGAGTAGAATTCTTTCCAATGGCCACCCAGTGTAAGAAGAGCATTCTTTCCAATGGTACCACTGTAGGCCACCACTGTGTAAGGGGGACATTCTTTACTGGCCCTTTACTGTAAGCCCTTGTACACACGGTCGGACATTCTGCCAACCAAATCCATTGGATTTTGTCCGATGGATTTTGTCCGATGGATTGTGTCCGAAACTGTTGCATACACACGGTCGGACCAAGTTGTCGGATTTTGCGGTTGCCAAGAACGCGGTGACGTAAGCCGTGTACGGCGGGACTAGAAAAGGGAAGTTCAGCACCACGTCCGGCACCCTTTGGGCTGCTTCTGCTGATCTCGTGTTAGTAGAAGTTTGGGGAGAGACGATTCGCGCTTTTCACATTAGTGATTCAGATCGCTACTGCTCTTCGTTTTCTGCTTGTCTTTGCGTATCTGATAATCAGTGCGTGCAGTCATTAAGTATTTGTTTCTCATTGTGGACTATATCTTGGTATAGTACGCTTTGAAAGGCATTTTTTGTCTGCTTGCTTCTGCTATTCAGGTTGTCCTTTCAGGCCTTGCTGTTTATCGGTGCTTTCTGGTGTCCGTTCTGACGAGCCAACCGGTTTCAAACCATGTTTCGTCTACGTACTCGTCGTAGAGTTTGTGCTGTGCAGGGGCTTCGTGTTGGGGTTCTTACTTTGACACAAGCTCGGTCCATGAACAGGGAGGGGAGGCGTTTGTGGACCAAGAATTGGTTGCGCAAGGGTGACCAGTTCTCGCACATGCCTTTGCTTCGTGAGATCCGCGAGAATAATCCTAATCATTTCAGGAATTCTCTCCGGATGACGGACCCCATTTTTCACTGTTTGCTGGCTTTGCTGACCCCTTATATCACCAGGCAGGATACCTGCATGCGACAAGCCATCACTCCGGAACAGAGGCTCATTGCCACGTTGTGCTACTTGGCGACAGGGAGAAGCCTTCAGGACCTCAAGTTCTCTACAGGCATCTCCCCCCAGGCTCTGGGGATCATTATTCCAGAGACCTGTTCTGCCATCATTCAGGTCCTGCAGAAGGAATATATGAAGCTAAGTTTTATCCTTAAACATCACATTCTATGTATTTCATGATTGCTAATGTCTTGCATTCCTTTCCTCATTCCCTAATTACCATCATTGCGAAATGCTCTAATTCATATGCTCTGCCCCTTTGTCCTCAGGCATATTTGCCTCACTAACTTAACAACCATGCTCTTCTTGGCCCATAAAACTATAGTCTAGTCATTTACCAATGTTTTTTGTCAGTTCCATAGTATTGCTTTCCCCTAAACACCCCCTAAAATGTCTACAAATGTGATGTGTGTGCTTCAATTCATGCAAAGTGACCTTTTTTACATTTTTGGGGTTGTGCCAAACTCATTAGTAACCCCCCTCCCCCCAACTGCTAGCTCAGCTGATAGCAATCCTCTATCTGATGACTTGACCAAACCCAATACACACTATACCTACCTTTTTGATGGTCACATTTATGGACGAATTCCCCAAAGCATGTAGTGTAAGGGCCTGCCTCAATACTTTCAAATGCTATATTTTTTTTTTAACAGATTAATTTTCTTGATATGTAATAGCAGAATGTCAAAATGTGCTTCCATTTTGTTTTCATTTTGTTATTATGACGCTTCTTACCTGTCCGGTGGGCTGCCAATAGTGTAAGTAAGGAGGGGCTTCACAAAGTAGCACACATTATTTCGTCATTCAGCTCTCAATCAAGTGGAGATGGTTACCTGTCCTAAACATCCCCCCTCATTTTTTAGGGCCCATCATATGGGGGGGGGATGGGGGGGTGATGACTCTCATAAGGGGACCTTATACTTTAGGCTTTAAATACTCAGTTCCCAAAATGTTATACTATTTGGACCAAAAATGTGGGTGTCTAATCTGCTTGCAATGTTGATTTGTCAAATTACTAATTTTTGTTCTTGTTTCTCTACACAGTGTCCTTCAATGCCACAGGAATGGCAGACTGTGGCCTCACACTTTGGCATTTTTTTTTAAGTTGTGCCTTTTTTACCAACAGTGCAAACCCAAGTTCAGAGCGAGATGAGGGGACAGTCTCTTCTTCAGATAATATAATAATGTTGTGGGTCTGCTACACACACACCTTCTTTTTGTAAATAATGTATGTAGTGCATTACTGATCAAAATCGTGCTCATTTTCAGCACCATGGCAGGAAAATGGCATGATTGTCCAAATTTACACCTCACTGTGGGTGCTTTTTACTAAAGGCACATCCACTATGCACTACAAGTGCGTAGACCCCGATCAAGATCTGGGCACTTTCACTGGTAAAACGGGAATCTTCTTCCACATCACCTACAAAACAAAGCAAAAAAACACGCCATGTAGGGTGACCACAATTCCAAACTGCTATTCAGGGACAATTTTGCCAAGGGGGGGGGGGGGGGAGGTGTTGAATGTAGTCTCGGGGTTGACGGGGATTTCAGGGGCGAGTGATCAAATCATATTATTTCTATTACTACATTGTAATATATAATTAAATTGTTCAACTCACCATAATGCAGAATCATTGGGAACCCTGAGCTTGTCACTTGCCACAAGATGCAGCGTGCCACCATAGGCTGCCACCAGATGTGGTGTGTCACTTACCCCCATAGCCTGCCACCAGATGCAGTGGCACTTGCCACCCTGCACTCTTGCTGGGTAAGTCCCTTGATCCAAGTGCCTACCTGATTCCTACACTGACCTACCTGTCCACTACACTGACCCCTACACCAACCTACCTTCCCACTACACTGACCCCTACGCTGACCTACCTGCCCACCACTACACTGACCCCTACACTGACCTACCTGCCCACCACTACACTGACCCCTACGCTGACCTACCTGCCCACCACTACACTGACCCCTACGCTGACCTACGTGCCCACCACTACACTGACCCCTACGCTGACCTACGTGCCCACCACTACACTGACCCCTACGCTGACCTACGTGCCCACCACTACACTGACCCCTACGCTGACCTACCTGCCCACCACTACACTGACCCCTACGCTGACCTACGTGCCCACCACTACACTGACCCCCTACGCTGACCTACGTGCCCACCACTACACTGACCCCTACGCTGACCTACCTGCCCACTACACTGACCCCTACGCTGACCTACCTGCCCACTACACTGACCCCTACGCTGACCTACCTGCCCACTACACTGACCCCTACACTGACCTACCTGCCCACTACACTGACCCCTACGCTGACCTATCTGCCCACTACACCGACCCCTACGCTGACCTACCTGCCCAGTACACCGACCCCTACGCTGACCTACCTGCCCAGTACACCGACCCCTACGCTGACCTACCTGCCCAGTACACCGACCCCTACGCTGACCTACCTGTCCAGTACACCGACCCCTACGCTGACCTACCTGTCCAGTACACCGACCCCTACGCTGACCTACCTGTCCAATACACCGACCCCTACGCTGACCTACCTGTCCAGTACACCGACCCCTACGCTGACCTACCTGTCCAGTACACCGACCCCTACGCTGACCTACCTGTCCAGTACACTGACCCCTACGCTGACCTACCTGTCCAGTACACTGACCCCTACGCTGACCTACCTGTCCAGTACACTGACCCCTACGCTGACCTACCTGCCCACTATACTGACCCCCCTGCCCTACCTGCCCACTATACTGACCTACCTGCCCACTATACTGACCTACCTGACCCCTAAAATGACCTGCCTGACCACTATAACCTACCTGACCTCTACCATGACCCACCTGCCCACTACACTGACTTCCCTGTCTCCTGCACCTAGATACCTGACCCCCCTGACCACTACACTCCTTACTGCACTACTCACACTACTGACTACTCCCCCACACAAATATAAGGTAGATCGGTGGATTTCACTCACCACTCCAGGCCAGGATTCCATGAAGATCATCCATAGATGTCTGCTATTCCCCAGTCGCTCCTCTGTATCCCCCGCAGGCCGGGATCTCCCCCAGCAGCCGCCATACGCTCGTCTGCATCGATCACCGCCCCTCCCCCTCACACACATGGGCTGCCTGTGGCCCGCACCTGAGGAATCATGGGGGACAGGCAGGGCAGGCTGGACCACTGGAGTCCCTGAGCGGGGGGGGGGGAACCCGGGTGCTGAGGAGTGTCTGCCTCATTGGAGGTGTGTGGTGATTATATGGGCTGGAGCCTGGAAGAAGTCACTTGGGCTGCCCACCCCCACGGTACACCACTGGGCTGACCCGGCCGAATGACATCATTGACATTCAGCAGTCAATGGAAAATCACAAACGGCTGCATCAGTTTCATTCCGGGACACTGTATTGTCCCGGAATGAAGGTGCCCGGGACCCGGGACAGACCTGCTAATTGTGGGAATGTCCCGGGCAATCCGGGACACGTGGGCACCCTAACGCCATGTAGTAAAAATATGGTGACATACATTGATGAGTAGGGATGAGCCGAACACCCCCCTGTTCGGTTCGCACCAGAACCTGCGAACAGACCTAAACTTCGTGTGAACTTTAGAACCCTATTAAAGTCTATGGGACTCGAACGTTCACAATCTAAAGTGCTCATTTTAAAGGGTAATATGCAGGTTACTGTCTTAAAAAGTGTTTGGGGACCCGGGTCCTGCCCCAGGGGACATGGATCAATGCAAAAAAAAGTTTTAAAAACGGCAGTTTTTTCAGGAGCAGTGATTTTAATAATGATTAAAGTGAAACAATAAAAGTGTAATATTCCTTTAAATTTCGTAGCTGGGGGGTATCTATAGTATGCCTGTGAAGGGGCGCATGCTTCTGGTGCTTAGAACTGTCCCTGCACAAAGTGTCATTTGTGCAGGAAAAAAAGTCTTTTAAAATCACTTGCGGCTAAATTGTCGGGTCTCCGTAATACAGAGAACATTCAATGAGTGTTCTCTGTATTAGCCGACAATTCATTCATTCATTGATTAAAAAAAAAAAAAAAAGCGTGGGGGTTCCCCTAAATTCAATTACCAGGCCCTTCAGGTCTGACATGGATATTAAGGGGAACCCCGTGCCAAATTAAAAAAAAAAATTGACGTGGGGGTCCCCCCAAATATCCATACCAGACCCTTCAGGTCTGATATGGATATTAAGGGGAACCCCGCATCAAATTTTTAAAAAAAATTGACGTGGGGGTCCCCCTAAAAATCCATATCAGACCCTTTATCCGAGCACGCAACCTGGCAGGCCGCAGAAAAAGAGGGGGGGGCGAGAGAGCGGCCCCCCCTCCCTCCTGAACCGTACCAGGCCACATACCCTCAACATTGGGAGGATGCTTTGGGGGTCTGTGACCCCTCAAAGCACCTTGTCCCCATGTTGATAAGGACAAGGGCCTCATCCTCACAACCCTGGCCGTAAACAAGGGGACCCCCAGATCCCGCCCCCCCCCCTGTTTGAAATGCTAAGGGGGTACAAAATACCCCTACCATTTCACAAAGAAAGTGTCAAAATGGTTAAATAACTTATATATAACTTCTTATATTAAATATATAACCCCTGGCTTCCCTCTCCAGCGTCAGAGGGGCGGGGTCAGGTGACGGGTGGCCCCGCCCTCCTAATAGGACCCGGGTCCCCAAACACTTTTTAGGACAGTAACCTGCATATTACCCTTTAAAATGAGCACTTTAGATTTCTCCCATAGTGAATGTAAACAAAGAATAATTAGCACACAGAGGGCAGAAATAGGAATCTGAAACATTGCTTGGAAGTGTTGTACAATTGTGTTTTTGGGCCGAGTTCCAAGGTGAGAACATTATTGGGGACACTTTGTTAAGCTGGAATACTTCCCTGCAGAACGATGTTTCTTAGGAACGAATGAAACCATGAACTTGAAAGTGGCCATTTTAAAATGCACAACATGAAATCAAAGCACATGGAGCAGTATGCAAGCAAGACTAATCATATTTACACATGACAACTACTTACTTTTTTTAAGAACACGCTTCCTTAGGTACTGCTCGTGCTCCCTCAGTTTCAGGTCTGACCAGCGTTTTCTCTGTTGATCCTTGGATCGGCGTACCCCAAAATTCTTATGAAGACTCTTCACAACTTTAGACATGATCTTGGCCTTTCTTATATTTGGGTTTGGCTAAGGTCCATACTTCCCATCATAGTCGGTCCTGTTCAATATGTCGACCATCTCCAACATCTCTCCAAAAGACATATTTGAGGCTTTAAATCTTGTCTTCCTGGATCGGGACGTTTCAGGCTCCAGGCTTTCCTCACCCTCCTCCTCGTTAGTGGAACTATTATTAGTGCGCACCTGCGTTCTCTCCGCCATGTGCTCTCCCTACTGCGCCGGAAGTGAAGGGGCGGGGAATAGTCTAGAAATAACGTCAGGGGCGGGCAGAGTTTCACGCATGCGCACTGTATATAAAACGCAACACACGTGTATCGTCCGTACGATCTGGGAAGAGAGTGAGGCGCGGACGTGACGAACGTGCAAACGAAGGTAAAATTTTTACCTTGGTGCTTCACTAGACTAGACTGCTTCTATATAGGCCGATGTTGGGACAAGATTAGGAGGGTTTTTAATGGCATTATTAGTATTTGATGGTTTGTCTTGTGTTGTGTCTTGCAGACAATATGGATCCATTCCAAAATCAAAATTTTATGGGGCTATTCCTAGAACTCTACAAGGAGATGCCCTGCCTGTGGCAGTTCCACAATGAGTTTTATGCCGACATAACAAAGAGGAACGCAGCACTGGAGAAACTGCTTTCTTTGGTGCGGATCATGGTCCCCACGGCAGACATGGCCTATATGAATAGGAAAATTGGGGCCATGAGGATTACATATTTCAGGGAGAGAAAGAAGCACCTGGAGTCCTTGAGAGCAGGAGATACAGATGCCGTTTATTACCCCAGGATGGTTCACTTTGACAGGCTGCATTTTCTGGTAGACTAGGGGGTACCCAGGCCACCACTTCCAACCTGGTCCTTCCAGGCAGCAACATGTGGTGGGTCCCAGCTTGAGACAGGTATTGCATTGTTGAACATATTTCTTGTGTTACATTTAATGATGTTAACTAGATGTTATTATTGATCAGTAAGTTGTGATTTATCAAAGTGGTTTACATCTCAAGAGACAGTAGTGACCAAAAATGATTGGGACGGCAAAGAAAAATGCTGGGCTCAGAATGATAGTCTGTTCTATTTGTTAACATTCAATTAACAAAAGCCAGGAGCACAAAATGGTGTGATTGATGATCAAAAAAATAAAACTATGTCCCCTTTTCATACACAGGAAGACCTCAGCCGGGGGGAGGCTGTGGCAAGTGGCAGCCAGGAGGTCGACCAACACCCTCCTCCTCCTGCCCCATCTACAGGAGCCGAGCCACAGCTTCGAAGGATGCCTGGTGGGAAGTGCCCAAGGAAGACGAGCGAGTGATGGCCTGGGTTCAGTCTGGTCTGCCAGAAGATGCAGCCTCTTGAAGATCCACATCCTGGGGACATAAATAGTATCTGAATTTCCTGTTCTCTAGGACTTTGGAACCAGACTTCTCTCCCTGAGATATGTACTCCTCAGGCCACCAATTTTTTATATTCTAATTTGTTCATGTCTGCCCTGGGGGCCAAAGGCTGCACCAAAGTAACAAGTTTCTCCAGCGCTGCGTTCCTCTTTTTAGTTTATTGCGACCAAAATAAAGGTTTTTTTGATTGATTAAATACTTGTGTGTGTGTGTTTTCCTTCCAAAAGGCCAGTTTATTTGTGAGCAGGCAGGTACATTTCCCAAAAAATAAGTGAAATGAATAACAAGGGGTACCAACACTAAACAACCTCCTGTAGATTAAAAAATAAAAACAAAATCTCAAAAATACAATAATGTTGTGGTAAGTTTACACACACAAAACACCCCAAAAAAAGGAGACATGAACAAACTGTCTTTAAAGGAGATTTTTAGGGAATCAAAAAAAAAAGCATCCAAAAAAGATTAAACAAAATCTAAAATTGTGTAGATGTGACGCAAACTAAAATTGTATTGCTGAAATGGTTAAAAAAAGAGTAATGAAATACGTTCGGGAGAAGTGTGTGTGTGACTATGAGCATCAAAAGAAGTTCCTTCTTGCAGCATTGTAAAGAACAAGAGAATGCGCTTGATGAAAGAATTTTTAACCATGCAGCGTGACGAATGTGCTATATCGCTTACGAGCAGTAGTTTTACCTGAACGAGCGCTTCCGTGTCGGAATTTGAATGTGAGCATGCGTGGCACCTTGTCCGTCGGAGTAGGCTACACATGATTGGAGTATGTCCGATCGGACCAGTTTGTCAGAAAATATTTCCAGCAAGTTGGAAAACTTGGTCCGACGGATATTCCGACGGAATCAGTCGATGCATACCACACACAGTCGGATTATCCAACAACACGGTCCGATAGGACACATTCCGACGGATTCTCCGACCGTGTGTACAAGGGCTAAGAGGAGCAGTCTTTCCAAAGGCCACCACTATAAGAGAAACATTATTTTCAATGGCCACCACGGTAAGGGGAGCATTCTTTCTAATGGCCCTTTACTGTTAGAAGCATTGTTTACAATGGCCACCACTGTATAAGGAGCGTTCCTTCCAATGGCCATCATTGTTAGAGGAGCATTCTTTCTGATAGCCACCACTGTAAGGGGAGCATTCTTTCTAATGGCCACCATTGGAAGGGGCACATTCTTTCTAATGGCCATTACTGTTAGGAAGGTATTCTTTCTAATAGCCACCACTGTAAGGGAAGCATTCTTTCTAATGACCACCACAATAAGGGGAGGAGCATTCTTTCTAATGGCCATCACTGGAAGATGATCATTCTTTCCAGTGGCCATCACTGAAAGAGGAGCATTCTTTTCAATGGCCACCACATGTAAGGGT
This sequence comes from Lithobates pipiens, assembly GCF_037356315.1. NCBI lineage: Eukaryota > Metazoa > Chordata > Amphibia > Anura > Ranidae > Lithobates > Lithobates pipiens. Next base: position 92,768,157 of record NW_027507685.1, read on the forward strand.
TGCATTTTTTTCCAATAGCCACCACTGTAAGGGTAGAATTCTTTCCAATGGCCACCACTATAAAAGGCACATTCTTTCCAAAGGCCACTACTGTTAGAGAAGCATTCTTTCCAATGGCCATCACTGTAAGAGGAGCAGTCTTTCAAATGACCACCACTGTAAGAGGCACATTCTTTCCAAAGGCCACCACTGTAAGCCCATGTACACACGGTCGGAGATTTTGCCAACCAAATCCGTCGGATTTTGCCCGTCGGATTTAGTCCGACGGATTGTGTCCGAAACTGTTGCATACACACGGTCGGGCCAAGTTGGCGAAAAATCCGATCTTTCAGAACGTGATGACGTAATTTCGTTACGATGGGACTACATTCAGGCTAGTAGCCAATAGCTTTGATGTAGGAATTTGATCTGAGCATGCGTGGCACTTGGTCCGATGAAAATGCTCTACACATGATCGGATTAGGTCCGTCCGGCCCAGTTGGTCAGGAAATATTTCCAACATGTTGGAAAATTGGGTCGGACGGAGATTCGGATGGAATCAGTCCGATGCATACTACACACAGTCGGATTATCTGACGACACGGTCCAATAAGACTCATTCCGACAGATTCTCCGACCGTGTGTACAAGGGCTAAGAGGAGCAGTCTTTCCAATAGCCACCACTGTAAGGGGCACATTCTTTCTAGTTGCCACCACTGTAAGTGGAGCAGTCTTTCTAATGGCTAACACTGAAAATGGAGCATTTTTTTCCAATGGCCATCACTGAAAGAGGAACATTCTAAAAAAGGATTAGAAAGTCTGCACTAGAACATGTCTGTGATGCATACAGTAGTACATTTCAGCCAGCAGAATGTCCATATCTACACAGTGCAACCAAACTCAAGAGTAGACAGCTGGGATTGGGGCTGGCAGTGAAGAGAAAAGACCAATGACATCCCACAAGAGGTAGGTGGATGCTGCTGCCACTTTAAGACCTTGTTGTCAATGATGTGTCCGCCATAATGTCGCATTCACGATAAAAATTGCCGATCGCCGCCATTGCTAATAAAAAATAATAATAATAAAATTGCCATAAATCTATCCCGTGTTTTGTAGATGCTATAATTTGCGCAAACCAATAATATACGCTTATTGTGCTAATCTTTTTTTACCAAAAATATGTAGCAGAATACATATCGGCCTAAACTGAGAAATAAATTTGTTTTGTTATATATTTTTTGGGGATATTTATTATAGCAAAAAAGAAAAAAATATTGTTTTTTTTTATTTTTTACAAAATTTTCGCTGTTCTTTTGTTTATAGCGCAAAAAATAAAAACCGCACAGCTGATCACATACCACCGAAAGCAAGCTCCATTTGTGGGAAAAAAAGGACGTAAATTTTATTAGGGTGCAACCTCGCACGACCGCGCAATTGTCAGTTAAAGCGACGCAGTGCCGAATCGCAAAAAGTCCTCTGGTCAGGAAGGGGGTAAATCCTTCTGAGGCTGAAGTGGTTAAACTATGTCTGTATGCTTTCCTGTTCAACTGATAAGAAGAGAAATATATGGCAGCTTTATATATATATTTTTAAAAATACATTTCCAAACAGACTATTTATCAGCAGCAGTCATCTCTTGCATCATTTACTGGGAGCAATAAAGGTTTATTACACCTCCAGTGAAGGGAAGGTTAATATTTTCAGCACTTTGTAGAAAATTCTGATGCAACAACCAATCTATTACTGGTCATTCAACACATCTTTTCAGTGTGACAACCGCACATACTCATCTACTATGTAGTGTAGTCTGCAGAAACAACATAACTCTTTCATCAGACAAAAATCTTCTATATAGTTACATAGTGTAACCCTTTTGCATACACACAAATGTAAAAGGGTTACACTTTTACACTTTTTTTTACATTTTTTTTTTAAAGATGCCTAAAGATACATAAAACCCCCCAATATATTATAGATTTTCTGAAAGCAGATACCCTGGAGAATAAAATAGCTGTAGCTCCAAGTTTGTATGGCTCACGATATCAACAAGTGCAAAATTTCAGTAGTAAATGCACTAAAACCATAAAAGGGGTATGGGGGCCTGGGTACTGCCCTGGTAGTTATTTTAATGATGCTTAAAGTGAAACAATAAAAATGAAAAATTCCTTTACATATAGTGCCTGGGGGTCCCCTTAGTATGCCTGTAAAGTGGTGCATCTGTACTGTGTATAGAACCTGCTGCAGAAAAACTGAGATGTTAAAAAAAAAAAAAAAATTTAAATAGATTTTCCCTGCAAGCTTTCTTTTTTTATTTTGGTCTTAGGGGGTCAGTCTTTATGATGAGGCCACAATTTAGTGCATGCGTCCCCTCTGACGAATAAAATAAAAAAAATTGTCAGCAATGCAAAAATGTGAAAAAGACTGGCGGAAGCCCCCCCCCCCCCCCCCAATCCATACCAGGCCGTTTTGGTCTGGTATGGGCTTTGAGGGAAACCCCTACGCCAAAATTATTTTAAAAAATGGCATGGGAACCCCCACCCAAAATCCATACCAGAACCTTATTCAAGCATGCAGCCTGGCAGGCCAGGAAGGGGAGGGAAACGTGCGCGTGCCACCCCCATACTTGCCAACTGTTCTGAATCTCCCGGGACAGTCCCGGGATTTAGACCTTTGTCCTGGTCTTGCCGTTTCCCATGAAATGTCCCAGGAAATCAGAGTTTTTCTGATTTTTTTTTACCCCCTGCCACTGCTAGAGGTCTGTGGCCGGCACTGGTCAATTCTGTCTCCGTCGTCATTTTACAGAATACCAGCTCTTGAGGAAGAAACAAGAGGCGGAGCCTGGGTGGCAATGAAAGCGGCTGCCTATAGAAATGGAGCCCGATTTTCAAAACACAATGCGCTTTGTGAATGGGCCAGAGGCGGTGGAAGGAGGAGGGGGGGGCAAAAAAAAACACAGGTATCCGCTCCTCCTTCCCCCCAAATGTGGCAGCGGAGGTGGAGAGAAAGCAAACAAACGCAGCTTCCCTTTACTAGTAGAGCTCTGCTTTAAGCAAATATTGTCTAAATACGTTGTATTCTTCTTGAATCTTGGTGTGCGTTGTGTAATTCTTACAGATCTGTGCAGTAATCCAGTGTGAGACTTTTCCTTCCTGGAAAAAAAGACTGCTCACTGCTGCTCTCTTTCCATGTGTAGGGAGACTGGTCTGTCTCCACCTCCTCCTGTAGTGTCCTGCCTTAGTGGGTGGAGCATGCTGGGTCACTCCCACAGCTTTGATCTATGTTTGCACCGGAAGACCCGTCTGTCTCCGTCCCCTCCTGTAGTTTCCTGACTTAGTGGGTGGAACCTGCTGGGTCACTCCCACAGCTTTGTCTCTCTTTGCACAGGAAAACTGGTCTGTCACCGCCCCCTCCTGTTGTTTCCTGCCTTAGTGGGTGGAGCCTGCTAGGTCACTCCCACAGCTTTGCTCTCTCTTTGCACGGGGAGACTGGTCTGTCTCTGCCCCCTCCTATAGTTTCCTGCCTTAGTGGATGGAGCCTGCCGGGTCACTCCTACAGCTTTGCTTCTCTTTGCATGGGGAAACGTGTCTGTCTCCGCCCCCTCCTGTAGTTTCCTGCCTTAGTGGGTGGAGCCTGATGGGTCGCTCCCACAGCTTTGCTCTCTCTTTGCACAGGAAAACTGGTCTTTCTCCGCCCCCTCCTGTAGTATCCTGCCTTAGTCGGTGGAGCCTGCCGGGTTACTCCCACAGCACTCCTCTCTCTTTGCACCGGAAGACTGGTCTGTCTCTGCCACCTCCTGTAGTATCCTGCCTTAGTGGGTGGAGCCTGCTGGGTCACTCCCACAGCTTTGCTCTCTCTTTGCACCAGAAGACTGGTCTGTCTCCTCCCCCTCCTGTAGTATCCTGCCTTAGTGGGTGTAGCCTGCTGGGTCACTCCCACAGCTTTGTCTCTCTTTGCACCAGAAGACTGGTCTGTCTCCGCCTCCTCCTGTAGTATCCTGCCTTAGTGGGTGGAGCTTGCCAGGTCACTCCCACAGCTTTGCTCTCTCTTTGCACAGGGAGACTGGTCTGTCTCCTCCCCCTCCTGTAGTTTCCTGCCTTAGTGGGTGGAGCCTGCTGGGTCACTCCCACAGCTTTGCTCTCTCTTTGCACAGGAAGACTGGTTTGTCTTCGCCCCCTCCTGTAGTTTCCTGCCTTAGTGGGTGGGGCCTGCTGGGTCACTCCCACAGCTTTGATCTCTCTTTACACAGGGAGACTGGTCTGAATGGAGCGTGCTGAATGCCCCACAAAGGCCTGCAGATGCTGACACGCTTCGAAGGTTGCCCTCTCCTTCGGACCTCGGAAGAAGAGGGCACCCTAAAAACGCGTCAGAATCTGCAGGTCTACGTGGCATTTTCTGGAGGCATGAATAGTGGTTCTGGTTGTCTATTTCTGGATTTTTGTGACAAGCCTTTTCTTAAAGCGCTACTAAACACACTGTATCATTTCCATTGTTCCTTCTATTTCTGTAAATGGATGATGGCACTGTAATTATTTGCATTAAAAAAAACATCTAGGTACTTTTTTTTTCTAATCAATATCCAGCTGTCCCATGACCCAGCTCTCTCCCAGCCTGTCTGCAGAAAAACATATGCAGGAGGAGCTTCTAGTCCTCTGCTGACAGTCACATGTTCAAAATTAACAAAACAGCCTTTGGGATACAGAGAAAAAAATATATATATATTAATATCAATAAACTGTTTTAAATCATCATAATCGAGTCACGCCCCTCCAGCCTGCGTCTAATGCACTGTACACACGGTCGGAAATTCTGACGGAAAAGGTCCGATCGGATTATATTGTCGGAAAATCCGATCACGTGTGAGCTCTATCGGATTTTTTCCATCGGAAATTCAGAGGGAAAAAATTTGAGGGCAGGATCTAAAGTTTTCTGACAAAAAAATCCGATCAGACTTTTTCCGATCGTTTGGAGAGAATTCAGATGTACAAAGTGCCACGCATGCTCAGATCAAATTACGAGACCAAAGCTATTGGCTACTAGCCTCTACGTAGTACAGTTGTACGCAGGGCTGTCTTTAAGGCAGGGCAAAAGGGGTAGCTGCCGAGGGCCCTGTCATTGTTGTGGGGCCCAAAGCAGCTGCCTCATACTTGCCAACTATCCCAGTTTACATTCCCTTGTCCCTTGAAGTTTTAGTCCTGTGCTGCTACTAATGCTGCCCAGCACTGCCCTATTTTTGTGTACAGATGACTCACCTGCAGACCTGTGTTTACATGTAAATACTGGCATTCATATGTAAATAGCAATGACATGCATATGTAAATAGCTGAGGCCAACTGCATTGATATGTAAATAGAGGCAGCATTCATAGGTATATCATGCCCCCCTGCAGTGAGGAGAAGATGTGCTGTAATCTATAGCAACCAGTGAGCAGTATTACTGTACAGCAATCTCTAGCAGCCAATCAACAAGCAGAAATGTGCTGTAACCTCTAGCAACTAATCAGTGAGCCTTAAGGAGTACTGTAACCTCTAGCAACCAGTCAGTAAGCAGTAGTGATATGCTGTAACCTCTGGCAACCAATCGCTGCCTGATCTGATACAGTAAACTGATTTTAAGTCTAGCTGCTATTTATTGTATGTCTCAGAGAAGGTGGAGAGTGAAATTGCATGGGGGGAGGGGGGCCCTAAGAAAATTTTTGCCCAGGGTCCAATCAATATTAAAGACGGCCCTGGTTGTACGCAACGAACGCCCCCACGTTTTTTTGACAACTTTGTCCAAACGGACAATCGGACAAAATCTTGTGGTCGGAATGTCTGACCGTGTGTACAAGGCATTAGAATAAGAGCGAGGCGAAGCCTCTATCAATCTACATCTAATATCCCGCCCCCACTGTGTTTAGCTGGTTAGTGAGTCTGGAGGAGGGAGGGAGGGAGTGGGCTGTCATTTACCACTGTGTATACGCCCACATGTGTGACTCTATAGTCACATGGGCTACTCAGATGTGATAGGGAGGAAATGCTCAGCTTAGAAGCTCACTGAAAACTGAGCATGTGCAGAGCTGCCAACACTGCTCTGCAAAATCTCTATCTGAATTGGGGACATGGACAGAAGGGGGAGACAGAGAGCAGCAGGATTCACCAGGTTTTTTTTTTTTTGCAAAATACAGAAAATGAATCGAATGGTGACTGAGTGAGTATGAACAGCATATAATACACTATTGATTTTTTTTTTTTAATATGTCGGTTTAGTGACACTTTAATGCCCATTTCTGATTTAGAGTCTTCACGGCTATTGAGGGATATACTTAAATAAATGTTTGCGTGTCGGGGGGGGGGGGGGGGGGTCAGCTTTAAATGCATAACAAAACCATTCCAGTTTACTTGTGTCATTAACCCCTTATCTCCCTTGCCTAGTAACCAAAACGGTTCAGTAGCCAGGGACGTTTCCTGCCACAGTAACAAATTTACTTAAGCGGGCGTTTTGTGTATAAAAATAAACTTGTCATGCAATGTTTTGTGCGTGACGCAGACGGGTCTAATTCCATTGTGCATGAGTCAACAGTACAAGTGCATTGTGTGTGCTACAGAAAAGGTAAAAGTGTAATGTGTGATCTATCGCTATGTGAAATCCACTCACAATGGAGGACTCAATTCACCACTCATTCTACAAAAGTTCTGGCTGCTGCCGTCTTTGTTTCTGATTCCACAAACCCCCACAGAGAGCTTGGAGTAAGATATGCCTCACTTGCTGCAGGTGACTTCTCAAATATATACATACATTTTTATATAATATAAAAAAAATGATATATATATATATATATATATATATATATATATATATATATATATATATATATACACACACATACAGTATCTCACAAAAGTGAGTACACCCCTCACATTTTTGTAAATCTTTTCTTCTATCTTTTGATGTGACAACACTGTAGAAATGACACTTGTCTACAATGTAAAGTAGTGAGTGTACAGCTTGTATAACAGTGTCAATTTGCTGTCCCCTCAAAATAACTCAACACACAGCCATTAATGTCTAAACCACTGGCAACTAAAGTGAGCACACCCCTAAGTGAAAATGTCCAAATTGGGTCCAATTAGCCATTTTTCCTCCCCGGTGTCCTGTGACTCGTTAGTGTTACAAGGTCTCAGGTGTGAATGGGGAGCAGGTGTGTTAAATTTGGGTGTTATCGCTCTCTCTCTCTCATACTGGTCACTGGAAGTGCAACATGGCACCTCATGGCAAAGAACTCTGAGGATCTGAAAAAAAAAGAATTGTTGCTCTACATAAAGATGGCTTTGGCTATAAGAATATTGCCAAGACCCTGAAACTGAGCTGCAGCACGGTGGGGCCAAGACCATACAGCATTTTAACAGGACAGGTTCCACTCAGAACATGCCTCGCCATGGTCGACCAAAGAAGTTGAGGTCACGTGCTCAGCGCCATATCCAGAGGTTGTCTTCGGGAAATAGACGTATGAGTGCTGCCAGCATTACTGCAGAGGTTGAAGGGTGGGGGGTCAGCCTGTCAGTACTCAGTACGCACACTGCATCAAATTAGTCTGCATGGCTGTCGTCCCAGAAGGAAGCCTCTTCTAAAGATGATGCATGAAAAAGGCTGCAAACAGTTTGCTTAAGACAAGCAGACTAAGGACATGGATTACTGGAACCATGTCCTGTGGTCTGATGAGACCAAGATAAACTTATTTGGTTCAGATGGTGTCAAGCGTGTGTGGGGACAACCAGGTGAGGAGTACAAAGACAAGTGTGTCTTGCCTACAGTCAAGCATGGTGGTGGGAGTGTCATGGTCTGGGGATGGATGAGTGCTGCCGGTGTTCTGTCCAAAAATGTCCGCCTATAGAATACTGTCCGCCACGTACTGTGCAGGCGCAGCACTTACGCAGTACGGAGCACAAGGAGATTTGGAAAATCTCTGAAGATGAACGGTGCCTGCGCCGTGAGTCCAGGTGTAAGCCCCACCATCCAAGTGGACATAGGGCTGCACATAGTTAGAGGGCCCCTCGCGGGCTTGCTTCGCTCGCCACACTTCAGTCATGGCCTCGCTTCGCTTGGCTCTTTTTTATTCTAACTCTATGTCCACTTGGATGGTGGGGCTTGAGCCTGGACTCATGGCGCAGGCGCCGTTCATCTTCGGATATTTTCGGAATCTGCTTGTCATGTGTACTGTGCATGCGCAGCACTCAGCGGACACTATGTATTCATTGAGGGAATCGTGAATGCCAACATGTACTGTGATAGATATATATATATATGCATAGATATACAGTGCCTTGAAAAAGTATTCATATCCCTTGAAATTTATATAGGTATTTTTTAGGGGGTTTTATGTGATAGACGAATACAAAATGGAACATAATTGTGAAGTGGAAGGAAAATGATAAATGGTTTTCAAATTTTTTTCAAATAAATATGTGAAAAATGTGGGGGGTATATTTGTATGGCGCCCCCCTGAGTCAATACCTTGTAGAACCCCCTTTCTCTGCAATTACAGCTGCAAGTCTTTTTGGGGGTGTCTCTACCAGCTTTGCACATCTAGAGAGGGACATTTTTGCCCATTCTTCTTTGCACAATATCTCAAGCTCTGTCAGATTGGATGGAGAGCATCTGTAAACTGCAATTTCCAAGTCTTGCCACAGATTCTCAATTGGATTTAGGTCTGGACTTCGACTGGGCCAATCTAACACATAAATATGCTTTGATGTAAACAATTCCATTGTAGCTCTGGCTGTATGTTTAGGGTTGTTGTCCTGCTGGAAGGTGAACCTCCGCCCCAGTCTCAAGTCTTTTTCAGACTCTAATGCCTCGCACACGCGATTGGATTATCCGGCGGATATACCCCTACCCATTCACCTGGGGAAAAAAATGTTAAAAAATCACAACAAAGGTTTTTAAAATACTTTATTAGACAGCTCCGGGGGTCTTCTTCCGTCTTTGGGGGGTCTTCTCGCCGGACTCCTCCCATATCTTCTGCTCTTTTGCTAGCTCTTTTACTAGCGGAGGAGCCTCCTTTGTCACCGCCGCAGTCCGGGGGTCTTCTTCCGACTTCGGGGTTCTTGTCCCGCTCTTCGGTTCTTCTTGCCGGGCCTCTGCTTTCTTCCTCCAGCTCTTTTACTAGCGTTGGCCCGGTCTTGTCGACGCTGTCGCCGCCGCCTTCTGCTTCTTCTTCTTCCTTCTTCTCTTCTTCCAATGTTGACATGATGCTCTCTCTGGCTGTAATGGCAGGGACGTGTTGTGCGGCAACTTATATAGGGATAAGGGGTGGGGTCATGGGCGATGCCACATGGTGACCCCGCCTATATGATGTCACAGTCCTGGAGGATGCTGGAACTGTGACATAAGGGGGCGGGGCCACATGTAACATCACCTGGTGACCCCACCCCTTATCCCTCTATAAGTCGCATCATGTCAACATTGGAAGAAGAGAAGAAGAAGGAAGAAAAAGAAGAAGCAGAAGGCGGCGGCGACAGCGACAACGACAACGACAAAACCGGGCCAATGCTAGTAAAAGAGCTGGAAGAAGAAATCGGAGTCCCAGCAAGAAGAACCGAAGACTGGGACAAGACTCCCGAAGTCGGAAGAAGACCCCCGGACGGCTGCGGCGACGAAGGAGAAAGCCCGGCTCCTCTGCTAGTAAAAGAGCTAGCAAAAGAGCAGAAGATAGCTTTTTTCCCCAGGTGAATGGGTAGGGGTACATCGTACCCCATACTCATTCACATAGGGTGGAGGGCCGGGATCTGGGGGCACCTAATTAAAGGGGGCTCCCAGATTCTGATAAGCCCCCTGCCCGCAGACCCCGACAATCAATGGCCAAGGTTTTGTCAGGAAGAGGTCCTTGTCCTCATCAACATGGGGACAAGGTGCTTAGGGGTGGGGGGGGGGCGTCATAATAGGTTTTCGTCTAAAATTGCCCTGTATTTGGCTCCATCCATCTTCCTCTCAATTCTGACCAGCTTCCCTGTCTCTGCTAAAGAAAAGTGTCCCCACAACATGATACTTCCACCACAATGTTTCACGGTGGGTATAGTGTGTTCAGGGTGATGTGCAGTGTTAGTTTTCCACCACACATAGCGTTTTTCTGTTATGCCAAAAAGTTAAATTTTGGTCTCATCTGACCAGAGCACCTTCTTCCACATGTTTGCTGTGTCCCCCACATGGCTTCTCCCAAACTACAAATGGGGACTTCTTATGGCTTTCTTTCAACAATGGTTTTCTTCTTGTCACTCTTCCATAAAGGTCAGATTTGTGGAGAGTACGACTAATAGTTGTCCTGTGGACAGATTCCCCCACCTGAGCTGTGGATCTCTGCAGCTTCTCCAGAGTTACCATGGGCTTCTTGAGTGCTTCTCTGATGAATGCTCTCCTTGCCCGGCCTGTCAGTTTAGGTGGACGGTCATGTCTTAGTAGGTTTGCAGTTGTGTCATACTCTTCCCATTTTCGGATAAGGGATTGAACAGTGCTCCGTGAGATGTTCAAAGCTTGGGATATTTTTTTTTATAACCAAACCCTTTTCAAAATTCTCCACAACTTCATCACTGACCTGTCTGGTGTGTTCCTTGACCTTCATGATGCTGCTTGTTCTCTAATGCCGCGTACACACGATCAAACAATCTGGTGGAAAAGTCCGGCAAACTCAAGTCCTCCAAACAATCCCCCCGTGTGTAGCCTCCGGCATACTTTTTTGACCCGACAGTACGGCGGACTTAGAATTTCGGTTTGCACAACAATCTGCCCGCCGTACTCGCATTTCGGCGGACAATCCGGCCGTGTGTATGCCAGTCCGCCGTACTTTTGAAATGAGCGGACTTTTCCCGCCCGGAGAAAAGTCCGCTCATTTCGAGCGGGTCTCCAGGTAGGCGGGGCCCGCGAAGGAGACGTCGCTGGCCCCGCCGCCTGGTATGGACTTAAAGGGGAACCCCAACGCCGAAAAAAATCGGCGTGGGAGGTCCCCCCCAAGTCCACAACAGACCCTTGTCCGAGCACGCTACCCGGCCAGCCAGGAAAGGGGGGCCTTCCTTAGCCCTCCTTAGCCCTCCTTAGCCGTACCAGGCCGCGTGCCCTCAACATGGGGGGGCCTTGGGGAAGGGGGGCCGCGCGGCCCCCCCACCCCAAAGCACCTTGTCCCCATGTTGATGAGGACAAGGGCCTCTTCCCGACAACCCTGGCCGTTGGTTGTCGGGGTCTGCGGGTGGGGGGCTTATCGGAATCCGGGAGCCCCCTTTAATAAGGGGGCCCCCGGATACCGGCCCCCCACCCTATGTGAATGAGTATGGGGTACAATGTACCCCTACCCATTCACCTGTAAAATAAAAGTACAAAAAAAAACACAACACACGAGATAAAATACTTTATTGCACAGCTCCGGGGGTCTTCCGTCTTCGGGGGTCTTCTCGCCGGACTCCTCCGCTATCTTCTTGTAGCTCTTTTGCTAGCGGAGGAGTCCGGCTTTCTTCCTCGCCGCCGGCCTCTTCTCCCGACTTCGGGGGTCTTGTCCCCCTCTTCGGTTCTTCTGCCGGGCCACCACGCTTTCTTATAGCTCTTTTACAGGCGGTGGCCCGGTCTTCTGTCGCTGCTGCCGCCTTCCGTTCTTCTTCTTCTTCTTCTCCTTCTTCTCCTGGAGATGTTGACTCGACGCTCTCTCCGGCCACAATGCCAGGGACACGCTGTGCGGCCACTTATATAGGGACAAGGGGCGGTGTCACATGGCTTTATGTCACATGGGTTGGTCACATGGGTGGATGTCACATGGGGACTGTGACATCGTAAGGGGGTGGGGTCACCATGTGACACCAACCCATGTGACATAAAGCCATGTGACACCACCCCTTGTCCCTATATAAGTGGCCGCGCAGCGCGTCCCTGGCATTGTGGCCGGAGAGAGCGTCGAGTCAACATCTCCAGGAGAAGAAGGAGAAGAAGAAGAACGGAAGGCGGCAGCGGCGACAGAAGACCGGGCCACCGCCTGTAAAAGAGCTAACGGAAGGCGCGGTGGCCCGGCAGAAGAACTGAAGAGGGGGACAAGACCCCCGAAGTCGGGAGAAGAGGCCGGCGGCGAGGAAGAAAGCCGGACTCCTCCGCTAGCAAAAGAGCTACAAGAAGATAGCGGAGGAGTCCGGCGAGAAGACCCTCGAAGACGGAAGACCCCCGGAGCTGTGCAATAAAGTATTTTATCTCGTGTGTTGTGTTTTTTTTTGTACTTTTATTTTACAGGTGAATGGGAAGGGGTACATTGTACTCCATACTCATTCACATAGGGTGGGGGGCCGGTATCCGGGGGCCCCCTTATTAAAGGGGGCTCCCGGATTCCGATAAGCCCCCCGCCCGCAGACCCCGACAACCAACGGCCAGGGTTGTCAGGAAGAGGCCCTTGTCCTCATCAACATGGGGACAAGGTGCTTTGGGGTGGGGGGGGCGCGCGGCCCCCCCTTCCCCAAGGCACCCCCCATGTTGAGGGCACGCGGCCTGGTACGGCTAAGGAGGGGGGGCGCTCGCTCGCCTCCCTTTCCTGGCCGGCCGGGTAACGTGCTCGGACAAGGGTCTGTTGTGGACTTGGGGGGGACCCCCACGCCAATTTTTGTCGGCGTTGGGGGTTCCCCTTTAAGTCCATACCAGGCGGTGGGGCCAGCGACGTCTCCTCCGCGTGTGTGGGCGAGTCCGTTTATTTCGAAAGTACGGCGGACTTAGTACGGCGGACTTAGTACACCGTATTAGTCCGCTGAAAAAGTGCCGTGTGTGGGCAAGTAGCCCGTTCGAAAATTCCGACGGACAGTTTGGCGGACGTCCGCCAGACTAAGTGCATCGGACAGACGGCTACGTGTGTACGCGGCTTAAGGTTCTCTAACAAACATCTGAGGGCTTCACAGAACAGCTGTATTTAGACTGAGATTAAATTACACACAGGTGGATTATATTTACTAATTACGTGACTTCTGAAGGCAATTGGTTATTGTTTTTTTTCCATATAGTTTTATATATATTATATTAAATATATATATTTATATATATAGAATGCTTTTGAAAATATATATTTTAATTGTTTATTTTTATCAATTTACAAAATAAAAAGTGAGCGAACAGAAGAAAAATCAAAATCAAATCAATATTTGATGTGACTACCCCAACTAGCATCAGTTCTTACACTTGCACACTTTGTAAACTTGTACAAAGTCGGGGATTTTGTAGGATTAGAGTCAGGTGTGTGATTAACCAATCATTCCAAGCAGGTGCTAATAATCATCAATTCCATATGTAGGCTGAAACACAGGCATTAACTGAAATAGAAACATCTGTGTAGGAGGCTTACAACTGGGTGAGGAACAGCCAAACTCTGCTACTAATGTAAGTATCATGATCAGGCGTGAGGCTCAGATACGAGTAGCTATAGGAGTAGGGGAACTCCCGCCGACCAGCAGGATAGGTTATACAAGCAGATCACCCTGGAAGACGACACAAGCTTCCCTGAGCTGTGGGGTCTAAGTACTAACGGAGGTTCACCAGAGCTCATGATGGTGGAGATGGGTTTTGCTGCGTGTTAGTACCAGGTCACGATCCTTAGGACCGCCCCACTAAGAGGTGAGCAAGCCGGAGTCCAGTAGCAGATATATCAGGTGAGGATCAAACAGAATCATAGTCAGTAAACAAGTCAAGGGTCAGTAACAAGTGGTTGCAGGTTGCAATTAGGCAGAAGCATAGTTGAGGAACAAGCCACAGGTCAGTAATAAGTGGTAGCAAACATATGGATGGCAGCAGGGAAGACAAGAGCAAGATATTGGCTGGAAAGAGCACAATATTCTGGCAAACAGGAAGTGCAGAGACACGGCTTAAATCAGGAAGTTCATGGAAGAAGCAAAGAGTTCAAGGTTCAGCAGAAGTCAAGGCACCAGGCAGGGTTGTCTCATAGTTTAAACAGGGTCCTCAGGTAGCTCAGCAAGAAGAGTCATTGTCAGACACAACAGAGGTCCTAGGTTCAAGTCCACTCCCTGACAGTGAGGCTGTGGAAGACAGTTTCATATCACAGGTCATGCACCATGATGTAGCATCCTGATGCTTAGGCAGGGCATTGCTAGGACAGCTTAGGAATTAATGGGGTGTCTCAGCAATGTGCAGGGATTTTCTTGGGTTCCTTGGCCTGCTGGGAGAGCCTATACATTTGGGTGGAGTCAGGTGATCAGTGTTCTGTGCCACCTGGAGGGCTGTTACATAGTTACATAGTTAGTAAGGTTGAATAAAGACACCAGTCCATCCAGTTCAACCTGAGTGAGTGTCTACAATTGTCCCTATTCCTGTACATTGCACACTCACATCGGTCCCTACCCTCAAGGAGCCCACAATCCTAGGTCTCCATTCATATACTGGGTACTGGGTATATACTGTCTGGGTATACGTGTGTTGTAATGCCCCGGGTTGCTAGGCCATAAGCCTTGGGCCTATCCCGGGGAAACCTGGCTGCTAGGTTATCTGAGGGCCTATCCAGAAGCATGAGAGCAGCATAGGGTTGGAACTGCGGCTTGTAGTCCAACAAGAAGCAACAGATCTGCCAGCCAGAGAACCACCTGCGGTTGGAGGTAGAGGGGAAGCTGTTGACACTATGGGACCATCCACCTTGCTACCAGAGACAACTGTGATTAGCTGAAGCAAGTACCTGAGCAGTATTCTCACCAGCCGAGGACGATGAAGAATTGTGAAAACTTCAGCAGGTGCCAAGCCAGATACCCAGCCAGTGGAGGGGAGGCTTGCAGAGCATTATTATGTGCCAAGCCAGGGACTAAGCAGGCCAGCGGGGTGACGCTTGAGGAGTATCTCTGAGTGTCAAGCTAGGGACCCAGCAGGGACGTGGGAGTGATGCTTGAGGAAGCTACTGAGTGAGAAGATTGGAAGAACTCAGGAGATCCAGTGGCAGGTGGATCTGTTCGTCTAGTGAAAGACTGGGAGCTCAGCGGAGTGAAGTTTTACAATAGGAGATTGTAGAAGAAGTGAAGGAGTTCATTGCAACCTTTGTTGGAAACTGTTACAAGATTGTGGCCATAGGAGACAGCAGCCCTTCTCATGCAGATGTGGTGTCTAGCTGGATGTCTTTCCCTGCATGGCTGTCTGCCTATATAAATAAGTATGCCAATTAACATTGCATCTACTAAAGGGTGTCCTGGCCCTAACCCTCTCTCCCTCAGTTCTGTTTACGTGATAACAAATCTCTTTGCATTCAAGAAGTGTCTGGCACTCATCAATCTACATTACGCCCACCATGACTTATAACCCACTCTACACAAAAGGATGTCAGCTGCCCCTAACTCTTGAGGTCACAATTGAGCTTCAGGGGCTCCGGGACCTTGCTACAATGGCAAGACTGAGCAAGACAACAAGACACAAGTTAGTTATACTGCATCAGCAAGGTCTCTCTCAAGCAAAGATTTCAAAGTAGACTAGGATTTCAGGATGCGCTGTTCAAACTCTTTTGAAGAAGCACAAAGAAATGGGTAATGTTGAGGGCTGTAGACGCTGTGGTCGGCCAAGGAAACTTAATGCAGCAGATGAAAGACACATCATGCTTACTTCCCATCCACATCGGAAGATGTCCAGCAGTGCCATCAGTACAGAACTGGAGGAAACCAGTGGGACACAGGTACACCCATCTACTGTCTGGAGAAGTCTTTCCAGAAGTGGTCTTCATGGAAGAATTGCACCCAAAAAGCCTCTGATGTGAAAACAAAGCTAAGCGACTCAACTATGCAGGATAATGTAGAAACTGAGGTGCGAAAAATGGCAGCAGGTGCTCTGGACTAATGAGTGAAAATGTGAAATATTTGACTGTAGCAGGAGGCAGTATGTTGGCGAAAAGGGCTGAAGAGCGGTACAATAATGAATGTCTGCAGGCAACTGTGAATGGTGGTGGTTCGTTGCAAGTTTGGGAGTGCAAATGGAGTTGAAGATTTGGTCAGGATCAATGGTGTCCTCAATGCTGAGAAATACAGGCAGATACTCCTCCATAAAGCCATACCATCAGGGAGTCATGTGATTGGCCCCAATTTTATTCTGCTGCAGGACAAACAATGTCATTAAGAACTATCTTCAGTGCAAAAAATAACAAGGAGTCCTAGAAGTGATGGTCTGGCCTTCACAGAGCCCTGATTTCACCATCATGGAGCCTGTCTGGGGTGACATGAAGAGACAGAATAATTGGAGGCAGCTGACATCCACAGAAGATCTGGGCTTAGTTCTCTAAGGCCGCGTACACACGCGGGGACTGTTCGCCCAACTTTGTCCGCTGAACAGTGTTTCGGTGGACAGTCCGCCCGTGTGTGGGCTTTCAGCGGACAGTTTCAGCGAACAGTCTGCTGAACAAAGTTTTTTGGAAATTCCGAAAAACTGTCCGCTGAAACTTGGTTTCAGCGAACAGTCCCCTCGTGTGTAGGCTTGTTTGTCAAACTAAGTTCCGCGCATGCTCAGAAAGGATTTACACGCCGAAAGTTGTAATGCAGTGTATAGGACGTCGTATTTTCCGTCCCGTCGTACGTGCCGTTCACGTCATCGCGCGTGGTTTCAGCAAACTGTTCGTTCGTCGTGTGTGGGCAAGTCCGTCCATGCTAATTTTGAGCGGACTGTTCGCTGAAACTGTTTGTCGGACAAAGTTGAGCGAACAGTCCCCGCGTGTGTACGCGGCCTAAGATGTTTGGAACAGCCTTCCTTCTGAATTCCTTCAAAAACTATGCGCAAGTCTACCTAGAGGAATTGATGCTGGTTTGAAGGAAAATGGTGAACACATCAACTATTGGTTCGATTTCTCTTCTGTTCATTTACTTTTCATTTTGTTAATTGATAAAAATAAAATGTTAACACTTCTATTTCTGAAAGCGTTCTTCATTTACAACATTTCTTCACACCTACCTTTGCACAGTACAGTGAGGCCCGGAGTGAATGGACTAGGAGGGAAGTAATGGAGGGCCGGGCATGACAGGGATGTTTAAGGGAACTAAAGGGTTAAGCTGCAAGGGGATTAGCCTTAGGGGGAGGAGCTGGTGGTGAGTGTGGGGACAGGGGAGGAGCCCTATAAGAGGTGGAGTGGGCGGAGCAAAGTCCAGTTCGACGGAGGGGACAGAGAGAGGAGGCAGTTTTTCCCACCCTCCCGCCCTATGTTTCGGTTGTTGGGGTTTGCCGGTGTTGTTTCTTTTCTTCTTTTTCAGGTGGCGTTATCGGATGTCATGACAGGTGTGCAGAAGGCATTGGACGTTGGCGGTTGTGTCTGGTGGTCTTTGACGGTTGGCGGTAAATCAGAAGTCATCTGATATGGGGTGGGGGGCCCATTGCTAGGATGGGTCCCTCCGGTGTATTCCTGAACGTTGGAGGGAATACCGTTATGGTTGTCACTGCGGAGGTTGTCTCCGAGCGGTCACAGCTGGAGGCCTGGAAAAGTTACAAGTGGGTACCGCAGTGATTGGTTGGTTGGTAAAGTTGGTTGGTAAAGTTATGGGTCACCGTCAGAGATCACCAGACCGGCCATGTTAGCTATATGCTATTCGTTACCAGTTGTGGGTTATGGTTATATGGATATGGTTATATTTATGGTTATATTTATACTGTTTGGTTATTTATATATAGATATAGATATATTTATATATATTTTGATTGGAGTATTTGAGTATCGTAATAAAGGCTGTTATGGCCATTTTACTCCAAAGCAAGGTGTGGTCTCTTACTTTATGGGTTGATAATGGGGTGGAGGTTGGAGTGGAATGGGTAACAGGTAAAAAAGGGACCTTTAGACTACCCTGGTCATGTATGTCACCAGGTCAATAGACACCAAGGGATTTTTTTAGCGTTCTGCCTTTATCTGCTACTACTGTACATATAGAGATATGGTTTTATGATGCCTTTCCTGCATTTGGTGGTCAGTCAGAAGAATGTCCCTTAAATTGGTGATCAGTGGGAAGAATGTCCCTTAAATTGGTGGTCAGTGGGAAGAAGGAATACCTAGCAACCTTGGGAGGAACCCTAGTTGAGAATGGTTGATCTAGAGCAGGGGTCTCCAAACTTTCTAAAGGGCCAGCTTACTATCATGCAGACTTTAGGGGGTCTGAACTGTGTTAAAGAGGAAGTAAACCCTAATGGGTTTACTTCCTCTTTGTTTCCCTGCAAAGGTAAAGCTTAATGGGCTACTATGCATCGCATAGTAGCCCATTATGTGTCACTTACCTGACACAGGAGCCTGTCGGATTTTGCCCGTCGGATTTAGTCCGACCAGTGGCGGCCCGCCCATAGGGGGCGCTCGGGCGCCGCCCCCCTCTCCCTAGGTGTAAAAAAAAAAAAAAGTTAAAAAAAAATAAAAAAACGGGCCCTTTAAGACATTTAAAAAAAAATAAATGTCATTTAATAATTTGACATAGTGTACTGTGGCGCCGGTCACAGTGCACTATGAGAAGCGCCACGTCGATGCAATCACAAGATTGCATCCATGGCGCTTCATTTGCGGGTTAAAAACCCGCCTTGCGGCGCACTGCAGAACGCCGACTAGCTTCCGCCCGTAAAATCACTGTGATTCTACGGGCGGGAGCATTGTCATTCTTAGACAGGCAGTCACTTCCGGCTTTCGGCTGCTTCACAAAACCCGGAAGTGACGTTGGCAGCTCCGTTCCTTAGCCCGAGCGGAGCTGCCAGACAGTGAGACAGGTGAGTCACCGCATAAAGGCTTTCTAGTTTCTACTTTGTTGAGAATGTTCATGCATTTAGCTGAATGAATGCAAAAAGCTTTCACAGCCAGAAAGGTTTCCCCAGGCCAGGCGACTTTTGCCGCGGCCAATCAGAGAATGAGCTCTGAAGGGGGAACTCCACGCCAAATTTCTGAAAAAAAATTTGATGTGGGTTCCCCCTCCGAGAGCATACCAGGCCCTTAGGTCTGGTATGGATTCCAAGGGGAACCCCCTACGCCGAAAAAACGGCGTGGGGGTCCCCCCCAGATCCACACCAGACCCTTATCCGAGCACGCTACCCGGCCGGCCAGGAAAGGGGGTGGGGACGAGTGGGCGCCCCCCCCCTCCTGAGCCGTACCAGGCCGCGTGCCCTCAACATGGGGGGGTGCCTTGGGGGAGGGGGGGCGTGCGGCCCCCCCACCCCAAAGCACCTTGTCCCCATGTTGATGAGGACAAGGGCCTCTTCCCGACAACCCTGGCCGTTGGTTGTCGGGGTCTGCGGGCGGGGGGCTTATCGGAATCCGGGAGCCCCCTTTAATAAGGGGGCCCCGGATACCGGCCCCCCCACCCTATGTGAATGAGTATGGGGTACAATGTACCCCTACCCATTCACCTGTGAAAAAAAGTACCAAAAAAAACACAACACAGGGTTAAAATATTTTATTGCACAGCTCCGGGGGTCTTCCGTCTTCGGGGGTCTTCTCGCCGGACTCCTCCGCTATCTTCTTGTAGCTCTTTTGCTAGCGGAGGAGCCCGGCTTTCTTCCTCGCCGCCGGCCTCTTCTTCCGACTTCGGGGGTCTTGTCCCCCTCTTCGGTTCTTCTGCCGGGCCACCGCGCCTTCTTATAGCTCTTTTACAGGCAGTGGCCCGGTCTTCTATCGCCGCCGCCGCCCGTTCTTCTTCTTCTTCTTCTCCTTCTTCTCCAGGAGATGTTGCCTCGACGATCTCCCTGGCCGGAATGCCAGGGAAGCGCTGCGCTTATATAGGGACAATGGGGCGGTGTCACATGGGTTGATGTCACATGGGTTGGTCACATGGGTTGATGTCACAGTCGCCATGTGACATCAACCCATGTGACCAACCCATGTGACATCAACCCATGTGACACCGCCCCATTGTCCCTATATAAGTGGCAGCGCAGCGCGTCCCTGGGATTCCGGCCAGGGAGATCGTCGAGGCAACATCTCCTGGAGAAGAAGGAGAAGAAGAAGAAGAAGAAGAAGAACGGGCGGCGGCGGCGACAGAAGACCGGGCCACCGCCTGTAAAAGAGCTACAAGGCACCCCCCCATGTTGAGGGCACGCGGCCTGGTACGGCTCAGGAGGGGGGGGCGCCCGCTCGTCCCCACCCCCTTTCCTGGCCCGGCCGGGTAGCGTGCTCGGATAAGGGTCTGGTGTGGATCTGGGGGGACCCCCACGCCGTTATTTCGGCGTAGGGGGCTCCCCTTGGAATCCATACCAGACCTAAGGGCCTGGTATGCCCTCGGAGGGGGGAACCCACGCCAATTTTTTTTTCAGATTACATAAGGGGCGTGTTTTATGAGAAGTGGGAGGGGCCAAAATGATGGGCGGGGTCATGATGGGCGGGGTCTGGCGCCCCCCCCATCCAAAAACGTCACCAGCCGCCACTGAGTCCGACGGATTGTGTCCGAAACTGTTGCATACACACGGTCGGCCAAGTTGTCTGATTTCGCAGGTGGCCAAGAACGCGGTGACGTAAGCCGTGTACGGCGGGACTAGAAAAAGGAAGTTCAGCTCCACGTCCAGCACCCTTTGGGCTCCTTCTGCTGATCTCGTGTGTATCGCGTGTTAGTAGAAGTTTGGTGAGAGACGATTCGTGCTTTTCAGATTTGTGATTCAGATCGCTACAGCTCTTCAGTTTCTGCTTGTCGGTGCGTATCTGATAATCAGTGCGTGCAGTCAGTAAGTATTTGTTGATCATTGTGGACTATATCTTGGTATAGTATGCTTTGAAAGACAATTCCAATTGTCTGCTTGCTTCTGCTATTCAGGTCGTTCTTTCAGGCTTTGCTGTTTATCTGTGCTTTCTGGTGTCCGCTCTGACCAGCCGACCGTTTTCTAACCATGTTTTCTCTACGTACTCGTCGTAGAGTTTCTGCTGTGCAGGGGCTTCGTGTTGGGGTTGCTACTTTGACACAAGCCCGGTCCATGAACAGGGAAGGGAGGCGTTTGTGGACCAAGAATTTGTTGCGCCAGCGTGACCAGTTCTCGCACATGCCTTTGCTCCGTGAGATCCAGGAGAATAATCCTGATGATTTCAGGAATTATCTCCGGATGACGGACCCTGTTTTTCACCGTCTGCTGGCTTTGCTGATCCCTTATATCACCAGGCAGGATACCTGCATGCGGCAAGCCATCACTCCGGAGCAGAGGCTCATCGCCACGTTGCGCTACTTGGCGACAGGGAGAAGCCTTCAGGACCTCAAGTTCTCTACAGGCATCTCCCCCCAGGCTCTGGGGATCATTATTCCAGAGACCTGTTCTGCCATCATTCAGGTCCTGCAGAAGGACTATATGAAGGTAAGTTTTATCCTTTAACATCACATTCTATGTATTTCATGATTGCTAATGTCTTGCATTTCTTTCCTCATTCCCTACTTACCATCATTGCAATATGCTCTAATTTATATGCTCTGCCCCTTTGTCCTCATGCAGATTTGCCTCACTAACTTCCCCACCATGCTCTTCTTGGCCCCTAAAACTATAGTCTAGTCACTTAACAATGTCTTTTGGCAGCTCCATAGTATTGCTTTCCCCTAAACACCCCCAAAAATGTCTACAAATGTGATGTGTGTGCTTCAATTCATGCAGAGTGTTTTTTTTTTGGGGGGGGGGGGGGGTTGTGCCAAACTCATTAGGAACCCCCCTCCCCCCAACTGCTAGGCCAGCTGATAGCAATCCTCTATCTGATGACTTTACCAAACCCAATACACACTATACCTACCTTTTTGATGCTCACATTTATGGATGAATTCACCTAAGCATGTAGTGTGAGGGCCTGCCTCAATACTTTAACCTTTTATTTTATTTTTTTTGGCTTTTAACCTATTAATTATCTGGATATGTAATAGCAGAATGTCAAAAAGTGCTTACATTTTGATAAATTTTTGGTATTCTGACACTTCTTACCTGTCCGGTGGGCTGCCAATAGTGTAACTAAGGAGGGGCTTCCCAAAGTATCACACATTATTTAGCCATTCAGCTCTCAATCAAGTGGAGAGGGTTACCTGTCCTAAACATCCCCCCCTCATTTTTTAGCAAGGGCCCATCAGATTGGGGGGGGGAGGGGGTGATGACTCTCATAAGGGGACATTAGACTTTAGGCTTTAAATACTCAGTTCACAAAATGTTTAACAAATTTTGTCCCAAAATGTTTGTGGCTAATCTGCTTGGAATGTTGATTGGTCAAACTAATAATTTTTGTTCTTGTTTCAATCCACAGTGTCCTTCAACGCCACAGGAATGACAGACTGTGGCCTCCCACTTTGCCAGTCGTTGGGACTTTCCCAATTGTGGAGGAGCAATAGATGAGAAGCATGTCCGCATCGTCCCACCACCCAACTCGGGGTCATACTATTTTAACTATAAGGGGTTTCATAGTATCGTGATGTTGGCGGTGGTGTCTGCGACATATGAGTTTTTGTATGCGGACGTGGGCCAAAATGGACGGATGTGGGATGGTGTAGTGTTTTCACAGACGGAGTTCTACTGGCGTCTCCAGAGTGGCAGTCTGGGCTTGCCACCCCCAGAGGAGAATCAGGAAGGACTCCCATTCGTCTTCGCCGCGGATGAGGCATTTGCCCTGACGAACCATCTGATGCGGCCTTTCCCCCAGAGGACCCTCACCCCAGACCATAGGATTTTTAATTTCCGCCTGTCCAGAGCCCGAAGAGTGGTGGAGAACACTTTTGGTATACTGGCCAGCCGGTTCCGCCTTTTTCTTACGCCTATTCACATGGCGGAATACAAACTCAATCATATAGTGCTGGCGTGCTGTGTTCTGTACAATTATTTGAAAAAAGTTTCTGCAAACTATGCGGTCTCAGTTGGCCAACAAGAAGCAGACTTGATGGACAATGCAGATAACCTCACGGGCCTTCAACATGCTCATCCTGGCTTGCCCCCCCAAAGCGCCCGTGAGGTTAGAACCCAATACATGGACTACTTTGTGGGTAGGGGGGCCATTGATATGCCCGACAATGTCTGAGTAGCATTTTAAAATTTAATTTTTATATGAAACTCCTTCATTTACTGCTTGGCTTGGTTTTATGTGTCTCCTAGGTATAATTATGTTTGATAAAGTTGTGCCTTTTTCACCAACAGTGCAAACCCAAGTTCTGTGCGAGATGAGGGGACAGTCTCTTCTTCAGATAATGTTATTATGTTGTGGGTCTGCTACACACACACCTTCTTTTTTGGTAACTAATGTATGTAGTGCATTAGTGACCCAAATCGTGCTCATTTTCAGAACCATGGCAGGAAAATGGCATGATTGACCAAATTTACACATCACTGTGGGTGTTTTTTTTTAGTAAAGGCACATCCACTATGCACTACAAGTGCACTGCAAAAGTACACCTGAAACTGCCCTGGGAGTGCAAAGTGGAGTTGCCTTTAGTAAATAACACTCCTTCTCAGTACAAACTTAAATTGTACTCCAAATAAATTTTTGGTGCCATGAACAAAAAAGCCAAACATTGTTGCTAATTGAACTGTTTAATCCAACCACATTCACATGTGCGTTTTGAAAAGGTTTGTACAACCAACCTTGAAATTTTGTTTTTTCAAAAAAGAGTTTTTTAAAAATTTGTTTTAATTATTGTTTTGGTGTAAACAGGCATATATCTAACTGTAAAATACAGAACACAGGAACATACAAAGTTCCACTTTGAAAAGTGAAGACAATATCAGACATGAGTATGTACAAACTGGCCTGATCTTGCCTTCATCACATGGGGTGTCACCCCTGAAAAATCAAAATTTGGAAGATGCACACAGTGTGCCAACATGTGCTAGCTCCCATCATGGGGGATCAATGTACATGCTTTGGGGCTGCAACCCCTTCATCTCAGACACTTTACACAAAACACATACATTGATCGCCCATGATGGGAGATAATGCATGTTTCCACACTCTGTGCATCTTCCAAATGTCGAATTTGGAGAACTACAACATTTTGGTCTTAAAATTCCAAAAATAAGACCCTATCTAGTTTGGGGTGTTTCACACTCTCCCCAAAACATCAATGATGTTTTTCCAATATAAATTAACATCATTGATGTTTTGCAGGATATGTTCCCAATACCCATTGCACCCCATTATCTCCCTGATCTGGGCACTTTCACTGGTAAAACGGAAATCGTCTTCCACATCACCTATAAAACAAAAGAAAAAAAACATGTAATTTAAATATGGTGACATACATTGATGAGCTTACCGGAAGCTGTGTTCTCCGACACTCACCTGTTGTGGTGACAATTTGCACATCCTGCACGATCTCTCCTCCCTCCTCCTCCTGCTCCTCTGTTTTTTCTTTTGGAAGTTGTCCTTCTTTGTGAGGGGTGGGGTCCCTGGTGTCCTCATACTTGCCGAGTCTTCTCTCCCCTATGAGATTTGTAAAAATTAAATAATTATCACACAGAGGGCATAATTAACAATATGAAACATTGTTTGGAAGTGTTGTTCAATTGTTTATTTTGGCCGAGCTTCAAGGTCATAACATTATTGGGGACACTGTGTTCAGCTAGAATACTTATCTGCATAACGATGTTTCCTATGAACGAATGAAACCATGAACTTGAAAGTGGCCATTTTAAAATGCACAACATGAACTCAAAGCACATGGAGCAGTATGCAAGCAATAATAATCATATGAACACACAACTACTTACTTTTGTCCAGAACACGCTTGATCCTTATGTACTGTTCGTGCTCCCTCAGTTTCAGGTCTGACCAGCGTTTTCTCAGTTGATCCATGGATCGGTGTACCTTAAAATTAGGCAGAAGACACTTCACAACTTTATTCATGATATTTGGATTTGGGTAAGGTCCATATTTCCCATTATAGTCAGTCCTGTTCAATATGTCGACCATCTCCAACATCTCTCCAAAAGACATATTTGCAGCCTTAAATCTTGTTTTCCTGGATCGGGACGTTTCAAGCTCCGGCCTTTCCTCACCCTCCTCCTCGTTTAGTGTAATTATTATTGCGCACCTGTGTGCTCTGCCCACTGCGCCGGAAGCGAAGGGGCGGGGAATAGTCTGGAAAGAATGTCAGGGGCGGGCGGAGTTGCACGCATGCGCACTGTATATAAAACGTAACACGCGTGTGTCGTCCGTACGATCTGTGAACAGAGGGAGAAGCTGAGGCAACGAACGTGCAAACAAAGGTACAATTTTGAACTTGGCACATCACTAGGCTACACTGCTTCTAGATTGAGGCCTGCATTAGTGGAGTTTAGCCTGACATTAGTGTTTGTCTTGTGTTGTGTCTTGCAGACATGGACGGCTTTAATGACTACAGCTTCCTCCCTCTATTCATCGATAAATATCGAGACATGCCAATCCTGTGGCAAAACACCCATCCTTTATACAGTAGCAGAGCAAAGAGGCAGGCAGCAATAATGGAACTGGTTGAGTTTGTGAAGCTGGTGGTCCCCAGGGCAAATGAGAAATATATCAAAAAGAAAATTGGGAACCTCAGGAGTACATATCTGAAGGAGAGGAATAAGGTGCTGAAGTCCATGAAATCAGGAAATTCAGCAGCTCAGGTTTATGTTCCCACCCTGTGGTATTATGACAGGATGAGTTTTCTGTCAGACCAGGCTGAGGCCAGACAATCACTCTCTACTCTTCCTTCCACGCATCCTATGCTCCATTCCAGACCCGCTGAGTCTTCCGACGCCCAACCTGGGCCTTCCACTCAGGAAGAACTGGAGGAGCCCAGCTTGAGCCAGGTATAGTATTGTTGTACATATTTGTGGAGTCAAAATGAATGATGTTAACTTGATTTTTGCTCACTAATTGCTGATTTTAGAAAGTGTTTCACATATCAATAGACAGTAGTGGCCAAAACCTTTGCGACAAGAAAGAAAAATGCTGGGCTCAGAATGATAGTCTTTTCTATTGGTTAACAATTTGCAACAGTGTTGATGTAAAAATTGTGTGTGTTTGATGAACCAAAAACTCAAACGATGTCCCTTTTTCATACACAGGAAGAACTCAGCCAGGACCAGGAGGGTGTGGAATGCAGCAGCCAGGAGGTGGCTGTGGAAAGTGGCAGCCAGGAGGAGGCGGGGGTAAGCGGCAGCCAGGCGGTGGGCAGCCAAAGGAGCCTCACCGAATGCCAGGTCCCTCCCCTCCACCTTCCACGCAAAAGGGCGAGAAAGGGGGGGATGTGGAGGAGTCGGCTCTGAGGCTGATTGGTGAGGCTTCTGCGGCACTAAAAGCAAAACCAACACACCAAGAGGCCTTGGCTGCCTTGATTGTGTGCAAGCTGGAGAAAATGGAGCAGGGGCAACAGATCTTGTGTGAGGAGGTTATTCTCCACACCCTCAACACGGGTCTGTTGGGCCAAATGACACAAGAATCACACTTGTGTCATTTGGCCCATGCCCCTGCTCCTCCTCCTCCTTCTGCCACACCTCCAGCACCACAGCCACAGCCTGGAAGGAAGCGTGTAAGGAAGACCAGAATGTGATGACCTGGGTTCAGTCTGGTCTGACAGAAGATTCATCCTGTTGTAGTACCCCAGCCTGGGAACATAGATGTCATCTGCTGCTGTTCTGGGTTTCATGGACTTCAGGACCAGACTTCTCTCCCTCAGATATGTACTCCTCAGGCCACCAATTTTTGCTTTGAAATATTTGATGTGTGCCCTGGGGGCCAAAGGCTTCACAAATCTCCCCAGTTTCAACATTGCTGCCTCCCTCTTTATCTGTTACTGACACCGAAATAAAGGTATTTTTTGTTTGGATGAAATATTTGTGTATGTGTTTTCCTTCCAAAAGGCCAGTTTATTTGTGAGCAGGCAGGTACATTTCCAAAAAACAAAGTGAAATAAATAACAAGGGGTGTTAACACTAAACAACCTGTAGATTAAAAAAGAAAAAGAAAATCTCAAAAATCAAATAATGTTGTTGTTGTAAGTTTACACAAAATAAAAAAAATAAGGATAAATGAGCAAAGTGTCTTTAACCACCTCCCGCCCGCCCTATAGCCGAATGACGGCCGTAGAGCAGGCGGGTTCCTTCGCCTGGTCGTCCCTGGACGTCCTTGTGT
Organism: Lithobates pipiens; assembly: GCF_037356315.1. Lineage (NCBI taxonomy): Eukaryota > Metazoa > Chordata > Amphibia > Anura > Ranidae > Lithobates > Lithobates pipiens. The sequence goes on from NW_027507685.1 coordinate 92,795,143, forward strand.
TTACTTCCGCAATGCGCGCCGCCGAGGGCGCGCATCGCGGAAGTTTTGTATTCGCCGTGTCTCCCGGAGACAGTCAAACACAGATCGCCGTGAACGGCCATCTGTCAGCCCAGTGCCATCTGTCAGCCCAGTGCCATCTGCCAGTAGTGCCAGTGCCGCCAGTGCCACCTGCCAGCGCTAGTGCCACCTGCCAGCGCCAGTGCCACCTGCCAGCGCAAGTGCCTGCCGTCAGCCCCAGTGCCGTCAGCCCCAGTGCCGCCAGTGCCGCCAGTGCCAGTGCCGCCAGCACCAGTGCCACCTGCCAGTGCAAGTGCCACCTGCCAGCACCAGTGCCACCTGCCAGCACCAGTGCCACCTGCCAGCGCCAGTGCCATCCGTCAGCCCCAGTGCCGTCAGCCCCAGTGCCACCAGTGCCGCCAGTGCCAGTGCCACCAGTGCCACCTGCCAGTGCCAGCACCAGTGTCACCTGCCAGTGCCAGTGCCATCCGTCAGCCCCAGTGCCGTCAGCCCCGGTGCCGTCAGTGCCGCCAGTGCTGCCAGTGCCAGTGCCACCTGCCAGTGCCACCTGCCAGCGCCAGTGCCATCCATCAGCCCCAGTGCCGTCAGCCCCAGTGCCGCCAGTTCCGTCAGACCCAGTGCCGCCAGTGCCACCTGCCAGTGCCAGTGCCACCTGCCATCACCAGTGCCACCTGCCAGCACCAGTGCCACCTGCCAGCACCAGTGCCATCCGTCAGCCCCAGTGCCGTCAGCCCCAGTGCCGCCAGTGCCAGTGCCGCCAGTGCCACCTGCCAGTGCCCCCTGCCAGTGCCAGTGCCACCTGCCAGCGCCAGTGCCACCTGCCAGCGCCAGTGCCATCCGTCAGCCCCAGTGCCGTCAGCGCCAGTGCCGCCAGTGCCAGTGCCACCTGCCAGTGCCACCTGCCAGCGCCAGTGCCACCTGCCAGCGCCAGTGCCATCTGCCAGCCGCAGTGCCATTTGCCAGAGCAATTAGCCAGAGCAAATAGCCAGCACCATCTGCCAGTACCAGTGCCATCTGCCAGTGCCAGCCCCAGTGCCATCTGTCAGCGACATCTGCCAGCGACATCTGCCAGCGACATCTGTCAGCCCCATCTGTCAGCCCCATCTGTCAGCCCCATCTGCCTCCAGTGCCATCTGTCAGTGCCACGTGTCGTCAGTGCCATGTGTTGTCAGTGCCACGTGGGGTCACTTTGTGGGCATTTCCATTGTCCTGGTGCTCCAGGGCCTTCAAAACTGTAATAGGTGGTTGAGAAATAAGATGTGTAATTTATGCTCCTAGAACGCTTGATGGTGCTATTTCAATATTGGGCCTCAGTATGTGGCCAGGCTGTGTAAAAGTCTCACACATTTGGTATCGTTATACTCAGGAGGAGGAGTAGAACGTATTTTGGGGTGTCATTTTTGCTATGTACATGCTATGTGTTGGAAATATCTTATAAATGGACAACTTTGCGTAAAAAAAATGCGTTTTCATTTTTTTTCCACATTTTCCCAAAACTTCTGGAAAAAAAATGAACCATTCAAACGACTCATTATGCCTCATAGATTATAAAGTCTCACACATTTGGTATCGTAATACTCAGAAGGAGTAGCAGAACGTATTTTGGGGTGTCATTTGTGGTATACACATGCCATGTGAGAGAAATAACCTATTACATTGAAAATTTTGTGAGAAAAAAATAAAAATAAAATAAATCTTCATTTTGCAAAGAATTGTGGGAAAAAGATGACAACATCAAAAACCTCACCATGCATCTTAGTAAATACCTTGGAATGTCTACTTTCAAAAAAGGGGTCATTTGGGGGGTATTTGTACTTTCCTGACTTGTTCGGGTCGCAAGAATTGAGATAGGCCACCAGTACATCAGGTGTGATCAATTTTGTGCGATTCGCACCACAGCTTGTAGACTCTCTAACTTTCACAAAGACCAAATAATATCCACTAATTTGGGTTATTTTTACCAAAGATATGTAGCAGTATAAATTGTGGCCAAAATTTATGAAAAAAAAACTATAATTTGCAAAATTTTATCACAGAAACAAAGAAATATGCGTTTTTTTTCAAAATTTTCGGTCTTTTTTTATTTATAGCGCAAAAAATAAAAACCCCAGAGGTGATCAAATACCACCAAAAGAAAGCTCTATTTGTGGGAAAAAAAGGACACAAAATTCATTTGGGTACAGTGTTGCATGACTGAGTAATTGTCATTCAAAGTATGAGAGCACCAAAAGCTGAAAATTGGTCTGGTCAGGAAGGGTGTTTAAGTGCCCAGTAAGCAAGTGGTTAAAGGAGATTTTTAGGGAAGCCCCCCCCCCCCCCCCAAAAAAACATCCCAAAAATAAAAAAAACAAATCAAACATTGTGTAGATGTGACGCAAACTAAAATTGTATTACTGAAATGGTTAAAAAAGAGTAATGAAATCCGTTCGGGAGAAGTGTGTGTGACTATAAGCATCAAAAGAAGTTTGTTTTTGCAGCATTGTAAAGAACAAGAGAATGCACTTGATGAATGACTTTTTAACATTGCAGCGTGACGAATGTGCTATATCGCTTACGAGCAGTAGTTTTACCTGAACGAGCGCTTCCGTGTCGGAATTTGAATGTGAGCATGCGTGGCACTTGGTCCGATGAAAATGCTCTACACATGATCGGATTAGGTCCGTCCGGCCCAGTTGATCGGGAAATCTTTCCAACATGTTGGAAAATTGGGTCGGACGGAGATTCAGACGGAATCAGTCCGATGCGTACCACACACAGTCGGATTATCTGACGACACGGTCCGATAAGACTCATTCCGACAGATTCTCTGACTGTGTGTACGCGGCATCACCACTGTCCCCTCTTCCATGTAGCGTCCATCTTCCTTCCGGGTATCGCTGCTCCAGAGCTGTGAGTGGCCGGAGCAGTGATGATGTCGCTCCGACGCATGCACGTGGGAGCCATCTGTGACGGCACGTTAGCCTTCACTAACAGCATGCTCAGTGTGCTTGCGCCGTTATCTCCAGCACGCATGCGCAGTAGACATCGGTGCCCAGTTTTTGTAAAATATCTCCTTAACCGTGTAGGTTAAGGAGGTATTTATTGCACCTACAGGTAAGCCTTAATCTAGGCTTACCTGTAGGTTAAAGTGGTCCCAGAGGGTTTACAACCACTTTAAGTGGGTGTAGAAAATACCCTAGCATTGGTGGGAGAAGTAATGCTACCATATCATTTGGTAGTGGAGGAATAGTGCACCATCATTAGTGCCAATGAAGGAGTAGTGGCCCATAGTTGGTATCATTGAGAGGAATAATGCCGTACTGTTGGTGTCAGTGGCAGAAATAGTGTTCCACTGTTTTGTATCAGTAGGAGAAATTATGCCCCAATGTTGGTGTCAGTGGAAGTAATCATGCTTCATTGTTGGTGTCAGTGGAAGTAATCATGCCTCACCCTTGGTGTCAGTGGGAGGAATAGTGCCCCAAGGGCTGGATAAGGGCAAGCAAGGGGTGGCATCCGACACACGGGCCACAGTTTGGAGACCACTGACCTAGAGGGAAGTGAAGAACCACAACACTTTCTGTATTGTATTTCTCACTGCACTCTTGGAAGGTCTTCAAAGCTCACAGTATGGACTAAGCACCTTAGCATCCTCATGACCCCCTAGACAAAATGGGACAACCACTGACCTAGTGGGAAGTGAAGGACCACAACACTTAATGTACTGTATTCCTCACTGCACTCTTGGAAGCTCTTCAAAGCTCCCAATATGGGCTGAACAAGTTACCATCCTCATGATCCCCTAGACAAAATGGGACAACCACTGACCTAGAAGGAAGTGAAGGACCACAACACTTAATGTACTGTATTCCTCACTGCACTCTTGGAAGCTCTTCAAAGCTCCCAATATGGGCTGAACAAGTTACCATTCTCATGACCCCCTAGACAAAATGGGACAAAACTCTAGCAGTTTGGGGGTAGGGTGGTGGGTGATTGAGGAGTTTCACTACAAGGCTAATTTTTTCTGCTGTTAAGTTGACCTTTAAAGCCCCGTACACACGAGCGGACTTTTCAACATCCAAAGTCTGACGGAATGATTCCGGCAGACTATTTGATCGTGTGTGGGCTGCAACGGACTTTTGATTCGCAAAAGTCTGACAGACTTTAGAAATGGAACATGCTTCAAATTTTTCCACCAGAACTCTGCCGGACCCAGTTCCTACCGAAAAATTCGCTCGTGTGTATGCTATTCCGACGGACTAAAACCGACGCTAGGGCAGCTATTGGCTACTGGCTATGAACTTCCTTATTCGAGTCCAGTCGTACGTCATCACGTTCGAATCCGTCGGAGTTTGGTGTGATTGTGTGTGGCCAAGTCCGCTCATTCGGAAAGTCCGTCAGAACTCTGTCAGAACTCCGGCAGAACTCCTTCGAAAGTCTGTCGGACATAAGTCTGGTCGTGTGTACGCGGCATAACAGTTAACTTTTCGGTCTTAGCACTAAAAAGGTGTTAGACTTTAAGGTTCCTTTAGTATCTTTTCCATCATTTGCTACAGGCTGCCACCTTTGCTTTCTTTAGCTAAGGATGTGAAGTCTACTGTACTGTTACATGTTTATCGTAATGCAAAATGCCCGCATACCTCTTCACAAAACAAGGTGCAAGCATTCCAAAATGTTCCTATCAATTCAAACAAACTTTATAATTGAAAAAGCATAAAGTGCTACAAAGTTTGGTCAGTTCTCCCGGAGAAAAATCAAATGTTTGCTTTAGTTGCTTTTTGATTCTTTTTTCACATTCCAGTAGCCGTTAAACTGGTTGAACTGGTGTGTAAGGAGGGGAGAGGAGGAGAGAACTGAGGTGAAAAGAATTTGTCGGAACATTCAATTCGGCAGAAAAACAAACATTTGTGGTTTAGAATTACGCCTCTGGCAACCTCCTTATACTTGTTCTTTGGTGCCTCAGATCCAGTTTTTCAAATCTTAATAAGAGATCGATGGCAACAGCATCACAATAGGTTTTGAGGGGAGGAAGGAAAACTGAAAAAAGATCCTGGTAAAAACATGCAAAAATGTCGGCGATAATAGAAATACTGTGTGCTCGATTTTTTTGCCCCATGTCAGAAATTGAGCAACTGTCGTTGGCTACACTTGTTAAGATTTGCATTAGTAATACAGGACATATAATGGTTTGAACTTCATATACCAAGAGCTTAGCTCTTTTGACATTGTTCAGCCATCTAGGAAAAGGGTCATCTCACATGTCTTGTCACCTATTGGACTGGCCAGTGCCACCTTGTCTTACCATTATGGTCTTCTGCCAAACCGTGTAGAAAAATTGCACTCATCAACACTCTTGGTGTCCTTCAAAATGTGCTTGGATGTAAAACCTACTACCCTTGGAGAAGGGGGGAGAAGAACAGTGCTGGGAGGCTCTCTAGATATCCACTTTTTGGAGACATCTCTTATGCCACGTACACACGACCGGACTTTCTGGCAGACTTGGTGCGGCGGACCAGAAACCATCGGGCAATTCGATCGCGTGTGGGCTCCAGCGGACTTTCTTTCCCAAAAGTCCAACGCACCTAGAAATAAAACAAGTTTCAAAACTAGCCGACGGACTCAAGTCCAACGAACTAAAAATCGGGAAAACCGTTCATCTGTGTGCTAATCCGACGGACCAAATACGACGCAAGGACAGCTATTTGCTACTGAACTTCCTTGTTTAGTTCCGTTTACGTCACGTTTACGTTCACGTTCAAAACGAACGGACTTTCGAATGGACTTAGTCTGGCCAAGTCTGTTTTGTTCAGAAAGTTCGTTGGACCTCCACCGAAAGTCCATCGAGAAGACCGTCGGACCTAGTCCGTCGAAGTCTGGTCGTGTGTACGTGGCATGACTACATCTGGTAGGTTCATATTGTTTACTGCTTAGTTTCCACTATATGGGCTATATACACTCACTGGTCACTTTATTAGGTACACCTGTTTAATTGCTTGGTAACACAAATTGCTAATCAGCCAATCACATGGCAGCAACGCAATGCATTTAGGCATCTAGACATGGTGATGACAACTTGCTGAAGTTTTAACGGAGCATCAGAATGGGGAAATATGGGAATTTAAGTGACTTTGAACGTGGCATAGTGGTTGGTGCCAGACGGGCTGTTCTGAGTATTTAAAAAAACGCTGATCTATTGGGATTTTTACACACAACCATCTCTCAGGTTTACAGAGACTGGTGGGGAAAAGAGAAAATATCCAGTGAGCGGAAGTTGTGTGGAGGAAAATAGCTTGTTGACGTCAGAGGTCAGAGGCGAATGGGCAGACTGGTTCCAGATGATAGAAAGGCAACAGTAACTCAAATAAGTGCTTGTTACAACCAAGGTATGCAGAATACCATCTCTGAAGTCACAACACATCCAACCTTGAAGCAGATGGGCTACAGCAGAAGACCACACTGGGTGGCACTCCCGTCAGCTAAGAACAGGAAACTGAGGCTACAATTCGCACAGGCTCACCAAAATTGGACAATAGAAGATTGGAAAAACGTCTTGTCTGATGAGTCTCGTTTTCAGCGGCAACATTCAGATGGCAGGGTCAGAATTTGTCATACACAACTTCAAAGCATGGATCCATCCTGGGTCAGGCTGGTGGTGGTGTAATGGTGTGGGGGATATTTTCTTGGCACACTTTGGGCCCCTTATTACCAATTGAGCATAGTTTAAACACTACGGCTTACCTGAGTATTGTTGCTGACTATGTCCATCCCTTTATGACTACAGTGTCCCCATCTTCTGATAGCTACTTCCAGCAGGATAATGCACCATGCCACAAAGCTCCAATCAACTCACCACTGGTTTCTTGAACATGAAAATTAGGTCACTGTACTGACATGGTCACCAGATCTTAATCCAATAGCGCACCTTTGGGATGTGATGGAACGGAAGAGTCGCATTATGGATGTGCAGCAACTGCGTGATGGTTTAATTTTAATTTGGACCAAAATTTCTGAGGAATGTTTTCAGCACCTTGTTGCATCTATGCCATGAAGAATGAAGGCAGTTCTGAAGGCAAAAGGGTCTCCAACCCGGTACTAGCAAGGTGGACTTAATAAAGTGGCCGGTGAGTGTATAATGGTAGGGGTTTCATATATTAAGAGCTTGGCTCTTTTGGCTTTGTTCAACGGTCAAGGAAAAGTGTCATATCACATGTCTTGTCATCCATTAGACTGGCCAGTGCCACCTTGTCTTACCACTAGGAATAAACCTAGTGACTTCTGCAAAATTGTGTGGCAAAATTGCAATCCGTGGGGGATCCGTGCTAGGAGGAAGTCCATACCTATTAGCTGACACCTTGTAAACAGGCTGCAAAGCCCGTCTGGGTGAGCTACCCTTCCGGGCTTATCCTAATCTGAAGGGGAACTTCTTACATACCTTGGTGGCTATAATATAAAACCTGGATAAAATATTAAGGAAATTCTACTTTATTGTCAGTGAATCCGCCGTCTATGCCCTCTCCAGCTATATTGCCTGGCTGCTGTACTTGCTGCCCTGCACTCCTCTATCCATCTGGTAGTTATATAATTCTTCCTGGGGTACGAATGGGTCGGTAAAATGGGGTTGGCTTATCCTCTGATGAAGCATTAAGCGAAACATGTCGGGATAAATCAATCGCAACTACCTCAACTTTACCGTCTATTGGACCACAAAGCTGTATATAACCTCAGTATGATTATACAGATTACTGCTCTGTTTTTATGAATTTTGTATAAATAAATTTTGTATAGAAAAACCTTTTATTATGAATATAACTCTGATTTTTTGCACCGTTAACGTCCCATTTTCTTAGGTTTGGTTTACCTTAAAAAACCTTGTTTGATAGCCATAAATGATGTTCAAAAAAAATAGACAATGTGGGGCTCTTTCTCAAAAATCTCTTTGCCACTCTCCATTTTCTTGAATAAAAAACCAACCACCAATGATGAAAACTTCCTGCTGCGCAGGCCAATCATCTATGGTACATCCTAGCAACCAATGACCATATTGGTTGATAGGACTCTGGTAGCCATACTGTCATTGGTCGTTGGTGCACCATAACAGCTATAGATGCTGTGCAAAAAATGGCATGGGGTTCCCCCTCAAAGTCTTCGCCACTCTCCATTTCAATCAAATTTGCTTGAGCGAAAAACCTACTACTGCCACTAAATGACAACTTCCCACTGTGCAGGCTGGCCACCTACATCTTAGCAACCAGTGACAATATTGGTTGGTAGGAATCTAATGGTAATACTTTCATTAGCTGTTATGGTGCACCATAACAACTAGAGATGCTGTGCAAAAGTGGGGTCCCCCTCAAAATCTCTTTGCCACTCTCCATTGCCTTTAAAATTAGCTTGACACCTACACCTACATTCTAGCAACCAGTGACACTATTGCATGGGTCTTCAAATTATGACCCTCCAGTTGTTCAGGAACTACAATTCCCATCATGCCTAGTCATGTCTGTGAATGTCAGAGTTTTACAATGCCTCATGGGATGTGTAGTTTCGCAACAGCTGGAGGGCCATAGTTTGAGGATCCCTGCACTATTGGTTGATCGGTCTCTGGTAGCCCTACTGTTAATGGTTGTTATAGTGCACAATAACAGCTATAGATGCAGTCCAAAAAAAATAATAATGTGGACCCCCCCCCCAACAAAAATGTATTTGCCAGTGGCAAATACATATTTGTTTGGGGGGGGGGGTCCACATTATTATTTTTTTTGGACTGCATCTATAGCTGTTATTGTGCACTATAACAACCATTAACAGTAGGGCCACCAGAGTCCTACCAACCAATGGTTTCACTGGTTGCTAGGATGTAGATGGCCAGCCTGCACAGTGGGAAGTTGTCATTAAGTGGCAGTAGTAGGTTTTTTTGTCCAAGCTCATTTTGAAGCAAACGAAGAGTGGCAAAGACATTTATTTGGGGGGGGGGGGGGGGGGGCACACGTCATTTTTTATTTTTGTTTGGACAGCATGTTTAGCTGTTATGGTGCACCATATCAACCAACGACAGTAGGACCACCAGAGTTCTACCAACCAGTGGTTTCACTGGTTGACTGGTTGCTAGGACGTATGTGGCCAGCCTGCACATTGGCAGTAGAAGGTTTCTCGTTGCAGCCCAAAAAAGCTAGCAGTCCAAACACCTCATTGCCACACATCGTTGGGGTCAAGTCCCATTGGAAGCGATCACTTCCTTACTCCCCACGGAACCATCTACTGACTACTAGTGACAGTCTAAATCAATCCAGCGCAGTCTCTAGCTTAAACTATTACACCTACTACTGCCACTTAATGACAACTTCCAACTGTGCAGGCTGGCCACCTACATCCTAGCAACCAATGAAACCATGGATTGGTAGGACTCTGGTGGCCCTACTGTCATTGGTTGTTATGGTGCACCATAACAGGTATACATGCTGTGCAAAAAATAGCATAGGGTCCCCCACCCCAAACCTTTTCGCCACTCTCCATTTCCCTCAAAATTAGCTTGAATGAAAAACCTACTACATCCACTTAATGACAACTTCCCACCGTGCAGGCTGGCCACCTACATTCTAGCAACCAGTGAAGCCATTGGTTGGTAGGACTCTGGTGGCCCTACTGTCATTGCTGGCTATGGTGCACCATAACCGCTATGAATGCTGTGCAAAAAGAAAAAAATAATTAGTGTGACCCCCCCAAAATAACTATTTATTTCCCTTAAAATTTGCCTGATTGAAAACTACTACTGCCACTAAATGACTTCTTGCAGTGTGGGCCACCTACCTACATCCTAGCAACCAGTGACTTCATTGGATGGTAGGACTCTGGGGGCTTTTATGGTTGTTGGTGTGAAAAAAAAAGATAATTATATGGGTTCCACCCAAAACCATACCAGACCCTTATCATATATAGGGGTCTGGTATGGATATTAAGGAGGTATGCCATGCAAAAAAAAAAAAGGAATGGAGTCTTCCCCAAAATCCTTACCAGATCTTTAGGCTGGCCATACACTAGAAGAATTTTGTTCAAAAATGTTTGTTTTAGGAACCATTCTTTTAATTTTCTAATCGTTAATGGGGTTCAAATCGACATTTTGTTTTTGGACCGCAGTGACCAATCACGTCATTGGTTGAATTCTGGTGGCTGCATTGTCATTGGTTGTTCTGGTACACCAAATGACGTTGTGCAAAAAAAAATAATAATATATATATTCTAGATTCTCCCTCCAAAACCAGACCAGACCAGACCAGACCCTTATCATAGATAGGGGATCTGATATAGATATTAACCAATTAACCTCCAGAAGATTTACCCCTCCCCCCCTTCATGACCAGAGCCTTATTTGCGATACAGCACTGTGTTTATTTTAACTAGCAATTATGCAGTCGTGCGGCGACATTGTACCCAAATAAAATTTGTGTAATTTTTTTCCCCCTGAACAGAGCTTTCTTTTGGTGGTATTTGAACGTACTACTTCAATGTTCAGCCTCTCTATGTGGCCAGGCTGTGTAAAAGTCCTACACATGTGGTATCGCCATACTCGAGAAGAGTAGCAGAATGTATTTTGGGGTGTAATTTTTGCTATATACATGCTATGTGTTAGAAATATCTTATAAATTGACAATTTTGTGTAAAAAAAAAATGCGTTTAAATTTTTTTCCACATATTCCAAAAACCTCTGGAAAAAAATTAACCATTCAAAAGACTCATTATGCCTCACAGATTATACGTTGGGGTGTTTGCTTTCCAAGATGGGGTCATTTTTTGGGAAATTCCATTGTCCTGGTACTCCAGGGCCTTCAAAAGTGTAATAGGTGGTTGAGAAATGAGATGCGTAATTTTTGCTCGTAGAATGTCTGAAGGTACTACATCAATGTTGGTGCTCTGTATGTGGCCAGGCTGTGTAAAAGTCTCACACATGTGCTACTGCCGTACTCGGGAAGAGTAGCAGAATGTATTTTGGGGTGTAATTTGTTGTATGCATATGCTGTGTGTGAGAAATAACCTGATAATATGACAATTTTGTAAAAAATAATAATAATTAAAAAAAAAAATCTTCATTTTGCAAAGAATTGTGGGAAAAAATGACAACTTAAAAAAACTCACCATGCTACTTACTTAATATCTTGGAATGGCTACTTTGTAAAAAGGGGTCATTTGGGGGTTATTTGTACTTTACTGACTTGTTAATGTCTCAAGAAATAAGATACACCTGATGTACTGAAGGCCTGATCAGATGTGATCAATTTTCAGCGATTGGCACCATAGTTTGTGGACTATAACTTTCACAAAGACCAAATAATATACACTAATCTGGGTTATTTTTACCAAAGATAGGTATCAGTATAAATTTTGGCCAAAATTTATGAAGAAAAATAAATAATTAGCAAAAATGTATGACAGAAACAAAGAAAAAGCCATTTTTTTCACAAAATTTACGTTTTATTTTATTTATAGCACAAAAAATAAAAAACCCACTAGTGATTAAATACCACTAAAAGAAAGCACTATTTGTGTGGAAAAAAGGACGCAAGTTTCATATGGGTACAGTGTTGGATGACTGAGTAATTGTCATTCAAACTGTGAGATCGCTGAAAACTGGAAATTGGTCTAGTCAGGAAGGGGGTGTAAGTGCACTGTATTGAGTTGGTTAAAGGGGCAGTGTAAAAAAAAAAAAAAAAAAAAAAAGATTTTTTTTCAAGTGCCCCATCCTTCCGTGCTCGCCTGGAGAATTGAACGCATATGTAAGTCACACCACGTATATGCAAACGCTGTTTGCACCACACATGTGAGGTATTGCCGCATAGGGTCTTACCATTCTTACCGGTGAGCCCCGAGAAACGATCAGACTGTTTGCACATCTGACCATAGAGATGAACAGTGACCAGATAATCTCTCCTCACCTCTATGATCTAGGAGGACCAGCGCAACGTCATGATGTTACTTACAGCTCAAGGTGGACGTAAACAATTTTTTTCTTCAAGCAAAAGATCAATTTTTTATTTAATCATTTTTTTATCTTTTGCTTTTGAAGATAGGAGGAGAGATTTGAGGTCTTATAGACCCAAGATCTCTCCATAAAGAGGACCTGCCACCCTTATTTCTATTATAAGGGATGTTTACATTCCTTGTAATAGGAATAAAAGTGATAAAAAACAAAAAACAAAAAAAAAATGGACACTGTAATAAATAAATAAGAAAATAACTTTAAATCGGCTCGTCCCTCCAAGCCTGGGTGCAGAAACGAACGCATACGTAAGTCACACCCGCATAAGTAAATAGCGTTCGCACCGCACATGTGCGTTATCTCCATGAATGTTAGAGAGAGAGCAGTATTTCTAACACCAGACCTCTCCTGTTACTGTACACAGGTAACCTGTAAAAAAATTTCAAGCGTCGACTATGGAGATTTTTAAGAACTGTAGTTTGGCGCCATTCCACGAGCGTGGGCATTACATGCTAGGTATCTATTTACTCAGTGTAAAATTATCTTTTATTATTTTACAATTATAAAATTGGGGTATATATTGAGAGAATAGATAGATATACAGAATATAATAGTTTGTGGGTTCTAAAAAAAATTCTAGCAAATATTACAGATTTTTTACTTTTTTTTGTGTATAGATGTTAAATTTTTATTTCCTTTTTTTGTATAAATGTTATATATATATATTTTTGTATACATTATATACTTGTATTTATATATTTGTATAAATATTATAATACTATATAATAAAATCAATGTCACCTCAATAACCTGATGGAAAAGTTTTTTGTTTTTTTTGTAGGGATCTTGGAAAATAGGAGCTCTCCCCTGTATATGTCTTAACACGCACTCAGCATTTCTCTCTGGGTTGCCTGGATTTAATCACTTAAGTCTCTCGCATTCAAAACAGGTATCCCAGCCTTAGACATACCTGAACTAACCTTCCTTTCTGATTGGTCACAGATAACCACCTTCCCTGTCTATTGGCTTAGTGTACCTGTCACTAAAACCCCCAAGCCCGCCCCCTTCCCTGCACTCCACCCTCCCCAGGTATAGGACAGAGACCCTACACTACACTTATTTCCCATCATTTCCAGGGACTCGGCCAGCACACCTCCCTTATATCCCACCATACAAATCCCTCCAGCCAGGGTCCAGGCATGACCCTGCAAAGCAGCCCCAGTGACAGCGCTGTTTATTCCCAGTTAAAACCAGTGAATATGTCTGGGGACGGTGGAGAAGATGGGGCTGTTTTTGAGGATATCAAACCTGCGATAAGGATGCTGACAACTCAGCCAGAGATCAGCGAGGTGAGAAACCAATGCAGGGTTGTCAGGGTTCTGAAATTTCGCCTTCTTTGTTCGAAACACACCTTGCCTTGCTTGGCCGCCTAAATCCCTACGATTCGTCATTTTCCGCGTCCGTCTCTTCTGTGTCTTGAGCAATATCTTAGTTTCAATCAGAACGTGCCGTTTTTTTTCTTTATTTTTTTTTTTTTTATTTGAATTAAGTAATATTTAACATAGCTTTATTTTTTATTATAAATACTATTTTTTATATATACATACAGTATATAATATATATGTAAAAAATGTTTTATTGATTTTATATAATAGGTGTTTACGTGTGTGTGTGTGTGTGTGTGTGTGTGTGTGTGTACACATATAGGATATATACACATACATACAATAATTTTTTAGTAATATAATATTATTTTAATATAATATATATATATATATATATATATATATATATATATATATATATATATATATATATATATATATATATATATATATACACACACATACATATACACACACACACACACTTTTATTATCATATTATATTCAACACTATATTTTGACATATTCTAAAAAGATTTGAATGTTATTATTCTTATTACTGAAGAGTGCTATATTAATATAGCATTATATAAGGTTATCTATATTGTTGGTTATTTTAAATACTGTAATCATAAATATATTATAGGACATATATACACACAAATACAATAATTTTTCAGTAATATAATATTATTTTAATATAGATAGATAGAGAGAGAGAGAGAGAGAAAGAGGGAGAGAGAGAGAGAGAGAGAGAGATCCCAAAATATATTAAAATAATATTGTATTACTAAAAAATTATCGTATGTGTATATGTATATATATATATATATATATATATATATATATATATATATATATATATATATATATATATATATATATATATATATATATATATATATATATATATATATATTCTTATATTATATTCAACAGTATATTTTGACATAGTCTAAAAAAGATTTGAATGCTATTATTCTTATTACTAAAGAGTGCTATATTAATATATAATTATATAATGTTATCTATATTGTTAGTTATTTTAAATAAATACTATAATCATAAATATAATTATATATTTATGATTATTTAAATATCATTTTTATTTTACGGTTGTTTTCTGCACCCATTGTTTCCTATTTTCGAACGTTACTTTATTTTCAAATTCAAGCAGAATGTTTTTTTTTATTTTTATCTTAACAGATTTTTTAGTGACGTGTACTTTTTGTGCTTTAACATTCTAGAAAGATTTGGATATTTCATGTGCATATATATGTGTGTGTTGCATATGTATGTTGTTTATCATGCATACGTGGTCCCTGGGTAGCTGTCACAAGATTATTTTTAACTATTTTTCTTTTTATTATTCAGGTTTTATTATTACTATTATTTTTATTATTTTTTATTATTATTATTACTCAGGATTTATATAGCATCCATAGCTTGTGCAGCACGTTACAAAATTAAGGGGGACAGTATATTTAAAATTCAATTAGATACAAGAGGGTTAGGAGGGCCCTGCTCATGAGAGCTTGCAATATATTTTTTTATATATACATACAGTATATAATATATGTGTTAAAAAAAAGGGCCAAGTGGTATAAAATCATTTAAGGGAGGGGCAAGTGATATAAAATCATTTTCTAGAGGTATTTTGTAAGCTTTTTATTATTTTAACAAACTAAATATAACTTTATATATGTTGCAGAGCTTTACATTTTTGTTGTTACTTTTATTTCACTGTATATAACTTTATATCTATAACTAGGCGTTCATTTTGTTCTTTATCTAGACAGGTTGAGATTATTTGTGTTCACGTCTGTACCTTGTATGCACATGTTGGCCAGATTGTTAGAAGGTGATACCTGTGCAGGTGTCGTAAAATGATAGGAAATATTTTTTTTGTATGTTCATGCGTGGCTTAATCTGTATTGACTATAACAATCAATGGTTCAATTTCTATTCGATATTTGATTCCATATAAACCAATGTAAGTAGCATTGAAGGGCCAGACAGGAACCAGTAGTCTAAACCAAATTTATTCTAATAGTTTATATAGCTTGCTGATACTTGTTGATAATATTGTTATTTTTAATCAATCATTTGATAAAGCAATAAATCTGTAAATAAATAAAATTTCTCCATAAGTTAAACTTGGAAAAAAAATGTTTAATCGTATAGTTCTATTGCTAAACTTGTGTAGGAAAAAATATTTTTTAAAAGTACAGTTCTTTCAAATAAATCAATCAATAAGTCAGTAAATAAATAATATGGCTTCATAAGTTAGACTTGTGTAGGGGAAAAAAAATATATATATATATTTTTTTTAAATATAGTTCTTTCAAATAAATCTATTAAAAAAAGAAATCAGTAAATAAATAAAATTGGTCCATAAGCTAAACTTGTGTAGAAAAAACAGACTTTTAATCATATAGTTCTTTCAAATAAATCAATCAAGAAACAAATCAATAAAATCAGTAAATAAATAAAATGGCTCCATAAGCTAAGCATGTGTAGGAAAAATGATAAGAAAATAAATAAATACAGTTCTTTCAAATAAATAAATGAAAAAATAAATCAATAATTCAGTAAATAATATTGCTTCATAGGTTAGACTTGTGTAGGAAAAATGTTTTTTTTAAATAAATAAATCAAAAAATAAATCAATATATCAGTAAATAAAATGGCTCCATAAGCTAAACTTGTGTAGGAAAAATGTTTTTTGGGTTTTGTTTTTTTCAAATAAATCAATAAAAAAAAAAACAATAAGTCAGTAAATAAATTTATATTGCTCCATAAGTTAGACTTGTGTAGATCAAATAATTTTCTACATTATTTTCCAATTTAATTTGAAGTAATTGCTGATGATATCCACACGCAGCCACATGTTGGTGTCTCCTCGAGGTGCCTGGAGGAAGTATCTCAATGTACAGATTCCTTGTGTATAAGAACCCCCTGGGGATAAGATTAGGTATTTTATTAGGGAGGGGAGGCAAAGGCCGACAGTTCTACCTGTTCAACAGGATTCTGCCAGCAGATATACAGACATCTAAATACACACCTACCTACCTACAAAGAAAATTAGCTCTGATGTTTGTTTCCTAATCACTTTCATCTAACCCTACTTTGGTTGTCGAATAATTATAACGCTTGTAATTATTTAATTAGCTGGAAGGTAGAGTAACCTGACTTCCAATGGTATTCATATTAAACCAGGACTTGATTTAATTGATACATTATGCTTAAAGTGGTACTAAAGGTCAGAAATACTTACCTTAGTTCCTCTGGTCCAACACCCGCAGGTCCCTTGTCAACCCCGGTTAGTTCAATCAATATAAAAAAAATTTAATAAACAGAAAACCTCCATGTACAGTATCCTATACTCATAACTGATCCAGAGGAAGGCAAAAAAAAAATGTTTCATCTCTGTTGTGGTTAGTGGTGAGCCCCCCATACATTAGGGGTCAGTGGGAAGAATGTTCCTTACATTAGTGGTCATTAGGAAGAATGCACCTTACATTGGAGGTCAGTGTGAAGAATGCCCCTTACATTGGTGATCAGTGGGAAGAATGCACCTTACATTGGAGGTCAGTGTGAAGAATGCCCCTTACATTGGTGATCAGTGGGAAGACTGCTCCTTACATTGGCGTTCAGTGGAAAGAATGCTCCTTACATTAGTGGTCAGTGGGAAGAATGCACCTTCAATTGGTGGTCAGTGGGAAGAATGTCCCTTAAATTGGTGGTCAGTGGGAAGAAGGAATACCTAGCAACCTCGGGAGGAACCCTAGTTGAGAAAGATTGATCTAGAGCAGGGATCTCCAAACTTTCTAAAGGACCAGCTTACTATCATGCAGACTTTAGGGGGGCTGAAACTTACAGTGGTGGTCAGTGTGAAGAATGCTCCTTACATTGGTGGTCATTGGAAAGATTGTTCCTTACATTGGTGGCCAGCAGGAAGAATATTCCCATTACAGACAGTAAACATAATTACTAGTTTCAGTGATTACTTGCCTGAGAAATGAGAGGATAAGCTCCACAGGTCCCATTATTGTGGTTCTGCTAAGAGGTGTTGGTGCAGAACTAAGTGAGCACCGTCAACCAGGAGATCAACCCATCACTGTTCACTGCTTAAGGAGACCCTAGAACCCTCTTGAGGAAAGCTAGGTTTTCACAGAACCCTGGTTGAGAAAGGCTGATCTAAAATAAGGACCATCCCCTCTATGTTGTCATCAGAAGAGATGTCCCCAGTTGAAGATAAACACACAAATTAGTTTTCTGGTGACAACTCAAAAGATTGGATTTCCAATTATTTTCTATACTGGTGACAGCAGGACAAATAGGAGAGGTTGACTTTCCCCAGTTGGAAAGAAGATAGCAAAGAAAACCACAAAAGACATACAAATGGGTGCCAAACCACAGAGTGGGAGTCCAAAGTGCCAATAATTGTTTGTATTACAATCACATTGTGACAAACCTAGCCGGGACACAGGCTTTTTGAGAGGACCGAATGCGAGCCTTTTGACGATCGATTATGGGCCTTGGATTTTAAGGGGCACAGGGTGAATGAGAACCCCACTATAATCTGTGCTAGTCAGATTCACTGCTTTATATATGTATATATAATGTGTTGCCTCATGCTGTTGGGACACACACTGTCAGATGCTACTGTCATGAACTCCAGCCACCTGTCTGTTGGCTTGTATAATGTAAATGAGTCTAGTCTGGCTTGTAATAGTATTCCACACATTGTTGTTTGGGCTAATTAACCCTTTGTTGATGTTTATGGTAATGTTTATTGAATTGTTAGTGAGCTAGGAGCCGGAAAATCTTATCCCTCAGTCAACTAGTCTGAGTGTTGATTTAGATAATTAGCTCATGCTAATTAGGTTCGGTTTTAGTCTTCTACTGTATTATAAATACTTGGCATTTTGGTTCTAATAAATCAGTCCATGTTGAGCAGCTAAGCAAGTGTCGGCTTGTTTTGTGCTTGTGAGCGGTTGGAATATCTGATATCTATATTCAGGCTGGGAGGAAGTGGTATATGACAGAAGCACTTAATTGGAGTGTGGGATCGGTTCCGTCACATTGTTGGCAAGCAGTGGGACAGTTCCTGCAGTCTGGAACATCCAAACCTCCACCTGGATCCAAGGTCCGGATAGCAGGAGAGGAGGAGACGTACAGATACCAGCCGCCATGGAAAAGGAATTTAGAGGGAGGTTGCGAGAGATGTAGCTACAGCACAGAGGACCAGTATCAGAGCAGGTCCTGCTGGGATGGTTTGATTCTATTCGCTGCGGACTCTGGAAGGAAGCGCTAGCCCGTGAGCAGCGTCACCAGGGAAAAGTTCTCCCTTCCAACCAGGAAAGGTACTGGTCGCAGTATGGATTGCGGGTGCTGTTTTTAGGAGAAAAAATGCACAAGGAGCAGACAGCTGAATTAAGCAGGCTGGTCTGGGCAGAGATGAAGCTGGATGAGAGTTACAGAGCCCTCCGGTGGCATGTATCCCAAGCATATCCCTGGATAGCGGATGACAGCCCAACTGAAGTCCTAAGCTACGGTGGCCTGGGACTGTTGTATGCGAAGCTGACAGGGGACTCTAACTTTGGGAGTGATTTAGAGTGGCAGTTGGACGAAATCATGGATTTCAGAAAAGGGCTACTGAACATCTTTGAAGTGCAGTGGGCACTGGAAGATTTGGAGTTTCTGGCCGATCAGGAATGGGAACTGGAGATCGCCTACAGACGGCTGCTAGACTCTGCTCAGTGCCAGGGCTGGGCTCCCTTTGCCTGGGACTATAAGGAAATACCAGTGGACAACTCTGAAATCCTGGCTGAAGAGTCGGCAATGTGGCAGAGTAACAGTGTGCTTTGCCAACCTGCCCCTGCAGCTATGGACGCAGAGGTCTTATGGCAGATGCAGCAAGTGCTGACTCACCTTGATGATCCCGTTTCTGCATGGAATGATCTTGGATGGAGGAATGTGCCTGTCCAGCAGCATGCTGGAGAACCGGAAGTGAAAAATCTGGAGATTGCCATCCCCAAAGCTGAAGTGCTGACAACAGGGCAAAGCTCTGATAACCTCTGCTCAGCACCGATAGCATCTTCTGGGTTCCACGGACAGGAGATTGTGAATCTCTATTCCCAGACACCAGTTGCAGAGACAGGGGATTTGATAGACTTTTCTACTGAGGAAGAAGAACTGGATGAGCCTCCAGCAGAAGAGCTGGTATTAGGGCCAAACTTTACTGTGCTCTGCCAAGCCCCAACAGCAGTATCTCTGGAATTACAAGGAACTTCCCCAGCTGAAGCGCTGGTCACCGGACAGAGGGTCCAAGGCCTCTGCCCCATACCTG
Source organism: Lithobates pipiens (assembly GCF_037356315.1). Classification (NCBI taxonomy): domain Eukaryota; kingdom Metazoa; phylum Chordata; class Amphibia; order Anura; family Ranidae; genus Lithobates; species Lithobates pipiens. The sequence continues at coordinate 92,814,848 of NW_027507685.1, forward strand.
TGGCAGTTCTGAAGGTTCAGGGTGACAAGGTGGTGGTCACTTCCCAGCAGCAGATCAGGATACAGGGTGAGAAGGGAGAGGATGTGTTCATTGTCCCTCCCCAACAGTTGGCCAGGGTGGAGGAAGCAGTCTTTCCTCTCCAGCAAAGATCCGTGCACCTGGAAGACAGTGATAGAGAAATGTCATCCCAGCAGCCAGATGAGGGAACAGAAAAGGAATCAGCCGGCTCACCTTCCCCATGGCAGTTATACCATTTGGGAGTGGAGGAAGCCAGCCTCCTGCCACAACAGTTAACCGGAGCGGTGGATGTGGAGTGAGTCCCCAGCAGAAGTGCTGGCAACAGGTCAGAGTGCAACCAACCTCTGCCCAGCACCGGCAACTGTGGAGTTACAAGAGACTCCTCCAGCTGAAGTGCTGGCCACCGGACAGAGGGTCCAAGACCCCTGCCCCACGCCTGCAGTAGCTCTAGGGGCCCATGGTGAGAAGATGACAGTCACTCCCCAACTGTTAGCCAGAGTGGATGATGTGGGGTCCTCAGCTGAGGTGCTAACAGGGCAAAATGCTACTTTGCCCCTACACACAACTGCAGCTTGAGCTGATATCGGGGTATGTAACTTTGGTCTCCACTGACAACGCCAGAAAATGGTGCGGCACTGAGACAGGAGGATGTCAGCCTTGCTTTGCAAGAACTGGGGGATTTTCACCTACCAAAAGTGGATGGGACTTCAGTCGCCACTTGTATACCCCAGGAATGCTGGGCAGTCGGCCCAGATCCCCAACAGCATTATGGAGTGAGCCCAGTCACCCTGTCTTCTCTCCAGCATCTGAAAGAACTCCAGGGAGAAGGGTCAGTCCAGGCCTCTCCCCAGCGGTGTGCATGTTCTCCGAGAGAGGCAGAGGTTGGCTGGGTAAGTAATGCTCTGTTTGGGACAATTTATTTGGGGTACTGTGTGGATACCGGCATTGGGGGTCTGGAACTACTGACTAAATTCGGAGTCAACCTGTCTGGGGTCTCCTGTGTTAGTCTCCTGCCGAAAGGGGAGATGTGTGACAGACCTAGCAGGGACACAGGCTTTTTGAGAGGACTGAATGCGAGCCTCTTGCCGATCGATTATGGGCCCTGGATTTTAAGGGGCACAGGGTGAATGAGAACCCAACTATAATCTGTGCTAGTCAGATTCAATGCTGTATATGTAATGTGTGTTGCCTCATGCTGTTGGGACACACTGTCAGATGCTAATGTCATGAACTCCAGCCACCTGCCTGTTGGCTTGTATAATGTAAATGAGTCTAGTCTGGCTTTTAATAGTATTCCACACATTGTTGTTTGGGCTAATTAACCCTGTGTTGATGTTTATGGTAATGTTTATTGAATTGTTAGTGAGCTAGGAGTCAAAGTCTTATCCCTCAGTCAACTAGTCTGAGTGTTGATTTAGATAATTAGCTCATGCTAATTAGGTTAGGTTTTAGTCTTCTACTGTATTATAAATACTTGGCATTTTGGTTCTAATAAATCAGTTCATGTTGAGCAGCTAAGCAAGTGTCGGCTTGTTTTGTGCTTGTGAGCGGTTGGAATATCTGATATCGATATTCCGACATAGGAAGCGGTATACTGACGGAAGCACTCAATCGGAGTGTGGGATCGGTTCCATCACACTCATAAATGCAGCCAACGTGTTTCAGGGGCAACAAAATGCCCCTTTAACGCCTCATGTCATTAATGTTAATGTCATTAGAAGCAGAGTGGTTGGCTTGGGTGATATGTTGAGGCAAGATTAGTGATGTAGCTCAGAGTAGAGTTGTATATGGCTTTGTATGTTGTTCGTATTGTAGTTTTTTGTTTGTTGGGCAATATGAAGCCAGTGGTGAGATTGGACGAGAGGGGCGGCGGAAACTGGTTGGAAAAGGCAGGTGAGCCTGGCAATAGCATTCATGGTGAACTAAAGGGAGGATAGCCTGTGTAGAGGTAGACCAACAACGATGAGGTTGCAATAGTCAAGGCAAGAGATATCATGGGAATTAATTAGAAGCTTGGTGGTGTCATTGCTTAGGAAGGGGTGTATTTTGGAAATGTACAAAGGTAGAGGTCTACAAGATTTGAACATTGGTTGGATTTGGGGCTGAAAGGACAGGTGAAAGCCCAGGATAACATCTAGCATTGGCGACCACTCTGGATTTACTGGATTGGTCATTGGTTCTGAGTGGGTATTTGTGTGGGCAAGAGGAAGAAAAGTCTTCTGGTGGTTAGTGCCCAGTGATGGATGATGGCGGTGGGCCCTCTCAGGGATTGTGCTGTTGCCTTCTGTGCGACCTTAAGGTCATTTCAGCATGTAGACTTAGATAAAAAGGAGCACCCGGTGTCCAAATAGTATGCAGCAACAGCCCTGAAGAAGGGGAAGTCTATTCCCCTGAAACACTTTGGATTGATGTACATGTTGCTAAATTTTATTAAAGGTCCATGAACCATATTTTAGAAGTCCCATTTCTCTGCACACTGGTCGCTCCTTTCTTTAGTTGTATTATTGATCTCAGGGCTTTTTTTTTTGGTGCAGGTGCAGGTACTCCAATCTGCCCCAAGTCACCCCTTGTCTCCACCCCTGACCTACCTCTGAGCCCTTGTCTCTGCCCCCTATCCACCTCCTAGTACTGCTCCTTATTAGAGAATACAGAGCCAAGTATAATTTTGTGTTGTTAAGTAATTCGTATGGAATTGGTTAATGATAATAGACCCCCCCAGCAGTGGCGTCGCTGGGGTGATGCGTCTGAGGCTAAAGCCCCGAATCTGGGGCTCATAGCCCCAAGTCTCTTACTGGGTGCACTGCAATGGTGTCGTACACCCGCGGCAGTCCCATTTCCTGCTCATCACTGACTGACATTCCAGCGAGGGTTGGTTGCTAGAACCCCCCAGCGTCTAGCAACCAACCACGTGACTACGCCCCCTGGCATTCAGCGGAGAGCAGAACTTTCCTGGCTTGCAGTCTTCTCCTGGGCTGGCTGCTGCCACACCTCCCTGTTCACTGTCTCCTCAGTGATTGGTTGCCATCAACCAACCAACCAACCACAGTTTGTCTAACTCAGTTCCCTCAACAATAGATCCTTTCCAGCAACAATAGACCCTGCCCAGGAATAACATACCCCCCAGCAACAATAGATCTGCCCCAGCAACAATAGACCCCTGCTGTAAACAATAGATCCCCCAGAAGCCAGCATCAAAAGACCCTCCCTCATCAACAGTAGATCCTCCAGCAACATAAAAACCCCAGAGCAGCAATAGATTCCCCCAGCAGCAACAACAGATGCCCCCAGCTACAATAAATTCCCAAAAATCAGTAGCAATAGATCTTTCAGCACACCCCAGCCCCTTTGCCATTACATTATGTGCTGGAGGTGGTGAGACTGCTTTCTTGCAAAAAAAAAAAAAAGCCCTGATAGCTCTTGATGGAAAACTCAGAGAAGAGGGCCTTATAGAGGACTAATGCCCCATACAAACAAACAGGACTAATGCCCCATACAAACAAACAGGACTAATGCCCCATAGACACGAGCGGAAACTTGGATGGTTTTTCCAAAGGAATTCCACTCAAGTTTGCCTTGCATACACACGTCACACAAAAGTTTCCTGAAATTTCAACCGCGGTGATGTACAACACTACGATGAGACGAGAAAATTAAGTTCAATGCTTCAGAGCATGTATCAAATTGTTTCCGAGCATGCGTCAGAATTGGTACAGACGATTGGAACCTTTTCTGACCGAAAAATTGAGAACCTGCTCTCAATCTTTTGCTGGCGGAAATTCGGCCAGCAAAAGTCCGATGGAGCATACACACAGTCGCATTTCCCTACCAAAGGCTCTCATCAGTCTTTTGCTGGTGGAATTTCTGATCGCGTGTGCACGGCATTATAGATTCTTCCTGAACCTCAGGTCTGGTGGGGTTTAATGCATCGTAAGGTCTTCTCAAGAAGAAATGTAGATCTTGGGGCAAACGCATTGAACACAATGGTATGCTGTGTGACTTTCTTGTTCGGCACGTTCACACAAGGGACACTCTTTTATTGTCGCAATTTTCTGGTATGTTACAAAGTAACATACTTGTGCTCTCGAAGCTTGAGCATTAGAGTGACAGCAGAGATACAAAGCAGATATATATGAAACATTAATGATTGCCGTTAGCCATCTCAGGTGTGCAAGAGGGCACGAACACAGGAGTGGCTGGTTAATCATTAAATCTATTTCTATTGTAATATCGCAAAGTTACCTCATTCCATACAGCCTGTAAAGTGGAGATAACAATTATTGCCTTATCTACGACTGTGGAAAACTTCTAGAGTCAAAACATACACATACATAAATGTACCTGTTTGTAGTCTTATGGAAGTCTATAAGCAGTGCTTCAGAGGAGTTGCAAAGATATCCATAAACAGTTAAGGAATCCACAAATGGTAAACTACAAGGCCAACCGTTTGTGGACCATCATATGAGGACATCTCATTCCAACACCATGAACCTTAGTTATGAAGATGGCTTTTTTTTAAGGCCTATAACAGTGTCCACTCTTCTGGGAAGGCTTTCCACAAGATTTGGGGGTGTGCCTGGGGTACTTTTTTTTTCCATTTGGGAGGTGTCTGATATTGGATGAGAAGACGTGATCCCAAGGGTGTTGAGTAGGATTGAGGTCAGGTACTGATGCTGGATTCAAAAGACCTGATCCCAAGGTATTCAATAGGGTTGAGGTCAGATAATGATAGTAAATGAGAAAAGCTGATCCCAAAAGATGTTCAGTAGAGCTTGAGTTCATAATAAATATAATTTTTCCCAAAGGTGGTCAGTAGCAGTGACGGCCCATCCATTAGGGGCCACACGGGCACTGCTCCCCTTATCCATGCATGGTGCCGGACACATGGATTCCAATGGGTTTTTTTTTTTTTTGAAGCACATGATTAGAGCCAGAGAGGCTCTTATGCCTGTACACACGATCGGACTTTCCGACAACAAAAACGTGAAATTTTGTTTGAAGGTTGTTGGCTCCAACTTGTCTTGCATACACACGGTTACACAAATGTTGGCCAACAATTACGAATGTAGTGGCATACGAGACGTACGGCGAGCCGATAAAAAGGAAGTTCAATAGTCATGTGATATCTCCATTGCGAACGCTAGTTTTACAAGACCAATCGCTTTTCCAGCTCGTACTTGATTCTGAGCATGTGTGGACTTTTGTGCAACGGACTTGCGTACACACGATTGGACAGTCTGACAACAAATGTTCGGTGGAGCGTAAACACGGTCAGACCTTCCTCCAACAAGCCCACATCCAACATTTGTTGTTGGAAAATCCGATCATGTGTACGAGGCATACTAAGCTTTAAAAAACGGTGTGCTCTGTTCCCCGAGCCCACCGAGTGACTGAATGAATATTCGCTATTGTTACACTGGTCCTCCTCTCGGCCAATCAGGAAGAGGGTCCTGAAACCCATCACCCGCTTGGCTGCAAGGACAGGCAAACCTATTGGACACCTAGGAGGAGAAGGGAGGAAACTCACGGCGGAAGCCACGTTGATGCAGAGGAGGAGATGCAATGGAAGCTGTCTCTCTCTGCCCGTAGGAGTGCTGCCCTCTCATGAGCTAGATGAGGTAAGTGCGGGGCTGCATGACTGACCGACCGCGGGAGGGGGGGTGCGGTTACCCGAGGGGTCGGCCGACCGGGGAGGCCGACTACCACTGGGTCGGTAAGATTGAGGTCAGGTTCTGATGTTGGATGAAAAGATCTGATCCCAAAGGTGTTCAGTAGGGTTGAGGTTAGATAATGATAGTAAATGAGAAGACCTGATTCCAAAGTGGTTCGGTAAGGGTTGAGTCTTCACAATAAATATTATAATTTATCCCAAAGGCGTTTAGTAGAGTTGAGGTCAGGTACTGATGTCGGATGAGAACACCTGACCCCAAAGGTGTACAGTAGGGTAGAGGTCAGGTACTGATGTTGGATGGGAAGAAATGACACCAAAGATGTTCAGTGGGGTTGAGGTCAGGTACTGATGTTGGAAGAAAAGACCTGATCTCAAAGGTGATCGGTAGGGATAGAGGTCAGGTATCAATGTTGAATGAGAAGACCTGATCCCAAAGGTGTTCAGTAAAGTTGAGGTCAGGGTCAGGTACTAATGTTGGATGAGAAAACCAGAACCCAAAGATGTTTGTTGGGGCAGAGATAAAGTACTGTTGTTGGATGAGAAGACCTGGCTCAGAATTGCCATTCCAATTCATCCCCAATGTGTTCAGTAGGGTTGAGCTTAGGTACTATTGTTGGATGAGAACACATGATCCCAAAGGTTATCGGTAGAGTTGAGGTCAGGTATTAATGTTGAACAAGAAGACCTCATCCCTAAGGTGTTCAGTAAGGTTGAGGTCAGGTGCTGATGTTGGATGAGAAGACCTGATCCGAAAGATTTTCATTGGGGTTGAGGTCAAGTACTGATGTTGGATGAATGCTGGCCATTCCAATTCATCCCAAAGGTGTTTAATAGGGTTGAGTTTAGAGCTCTGTGCAGGACATTGAGGTTCCTCCTCAAAAAGCTGGTCAAACCATATCTTTATGGAGCTGCCCTTGTACACAGGGGCACAGTCATGCTGGAACACCTTCTCAAAAGGCTTTGTACAGGCCACTTGAATTGCTGAACATCAAACCATGTCTTTACAAAGCTAGCTTTCAGCATCTGGACTCAACCATAACTACATAATAACTAGCAATTATTATTATGGTCAGTGAAATTTTTCCAAGTAATGATGTATTTGCTAACTAGGAAACCCCTAATATGCCCATTATTGTGTGGGGCCAAGGCTGCTGCGGGGAGGTCCTATAGGATTTGATGATCCAAAAAGAGGGTATTTCAAGAGGTCTATAGGTTCTGGCATACTCAGGAGTAGAAATGGAGCCCAGTTTCAGAAATTCCTCCTTATATTAGTAGCCTCTAAGATTAGAACACTTCCTGTTCAACGGTCATTTTGGCAGTTTAGTAAATATTGGTGAAGTATATAAGTATGTGACCGGCACAGATAAGATGATCGATTAGATGATTGATTAGATATGTCAGAAGGAAAATATGGAAAGCAGTTCTCGGAAGAGCTTACAGCCACTATAGGCCATCAGTGCATGTGCAGCTGGGACTGACCAGGTGGCACCTTATGTACAAAAAATATATATATATATATATATATATATATATATATATATATATATATATACATACACACACACATACATACACACTGTATCTTCTAAACTTTCTCAGGGGCAATGCCACTCTTGCACAGCATTGTACTGGTGTCACTGTCCATGATTCACAGCCACCAGAATACGTAATTAAAATTTGTCTCAAAGGTGCTTTCTGCATGTCTGCAACCCAAAAAATATATTAGGGAAATGATCTAGGATATTGTGCAAAGAGTATGACGTTAGGCAGTATGTGCAGGAGAAGAGTGTGGCGGGTATGACAGAGGGCAGTATGTACAGGAAAGGAGTGCAGAGGGTATGATAGTGGGTAGCATGTACAGGAAAGGAGTGCAGAGGGTATGATGGGGCAGTATGTACAGGAGAGGAGTGGGGAGGGTATGACAGTGGGCAGTATGTACAGGAAAGGAGTGCAGAGGGTATCGCAGTGGGCAGTATGTGCAGGAAAGGAGTGCAGAGGGTATGACAGTGGGCAGCATGTACAGAAGAGGAGTGTGGAGGGTATGACAGTGGACAGTATGTACAGGAGAGTAGTGCAGAGGGTATGACAGTGGGCAGTATGTACAGGAGAGGAGTGCTGAGTGTATGACAGTGGGCAGTATGTACAGGAGAGGAGTGCAGAGGGTATGATGGGGGCAGTATGTACAGTAGAGGAGTGCAGAGGGTATGATGGGGGCAGTATGTACAGGAGAGGAGTGCTGAGGGTATGACAGTGGGCAGTATGTACAGGAGAGGAGTGCTGAGGGTATGACAGTGGGCAGTATGTACAGGAAAGGAGTGCAAAGGGTATGACAGGGGACAGTATGTACAGGAAAGCAGTGCAGAGGGTGTGACAGGGGGCAGTATGTAGAGGAGGGGAGTGTGGAGGGCAGGGCCGGTGCTACCATTTGGCAAACTAGGCAGCTGCCTAGGGCGCACTGCTGCCTAGGGTGCTCGGCCACTGGTGTTCCTACTCTCTTCTCTCTGCAGCAAGCAACTAAGTCTCAGCATCAGCAGGCAGCTGCCGCTCCGTTCGCACATAGTGCCAGAGGTGCAGCGGTGGCAGAGGACTGTGTCCTGACTCCCGAATGAATGGAAGCAAGCAAACATTTGTCAAAGGCCGCTGGTGAGGCTGCATTTGATAGGCGCTGATGGGCTGCATTCTACAGGCTCTTCATTAAAAAGGTGGGGTATACATTGGCAGGGCAAAGGGGATGGAGTCAGGGGGAGACATAATGAGGTTTCGCCTAGGGTCTCAAAAATCCTTGCACCAGCCCTGGTGGTGGAAATGACAGTGGGCAGCATGAAAAGGAGAGGAGTGCGGAGGGTATGACAGTGGGCAGTATGTACAGGAGAGGAGTGTGGAGGGTATGACAGTGGGAGGTATGTACAGGAGAGAAGTGCGGAGGGAATGTCAGTGGGCAGTATGTACAGGAGAGGAGTGCTGAGGGTATGACAGTGGGCAGTATGTACAGGAGAGGAGTGTGGAGGGTATGAGAGTGGGAGGTATGTACAGGAGAGAAGTGCGGAGGGAATGTCAGTGGGCAGTATGTACAGGAGAGGAGTGCTGAGGGTATGACAGTGGGCAGTATGTACAGGAGAGGAGTGCGTAGGGAATGTCAGTGGGCAGTATGTACAGGAGAGGAGTGCGTAGGGAATGTCAGTGGGCAGTATGTACAGGAGAGGAATGCTGAGGGTATGACAGTGGGCAGTATGTACAGGAGAGGAGTGCGGAGGGTATGACAGTAGGCAGGGTTGCTGTCACTCTGTGTTTGGGTATACACATTATATATAGTATATAGATATTTATCTGTGCCTAACTCGAATACAAATATGCTGTATTACCTGTTTACCATATCAGTGAATAAACTTTGTAAACTTTGGGGATATTAGCTCCGCGTGACCAAGTGCATAAACCGGTCAAAGGTGAAACCAAAATACTTTTATTTATAATTAAATAAAAAATAAGGCTTTCTTCAGCACACAAAATCAAAACGTAAATTAAAGTGCACTTATCTTCAGCACAAAAAAAAAAAGAAAAAAAAAGAAAGCACCTACAGTTCTGTAGCCGGGTCTTCACCCCAAAGTCCTTATAGAGATCTTTTGCAGCCTCCAAAACAGCAAGACAGCTCCTCCGATAGGTGTTAATCTCCTACTCCTCCTCACTACCACCTCTCTACTACTTCCTGTCTTATTAGCTGTCTTCTTGGAGGCCTTTAGCCCCCTGTGTGCAGAATCCCTGTGGTCAGGGAGGGAGGCTCTTTCCCACCCAAATGTCACTTCAGGGCCCCCCAAATTCCGGGTCCCAACTATCTCTCTCTTAATATAGAGAGGACCACAAGTCAGTCCTCTCCTAATGACTATACCCGGAATTTCTCACCCATTTTTGGGTGACCCCCTGAAGCCTACCGGGATTCCCTTAAAAGGACCACAACCCAAATACAGGTGCTACATAGCACCCGTCCAGGACCCAACCCTGTACATATCCCCCCCCCCGCCTCAACGGGAGGTGTTGGAGGCACCTTTTGACATCATACAATGGACCCGGGAGAGGGCATCAGCGTTCTGATGTTGTCTCCCAGATCTGTGCTCTTCCACGAAATTGAACTCCTGGAGAGAAAGGAACCACCTTGTTACCCTGGCATTAGTGTGCTTATTTTGCCTCACCCAGGTCGGTGGGGTGTGGTCGGATACCAGGCAAAACCTTCTGCCTTGAAGGAATTAACATAAAGAGTCCAAAGCCCACTTAATGGCAAGACACTCCCGCTCCACCACCTCGTAGTTTTTCTCCGCTGCCGTCAGCTTCCTACTTAGAAAAACTACGGGGTGCTCTTCCCCATTGATCACTTGAGACAGGACTGCTCCTAACCCTTCATTTGAAGCATCTGTCTGTACTACAAAATCCTTAGTAAAATCCAGAGCTACGAGCACCGCATCCTGGCACAATGCTTAAAAACGTAAGCTTCTGAAAAGCTTTTACGGCATCGTCATTCCACTTTACCATCACAGACTTTCTGCCTTTGGTCAGGTCAGTCAATGGTGCAGCAATGGTGCCAAAGTTGGGGATAAACCTCCGGTAGTAGCCAACTATGTCCAAAACGCTCTGACCTGCTTCTTGGTTAGGGGACGGGGGCCAGTCCTGTATGGTTTTTACTTTACTCATTTGGGGCTTCACTAGCCCTCTACCCCCAATGTACCCTAGGTACTTGGCTTCCTCCACCCCAATTGCACATTTTTCCGGATTGATGGTGAATCCTGCTCTTCTCAAGGAGTCTACGACTACCTGAACTCGGGGAAGATGGGACTCCCAATCAGGGCTGAAGATGACTATGTCATCCAAATAAACAGAAGCGTACCGATGATGTGGACGCAAAGTTTTGTCCATGGCCCTTTGGAAATTCATTTGTATTGAAAGTGGCCTTCCGGGGTAGAGAAGGCTGTTTTCTCCCTATCTTACTTGGTCAGGGGAATCTTCCAGTACCCTTTCGTGAGGTCCAGCGTATTAATATACCTGGCAGTAGGGATGAGCCGAACACCCCACGGTTCGGTTCACAACAGAACTTTCAAACGGACCGCAAATTCATACGAACTTTAGAACCCCATTGAAGTCTATGGGACTTCAAAATTAAAAGTGCTAATTTTAATGGCTAATATGCAAGATACTGTCCTAAAAAGGGTTTAGGGACCTGGCTCCTGCCCCAGGGGACATGGGTCAATGCAAAAAAAAGTTTTAAAAAAGGCCCTGTTAAACAGGGGCACAAAAATTGGGCTGGTGGCATCACCCAGAACCACAAATGTTCTTCCAAATATGAGGGGAGGAGGAAGAGGATAGACAATCAACATAACAGGACAGTCACTGAGCATCAGCATAGGCAGTCTTGAAGGGATGTGATATTTCAAAAAAAATTATTCGGTTACATCAGCTTCAGGTGCTTGGTAGCTGTGGGTGATCCAAGACTGATTCATCTTGATGAAGGTCAGTCGATGGACAGACGCACCCTGTGATCGGTAACAAAGCCACCAGCAGCACTGAAGGTGCGTTCCGAAAGGACGCTGGATGCAGGACAGGCCAGTAACTCAATTGCATACTGTGCAAGCTCTGGCCAGTGATCCATCCTCAAGACCCAGTAAGCCAGAGGATTTTCGGTGGGAAAGGTGTCCAAGTCTGACCTTGCCCCTAGGTATTCCTGCACCATGTAAATCAGACGCTGGCGATGGTTGCTGGAACCGATCATACCTTGGGGCTGCGGACTAAAAAATTGTCTGAACGCATCGGTCAGACGGCCACCTTCTCCACAGCTCCTTCTGACCGATGCCTCAGCAACACGTTGTCCAGGACCAGGAGTTTGTAACCTCCCAGTCTCTGGGAACGCGTTGCACAGACCTTTCTGCAAGGCCTCCTGGAGATGTCTCATCCTCTGCTCCCTCTGCGATGGCAAGATAAGGTCGGCAACCTTACCCTTGTACCGTGGATCAAGGAGAGTGGCCAGCCAATAATGGTCCCTCTCCTTGATCCGAAGAATATGAGGATCCTTCCGCAGGCTTTGTAGGATCAGGGAGGCCATGCAGCATAGGTTAGCTGAGGCATTCGGTCCGGAGTCCTCTGGGTCACTAAGGACAACATGATCCGCAGCTACCTCCTCCCAGCCACGTACAAGTCCACGGGTTTCTTGGGACTGTAAATCATCACTACAAGACTGCTGCTGATGCTGAATGCCAGCCTCCACCTCCACGCTGACACAATCATCCTCCTCCTCCTCGTCATTCTCTTCATGTGTGATGGGTGGCACAGCAGGAACACTGTCTGGATAAAGGGGGCCTTGAGAGGCAAGGAAGTCCTCCTCTTCCTGCCTCTGTTCTGCCTCAAGTGCCCTGTCCATTATTCCACGCAGCGTATGCTCCAACAGGTGGACAAGAGGTACAGTGTCACTGATGTATGCACTGTCACTACTCACCATTCTTGTGGCCTCCTCAAACAGTGACAGGACAGTGCATGCATCCCTGATCATGCCCCACTGGCGTGGTGAGAAAAAACCAAGCTCCCCTGACCCTGTCCTGGTGCCGTAGTCGCACAGGTACTCATTGATGGCCCTCCGCTGCAGCATGGCCAACGTTGAGTTCCACCTGGTGGGCATGTCACATATCAGGCAGTTCTTGGGCAGGTTCAACTCCTTTTGGAACTCAGCCAGCCGAGCACAGGCATTAAATGATCGGCGGAAATGCACACAGACTTTCCTGGCCTGCTTCAGGACATCCTGTAAGCCCGGGTACCTGCCCAAGAACCGCTGCACCACCAGGTTAAGGACGTGAGCCCCACAGGGTACATGGGTCAGTTGTCCCTGTCGGAGGGCTGGTGCCATTGTCGCAGACCACCATTCCTAGCTTAAGCTGGCGTGGCGTCAACCACCTCTCAGCCTGCCCCTGCAGAGCTGACAAAACATCTGCCCCAGTGTGGCTCCTGTCCCCCAAACAAACCAGTGCAAGCACGGCATGGTATCGTTTTGCCTGCGTACTTGTGTAGCCCCTGGAACACCTACGGAGCACCGCTGGTTCTGAGGACAGAGCACTGGAAGAGGCCATGGAGGAAGAAGAAGAGGAGGGGGGGGGAGGAGAGAGGTGTGCCACAACCAATAGTAGAATTTTGGAGGCATGGTGGCGTAACAACCTCCAACACTACTGCACCTTGTCCTGCATCCTTCCCAGCTGCCAGAAGAGTGACCCAATGGGCCGTGAGTCAGCGGTAATATGCACCTTACCGCTGACCGCCCTGTCCAGCGAGGCAAGGACATTGCCTTCCACATTCCGTGAGAAAAAGTGGCGTTTGGGGACCTGCCACTGAGGAACCGCACATTGTACAAACTCACAGAAGGGGGCCGAGTCTACCAACTGAAAAGGCAGCAGTTGAAATGCTAGCAATTTAGCCAAGCTAGCATTCAACCGCTGCGCATGTGGATGGCTGGGAGTGAACTTCCTTCGACTGTCCAGCAGCTGGGGCAGGGACATTTGCCTGCTATAATCGGACGTGGGTGTACTGCTAGCAGAGTGCTCGGAAGCACTTGGCTGTGACACACCTAATTCTACACCTTCATTCCTCTCAGAGCAGGTTTCAGAGAGGACTGAAGGTCTAGTGGGGTTGGAGATCCCAGCTGATGAGGAGCAAGGAGAGGCCTGCTTTGTTCTTTGGTGTGGGTCTTTTGAGGTACGCTTGCCAGCGAGCTGCATGGCAGGTCAACATATGTCTGGTCAAGCATGTGGTGCCCAAGCGGCTGATGTTTTGGCCACGCGAGATACGCTTGAGACATATGTTGCAAATAGCAGCGGTGCGATCTGATGCACTCGTCTCAAAAAAGGCCCACACCAAAGAACTTTAAGAAAAATGCGCAGAGGCAGCGCCCTGCACAGGCGGAGCTCTGCAGTGTGATTCAGTCGGTGTGCTGCCCCTAAGCTGGCCCCTGGAGGGCATCCTGCCTCATTGGACATGTGCCTCCTCCTCCTCCTCTCTCCTACCAGGCACCCACGTGGAGTCAGTGCCCTCATCATTCCCTCCCTCTTCATCGCTGGAGCAAACCTGGCAGCATGCTGCAGCTTGTGGAACATGACTGCCAGATTGCTGTCCTTCTTGAGCACCCCCTCTCTCTGCGCTCACTCTACTGCCTTCCTCTAGATGAGTATCATCATCAGAGCCTACAAAACACTGGGCATCCTCCTGAAGCATGTACCCAACACTGTGCTCAAATAGTTCAGGAGACTCCTTAGGAGGATGTGATGGGTCTAGGGAAGGAGTCACTGATGATGACATTGAGAGGAGGGAAGACGATGCGTTGGCAGCTGCTTTGCTAGTACCCTGAGCCTGGGTGAGAGAGGATGATGAGGATGAAGAAGGCTTGGTCATCCACTCTACCAAGTCTTCGGCATGTTGCGGCTCAACATGTCCAGCTGCCGAAAAGAAGGACAAGCGTGTCCCATGGCCACGTGCTGATGATGACGGTGCACCGCGTCCACGACCAGCACTGTTGTCCCTAGAGACAGAGCCTGCTTGCCCTCTTTTATCGGCTCACGCCTGTCTGCCTCTCCTTGCTGGCCTTCCAAACATGGTAAAGGCCTGAAGGGAGATGGGGAAACCAGCAATTGGGTAGTGTATATTGTGCTGGAGGCACACACAACACCCACTAACTCCTGCAGATGGCAGATGGCTCAATTAGAGAAGAGCTATGTAGGTGGGTATAACGGTGTATACTGTGGTCAGGGCACGCAGAATCTCCTACAACTGACTGCAAGCTCTATTTAAAAAGAGCAAGATAGCTAGCTATATACAGTGCCTTGCGAAAGTATTCGGCCCCCTTGAACTTTTCAACCTTTTGCCACATTTCAGGCTTCAAACATAAAGATATAAAATGTTTATTTTTTGTGAAGAATCACCAACAAGTGGGACACAATTGTGAAGTGGAACAAAATCTATTGGATTTTTGAAACTTTTTTAACTAATAAAAAAATGAAAAGTGGGGCGTGCAAAATTATTCGGCCCCCTTGCGTTAATACTTTGTAGAGCCACCTTTTGTTGCGATTACAGCTGAAAGTCGCTTGGAGTATGTCTATCAGTTTTGCACATCGAGAGACTGAAATTCTTGCCCATTCTTTCTTGCAAAACAGCTCGAGCTCAGTGAGGTTGGATGGAGAGCGTTTGTGAACAGCAGTTTTCAGCTCTTTCCACAGATTCTCGATTGGATTCAGGTCTGGACTTTGACTTGGCCATCCTAACACCTGGATACGTTTATTTGTGAACCATTCCTTTATAGATTTTGCTGTATGTTTGGGATCATTGTCTTGTTGGAAGATAAATCTCTGTCCCAGTTTCAGGTCTTTTGCAGACTCCAACAGGTTTTCATCCAGAATGGTCCTGTATTTGGCTGCATCCATCTTCCCCTCAATTTTAACCATCTTCCCTGTCCCTGCGGAAGAAAAGCAGGCCCAAACCATGATGCTACCACCACCATGTTTGACAGTGGGGATGGTGTGTTGAGGGTGATGAGCTGTGTTGCTTTTACACCAAACATATCGTTTTGCATTGTGGGCAAAAAGTTTGATTTTGGTTTCATTTCACCAGAGCACCTTCTTCCACATGTTTGGTGTGTCTCCCAGGTGGCTTGTGGCAAACTTTAGATGAGACTTTTTATGGATATCTTTGAGAATTGGCTTTCTTCTTACCACTCTTCCATAAAGGCCAGATTTGTGCAGTGTACGACTGATTGTTGTCCTATGGACAGACTCTGCCACCTCAGCTGTAGTTCTCTGCAGTTCATCCAGAGTGATCATGGGCCTCTTGGCTGCATCTCTGATCAGTCTTCTCCTTGTCTGAGCTGAAAGTTTAGAGGGACGGCCAGGTCTTGGTAGATTTGCAGTGGTCTGATATTCCTTCCATTTCAAAACGATTGCTTGCACAGTGCTCCTTGGGATGTTTAAAGCTTGGGAAATCTTTTTGAATCCAAATCCGGCTTTAAATTTCTCCACAACAGTATTACGGACCTGCCTGGTGTGTTCCTTGGTCTTCATGATGCTCTCTGCGCTTTCAACAGAACCCTGAGACTATCACAGAGCAGGTGCATTTATACAGAGACTTGATTACACACAGGTGGATTCTATTTATCACCATCAGTCATTTAGGACAACATTGGATCATTCAGAGATCCTCGCTGAACTTCTGGAGTGAGTTTGCTGCACTGAAAGTAAAGGGGCCGAATAATTTTGCACGCACCACTTTTCAGTTTTTTATTTGCTAAAAAAGTTTAAAATATCCAATAGATTTCGTTCCACTTCACAATTGTGTCCCACTTGTTGGTGATTCTTCACAAAAAAATCTAATTTTATTTCTTTATGTTTGAAGCCTGAAATGTGGCAAAAGGTTGAAAAGTTCAAGGGGGCCGAATACTTTCCCAAGGCACTGTAGGTGGATATAGCGGTGTATACTGGGTTCAGGGCACGCAGACAGCACGCACAATCTCCTACAACTGACCTCAAGCTCTATTTAAAAAGAGCAAGATAGCTAGCTATATAGGTGGATATAGCGGTGTATACTGGGTTCAGGGCATGCAGAATCTCCTACAACTGACTGCAAGCTCTATTTAAAAAGAGTAAGATAGCTAGCTATATAGGTGGATATAGCGGTGTATACTGGGTTCAGGGCACGCAGACAGCACGCACAATCTCCTTCAACTGACTGCAAGCTCTATTTAAAAAGAGCAAGATAGCTAGCTATATAGGTGGATATAGCAGTGTATACTGGGTTCAGGGCACGCAGAATCTCCTACAACTGACTGCAAGCTCTATTTAAAAAGAGCAAGATAGCTAGCTATATAGGTGGATATAGCGGTGTATACTGGGTTCAGGGCACGCAGACAGCATGCACAATCTCCTGCAACTGACTGCAAGCTCTATTTAAAAAGAGCACGATAGCTAGCTATATAGGTGGATATAGCAGTGTATAATGGGTTCAGGGCACGCAGACAGCACGCACAATCTCCTACAACTGACTGCAAGCTCTTTTTAAAAAGAGCAATATAGCTAGCTATATAGGTGGATATAGTGGTGTATACTGCGGTCAGGGGACGCAGAATCTCCTACAACTGACTGCAAGCTCTATTTAAAAAGCGCAAGATAGCTAGCTATATAGGTGGATATAGCGGTGCATACTGCGGTCAGGGCACGCAGACAACAACCACTACAGAAGAGCAAGAATGCAAAATCGTCCGATAACGAACGGTGTATACTGTGTTGAAGGTACACAGAACACCCACTAACTCCTACAGACGCCAACACACTACACAAGGCCACCGTGCTGGCGGCCTTATATAGTGTGGGGCATGTACTACACAGCCTGAGCTATGATTGGCCACAGGCATCCTGCCTGGGGCCAATCATGGCTCTCCTCACTGCCAGCGCTGTGATTGGCCAAGCATGCGGGGTCACAGTGCATGCTTGGCCAATCATGAGCCAGCAATGCACTGCGATGGCGCAGTGCATTGTGGGCCGTGAGCGTCACACGAATTTGGTGCGAACGGCCCATAACGTTCGGAATTCGCTGAACGGGCGAACAGCCGATGTTCGAGTCGAACGTACGTTCGACTGGAACACAAAGCTCATCCCTACCTGGCAGGACCCAACCTCTCAATTAGCTCATCTAACCGTGGCATGGGATAAGCATCAAACTTGGAGATTTCATTAAGTTTTCTAAAGTTGTTGCAGAAGTGGAGAGTGCCGTTGAGTTTGGGTACCAACACGATTGGACTCAACCACTCGCTCTGCGACTCCTCAATGACATCAAGTTTGAGCATTATTTTGACCTCTTCAGACACTGCCACTCTATGGGCTTCTGTATACGGTAAGGCTTTAACCGAATTTTTACATTGGGTTCAGTTACAATGTCATGCTCAATGACATTGGTGAGACCCGGCAACCCTGAAAACATGTCCCTATTTTTTTGAAGGAACTCTTTTGCTTGCTGGGTTTGGGGCCTAGTTAAGGTAGCAGCCACCTGCACCAAGTCGATCCCTGCATTGTCTCCTGATTGTACCACTACCACCGCGGATACCTGTTCTCTGTCTCTTTAGGGTTTCAACAAATTTACGTGATAGATCTGGTATGGTTTTCTTTTCCCTGACTGATGTACCTTGTAGTTTACCTCCCCCACTTTTTCTACTACTTCAAACGGACCTTGCCACTTGGCCAAGAACTTGCTCTCCACTGTGGGTATTAGGACAGCCACCCGGTCTCCTACATGAAACTGTCTGATTTTTGCCGATCGGTTATACACCCTTCTTTGGGCATCCAGAGCCTTCTGCATGTGCTCCCTCACCAGCGGTATCACTTTAGCCACCCACTCTCGCATTTGAGAGATATGGTCTACCGCGGTTTTGTGCGGTGAGGATTCACTTTCCCACGTTTCCTTTACCAGATCGAGCAACCCCCGGGGCCTTCGCCCATACACTAGCTCAAATGGTGAGAAGCCCGTGGAGGCTTGTGGAACCTCTCGAATGGCAAACAAGAGTGCAGGGTGTAACATATCCCAATCCTTCCCGTCTTTCTGGACCACTCTTTTTAGCATGGACTTTTGAGTTTTATTAAACCTCTCAACTAGGCCATCGGTCTGCGGGTGATAGACGGACATCCGCAACTGTTTAACATGAAATAGTTTGCATAAGTCCGCCACCACCTTTGACATAAAAGGGGTGCCCTGGTCCGTTAGTATCTCTTTGGGAAATCCAGTTCGTGAAAACATTTGAAATAATTCCCGGGCAATGGCCTTAGAGGAAGTTTTCCTCAAAGGAACTGCTTCTGGATATCTGGTTGTGTAGTCTAGGATGACTAATATATATATTGGTGCCCCCTTGCCGACTTTACCAGGGGTCCCACGAGATCCATAGTGATCCGCTCCAATGGAACCTCAATAATTGGCAAGGGTACCAGAGGGCTTCTATAGTGGGGCACTGGGGCAGTTAACTGGCAAATGGGACAAGATGCACAATATCTTTTAACCTCAGCCTTCACCCCTGACCAGTAAAACCGGTCAGTTATTCTGGCCTCTGTTTTCTCTGCCCCCAAGTGTCCTCCCAGTGTGTCGTTGTGGGCTAGGTCAAGTAGCATCCGCCTATACGGTTGGGGAACCAGAAACTGCTCTATAATTTCCCTCTGGCTTTCAGCCACTCGATAAAGCAAGTCCCCCTTCGACGCAAAATGAGGAAACCTCTGATCTGCCCCTGGCATTTGTGAGACCCCATCCACAACAGAAACCTGCTCTCGAGCATTGACCAAGGTAGGATCCTGCAACTGGGCGATGCCAAACGCACCCCTGGGTACATCTAGGTCTGGAGGATGTTTCCCCTTCACCTTCCTCAGCCGGGAACTGCAACGGGGAGAGCTCCTCGTCATCCTTCCCCAGCATAACCTGTAACGGGAAGACTCCCCCCCTCAGAGGTTAACTTGGTTTTGAAACCTGAAACAGAAACATCATCCTTCATCTCAACATTTTCTGCCATATCATTATCAGTAACTGGTATCTCCGTGTCAGTGGGGTGTGTTGTGGGGGGTCAGGCCCAGGTCCCTCAGACTCTGTCACTTCCAGGCCCAGTGTCCCCAGTTCTCCTGGCTGTCCTGGCAGCCCCATCGGTACCTGGCTCCATAGTTCGAAAAATAGTGGACAGTCCTGCCCCACTATAATGTCATGTATTAAGCTTCTCACTACCCCGACCTCTTGTGTCACTGAGGTATGGCCATAGGACACAGTCCCCGAAACCAAGGGGTACTCCTTGGTGTCCTCATGGATGCACACTACACATAGGGTTTTCCTTACAGGGCCAAGTCTCCCAATCACCCTGGCATGTACAAGTGTTACCATGCTACCGGAGCCCAGTAGCACCCTGGCAGGAAAGTGGTTCACGCACACTTCGCACTTGAACCGTCCTGCAATTGAATCCAGATGAGTGGCACAAACTCTTTGCACATAGAAGGAGCTTCTCTGACCACTCCCGCAGTCCCTAGGCTCCTCTTGAAGTGGGCATTGTGCCCGGGTATGTCCCCAGGACGGACATCGCCAACACTGTAGGTCTACCATTCTTGGGACAGGAACCACCCTTCAAGGTTCTGCAGCAGACGATGCAGTTTTGCGGGTCCCAACGTCTGGCAGGCCTTCTCTCCTAGGTGCTATGACTGGTCTGGTTGCCCTTGGGGTGGGTTCCCGACGCTTGGCAGGCCTAAGCAGGTCCTCCACCATGGTGTACCTTTCAACCAACTCAACCAGCTGGTCAGCGGTTGCAGGGTCTCCATGGCTTACCCAGCGCTGTAGGTCATCTGGCAGGGACCGCAGGTACCAGTCCATCACTACTCGTTCCACCATCTGTGGGCCTGACAGTTTTTCTGGCTGCAGCCATTTTTTAACCAGCTGTACCAGTTCATGCATTTGGGACCTGGGGGGGGTGTCAGTCAGATTTGTACCACCAGCGATGCACCTTTGCACCGAACGGCTGTGGTCACTCCTAGGCGGGCCAGGATCTCTGCCTTCAGACGCTCATAGTCGCTGATGTGTTCAGTTGGGAGGTCAAAATAGGCCTTTTGCGGGTCACCGGTGAGGAAAGGGGAGATAATACTGGCCCATTGGTCACGGGGCCATCCCTCTCTCTCCGCTATCCTCTGAAAGGTGGTGAGAAAGGCCTCTACATCATCGCTGGGTGTCAGTTTTTGGTAAAAAATGGCTGGCCCTCACAGACACCTGGTTGCCAGCGGCTACAGCTGCTTGTTCTCGTCCCTGAGCCAGCCGCTGTACTGCCTCCTGCAAGGCAGCCATCTGTGCTTGAGTGGACTCCTGCTGAGCAGTAAACTGGGCCGCTAGCAACTGTGTGCTTTCCTGCTGTGTAGCTATGGCCTGTGCCAGGGCCTGCTGCTGCTGAGCCATCGATCCTCATGGCAACGGTTTGCGTCTGCTGAAGCTTGCTGCTGGGTCACGGTGGCTTGTGCCAAAGACCTGATGACCTCCTCCATGTCTTTTCCTGCTGCTTGCAGCATCTGAGCTGATTTCACCTAAGACATACCATTTGTACACAGTCTCTTTTAAATGTCAGTTTTTGGTTTTTAAACGTTTTTTGCGGCTGCAAATGCACTTTTGCCAGCATCCAAGACACCAGTTGTAAACTTTGGGGATATTAGCTCCATGGGACCAAGTGCATAAACCAGTCAAAGGTGAAACCAAAATACTTTTATTTATAATTAAATCAAAAATAAAGCTTTCTTCAGCACACAAATCAAAACGTAAATTAAAGTCCGCTTATCTTCAGCACAAAAAAATAAGAAAAGAAATCACCTACAGTTCTGTAGCCGGGTCTTCACCCCAAAGTTTTCAGAGTCCTTATAGAGATCTTTTGCAGCCTCCAAGACAGCAAGACACCTTCTCCGACAGGTGTTAATCTCCAGGGATCCAGGGTAAGGCTATTTCCAGCTGGTCGCCGAACACAGAAAAGCTTGTGTCAGAGGGCGCAGACCAAGATAAGATAGTTAGAGCCTTGCAGGAGATAAGCCTTGCAGGGGATTTTGTGGCAGAGGCTTCTGTGGATGCAATTAAGTCTGCATCTAGGGCCATGTTGTCTTCTGTGATGGCCAGATGAGCTCTCTGGCTAAAACCCTGGGCGGCAGACCCGGCCTCCAAGTCCAACTGGTGTCGCATCCCGTATGATGGCGAGAACCTTTTTGGGGCAAAATTGGACTCAGCCATATTGAAGGTGACTGGTGGAAAATGGGGGCTTATTCTCTCAGATAGGAAACCGAAGCAACAAAGGCCTCCTCCCTTTAAGCGTAATCTCCTGGAGAGGTACAGGGATGCTAAGGCCTACAGGCCTGGCAAGGAATATAGGAGAAGTTGGAAGAACCCTCAAGCGTCCTTCCTGAAGTTCCAGAAGCCTAGGACCCCGGCATCCACTGACCAGAAGTCTTTTTGAAGGTGCGCCCGCCCAACCAGCAGTTGTGGGGGCCAGACTCTCAAAGTTCAGGCTGGGCTGGGCGGAAACAATAAGAAATCCCTGGACGATAGCCACAGTCCGTTTGGGGCACAGATGGTCAGTCCCTGATTCAACAGCGAGAAATCCTAGTCTCCACTCTGCAGAGACTAGGGTGGCTAATAAGCTGGGGAAGAGCAATGCTCAGCCCACCCAGAGAATGGTCTTCCTAGGAGCCGAACTTGATACCCGGACAAATACAATACAGCTGCCTCCAGAGAAGTCTTCCCTATTGATCCTGAAAGTGAAGAGGACAATTTTAGCAAAATCCCTATCAGCCAGGGTATGCCTCAGCCTCCTAGGCTCTCTATCAGTGACCACCCCGATGTTCCAATGGGCACAGTGGAACACCAGACCTCTACAGACCTCTTTTCTACGCCAGTGGGACGGATCGTCTATGTCCCAACCGATCCAGACCTCAGAGGGAGTCAAGCAATTATTACATTGGTGGACTTGTCCCTGCAACCTGAGCAGTTGAAAATATATAGTCACCCCTCCACAGGAGATTGTAAACTCAGACGCCAGTCTGGAGGGATGGGGGGCACATTACCAGTCTCATGTGGTGCAGGGCCACTGGCCATTCAAAGTACAGGACTCGGTCTCGAATGTGCTGGAGATGAGGGCAGTCTTCCAAGCCCTTCAGGCCTTCAGCACTCACCTAAGGGGGAAACAAGTTTTCCTAAAAATGGACAACAGACTGGCTGTCGCCTACATCAACAGGCGGGGGGAGGGGGGGGGGGCAGGAGCTCCTCCATGATGCAGGAAGTTCGCCCTGTAATGGAATGGGCACAGTTGAACCTGTTGGACTTGAAGGAAGCTTACATTCCGGGTACCGACAATATCTTAGTCGACACTCTCAGCAGAAGATTTGTTTACAACAACGAGTGGTCCCTTAGCCCACAAGCCTTCACCCTCATCTCTCAGACCTGGGGCCCTCCGGACATAGATCTTGCTGCGACACCAGTGAATTTGAAGTGCCAGAGATTCTTGTCGAGGACTCCCTTCCCTTCAGCAGAAGGGAACAGATTGTCTCCAGCACCCTTGGAACTTCCATCTCGGCTATATCTTTCCCCCGACCCCCCTCATAGCGAGGGTCCTCCTGAGACTCAAGAGGTCGACAGCATTGGTGGTGGCTGTGATTCCCTTCTGGCCCAGGAGGCCATGGTTCACCATCCTCCTATAGCTGAACATGGCAGACCCACCTCCTTTCCCGCTGTCAGCCGGATTGCTCTCCCAGGGCCAGCTACTCCATCCAGATCCAGAGAAACTGCACTTGATGGCCTGGAGACTTAAAGGGCTAGGTATCTAGGTCAGGGCTGCTCCCAGAAGGTAGTGGATACATTACTCCAAGCCAGGAAGCCTACCACCAACTGCACCTACCGAAGGGTCTCGGAAAAGTTTGATGCCTTTGCTCAAGACCAAGGCTGGGATCTATCCTCCCTATCGGCATCACAAATCCTAGAGTTCTTGCAGTCAGGCTTGGACAAAGGTCTAAGTTCCAGTATTCTGAAGGTACAGGTGTCAGCTCTGACAAGAGTTAAATGGGCACATGACCCTCTTGTCATGCAGTTTCAGAGGGCCTGCCTTAAACTAAGACCTCCTAGGGAACCCTCTTTTCCGACATGGGACCTATCGGTCTTCTTAGAGGCTTTATCTAAAGAGCCTTTCTTTCCGATGGAAAACATTTCCCTCTGGGACCTGACGCTAAAAGTCGCATTTCTAGTTGCTATAACATCAGCGAAAAGGGTTTCGGAGATGTAAGTCTTACTGACTAAAGAGCCATACCTGGTCATCCACCCGGACAGGATAGTTCTAATACCTTCGGATCACTTTATCCCTAAAGTAGCATCCTCATTCCTCTTTAACCAGGAAATCAACCAGCCAGCTCTCATCATGGACCAAGGCGACCCTCAACCTCTGGATATCAAGGGCAACATCCTAAAGTACCTTTCACCCTCCAAATCTATTAGGAAATCAGAAAACCTCTTCATCATTCCCCATGGCCTTAGGAAAGGTCAAGCAGCATCAGCCCGCACCATTGCCTCATGGCTGGTGAAGACCATTAAAAAGGCCTACTTCCTGAGTGCTCTGCAAATTCCTGAGGACTTGAGGGTGTATTCCACCAGGGCAGTGGCCACCTCCTGGGCAGCCTATTGTAGGGTCTCGGCGGAAACCATCTGCAGGGCGGCCACCTGGTCCTCCAGGAACACCTTTATATCTTACTACAAGGTGGACTCGGCACGGCTATCAACTATGGATTTTGGAAAGTCCATTATTCAAGCCAACTCTTCTATTCCTTGCTAATAAAAACCTTTACTTTTGCATCTCCCACCCAGTCTGCAAGTTACTCCCCAGAGTGTATGCTGCCATGATGCGACAGGAAACCGGAAAATTGTATACTTACCTTTCCATCATTTTCCTTTCCTGTCGCATCTTCATGGCAGCATACAACGACCCACCCGTGGAAGGTGATTCATATATACAGAGAATACTGGGGCGGGGGCCGTATCATCATCTTATAGCTATGTGGTCCTATCAGGTTGTGGGGGCGGAGTCACAACCCAGAGTGTATGCTGTCATGAAGATGTGACAGGAAAGGAATAGTATACAATTTTCCGGTATATCCCTTTCCTGTTTTATACAGTTCAACTACCTTTTCCCGCAGGTCCTTTGACAATTCTTTTGCTTTCCCCATGACTCAGAATCCAGAAATGTCAGGGGAGGACTGGATGAAAAATGTAAGGGTCTGTCAGGAGTCCAGAAACTCATTGACCTTTTATACACACACACACACTAATTACAATTAAACAGATCACAGGTGAGGATGGTTACTTTTAGTAGCCATTCAAACCCCTTTGTGTTAACTTGTGTGCATGTTATCAGGCCAAAATCACCAGGGTATGTAAACTTTTGATCAGGGTCATTTGGCTAGTTTCTGTTGGGATTATGATTTAAAAAGAGTAAACACCGTTGACTGATAATAAATGGCTTCAACTAAACACTCACCATGAGTGAAAGAAATGTTTTTTGTGTTATCATTCGCCTTCTCTGAAAAATGCCCAAGAAATCGTAAATTCTGCCAGGGTATGTAAACCTACAAGCACAATTGTGTGTGTATATATATATATATATATATATATATATATATATATATATATATATCTGTTGCTTTATTTTGTTACTTATACCTGCCTGGCATGCGAAGAGTTAAGCGGTTAGGCAACAGATGAAATAACTGAGCCCTATGATCATTGTTAATACATCCTGCTGGCGCAGTTATTCATCATGACATGAATAGGTGAGCGGGGAACTTCGGCGTGATTATCAGTGTAGTTGGATGGCCGCAGGGCACATACCTGTCCTGTGATGTACGCTATTTCTGGTTTCTGCATTGACGAAAGTACAGTGTCAGACTCTGCTACCTAATCCTTCAAATCCAACCGCGTGAAGAAATGTCTGCCGCAAAAAAAAAAAATTATATATATATATATATATATATATATATATATATATATATATATATATATACATATACAGTGGGGATCGAAAGTTTGGGCACCCCAGGTAAAAATGTGTATTAATGTGCATAACGAAGCCAAGGAAAGATGGAAAAATCTCCAAATGGCATCAAATTACAGATTAGACATTCTTATAATATGTCAAAAAAAGTTTGATTTTATTTCCATCATTTACACTTTCAAAATGACAGAAAACAAAAAAAATTGCGTCTGCAAAAGTTTGGGCACCCTGCAGAGTTAATATCTTGTACTGCCCCCTTGGCAAGTATCACAGCTTGTAAACGCTTTTTGTAGCCAGCCAAGAGTCTTTCAATTCTTGTTTGAGGTATCTTTGCCCATTCTTCCTTACAAAAGTGTTCCAGTTCTTTGAGATTTCTGGGCTGTCTGTCACGCACTGCTCTTTTAAGGTCTATCCATAGATTTTCAAAAATGTGGAGGTCAGGAGATTGTGAAGGCCATGGCAAAACCTTCAGTTTACGCCTCTTGATGTAATCCCCCGTGGATTTTGAGGTGTGTTTAGGATCATTATCCATTTGTAGAAGCCATCCTCTCTTTAACTTCAGCTTTTTCACAGATGGCATCAAGTTACCATCCAAAATTTGCTGAAATATTATTGAATCCATTTTTCCTTCTACTCGTGAAATGTTCCCTGTGCCACTGGCTGCAATACAACCCCAAAGCATGATTGATCCACCCCCATGCTTAACAGTTGGACA
This sequence comes from Lithobates pipiens, assembly GCF_037356315.1. Classification (NCBI taxonomy): domain Eukaryota; kingdom Metazoa; phylum Chordata; class Amphibia; order Anura; family Ranidae; genus Lithobates; species Lithobates pipiens. Next base: position 92,840,819 of record NW_027507685.1, read on the forward strand.
GAAGTTCTTTTCATTAAATTCTGTGCCCTTTCTTCTCCAACCGTACCCTTGCTCATTCCGGCCAAAAAGTTCTATTTTAACCTCATCGGTCCACAGAACTTGTTTCCAAAATGCCTCAGGCTTGTCTATATATTCATTTGCAAAGTTCAAACGCTGATTTTTGTGGTGAGGACGTGGAAGAGGTTTTCTTCTGATGACTCTTCCATGGAGACCATATTTGTACAAGTATCTCTTTATAGTGATAGTGTACCAGAACTCCAGTGTCTACCAGATCTTTCTGGAGGGATCATGCAGTCAAACATGGGTTTTGAATTGCTTTTCTCACAATCCTGCGAGCTGTTCTGTCTGATATTTTTCTTGGTCTTCCAGATCTTGCTTTAACTTCCACTGTTCCTGATGACTGCCATTTCTTAATTACATTCCGAACAAAGGATATTGACATCTCAAAACGCTTTGCTATCTTCTGATAGCCTTCTCCAGCTTTGTGAGCGTCAACTATTTTCAGTTTCAGTTTTCTAGACAACTGCTTAGAAGAACCCATGGTGCTGATTGTTGGGGCAAGGTCAGATGAGTCTGGCCATTAAAAACATTTGAGATTGACATCACCTGATCTTCCCAGACGATGATTGAGAACAATCCATGACACTGGCAGGTCTCAGCTTTGCAAAGGGGGCAGTGCATGCTATAAATTCTGCAGGGTGCCCAAACTTTTGCAGGAATCTAACTTTTTTTGATATATTATAAGAATGTCTAATCTGTAATTTGATGCCATTTGGAGATTTTTCCATCTTTCCTTGGCTTCGTTATGCACATTAATACACATTTTTACCTGGGGTGCCCAAACTTTCGATCCCCACTGTATATATATATATATATATATATATATATATATATATATATATATATATATATATATATATATATATGTAGCACTAACCCCCGAAGGAGCTGCTGGTGAGATTTGGGCTTACCGTTACCTTCTGTTCTCCTCATTTCACGTCTAGGGGTGTCCCGTGGTAAATGGCTCAGTAACTCGAGGGACCGACAACAGATCCACTTGAATGGATTTTATTTGTAAAACGTAGACAATGAACAGTCTCTTAAATTGGGATCAGAGGGTTGGAAAGGAAGTTCAGGTACTCTTAGCCCTTGTACACACGATCAGAGATTCCGATGGAATATGTCCGATCGGAGCGTTTTGTCGGATATTCCGACTGTGTGTGGTCTGCATCGGACTGTTTCCGTCGGAATATCCGTCGGACCAACTTTTCCAACTTGCCGGAAATATTTTCCGACAAAATGCTCCAATCGGACATACTCCGATCATGTGTAGAGAATTCCGATTGGACAAAGTGCCACGCATACTCAGATCAAATTCCTACATCAAAGCTATTGGCTACTAGCCTGAACGTAGTCCCATCGTAACGATCACGTTCTGAAAGATCGGATTTTCCGACAACTTTGTCCGACCGTGTGTATGCAACAGTTTCGGACAAGATTTGGTTGTCGGAATCTCCGACCGTGTGTACAAGGCCTAAGTGTTCAAGTCAAAATGTTGAAGAACTTGCTTACTTTGACTGCATCCAGAATATAGCCATTCGCAACTGGATGATCACTCAGGTTGGATAGTCCCTCTCTCACAAGGCCTAGCAGCCAACAAGATGCTTACTCAGGAACAAGTCTCTGCCACAGACGTTGTTGTAGAACGTACAAGATAATGTCTCTGCCACAGACGTTGTTGTAGAACACGCAGGGAAACTAAGCTTGAAAACACTTGTAGGTTACCTGGATCTTTCAGCTTGCTTGGCGATATCCACAAGACCAGATTCACTTTGGTACTTCAGCCCTTCCAGGCTCTTACTAAGAAACCAACCCGTAAGTGGTGTTCTTCTGAAGAGTCCTCCCCTGGAATGCTTGAAGTCACTGGGTCTCTCCTGAACCAGAGACGGCACCCAACCACCTCAGAATCCTTCATTTTGTTTCTTTGCTTCGGGCTACCCAGCCCCGAGACATTAAAGTCGAGTGGATCAGCACCCCAGGCCATAGTCTTCCTGGGGGCTGGTCAGGAGGAGCAGGACCATGAAGTCAGTACATCATTCTGGACTGGAACCCCAAACCACGTGACATCCGCATCTTAAATACCCTCTCCCAGAAAGCACAGTGAGAGCGCCACCACTCCCACTGGGCAGGCTCCGAGAGAGAGTAACTTAAACACCTAACCAGACCATAGTTCCATGCCTGCCAGAAGAGACAGTGCCCCCTAAGGCCAGGCTGAACATCTTACAGTCCAGTCAGACTGATGCTGAAGTCTAATTTAGACAATTGAACCCAAACCAAACTGCAGTTTAGGCAAAACTTTAAAGCCGCGTACACACGGGCGGACTGTATGGCCTACTTAGTCCGTCGAAACACATTTCAGCGGACAGTCCGCTCGTGTGTGGGCTTCAGCTGACTTTTTCAGCGTGCAGTCTGGCGTACTAAGTATTTCGGATTTTTCTAAATACTGTCCGTCATACTTTGGTTTCAGCGGACAATCTGCTCGTCAGTAGGCTAGTTCGACGGACTAAGAATGGCGCATGCTCAGAAAGGATTTACACGGCGAAAGGTTGCATTGCTGTGTATTCGACTTCCTATTTCTAGTCCCGTCGTACGTGCTGTACACGTCATCGCGCAAGCTTTCGACGGACTGTTTGTGCATCCGTGTGTGGTCAAGTCCGTTCATTCGAAAGTAGGACGGACTGTGGGTCGGATTGTATGACGGACTAAGTAGGCCATACAGTCCGCCCGTGTGTACGCGGCTTAACTTTGTAAAAACAAATAGCGCGTGCTCTTCAGGAGCTGCCGCTACATATATACATATATACTTTATATATATATATATATATATATATATATATATATATATATACATATATATATATATCCCATGCAGACACATGCATTCCACCTTTGTAAGAATAATCAAGAGAAAGGTTTGTCTTATAAAAGGTACTCAGGGCTGTATGTAAGCAGCAAAACGTGTGAACGCTGATTGCGCAATTTGTACTTCCTCCCTTCCACCACTGTTATTAAAGTAGATGGTGGAAACCCGATCGCTAAAGACTAAAGTCTCATGTCTGAGGTCACCTGTTGATGTCATTTCAAAAGCCAGTTTTTAACCTTAAATACGCAACTTTAAAAAAAAAATGACCACTGGTGATCCTGCCATGTTCAGGCACTTCCTGTTATAGGGTGACCCTGTCTTCCAATTGTTCTCCTGTGTTCTCATCCTACACAGGTGCGGCCGACTGCCATCACCATCCAGTGACTTTAAACTTTAATATATTTTTAAATAATTTTCAGAATTTTTATACTTTTTACCTTGTAGAAAGAGGCCCTCCAGCTGTTGCGAAACTACAAGTCCCATCATGCCTCTGCGCCTGTGGGAGTCATGCTTCTAACTGTCAGCCTTGCAATGCCTCATGGGACTTGTAGTTTCGAAACAGCTGGAGGGCCACCAGTTTGAGACCCCCTGTCCTAGGGTGACAACCCTTTTTCTGTATGCTCCCTGGGAAAAGAAAGGCCACAGAAGACCATGTTAGGTCTTTAGGTCAAGGCTGTTGACCTCATTAGGCCATATTAGGTCAATGTCTTTGACCTCACAAGGCCATAATAAGTCAATGTCATTGAGCTCAGAAGGCCATTTAAAGTCGATGTCATTGACCTGAGAAGGCCATATTAGGTCAATGTAGTTGCCCTCAGAAGGCCATATTAGTCAATGTCATGCTCACAAAGCCATATTATGTCAATGTCATTGACCTCCAAATGCCATATTAGGTCAATGTTGTTGGCCTCAGAAGGCCATATGAAATCATTGACCTCAGAAGGTCATATTAGGTCAATGTCTTTGACCTCAGAAGGCCATGTTAAGTCAGTACCATTGATCTCCAAAGGCCATATTAGGCCACTGCCATTGACCTCCAAAGGCCATATTAGGTCAATGCCATTAACCTCAGAGGGCCATATTAGGTCATTACCAGTAACCTCCAAATGCCATATTACGTCAATGGCAGTAACCTAATTGGTTATGTGGCCATAGTAAGTCACTGATGTCACAGGCATCCCCATCCCTTTGTGCATGCGCACCTGCGGGGCATGGGATATCCCATCCACAGCTGATTGACCCAGGAATGGCAGCTTACTTTTCGGTTTGGCACAATCCAACTTTGGGCCGAAGCCAAGCTCCTCATCTCCATAGAAAATAATGAAGGTGTTTTGTAGTTTACTAAGGTGAGCTGGGCAGGGCTGGTACCACAGCATGAGATTTCAGTGCAGTAGAGGCACAGAGTGCACAGGAAGTTACAAGATCACTGTATTTCTGGCAGGATCAACAGGTATCTTTTTTGCACTTATCAAGCAGACATAACAAAAGGCTTTCAATGGTATATTTAACAAACCAAAAAAAGCAAATAAGAGAAGTTCAAAATTAGAATTTATATATACTTTTAATTCCCTACTGGGATTTTGCCTTATATAATGTACAGTATGTCTTTGCAGTACAAAGGCCTGAAATGATCTCTGTTTTGGAATTCTACCAGTGCAAATACAGACTAGCCCTTGACAAGATGCTGTGAAAGCTTTTATCTGATAGGCTGAGAACCTCTAGATAGTTTCAGAAATAGTACACTATCAGCAAGAAAACATGTGCCTTGAAATCAAACACATTCATGGCCAACGTCAGCCAAGGTAGTTCAGGTATGTCTTATAACAGTCTCTTTGCTTGTTGCCTGACCTGTTTTTATGGCAGACTAGGCAATTTTGTACCATTTGGTGTACTTGACAATCATCATCTTTCTTGTCCTTGCTATTGAGACCTGAATTTCTTAGTGAGTTTGTAGATAATTTACTATTTACGGTTTGAGGACACCTGACCATGACATTTACCATATGACTAAAGAATGTGGAATCCGCTCCAAATTATTGCAATTTACACAGTTGTGCACTTCCAACCTTGTGGTAACAGCTTAGGGAAAGGGAAAGCCATTTTTTATTCAAGCACAACCGTGCCATTGTGCACAAAGCCAGGTCTATGACATGGTTTTATGAGTTTGGTGTGGAGGAACTCAAGGGGCCTGCAAAGAGGCCTGACCTCAACCCTACTGAACGCCTTTGGGATGAATTAGAACATTGATCACGAGCAAGCAATCAACATCAGGGCCTCACAAATGGGCACAATTTTCCACCGTTTTCCACCGTGGAGGACCTTCCCAGAACAGTGTAAAGCTGTAAAAGCTTTAAAGAGAGGCCAACTCCTTACTTAAGCTCATGGTTTTGGAATGAGATGTCCTCCTAGAAGTGTGATGGTCAGGTGTCCACAAACCGTTGGCCTTATAGTGTAATATTTGGGGATTTCAGGACTTCATACAACATGGTTTGACTATACTACTGGTTTTGCCCTAGTATGTGTATGTATGCATGTGCAGTAGGAATCTTGGATGGTAAGTCCTTTGAGGGCAGGGATTGGTGTGAATGGACAACATATGAAGTAAATGGTCAACACTATATAAATACCATAAATAAATCCAAAGCTCATTTCAGGACCATCAGTGTGATGGTTCAAAGATCTGAAACCCACCTATACCCCCTCCAGCTATAATTGACAGCAGCTCATAGCAGGAGCCTCTCTGTCAATAAACCAGCTTCACATTACTTGCCTTGCAGTCTGGATGGCCTAGTGGAATCCAAACTTGTTTCCCAGCTGCCCTCGTGTTTTGTCCTCTATCAATCTTCCCAGTTTTATAGAAGAATGGAAAGAGTGGCCATAGTCACACACTTAGCTAATCTGGCATTGCACTGCCATGCTCACCATTTTGCTGATGCTCGCCTGCTGGTCCTGCACAGCCATCTTCCTCTTTTATGTTATTTGGGAGCTGGTTGTCTTTTCCTGGTTCTCACAGCTGACCATCTCATACACTGCAGTGTGCCATCAGGGGGTCTGCTGTAGGAACTTGGAAGAGATAGCCTGCCCCCTAATGATGTGCTACACAGCACATGCGCTGTAGATTATCCTGAGGCCTACTGGGATGAGACATAAGGATCCCAGGAGGCTGCGGGCAGTTGGAGGGACATCGTTCTAGCCTAGACTGGAATCCCACTGTGGATCAGTGGTTAGCACGTGTCTTGCAGCTTGCTCCCTGATGACACGCACGTGCAGTTGGCCATCAGGGGCCAACAGTAAGAACCAGGAAGCGACAGCCAGCCCCCTGATGTGCACCATAGGGCATGTGCTGTAAATTAGGCCAGGGCCTTTTGGGATGAGTATCCCAGGAGGCTGTTAGCAGCTGGATGGACATCATTCTAGCCTTGACTAAAATCCCACAATGGATCAATGGTTAGTACAAGTACCTTGTTGCTGGCCCCTGAATGTGTTGTAAATTAGGCCATGGTTTATTGGGATATGTGACATGAGTATCCCAAGAGGCTGTTGACAGCTGGATTAACATCATTCTAGCCTAACCAGAATCCCACAGTTAGCACATCTGCCTTTCAGCAACAGGGACCTTAGTTTGATGCCCAACCATGGCATCGAGTAAACCCCCCTCCCCCCTCACTGCACCGATCACCCTCACTCTTCACCATATGTTTCCCCTTGCTGCTCAGGCCCCCCTGTGTGCCCCCCACCCCTGCAGTGCTGCCAGCTTCCTGCCTTTCCTTCCTGCCGGGAGCTGCAAGCAGACAATAGGATCCTTCAGGACGGACAGTAGGGGAAGGGTCCAGTTAATATGTCATATTTATCAGCCCCTTCCTTTCTTCAATGAACATAATGAGTGATTGGTACTGATCACTCACTGTATTCATTCATAACTGAAGTATAGCAAACTATGCCTTTTTGGGTGGGGGGAGCTGTCAGGTTGGCTGTATGGGGCCCCGTGATTTCTAACAGCAGCCCTGCTAGTATAGATATGTGTGTATGTAATGCCTTGTATACACAGTCGGAAATTCCAACGGAAAAGGTCCGATCGGATTATATTGTCGAAATGTCCGATCGTCAGGGCCGTCTTTAGCGCAGGGCAAACGGAGCACTTGCCCTGGGCCCAATGTTTGTAGGGGGGCCCGCACTGCTGCCCGCGAATTGTCGCCCCAATGAAGGTTTTGCAGAGTGTGCAGAGGACACGGGAGGCTGTATTCCCGTGCTAGCCAGCTGAGAGGGGGCGGCGCCGGGAGCTCCACTGACGCTCTGACCCCGCCCCCTTGCAGCCTGTATGCTCGGAAACAGAGCGGCTGTAGTGAGAGCCAGTAATCGGAGTGGGAGCGTCAGTGGAGCTCCCGGCCCCGCCCCCTTTATACTGTCTGAGGAATACAGAGGTCTGGGGGAGGGGCTGGGAACTCCACTGATGCTCCCACTCCGATCACTGGCTCTCACTACAGCCGCTCTGTTCCGAGCATACAGGCTGCACAGGGGCGGGGTCAGAGCGTCAGTGGAGCTCCCGGCCCCGCCCCCTCTCAGCTGGCTAGCGCGGGAATACAGCCTCCCGTGTCCTCTGTGCACTCTGCAAAACCTTCATCGGGGCCCCAATTCACGGGTAACGGGCCCCCCTACAAAGCATCAGTGGAGCTCCCGGCTGTTGTAGTGAGATCAGAGAATGGAAGCCCAGCCCACATACCTCTAAATGTATGTAGTGAGTTTGGCTGGCCAGTTATGTCCTTGCACCCATAAAATGCCTGACTGCTTAAACCCTGAGCTGTGTTATTCAACTGTCAAGCTGTGCGTTGCTAAAAGTTCTCTGGCCATCATCTGTAGCATGTCCGCAGTCTCTGATTGTCTCCTGCAGTATGTCCGCAGTCTCTGATTGTCTCCTGCAGTATGTCCGCAGTCTCTAATTGTCTCCTGCCGTATGTCCGCAATCTCTGATTGTCTCCTGCAGTTTGTCCGCAGTCTCTGATTGTCTCCTGCAGTATGTCCGCAGTCTCTGATTGTCTCCTGCAGTATGTCCACAGTCTCTGATTGTCTCCTGCAGTATATCCGCAGTCTCTAATTGTCTCCTGCAGTATGTTTGCAGTCTTTGATTGTCTCCTGTAGTATGTCTGCAGTCTCTGATTGTCTCCTGCAGTATGTCCGCAGTTTCTTATTGTCTCCTGTAGTATGTCCGCAGTCTCTGATTGTTTCCTGCAGTATGTCTGCAGTCTCTGATTGTCTCCTGTAGTATGTCCGCAGTCTCTGATTGTCTCCTGCAGTATGTCCACAGTCTCTGATTGTCTCCTGCAGTATGTCCACAGTCTCTGATTGTCTCCTGCAGTATGTCCGCAGTCTCTGATTGTCTCCTGCAGTATGTCCGCAGTCTCTGATTGTCTCCTGCAGTATGTCCGCAGTCTCTTATTGTCTCCTGCAGTATGTCCACAGTCTCTTATTGTCTCCTGCAGTATGTCCGCAGTCTTTTATTGTCTCCTGTAGTATGTCCGCAGTCTCTGATTGTCTCCTGCAGTATGTCTGCAGTCTCTCATTGTCTCCTGCAGTATGTCTGCAGTCTCTAATTGTCTCCTGCAGTATGTCCGCAGTCTTTGATTGTCACCTGTAGTATGTCCGCAGTCTCTGGTTGTCTCCTGCAGTATGTCCGCAGTCTCTGATTATCTCCTGCAGTATGTCCGCAGTCTCTGATTGTCTCCTGCAGTATATCCGCAGTCTCTCATTGTCTCCTGCAGTATGTTTGCAGTCTTTGATTGTCTCCTGTAGTATGTATGCAGTCTCTGATTGTCTCCTGCAGTATGTCCGCAGTCTCTGATTGTCTCCTGCAGTATGTCCGCAGTTTCTTATTGTCTCCTGTAGTATGTCCGCAGTCTCTGATTGTTTCCTGCAGTATGTCTGCAGTCCCTGATTGTCTCCTGTAGTATGTCCGCAGTCTCTGATTGTCTCCTGCAGTATGTCCACAGTCTCTGATTGTCTCCTGCAGTATGTCCACAGTCTCTGATTGTCTCCTGCAGTATGTCCGCAGTCTCTGATTGTCTCCTGCAGTATGTCCGCAGTCTCTGATTGTCTCCTGCAGTATGTCCGCAGTCTTTTATTGTCTCCTGCAGTATGTCCACAGTCTCTTATTGTCTCCTGCAGTATGTCCGCAGTCTTTGATTGTCTCCTGTAGTATGTCCGCAGTCTCTGATTGTCTCCTGCAGTATGTCTGCAGTCTCTCATTGTCTCCTGCAGTATGTCTGCAGTCTCTAATTGTCTCCTGCAGTATGTCCGCAGTCTTTGATTGTCTCCTGTAGTATGTCCCCAGTCTCTGATTGTCTCCTGTAGTATGTCCGCAGTCTCTGATTGTCTCCTGCAGTATGTCCCCAGTCTTTGGTAATCTCCTGCACTATGTCTGCAGTCTCTAAACCTCTCCTGTAGTATGTCTGCACTCTCTGACACTCTCTGCTTTAATCTCTAGCAGCCAATCAGTAAGTGGTAATGATGTGTATTAACATATATCAACCAATCGGCAAGCAGAAATTATGTGATGTAACCTCTAGCAACCAGCCAGCGAGCAGTAAGGATAGGCTGTAACCTCTGGCAAACAATTGCAATCACTGTGTGATCTGCTGCAGTAAACTGATTTTGAGTCTACCTGCTATTTTTTGTATGTCTCAGAATGGAGGGGGGGCCCCAAGAAAATGTTTGCCCAGGGCCCAATCAAAATTAAACACGGCCCTGCCGATCGTCTATCAGACTTTTTCAGCAGGATCTCAAATTTTCAGACAAAAAATCTGATTGGACTTTTTCTGATCGTTTGTAGAAAATTCCGATCAGACAAAGTGCCACGCATGCTCAGATCAAATTATGAGACCAAAGCTATTGGCTACTAGCGTCAACGTAGTAATGAATGAACACCATCACGTTCCGAACGATCGGATTTTCCAACAACTTTGTCCAACCGTTTGTATGCAACACCAGTTTAGGAAAAAATGTGATGGATTTTGTGGTCAGAATGTCCGACCGTGTGTACAAGACATAAAAATGAGACCTTAGGCTGTAGGCTACTTGAGAGCCTCTACTCTTTTGATTGTGGTGGATTTTTCTTTCAAATCACATTCCTGTAAGTGCCAAGTTTCTTTGCTTATCATAGTATTTGTATCTGTTGACCTGCATCTTACAGCAGATTAAAAGTAAAAACATAACCGACTGCGCAGTGGTGAATGCGGGTCTATTTTCCCTACTATGTTGCAAAGGTGAAAAGAGTCCAATAGGGCCAATGGACCTGCATTCACCACTACGTGTTCGGTTATGCTATTGCTTTTAATCTTCCGTGAGATATGGGTCATCAGAGACAAATGTAAATAATGGTGTTGCCTGGATTTTAAGTTTGGCTCTGGTTCTTCTCTGACTCAATGTTTGCTATTTACGGAGAACCTGTAAGCTGGCTGAGACTTTTAAACAAAAGCTGTTTTTGTTTTATAAGCCCTTCAAGAACTGCTTGATCTGGAAGGTTCTCCACAGAGTACCCAGAGACTAGCATGCTGTGTACTCAAGGGCAGTCTAGTCTGTCTCCTTGATCTTTATGAAGAGCTGGCAGCTATTCTTTAAAGAGAACCTGTCACCAACTTAACCACTTCGCATCCAGGCCAATTCTGACATTTCTCTCCTACATGTAAAATTCATAATTTTTTTGCTAGAAAATTACATAGAACCCCCAAACATTATATATGTTTTTTTTAGCAAAGACCCTAGAGAATACAATGGCGGTTGTTCCAACTTTTTATCTCGCACTATATTTGCGCAGCAATTTTTCGAACATGTTTTTTTTTTAAATTTTCATGCTTTAAAAAAAAAAAAAGTTAGCCGAATTTTCATGCTTTAAAAAAAAAAAAGTTAGCCGAATTTTTTGCATAATATGATAGATAAAGATACGCCGAGTAAATAGATACCCAACATGTCATGCTTCAAAATTCCACGCGCTCGTGGAATGGTGCCAAACTTTGGTATTTAAAAATCCCCATAGACGACGATATTTTCTACTGGTTACATGTTTTGCGTTACAGAGGAGGTCTAGGGCTAGAATTATTGCTCTCGCTCTAACGTTCGCGGCGATACCTCACATGTGTGGTTTGCACACTGTTTTCATATGTGGGCGGGACTTACATATGCGTTTGCTTCTGCGTATGAACTCATGGGGACAGGGACGCTTTAATTATTTATTTATTTTTTTATTGTTAATTTTACTTTTTTTTTTTGTTTGACACTTAAAAATGTAAACATCCCTTGTAATAGGAATATGGCATGATCGAACCTATTTACAGTGAGATATGGGATCAATAAAACCCCACATCTCACCTCTAGGCTGGAAAGCCTAAAATCGAAAAAAAACTAAAAACGATCACGGCTTCCCAGCCGAGGTGGCACCGTTATTTTGAATGCAGAGGCCGGGCGTGACATCATAACATCGCGCCTGGCCTCCGAACGATCATAGAGACTCCGGGGACCATCTGGTCCGCCAGAAATCTCTATGTATCATCCAGGGCCCGGCGGACCCTGTGAGAGACTGACCGATGGAAGCGTGAGTCGGTAGAAGCACCGGAGGGCGGCGGGAGGGGACGTAATAACGATCAAGCGGCGGAACAGCCGCTATGATCATTCTTATGGTGCAGGGAATCGCCGGCTGAAAATGCCGATATCTGAATGATGTCTGTAACCTCAGGCATCATTCAGATATAACAACTGAAAGTTGAGGCCGTCCTTGGATGTCCACCCAGCGTGAAGTAGTTAAATTGCAAGCAGAACACCGAAAATTTTGTGGTCAGTGGAAACAATCCTCCTAACATTGGTGGTCAGTAGAAAGAATGTTTCTCACATTGATGGTCAGTGGGAAGAACTCTTCTTAAATTGGTGGTCAATGGGAAAAATGCTCCTTACATTGGTCATCAGTAGGAAAAATGTTCCTTACATTATTAGTCATTTGGAAGAATGCTTCTTACATTGGTGGTCAGTGAAAAGAAAGTCTCTTACATTGTTGGTCAGTGGGAAGAATGCTCCCTACGCTGGTAGTTTAGAATGCTCCTTACATTGTTAGTCAAAGAAAGAAATGCCCCTTACACAGGTCAGTGAGAATAATGTCTCATACAAGTACATTGGTGGTTGCCCTTTATAGGCAACCAAAAATGTCATTGGTATCAAGGCTCACATCAAACATTGCTGATTGCTCAAGAAGCCCATATAAACCTTTGCAGGAATCTAGGGTACCGCAGAAGCCTGGTTGAGAGTCATTTGAGTCTGAGCTGACAGCTCTGAGTTTGTGTCTGGATTGCCATCACATGTAAGATGGCAGCACCCAGCAGCAGTCTGAGAGCTTTTGAGAGTCTACACAAGGGAGGCGTTTGCAGATAAACCACATTTACATTAATTGTAAATATAAATATAATGTGGGAAGATTGTTGTTAAAATTATTGCTCTCCTAACACAGGGTCCCTTTAACCACTTGGGTACCGCGCTATTGCCGAATGACGGCATTAGCGCGGACCTAGATTTCCAGGACTACGTCTATTGACGTCGTCCTGGTTACGAGCGGCCTGCGCGCCCCCTGAGGGGCGCGCGCGGCGCGCTCTGTGATCGGCGAGTCCGTGAGACTCGCCTGATCACCGATCCGTGTAAGGGGTCGATCCCGACCCCTTATCACGTGATCAGCTGTCAGCCAATGACAGCTGATCATGTGATAGAACGGAGCCGGTAATCGGCTATTATTCCTCCTCGCGCTGACAGCGCGAGGAGAAAAAAAAAAAGCCGATCACGGCCAGCAATGAAAGGCACCACATGCCACCTGCCAGTGCCCACCTGCCTCCCGCAGTGCCATCCTGAAAAATAACAAAGTAAAAGTAAGTGCCCCCCGTCTGTGCCCATAATGCCCACAGTGCCACCCCACAGTGCCACCCACAGTGCCACCCACAGTGCCACCCACAGTGCCACCCCACAGTGCCAACCACAGTGCCACCCACAGTGCCACCCAATCTGCCTCAAAGGTGCTGCACCCCAGTGCCGCCCATCAGTGCCCAGCAGTGCCGCCCATCAGTGCCCAGCAGTGCCGCCCATCAGTGCCCAGCAGTGCCACCTATCAGAGCCACCTATCAGTGCCACCTATCAGTGCCCATCAGTCCCATCTATCTGTGGTACCTATCAGTGCCCATCCGTGCCACCCATCCGTGCCACTTATCCGTGCCACCCATCCGTGCCATCTTATCTGTACCCATCTTTGCCCATCAGTGCCGCCTTATCTGTGCCCATCGGTGCCGCCTTATCTGTGCCTATTAGTGCCGCCTTAACTATGCCTATCAGTGCCCACAAGTGCAGCCTATCAGTGCCCACCAATGCAGCCTATCAGTGCCCACCAATGCAGCCCATCAGTGCCCACCAATGCAGCCTATCAGTGCCGCCTTATCAGCGCACTTCAATGAAGGAGAAAAATGACCCGTTTGCAAAATTTTATAACAAACTATTAAAACATGATTTTTTTTTTTTTTGCATCTTTTTTTGTTTGTTTAGCAAAAAATAAAACTCCGAGCTGTAACTAAATACCACCAAAAGAAAGCTCTATTTGTGGGAAAAAAATGATAAAAATTTCATTTGGGTACAGTGTTGTATGCCCGCGCAATTGTCATTCAAAGTGCATCAGCGCTGAAAGCTGAAAATTGGTCTGGGACTGAGGGGGGTTTAAGTGCCCAGTAAGCAAGTGGTTAAAGTGTATGTAAACTTGAACAATGGACTTCTCTTATTTGTTACCTTTTGGTTTGTTCCCATTCATCCTAAGGTGTTCAGTAGTGTTCAGGTTGGGGCTCTGTGAAGGCCACTCGAGTTTCTCTAAACTAAGGTGGTGAAACTATGTCTTTATAGAGCTGGCTTTTACACAGGGGCACAGTCATGTTGGAACAGAAAAGGGCCTTCACCAAATGGTTATCACATTTTGGAAATGCTCAATTTTCTAGAACAGCCTTTCTCAACCTTTTTTAAGGAACCGTTGAAATTACTTTCAGGTCTCAGGGAAACCCTGCTAAAAATGACTATATCTACAACTCATGTTACTTTAGTGTGATGGTCAGTGGGAAGAATGCTCCTTACACTTGTGGTCATTGGGAAGTATTACACCCTTACAGATAGCTAACAAGATCAATGGTGTCAGTGGGAACTTATCGGAGTGACAGAAATTGCTTATTGCTCCAGGACCCCCAGCACCCCCTCCTCTGAAGGATCCCTAGGGTTCTATGGAACCCTGATTGAGAAATCCTGCTCTAGAATGTCTCTATGGAGCTGGTTTTGTGTGCCTGAACTCAATCATAAGTAGGGGCGTCTAAGTACATTTGAGTTTATAGTGTCCATAATTGTGTCTCAGTGAGCAATTTCTGACACCATCGATTGGTTTAGCTATCTGTAGGGGGTAAATTGTTCCCAGTGACCACAAGTATAAGGAGCATTGTTTCCACTGGCCATCACACTAATGTATCACAAGTTATATCATGTCTTGATGAGACCGGAGATTTATTTCAAGGGTTCCGCTGTGTTGAAAGGGTTGAGAAAGGCTGTTCTAGACAATTGAGTGTGTGGTAACAATTTAGTGAAGGCTCTATTCATTCTCAACATGACTGTGCCCCTGTATACAAAGCTAGCTCCATAAAGACATGACCACCATGGTGTGGAGGAACTTAAGAGTTCTTCACAAAACCCTGAGCTCAACCTTATTGAACACCTTTAGGATGAATGGGAACAAACTAAAAGGTAGCAAAAAAGAGAAGTTCATTGTTAGGGTTTACATACGCTTTAAAGAGACTCTGTCATGAAACCATTCATTCATCCTCTGTGTTGAAAAGGTTGAGAAAGTCTGCTGTAAGGGGTATAGGAAGCGGGTGGGTAATTCAACTTTCCAGTGGTCACAAGAAACTTTGATTAACATTTTTAAATGAAGCCATATAACTCCACCCTGACCTAATGGACAGCAACTGGTGGGACAAAAGTCTTGCTGGCTAGCTTTATCCCACAGAGACCCCGGTGGTGAGATTTCCTGCAGCATTTTGAGTCTATGACAGAGGCCCTCACCATCTTCTTTATTTAGGCTTCCCCTATAATAGAAGACTGTGAATACTTCTTTCCCACTGGGTTGAACGGAAAAAAAAAACTAGTGGTGTGTATCAAGTATTAGTCTCTAGATCTCAAGTCAAATCAAGTCAGCATTTCCTAATACTTTAAAAGGGAAGATTCTTTATTTTCAGGTAGCTAGCTGCTTCCAGTTCCAACCAAATCTTGGGAACAAACACTATTATCCAATGAAAGGCTAATCTCTGGTCATATAGTCCTTGTAATATACAACTGGCTGATATATGGAGCAGATTTATGGCAGACACATTTTATCATATCGGCATTTAGCAGATGACTGGCGGGCAAAGTTCACCAAAAGGCTTGTAAAATGAATGCCAAAGAACCTAGCAAACATGTTCCAACATCAAATGATGTTTATCGAGCTGCTCAACCTACAAAAGCACCTGTTTTAAAAAAAAGCCACAATTATAGTGAATTTATTTTCTGTACACTTTGACAATGTGATAAGATATGGACATCATATGTTACTTGCTATACTTGTCAAAATACATTGACTATAAAAATCACTGTGGGTTTCAACCTTCCCTTCGGTCTTGCACAGTTGTACAGGATCCTCTGCTCTACTGAAACCGCACATTGTGAGCTTCTCTCAATGACTCACTGTGAGCTTCTCAGCTCAATTCCTGCACCTTCAGACATCAGATCGCCCCAATTTTTGCAGCTTTACTCCTCAGATCACCCCAATTCCTGTACATTAACCTCTCCGATCATTTTAAATTTCTGCACCTTCACACTTCAGATCAGCCCAATTCCTGCAATGTCACACCTCAGATCACCCAATTCTTGTACCATCAGACCCCAGACTGCCCAAATTCTAGTACATTCTTAACTCAGATCATCCCCTATTGCTCTACCATCAGGCCACAGATCAGTTATAATTCCTGCACCTTCATATCTCAGATCGTCCCCAATACTTGCAACTTCACACCTCAGCTTACCCCAATTTGTGCATTTGTACACCTCAGCTCGAACAAATTCCTGCACCTTCACACCTCAGATCACCCCATTTTCTGGACCTTCATACCTCAGATTGCTCCCAATAGCTCTACCAACAGACCACAGATCAGTCCCAATTCCTGCACCATCAGACCTTGGATCGGCCCAAATTGCTCTACAATCAGTCCTCAGATCAACCCAAATGGCTCTATCATCAGACCAATCACTGCACCATTAGAAACAGGGTTTTACATTGTTATTTTTTTCCCCCAAGCTGGAAATTGTCCCCCAAATTTAACTTTGAAATTGAATTGAATTGAATTGAAATGTGTTTACTGAGTGAGAAGGAACATTTTTGTAAAGACAGAGAGGTATACGTTGGCGACAGAGAGGAAAACCGGTTTGCAAGAGGTTTTATAAAGGCCATCTACATCCAATAGGAACAATCATCCTTGAACAGAGGTGGGGACCTTCAATGCCATCTGTCACCCACATATGTCCTTTTAACATCTCTACGGTCTTTAGTTGACAACATTTGACAGCTTCAGCCATGTGTTGAACAGTGAACACCTGTCCCAGACTTTATGGAACAATGGTGGTTGGAATAAAAGTGTATCTGAAGTCAAACATCCAAGTTTAAAATATTGTAGCTTACCAATCCTTAGATGAGGTGGCTGCACTAGTTTATTTTTTTCCTCCAGGCAGTCCTTCCAATAACCCTTAGGCCGCGTACACACGGGCGGACTGTTCGCCCAACTTTGTCCGTCCAACAGTTTCGGCAAACAGTCCGCTCAAAATTAGCATGGACGGACATGGCCACACACGACGAACGAACAGTTTGCTGAAACCGTGCGCGATGACGTGAACGGCACGTACGACGGGACGAAAAATACGACGTTCTATACACTGCATTATAGCTTTCGGCGTGAAAATCCTTTCTGAGCATGCGCGCAACTTTGTTTGACGAACAAGCCTACACACGAGCGGGCTGTTCGCTGAAACAAGGTTTCAGCGGACAGTTTTTCGGAAATTCCGAAAAACCTTGTCCGTCCAACTGTCCGCTGAAACTGTCCGCTGAAAGCCCACACACGAGCGGACTGTCCGCCCAAACACTGTTCAGCGGACAAAGTTGGGCGAACAGTCCGCCCGTGTGTACGCGGCCTTACTGTTTATGGATGGCTATGCTTAATCCTCCATTGCATCTTTGGAGGTAGCCATGGTTGCCACCCAAGCTGGACTGCAAACTTGTCTTCTTCTTTCCTTTTTTATTGCACAGGAGTAATGGGATTAGTAGTAGTTTACAAAAGAAACATGGCAAAAACATCTCCAAAATGAGAGAACAAATCCACTTGGATGTGGCAAACTACTACTAGCTTAACTTTGAAAAAGTTGTGAGTTATTTCCATGAAGATGGTTAGAATTTGATAAAATGTTTAGTTTTGCAATCTAGTACCCTTAGCTATGCGAACTTAATAATCAATGAAAACCTATTTTCACAGGCAAGGTTGGAAATGGACAAATATCTCCTTGGTCAGATCCCTCCACACCATTTACTGTCAGAAAAGAAATACAGAAGGGAGAGTGCTTCGGTGGTGGATGAATATTTTGAGGCGGAAAAGGTTCCACAAGCTCCATACAGTGTGAATATAAACTTAATACTACCAGATACTTCTCACCTCCGTACTGGCCTGTACAGGCCTTCAAAGACTTTCACTGTGCTCCCACAGATCAAAACTGAACCAGGGACCGAATTCACCCAATCTTGCCCCGTTTCCTTGACGCAGACCCTGCCAGATTTCACCAGTGTCTTTAGCATGCCGCACGCAGTCCCGGCGAACAATATATTTATTAAGCAGGAGGCCCAACCAGAAGTGCCACTCACAACCAGCGAGACACCCCAAACTCATCTGTACCATATGTCTGTGGCAAATGATGCACTCAACTTGGTCCAAGCCAATGGAAGTACACCAGTGGTAAATGCAATTAACTGTACTACCGCGACCACCGCCAGTAGAAACCTTCCTACTTTTACCAATTCTACACGGCAACAACATGGAAAGCAGTTTCAGTGCTTAAGTCAGGATGGTGGCTTGGTTCCTGGGCATTTTTTTCAGGCTCCCTCTGTCACTTTACCACCTTCACCTCCCAATTCTCAACCTGGGAGCCCAGAAAATACACCAGACTTAATCAATAATATATCTCCCCCTCCGCCTTATGAAGCTACATTTGGACTGAAACTTGTGCAAGTACCACAACTCCAAACTGTGTCCCTTCCTCTGGGCTCTGTTCTAACACAAGGACAAGTTATTATGACAGTACCAAGATACAACCGGAGAAGTAATCCAGAACTGGAAAAGAGGAGAATACATCACTGTGATTACCAAGGTAAAATGTTTTTTTTTTTTTTATGAACCTTTTTTTTCTATTGACTTTGGTCAGCCAATCTCATTGAAAATACATAGCCATTAGGTTAACCATGGATGAAAGCATTGGGTTAGTGTGTAGGCCTGTGCTCCTGTGAAGTTCTGCTTGTAATAAGCATTTTGCTCCATACCATAACCCATCTTGGTTCTATTCCTATGTATAATATTCACTTTTCTGCAAAAAGTTGTGACTTTTTGGCAAAATTGATTAGAGTGAATTTAGGAAGGCAAATTAAAGGTGTTTTTTTTTTGGTCATTAAGGGTTCAGTTGGCTTGAAATGTCTTCTGATGGTCAGGGAAGTGCTTCTCAATTTAGACCTGATGTGTTAACCATACCCTAAACCTTAACCCAACTTTAGTCTTAAGGGCTCTTTTACACTTGCTTCAAAATGTGCCATTGGACACATTTTTTTAAAATGCTCTGAATGGTAATCAAAGCGCCTTACAATCTTGCTCACACATTGTGTTTTCTTTGCTTCACTTCAAAAATGATACCACGGGTCATTTTCTTGGTGCTTTAAAGCATCTCCAAAGCCTCCATAGAAGTCTATGACATGGAGGGGAGCAACTAGCAGACGACATGCACGTTGTGTAACAACATGAGAACCATATAGTGGACAGTAAGCAGGGACTGGAGAGATAGGACTGAGTGGAAGATGATCAGTGGAGCTGGGAGTCTGGAGCAGGAAGAACTAGCAGATGTCACATGTGGTGAGCAGCGTGGAAGTTAACAGGGACCAGAGAGAGAGGAAGATCAGCAAATAAGAGGATCAGCTGAGCTAGGGGTTAGTACTGAGCAAGGGATGAGCAGAGCTGGGGGTTACTGCTGAGTGGAGGATCAGGAAAGCTGGGGGTACTACTGAGTGGGGCATCAGCAGAGCTGGGGGTACTACTGAGCAGAGGATCTGCTGAATGAGGGTACCAAAATGCTGGTGATCTGCTGAACGAGAATACTAATAAGCTGGGGATCTACTAAATAAGGGTACTAATAAGTTGGGGATCTGCTGAACAGGACTACTAAGCCCCTGTACACACGGTCGGAGATTTCGACAACCAAATCCGTCGGATTTTCTCCGTCGGATCTTGTCCGAAACTGTTACATACACACGGTCGGACTAAGTTGTCGAAAAATCCGATCTTTCAGAACATGATGACGTAATTTCATTACGATGGGACTACATTCAGGCTAGTAGCCAATAGCTTTGATGTAGGAATTTGATCTGAGCATGCGTGGCACTTGGTCCGATCAAAATTCGCTACACATGATCGGAGTATGTCCGACCGGCCCAGTTGGTCGGGAAATATTTCCAACATGTTGGAAAATTGGGTCCGACGGATATTCCGACGGAATCAGTCCGATGCATACCACACACAGTCGGATTATCCGACGACACGGTCCGATAGGACACATTCCGACAGGTTCTCCGACCGTGTGTACAAGGGCTTATAAGCTTGGGATCTGCTGAGTTTTGAAGTACTACTGAGCCGGGTGTTCTACCTGGCCCCTTAAAAACCAATAGAAAATCAACACACACCGGGGCATTTGCTAAGCTTCATTAAAGCTACAAGAAAGCATCACTTGGTACCGCCGAAGCATGAAAAAGCACATCAAAAAAGCAAGTGGTCGGTTTAATGTGTGTTAAAGCCGAAGCAAGTATAAATGAGCCCTAGGGGTAACACTAACTCTTTGTTTATAAACAAAGTCATGTAAGAGCTGTGCCAGGGCTGACATAGTGACCACATGGCTTGGTTGATAAAGAAAGCCAAGTCACACAGCAGACCACTAGATTTAAGGAGGAAAGCTTTTCTATTTTTTTTACGTTAATGTTTCCACATGGTGAAATTAGAAGCGAATTACAACATTTTGGCAAGGGTGAAATCGTTTTTTTTACGGAAAAATCAAGTTGGCTAAAATTGTCCACTCATCTTTACTATTTCATCTCTATATTTAGTTGTTGAGCTGGATTTGCCCCTCAGGAAAATCCTATGAAAATGGAGAACCTTACATCCATACACTGTACCTATATACTTACACTATATGACCAAACGAATGTGAACACCCTTCAGAATGATTGAGTTCAGGTATTTCCAATGAAGGGTACCGGAAATACTACAGCCTAACATCAACTTCCTCGAGTGCCTCTAACAGGTCAGGATTTCTTTCACCGTGCAGAGGTGTTTTAAATCAATGTTCATGGCTTGGTGTTTATGCTAGCTATACTATCTAAGGGAAATTCCTAAAATATGACTTGTTGAGGGTACTTGAAACCTTTGTTTTAGACAACTGTGTACCTCCAACTTTGGTTGGTAATAGTTTGGTGAAGGTCCTTTTTTGGTCCAGCATGACTGTGATCCTGTGTACAAAGCCAAATCCATAATTACATGGCTAGATAAGTTTGGTGTGGAGGAACTGGATTTGTCTTTGGAAAACCCTGACCTCAACTCTACTGAACACCTTTGTAGGTAACCAGCTCCATAAAGACATGGTTAGACCAGTTTGGTGTAGAGGAAACCCTCAACCCTATTGAGCACCTTAATTGGAATGCAAACTGTGACCCAGGACTTCTCAACCAACGTCAGTACCTGACCTCACATTTTTTTGGGCTCTATGGGCAAAAATTCACATTCTCAGATGTGTAGAGGCCATTATGGCCATGGTTTTGGAATAGTATGTCCAACAAACTCATAGTCAATGATCAGGTGTCCACTAACCTTTGGTCATATAGTGTATCAATTATTTTTTGTTGTGACATGTCCTTCCTCTCTAACTCATCCAATCAGAGAACGTTTAGCATGCGTTGATAAAAAGCAAAGCATTCTCTGAATAGTGCACTCGAGAGGCGGGCGACCTCCTATGTTCAGGCTGTAGCAGGGCAGCCACTTGGCGTAGGACCCAGAACCTAGTAGAGATCTCGGAATTAGTGGTATTTACTACAATCATTTTCATCTTTTAGAGAAGGGGACTCCAAACAAAGGGCCAGTTTACCGTCACTTAGACATTTGGACTGTAGGCATTGGGAGTAGGTCCCAACGTCAGTGGGAATAAACAATGGTCCATCTTTGGTGTCAGTGGGAGGAATAGTGCCACATTGTTGGTGTTACTGGGCCCCATTCTTGGTATCATGGGGATAAATTCTGCCCCTTCATTGGTGTCAGTGGGGGGGGGGATTATGCCCCATTGTTGGTATTAGTGGATAAAAATTGTTCCCCAAGGGCCAGATAATGGCAAGCAAGGGGCTGCATCTGGCCCCAAGCCTGCAGTTTGGAGACCACTGTTCTAGAGCAGTCTTTCTCAACCTTTTCAACCCAGGGAACTTTCTGGGCTTGGAACCCCTAGTAAAAAAAACTATATCTACAACTCATGATACATTAGTGTGATGGTCAGTGGAAAGAATGCTTCTTACATTTGTGGTCATTGGGAAGAATTTCCCCCTTACAGATAGCTAAGAGGATCAATGGTGTCAGTGGAAACTTATCTGAGAGGCAGAACTTGCTCATTGCTCATGGAACAGCTAACAACCTCTGGAGGAACCTGAGGGCTCCAATGAACTCTAGGAACCCCTGGAGGAACCCTACGGCTACAAGAAACCCCTAGCAACCTCTGGAGAAACTCTAGGGCTCCAAGGAACCTCTGGAGGAACCCTAGGGCACCAAAGAACCGCTAAGAACCTCTGGAGGAGCCCTAGGGCTCTAAGGAACCCCTAGCAACCTCTGGAGGAACCTGAGGGCTCCAATGAACCCCTAGAAACTCCTGGAGGAACCCTATGGCTCCAAGGAACTCCTAGCAACCTCTGGAGAAACCCTAGGGCTCCAAGAAACCCATATCAACCTCTGGAGGAACCCTAAGGCTCTAAGGAACCCCTAGCAACCTCTGGAGGAACATGAGGGCTCCAATGAACCCCTAGCAACTCCTGGAGGAACCCTATGGCTCCAAGGAACCCCTAGCAACCTCTGGAGAAACCCTAGGGCTCCAAGGAACCCCTATCAACCTCTGGAGGAACCTTAGGGCTTCAAGGCACCCATAGCAAACTCTAGAGGAAACCTAGGGCTCCAAGGAACCCCTAGCAACCTCTGGTGAAACCTGAGAACTTCAAGGAACCCCTAGCAACCTCTGGAGGAACCCTAGGACTCCAGGCAACCGTTAGAAACCTTTGATGGAACCCCATGACTCCAAGGAACCCTTAGCAACCTCTGGAGGAACTCTAGGACTCCAGGCAACCATTAGCAACCTCTAATGGAACCCTATGACTCCAGGAAAAACCCTAGCAACCTCTGGAGGAACCCTATTGCTCTAAGGAACCCCTATCAACCTCTGGAGGAACCCTAGGCTTCAAAAGAACCCATATCAACCTCTGGATCAATCCTAGGGCTCCAAGGAACCCCTAGCAACCTCTGGTGGAACCCGAGGGATCCATGAAACCCTGGTGGAGAAACCTGATCTAGAGGGAACCCTCAGGTATAATGTATGTATAGAAACACTGGTCCAAGATGAAACATTGTAACTATGTATAAATACAAATACCTGGAATTTTTCTTTAATATATTTTACTATTCCAATCTTCAGAGAAAAATAAATGTGATCAAATTTGTATCATTATAGTGCATCTACACAAACGAAAAAAAAAAAGTAATAAATTGCAGCTTACCAGTAACTACCTTTTGGTGGCTGCCTTTGTTTTCTTTTTTTTTTTAGGCTCTTGCCACCTGATGATCCTGCCAGTAACACGCTTCCTGTCTTAAGGTGACAACGCTCAATGCACTGTATCTATAGAGGGAGCAGTGTTGTCACTCAAAGACAGGACTACAGATCACCTTCCTATCTTGTAGTCCTCAGAAATAGCTGTGAACAATGTAACTAATAAGAATGCAGAACGCACAGGAAGTTATCAGCTCATAAGATTTCTGGCAGGATCAACAGGTATTTTTTGGACATACTGAACAGATACAACGAAACGCTTTCAATAATATATTTAACAGATTAAAAGGGAGCCAATAAGGGAGGTTCATTGTAGGGATGCGCCGATATCGGTGCATACCGAGCAATTTCACGAGTATCAGCACTTGTGAAAAGTCACCTTTACTGATACTATGCAGTACCATTTTAGGTCAATACAAAATGAATGGGTGCAAATCGCACTGCAAAAAATTGCATGGGATAGAAAGGGCCATCTAGTGGGCGGTTTATTAAAAAGGTTTCAACTCTGCTCTACTGCAAAATCTGCATAGGTATCCCGGTCCCGCCGACGATAGCAAATCACGGCCGCTGAAGGTGCTCACAGGGCTGGAGAAGATATAGAGGCGGTCCTTCCCCAAGCTGACATCACTTCCGCTCTACACCCACAGGGTTCTGGAACTTCTCTGCGCCTCCAGCGACCATGATTTGGTATCATTGGTGGAACTGGAACACCTAAGGGTATTTTGCATTTGACCAGCTATGTACTTAAAGGGGTTGTAAAGTAAAATTTTTTATTTTTTTAAAATAACAAACATGTTATACTTACCTCCACTGTGCAGCTCGTTTTGCACAGAGTGGCCCCGAACCTGCTCTTCTGGGGTCCCTCGGCGGCTGTCTCTGCTTCCTCCTGCAGGTGCTTCTCACGTTAATGCGAGCTCCCTCGCATTGGTGAGAAGCACCTGCGGGCGCGCTCCCGTGATACAGCCGGCGGCTATAGCCGCTCGCTGTATCACAAGGCCCCGCCCCCTGGCGCGCTGCGTCATTGGATGTGATTGACAGCAGCGCGAGCCAATGGCTGCGCTGCTTTCAATCCATCCACTCCAGCCAATCAGCGCGGCCAGGCTGAGCGGCGAAGAGGACGGCGGGGGCGAGCGCGGGATTTTCGAGGGGTCAGGTAAGTAAAACGGGGGGACTGGGGGCGCCGGCAGTGTCAGATGTTTTTTCACCTTAATGCATAGAATGCATTAAGGTGAAAAAACATTTACCTTTACAACCCCTTTAATGTGAGTTCTAACATTTCTAATAAACCGCCCACTAGATGGCACTTTTCCTTTTCTATACACACACACGCACACACACAAGAACGGTGGGGGAAATCACATGTGATTCTTTACAGTGCGATTTGCGCCCATGTATTTTGTATGGACAAAAATCGCAAGTGACGGCAAGTACTTGACCGAAAGTATCAGTACTCGTCAATAAAAAACAAAACAAAAAAAACTGTATCGGTGCAACCCTAGTTAATTGTTAGGGGTTTTCATTTCCTTTAGATTAGGTTCACAATTTGCCCTTTTTTATAAATCGCGCCGCGCTGAAACGATTTGCTCTTTACCAGATGCACAGTGGCGCAGTTAACTGTTGCGCGTTTTGGTGCAGCGGCATTTTGAGAACGGCCTGTGACTTTGTTTACATGTTTCTCGTGCATTGAAATGAATGGGCTGCTCTATACCTGACGCGTGGGAACGCAATGCACGCACCAATGCACCTGTATGGTGTGAACCGAGCCTTAATCTACCCCCTCCTTTTTCCCAGGAGGGGCTCGACCAATAGAAATGCGATATCATGAAATATAGAGGAATACATCATCTTCAACATTTGTCTTGTTATGTACTAAATAAATAACACGATTGGGTTATTCACGTCTGCGCTTTTTTTTTCTCAGGTTGCACAAAAGTCTACACCAAGAGTTCACACCTCAAGGCACATCAGAGAACACACACAGGTAACTGACATGTTTCAGGTCTTTTTTTCTAGTCATGCACTCTTTTGCTATGGCGGTATTCTGATTGGTGTTATCCATGGTGCCTAATGCCATACAACAACACATACTGCCTCCCCTCCCCTCACACACAACCTGTAATTGGAGAGTGAAGAAGCAGCAATAGACCGATGAGGTCAGCTCTTTGCTCTCTCCTCCTACCAGCAAAGTTCTGGAAAAAGTATTCATACCCCTTGAAATTTTCCACATATTGTCATGTTACAACCAAAAACTTAAATGTTTTTCATTGGGATTGTATGTGATAGACCAGTGGTGGTGAACCTTGGCACCCCAGATGTTTTGGAACTACATTTCCCATGATGTTCAACTACACTGCAGAGTGCATGAGCATCATGGGAAATGTAGTTTCAAAACATCTGGGGTGCCAAGGTTCACCACCAGATAGACCAGGTGACTCTAAACTGCGGCCCTCCTGCTGTTCAGGAACTACAATACCCATCATGCCTGGTCCTGTCTCTGAATGGCAGAGTTTTACAATGCCTCATGGGACGTGTAGTTCCGCAACAATTGGAGGGCCCTAGTTTGGAGATCCCTGTGATAGACCATCACGAAGTGGCACATAATTGTGAAGTGGAAGGAAAATGATAAATGTTTTTCAACTTTTTTTTTTTTTATGTGAAATGTGTGGGGGGTACATTTGTATGGCGCCCCCCTGAGTCAATACTGTGTAGAACCGCCTTTTTCTGCAAAGCTGCAAGTCCTTTTGAGGGGGTCTCTACCAGCTTTGCACATCTAGAGAGTGACATTTCTGCTCATTCTTCTTTGCAAAATATCTCAAGCTCTGTCAGATTGGATGGAGAGCGTCTGTGAACAGCAATATTCAAGTCTTGCCACAGATTCTCAATTGGATTTAGGTCTGGACTTTGACTGGGCCATTCTAACATATGAATATGCTTTGATTAAACCATTCCACTGTAGATCTGGCTCTGTATGTTTAGGGTTGTAGTCCTGCTAGAAGGTGAACCTCTGCCCCAGTCTCAAGTCTTTTGAAGACTCTAATGCCACGTACACATGATCGGACTATCCGGCTGACTTAGTTCAGTGGACAAACCGCCGGACTTTGAAGCGGAGGTCTGCCGGACTTTCAGAATCAGCAGACCTGCACACACATGACCGGACTTTACCCTGGCCGTTGTTTGTCGGGGTCTGCGGGCGGGGGGCTTATCGGAATTCAGGAGCCCGCTTCAACAAGGTGAAAAAAAGTGTAAATAAAAAAACACAACACATGTTTTTAAAATAATTTATTGCACAGCTCCGGTGGTCTTCCGTCTTGGGGGGTCTTCTCGCCGGACTCCTCCACTATCTTCTGCTAGCTCTTTTACTAGCGGAGGAGCCCTGCTTTCTTCTTCGTCACCGCCGCCATCCGGGGGTCTTCTTCCGACTTCGGGGGTCTTGTCCCCCTCTTCAGTTCTTCTTGCCGGGCCACCGCTATCTTCTGCTAGCTCTTTTACTAGCGGTGGCCCGGTCTTCTGTCGCCACCTCTACTTCTGACTTCGGGGTTCTTGTCCCCCTCTTCGGTTCTTCTTGCCTGGCCACCGCTTTCTTCTTCCAGCTCTTTTACTAGCGGTGGCCCGGTCTTCTGTCGCTGTTGTCGCCACCTTCTCTTCTTCTTCCTTGAGATGTTGACTTGACGCTCTCTCTGGCCACAATGACAGGGACGCATTGTGTAGCGACTTATATAGGGGCAATGGGCCGGGTCACCGGGTGATGTCACATGGTGACCCCACCCCCTTATGATGTCACAGTCTGCTGGGTAGGGGTACATGGTACCCCAATACTCATACTCACTCATTCACTCCCGAATTCCGATAAGCCCCCCGCCTGCAGATCCCGACAACCAACGGCCAGGGTTGTCGGGAAGAGGCCCTTGTCCTCATCAACATGGGGACAAGGTGCTTTGGGGTGGGGGGGCCGCAGGGCCCCCCTTCCCCAAAGCACCCCCCCATGTTGAGGGCACAGGAGGGGGGGCACTCGCTCGTCCCCATCCCCTTTCCTGACCGGCCGGGCTGTGTGCTCAGATAAGGGTCTGATATGGACTTTGGGGGGACCCCGATTTTTGGTGTAGGGCTTCCCCTTTAAGTCCATACCAGGTGACGGGGCCAGCGAGGTGTCAATCTCACCGCCAAAGGCAGCGACATTGACTTCCTTCGCTAGTCCCGTCTACCTGGAGCCGCAATCAAAATGAACGGACTTTCTTCCGTGTGTGGGCAAGTCTGTTCATTTCAAAAGTCTGGCGGACAATTTTGAGTCAAAACTTCTTTCTAAGTCCACCAGACTTTTGGAAAGAAAAAGTCCGCCGGAGCCCACACGCGGCCAGATAGTCTGTATAGCCAGATCGTGTGTACGCGGCATAACAGGTTTTCTTCTAGAATTGCCCTGTATTTGGCTCCATCCATCTTCCCATCAACTCTGACCAGCTTCCCTGTCCCTGCTGAAGAAAAGCATCCCCACAACATGATGGTGCCACCATCATGTTTCACGGTGGGGATGGTGTGTTCAGGGTGATGTGCAGTGTTAGTTTTCCGGCACACATAGAATTTTACTTTTAGGCCAAAAAGTTAAAGCTTGGTCTCATCTGACCAGAGCACCTTCTTCCACATGTTTGCTGTGTCCCCCACATGGCTTCTCGAAAACTGCAAGCGAGTCTTCTTACGGCTTTCTTCCAACAATGTCTTTCTTCTTGTCACTCTTCCATAAAGGCCAGATTTGTGGAGAGCACAACTAAAGCGGACGTGGCGGACTGTCTGGCCAACTTAGTCCGTCAGACAATCCGACGGACAGTCCGTCATACTTTCGAATGAACGGACTTGCCCACACACGGCACTTTTTGAGCGGACTAATACGGCGGACTAAGTCCGCCATACTATCCGCCCTACTTTTGAAATGAACGGACTCGCCCACACACGTGGAGGAAAGTCCGCTCATTTCGAGCGCGTCTCCAGGTAGGCGGGGCCCGCGAAGGAGACGTCGCTGACCCCGCCGCCTGGTATGGACTTAAAGGGGAACCCCAACGACGAAAAAAATCGGCGTGGGGGTCCCCCCCAAGTCCACAACAGACCCTTGTCCGAGCACGCTACCCGGCCGGCCAGGAAAGGGGGGCGAGCGAGCGCCCCCCTCCTGAGCTGTACCAGGCCGTGTGACTTCAACATGGGGTGGTGCCTTGGGGAAGGGGGGGCCGCACGGCCCCCCCACCCCAAAGCACCTTGTCCCTATGTTGATGAGGACAAGGGCCTCTTCCCGACAACCCTGGCCGTTGGTTGTCGGGGTCTGCGGGCGGGGGGCTTATCGGAATCCGGGAGCCCCCTTTAATAAGGGGGCCCCCGGATACCGGCCCCCCACCCTATGTTAATGAGTATGGGGTACAATGTACCCCTACCCATTCACCTGTGAAAAAAAGTACAAAAAAAAACACAACACAGGGTTAAAATATTTTATTGCACAGCTCCGGGGGTCTTCCGTCTTCGGGGGTCTTCTCGCCGGACTCCTCCGCTATCTTCTTGTAGCTCTTTTGCTAGCGGAGGAGTCCGGCTTTCTTCCTCGCCGCCGGCCACTTCTCCCAACTTCGGGGGTCTTGTCCCCCTCTTCGGTTCTTCTTCCGGACCACCGCGCCTTCTTATAGCTCTTTTACAGGCGGTGGCCCGGTCTTCTGTCGCCGCCGTCGCATCGCCGCCGCCTTCCGTTCTTCTTCTTCTTCTTCTTCTCCAGGAGATGTTGCTTCAACGCTCTCTCCGGCCGGAATGCCAGGGACGCGCTCCGCTGCCACTTATATAGGGACAATGGGGCGGTGTCACATGGCTTTATGTCACATGGGCTGGTCACATGGGTTGATGTCACATGGGGACTATGACATCGTAAGGGGGCGGGGTCACCATGTGACCAACCCATGTGACATAAAGCCATATGACACCGCCCCATTGTCCCTATATAAGTGGCAGCGGAGCGCGTCCCTGGCATTCCGGCCGGAGAGAGCGTCGAGGCAACATCTCCTGGAGAAGAAGAAGAAGAAGAACGGAAGGCGGCGGCGACGGCGGCGACAGAAGACCGGGCCACCGCCTGTAAAAGAGCTATAAGAAGGCGCGGTGGCCCGGCAGAAGAACCGAAGAGGGGGACAAGACCCCCGAAGTCGGGAGAAGAGGCCGGCGGCGAGGAAGAAAGCCGGACTCCTCCGCTAGCAAAAGAGCTACAAGAAGATAGCGGAGGAGTCCGGCGAGAAGACCCCCGAAGACGGAAGACCCTCGGAGCTGTGCAATAAAATATTTTAACCCTGTGTTGTGTTTTTTTTGGTACTTTTATTTTACAGGTGAATGGGTAGGGGTACATTGTACCCCATACTCATTCACATAGGGTGGGGGGCCGGTATCCGGGGGCCCCCTTATTAAAGGGGGCTCCCGGATTCCGATAAGCCCCCCGCCCGCAGACCCCGACAACCAACGGCCAGGGTTGTCGGGAAGAGGCCCTTGTCCTCATCAACATGGGGACAAGGTGCTTTGGGGTGGGGGGGCCGCGCGGCCCCCCCTTCCCCAAGGCACCCCCCCACGCGGCCTGGTACGGCTCAGGAGGGGGGCGCTCGCTCGCCCCCCTTTCCTGGCCGGCCGGGTAGCGTGCTCGGACAAGGGTCTGTTGTGGACTTGGGGGGGACCCCCACGCCGATTTTTTTCGGCGTTGGGGTTCCCCTTTAAGTCCATACCAGGCGGCGGGGCCAGCGACGTCTCCGTCGCAGGCCCCGCCTACCTGGATACCCGCTCGAAATGAGCGGACTTTTCTCCGGGCGGGAAAAGTCCGCTCATTTCAAAAGTACGGCGGACTGGCACACACACGGGCGGATTGTCCGCCGAAATGCGAGTCCAGCGGACAGTATTTCCAACATTCCAAAATACTTAGTCCGCCAGACTGCACGTTGAAAAAGTCAGCTGAAGCCCACACACGAGCGGACTGTCCGCTGAAATGTGTTTCGGCGGACTAAGTAGGCCAGACAGTCCGCCCGTGTGTACGCGGCTTAATAGTTGTCCTGTGGACAGATTCTCCCACCTGAGCTGTGGATCTCTGCAGCTCCTCCAGAGTTACCATGGGCCTCTTGGCTCTTCTCTGATGAATGCTCTCCTTGCCCAGCCGGTCAGTTTAGGCGAACGGCCATGTCTTGGTAGGTTTGCAGTTGTGCCATACTCTTTCCATTTTTGGATGATGGATTGAACAGAGCTCCGTGAGATGTTCAAAGCTTGGGATATTTTTTTAAAACATAAACTTGCTTTAAAGTTCTCCACAGCTTTATCCCTGACCTGTCTGGTGTGTTCCTTGGCCTTCATGATGCAGTTTGTTCACTAAGATTCTCTAACAAACCTCTGAGGGCTTCACAGAACAGCTGTATTTATACCGAGATTAAATTACACACAGGTGGACTCTATTTACTAATTAGGTGACTTCTGAAGGCAATTGGTTCCTATAGATTTTAGTTTGGGGTATCAGAGTAAAGGGGGGCTGAATACAAATGCCCCCCACACTTTTTACATATTTATTTGTAAAAAAAAATGAAAACCATTTATAATTTTCCTTCCACTTCACAATTATGTGCCACTTTGTGTTGTTCTATGACATAAAATCCCAATAAAATACATTCACGTTTTTGGTTGTAACATGACAAAATGTGGAAAATGTCAAGGGGTATGAATACTTTTTCATTACACTGTATCCGTGGATAGAAGAAGTAGTTTAGCTGTAATGATTTTTAAATGTGTCTTTGGAGTTCAGCTTTGCTTTAATAACTTATTAGTGATGGCAGTAATGCTGAGACCTGATAAATAAAAATATGATAAAAGCATGGATGTAATATTAATATTAATAATAATAGTGATAATAATATTTATAAATGTAATATAAATATACTGTAAATAGAAATTATTCTAAATAATAATAAAATAATAATATAACTAAAAAAAATATGTTTTTTATTATTATGGATATTATTTTCCAAATAACATTTTTATTATTGTTTTTATTTTATTATTATTATTATTATTATTATTGCTTGCATTTGCAATACAATACACAATGCATATACAATGCAATACAATGCAGGACTACAGATCACCTTCCTATTTTCTTCTCTCCATAACATTATTTGGATATTATTTTCCAAATAACATTTTTATTATTGTTTTTATTATTATTATTATTGTTTGTATTTGCAATACAATATACAATACAACAATACACAAATTCAAAAGTATAGATCGTATCGTGCATCGATCCTTTGAGAGAGAGTTCTTGCACTATGCTCAAAAACAGTAGTAGTTACATATCTAGTGTTATCACTTCATGCATGTATCGCAGTTTGATTTAATAACATGTATTATGGATATTATTATTGTTGTTGTTATTATTAATAAATATACATTTACATTATATAAATAAATAAGAAATAAAATAATTATAATAATAATGATAATAATTATTTATGCATTATTATTATTTTATTTTGTAAATATTAATTATTAAAAATAAATAATAATAAAAATAATAATAATAATAATAATAAAAGAATAATAATAAATTGTAATCGTAATAGCAGCCAGTTATAGTAGAAATATCTATATCTTGCATTACCTACTTTTTTGTTTGTATTTTTGTAATTTTTTTCATTTGCATCATTGTCAACATAATTACAATTTCTCTTGTCAAGATTATACTGAAACATTAGACTTTTAATAATCAATAATAAAAAAAAATGCTGTAGACAAGGACAGATAAGTGTCTTGGCGGGGGAAGGGGGGGCGGGCGAGCGGTGTCGGTGATGCCCTATTGTTTGGGGTAGCCCTTGCGTGGTATTCCAAACAGAGTGCCAGGACCTGACACAATGGCGCTGTCCTGACACTAATTCAGTGCCCATTGTTTCCAGTCTGAGTCTGACCTTCTTACATGCTGGAAGACAATGGTTTGGCAGACCCCCGCTCTCCTTCTGGAAATAGAACATTCCATTCAATTAACTCTTTCAAAGTTTATTCAGCCAGAAGCGTAGCAGATTTGCAATCAATTCTAGCTAATGATAATTATAAATGAAATGACAACCTGTCACCACGTACAGCAACAGCATCATTTCTCATAAAAGCTCCACGTTTAATCAATAAAAAGCCAAGCATAAGCTCTACTACAGTGACTTTGCCTAGGCTGAGATAATGTCATCAGTTTGCTGCAGGCAGGAGAAAGCATTTCTCCTCAGTCTCCCTTTCTCCCAGTAATCAGACTGCAACTTTGCCTAAGCTCATGATGGCATCAGTCTGCTGCAGGCAGGGGGAGCCTTTCCTCAGCCTCCTTTCCGCTAGTAAGAAGACTGCAACATTGCAACCTTGCCTAGGGTCATGATGTCATCAGTCTGCTGCAGGCAGGAGAAAGCATTTCTCCTCAGTCTCCCTTTCTCCCAGTAATCAGACTGCAACTTTGCCTAGGCTCATGATGTCATCAGTCTGCTGCAGGCAGGGGGAGCCTTTCCTCAGCCTCCTTTCCGCTAGTAAGAAGACTGCAACATTGCACCCTTGCCTAGGCTCATGATGTCATCAGTCTGCTGCAGGCAGGAGAAAGCATTTCTCCTCAGTCTCCCCTTCTCCCAGTAATCAGACTGCAACTTTGCCTAGGCTCATGATGTCATCAGTCTGCTGCAGGCAGGGGGAGCCTTTCCTCAGCCTCCTTTCTGCTAGTAAGAAGACTGCAACATTGCAACCTTGTCTAGGCTCATGATGTGATCATTCTGCTGCAGGCAGGAGAAAGCATTTCTCCTCAGTCTCCCCTTCTCCCAGTAATCAGACTGCAACTTTGCCTAGGCTCATGATGTCATCAGTCTGCTGCAGGCAGGAGGAGCCTTTCCTCAGCCTCCTTTCCGCTAGTAAGCAGACTGCAACATTGCAACTTTGCCTAGGCTCATGATGTCATTAGTCTGCTGCAGGCAGGAGAGAGCATTTCCACAGTCTCTCCTTCTCCCAGTAATTAGACTGCAACTTTGCCTAGGCTGAGGCTCATGATGTCATCAGTCTGCTGTAGGCAGGGGAAAGCTTTTCCTCAGTCTCCCCTCTCCTAGTAAGCAGACTGCAACATTACAATGTTGCCTGGGCTCATGATGTCATCAGTTTGCTGCAGGCAGGAGAAAGCATATCCTCAGTATCCCTTTCTCCCTGTAATCAGACTGCAACTTTTCCTAGGCTCATGATGTAATCAGTCTGCTGCAGGCAGGGGGAAGCCTTTCCTCAGGCTCCCTTCTCCTAGTAAGCAGACTGCAACATTGCAACTTTGCCTAGGCTCATGATGTCATCAGTTTGCTGCAGGCAGGAGAAAGCATATCCTCAGTATCCCCTTCTCCCAGTAATCAGACTGCGACTTTGCCTAGGCTCATGATGTCATCAGTCTGCTGCAGGCAGGGGGAGCCTTTCCTTAGTCTCCCTTCCGCTAGTAAGCAGACTGCAACATTGCAACTTTGCCTAGGCTCATGATGTCATCAGTCTGCTGCAGGCAGGGTGTCAGAGAATCACCAGACTTCAACGTCGGCACTTCCCTGTGCGCCTGTGGGGAAGAGCGGCACAACGACGCACAAGGGTGCACGAATTAGTGGGTCCGCGCACACACAGTTCCACAGCATATGCGTGATACAATGCAATGTCGTACGCGCATGTGCACACCTGTGTACACAGCAATGGGCATTACCTAATTGGCCTGACAGGCCTATAAAAGGCATCAATGTGCTCTGTGTCTTTGCTGGTTTGTCTCCTCAGCTCACCTGTGTTCCTCTGCTTCCTGTTCACGTTTACCACTTCCTGTTGTGACCCGGATTGCCTGAAGACTACTCTGATTCTCTCCTGACCTGACCCCTGGCTTGTTTAACGGACTTCCTGCTCTTAGCCTTGCTGGCTCCCGGACTGATACCTGTGTTTGACCCTCGGCCTACCTCTGGAATATCTTCTGTCTTTTGCACTTAGCCTTGCTGGCTCCCAGACTGATACCTGTGTTTGACCCTCGGCCTTCACTTCAGGTGTTAGAACCCCTGCCGGGCATTCCCTTCTAACAAGTTCCAAGACCATCTGCATGGGCATCTCTTCCTTCTGCATACAAGTCACCTGCTGGAACCTGTGCCCCTCCGTGCCCTGTACCCACTGTTCCATCCTCAGGGGTACTGTGCACCCAGCTGCAAGGGAAGCCGCTCTCAGCACTTCGGTTCTGGTGAGTACGTGACACAGGGCGAAACCTTTCCTCAGTCTCCCTTCTCCTAGTAAGCAGACTGCAACATTGCAACTTTGCCTAGGCTCATGATGTCAACAGTCTGCCGCAGGCAGGAGAAAGCATATCCTCAGTCTCCCCTTCTCCCAGTAATCAGACTGCAACTTTACCTAGGCTCAAATGATGTCATCAGTCTGCTGCAGGCAAGGGGGAAGCCTTTCCTCTGTCTCCCCTCCCCTAGTAAACAGACTGCAACATTGCAACTTTGCCTAGGGTCAGATGATGTCATCAGTCTGCTGCAGGCAGCAGGAAGCATTTATTCAAGTCTCCTCTTCTCTAGACCACCAGTGTCTACCCTGGCCTCCAAAGCAGCTATTCAAGCACAGATTGTGCTTGAATAGCTGCATTCTCAGCTACACTAGCCAATAAATTACAGTTGAGACCCCAGAAGTGACATAATAGACATAGCGAGAGGGACGAGGGGAACAAATGTTCCCTGTGTTCCTCCTTTTCGAACTGTTTTTCCCAGTCCTGAGCTCCCCGGACAAATGGGGGAGCTCGGGAACCAGGGCCAGATTAAGAGCATCGTGGGCCTGGGGCTGAGGATTTCAGTGGGCCTTTTTATGGAAATAAATAAAATGAAGATACAAACTATTTTTTGTTAAAACAAATTAAATATTTGAATTACCATTAAAGTGCCAAAACAGAAATATTGAAAAAATATTAAACACACGAAGAAAGGGAGGGTCAAAAAGGCATGGAAAGCTAAAACACCAGCTGAAATCTATCAGTAATTGGAAAGCAATCCTGCCCCTTGTCAGTACAAATTAATATCAGCTGGTTCAGTTGAAACGGATGGCCTATAAAAAGGTGTCCCATTACCAAGGTGTCACACAAGAAACATCTCATGATGGGTAAAAGCAAAGAGCTCTCTCAACTCGACTAGTTTCTCCACACAGGAGCCTGTGTCTTGAAGCTTTCATTACCAACAACGGATTTTGTACCATGTATTAAACACATTTCAGTTAGTGGATTTAATACTTTTTCTCCCATGTCCTTCCATTTTATTACACAGAACTTCATTTCCGAACCAATTTGTTTTGGTTTCTTTGTATTTATGGATTGCACGGGTTGTTACTGAAAAATACTTTATTTTACCCTGCACAGTTCATATGGTTGCCATAAACACATTTTTTGACACATCACCTAGAATTAATGATGCACCGTCAGCATCAGTGCCAGTCTACACAATAACCCACCGCATTAGTACCAGTTTCTGCAATTATATCCACCCAGCATCAGTGCAAGTTTAGGAAATAATAACCCCCATCCTAACTAGCAATTTCCATACTAATAACCGAAAACATCAGTGCCAATTTACAGAACAACCAAAAGCATTCATATCAGTAGCAGCAATAATAACCCCCAGCATGACATAAGTGGCACTTTACATAGTAACAACCCACATCATTGGTGTCAGTAGCAGCAATAATAACCCCCAGCATCATAGATTAACATTCCCTCATATCCAATTATTTCCACTATTTATTTCCACAATGTATTTTTTTTAAATAGTGACAGTGAGTTGAGGGAGAAGATTCTCCTCTTGCTGGCACTAGATCCAGTGGATAGGGGAGATGCTGCAGTGGGAACATGTTACCTGTTCCCAAAGGTGAACTTCTCCTTTAACCACTTTCCTATGGGCACTTTCACCCCCTTCCTGCCCAGGCCAATTTTCAGCACTGTCACACTTTGACGACAATCGCTTCTTTATTCCACTGCTGTCAACATGAATCACTTCTGACAAGTTTTCCTGACACCAAGAAAAAAATGGTGACAGAAGTGATTCATGTTGACAGCAGAGGAATAAAGCAGTGGGCAGAAATGACACTTAGTGCTCTTAATTTACATATATACACAATATAGAGGGATATGCTTATTTCATATCTGAGGTTTACAACCACTTTAAGGCCCCATTAATACATGAGCTATTTGAAGCTCCACCAAAAGTGTTTTAACGCTCAACACTAGTATTGCCATTGTACTGAAGGGTGCCCATTCACATCTGAGTGTAGTACCACTTGAAGGCAGCAGCTCACAAAAGTAGATGAGCTTCTTCTAGATCAGAGTCGACTGCTTTTGCCCCGGTAGACTTTAATGGGAGGGTCTGAAAGGCATGTGTTTTTATCTGGTAACTTTCAATTGCCTAAAAAAAAAGCAAAAAAAAAGAAGCTAGAAACTCACTATTATGCGGCACTGATGGGTGGCACTGACACTCGTAGGTGACACTGATCTGCACTGATAGGAAGCACTGATGGTCACTGATGGGCGGCACTGATGAAATTCACTAATGGAGACTGATGGGCAGCACTGATAGGGCTCTGATAGGCGGCACTGACAGGC
Organism: Lithobates pipiens; assembly: GCF_037356315.1. NCBI lineage: Eukaryota > Metazoa > Chordata > Amphibia > Anura > Ranidae > Lithobates > Lithobates pipiens. The sequence goes on from NW_027507685.1 coordinate 92,877,595, forward strand.
AGCACTGATGGTCAATGATAGGTGGCACTGATAAGCTGCACTAATGTGCTCTGATAGGGGGCACTGACAAACAGAACTTATGGGCGCTGATAAGGTGGCACTGGTGAGATAGCACTATTATGCAGCACTGATGGGCACTTATAGGCAGCACTGATGGGTGGCACTGACACTGATAGGTGGCACTGATTATAGGCAGCACTGATGGTCAATGATAGGTGGCACTAATGAGCTGCACTGATGGCCACTGATGGGCAGCACGCATGGGCAGCACTGATAGGGCTCTGATAGGCGGCACTGACAGGCAGCACTGATGGTCAATGATAAATGGCACTGATGAACTGTACTAATGGGCACTGATGGGCAGCACTGATGGGCACTGATGGCAGCATTGATAGGGCTCTGATAGGCGGCACTGACAGGCAGCACTGATGATCAATGATAGGTGGCATTGCTGAACTGCACTAATGGGCACTGATGGGCAGCACTTATGGACACTAATGGGCAGTACTGATAGGGCTCTGATAGGCGGCACTGACAGGCAGCACTAATGGTCAATGATAGGCAGCACTGATGGTCAATGATAGGTGGCACTGATGAACTGTACTAATGGGCACTGATGGGCAGCACTGATGGGCACTGATGAAATGCACTGATGGGGCTCTGATAGGCAGCGCTGACAGGCAGCAGTGACGGTCAATGATAGGTGGCACTGATGAGCTGCACTAATAGGCTCTGATAGGCGGCACTGACAGACAGCACTTATGGGCACTGATAAGGTGGCACTGGTGAGGCAGCACTATTATGCGGCACTGATGGGCACTTATAGGCAGCACTGATGGGTGGCACTGACACTAATAGGTGGCACTGATGATCTGCAGTAATAGGTAGCACTGATGGTCAATGATAGGTGGCATTGATGATCTGCACTAATGGGCACTGATGGGCAGCACTCATGGGCACTAATTATGGGCACTGATGGGCAGCACTGATAGGGCTCTGATAGGCGGCACTGACAGGCAGCACTGATGGTCAATGATAGGTGGCACTGATGAGCTGCACTAATGGGCACTGATGGGCTCTGATAGGCGGCACTGACAGGAAGGGCGTATGGGCACTGACAAGGTGGCACTGATAGGCAGCGCTGATGAGCTGCACTGATAGGCAGCACTGATAGGTGGCACTGGCACTGATGATGAGCTGCACTAATGGGCAATGATAGATGGCACTGATGAGCTACACTGATAGGTGGCACTAGCATTGATTGTATGGCACTGGTGAGCTGCATTGATGGGCAGCACTGATAGGTGGCACTGATGAGCACCGATAGTTGGCACTGATGAGCTGCACTGATAGGTGGCACTGATAGAGGGCACTGGTTCTGATAGAGGGCATTGGCACTGATAGAGGGCACTGGTTCTGATAGGTGGCACTGACGAGATGCATTAAATGGGCACTGATGGGCTGCCTGCACAGTCACTGATGTGATGAGTTGCACTTATATAGCCACTCCTCCCCCCAAAAAATGTAAGTTAACCACTTCACTTCAGCCAGTACAATGTCACAAATAGAACCTATCTGCCTGAGTCTGCCATTGACTTCCCCAGCAGGCCAGCCCAGCGCCCATGGCTTACTTGTACTTAGTTGTGCTGTGCAGAAGCCTCCTTCTCCTTGCTTGCAGTACTGGCCCCGCACACAGCACTCTCCAGTCCTTTCCCAGTCAAGCCTCTCAGGACACCGGGGAAGGCCTCCGGTTGACGTCACGCCAGCCGGGATGTCAAGCTCCGACTACAGGATGCGAGCAGCAGAGCACGCTCAGCCTCAGCGGTACACTGGTATCGGCCACACTGTATGCAACGCCAGATGTATCCTTAATATATCACCGCAATTACAATTGAGCTGACTGATTATCATAGATATATGTGGCCTATAAATAATCCAGCTGCTTGCCAATGTCAACATATATAACGGCCGGGCTGTGATGATTGACTGATTGTATGTGTTTGGGCCTATAATATGATGGGGGCCTGGAGCTGCAGCTCCAAAGGCCCCTATGTTAATCCAGCCCTGTCGGGAACCACTGCGGGTCCTGTAAGACCCCCATATAACTGATTGGCTGGCTCTAGAGCCAGTACCATCCGCAGTAGCAGCCATCGGCCTTCTTTAGCCACATGCCGTTTATAAACATACTTTGGAAGACATAGGGGTTAAATGTGGCCTGTCAAGACAACATTTTCCACCGGCAGCTTAAAAGAGAAATTGTAAAGGAAAAACAATTATACTTTGTTGTCCAGTTGTTGCTGCGCAACAGAAAAAAAGTAAAGAAAAACACCTGTTTTTCTTCATGGTTCAGTTTGTAGGCCAAACAGAATAAAGGTAGTTTGATTGCAGTGTTTGAGAAAGAGAAAGGAGAAAGGGGTGGAAAAAAATAGAGAGGAACTGAGGAAAAGAAAGAAAAGTAAAAAGAAAAGAGAAAAGCAAACAAAGAAAAGAGAGAAGAGAAGAAAAGGAAAAGGGGGAAAAAAAGGAAGAAAAGAAAAGAGAAATGAAAAGGAAAAAAAAGTGGGAAAAAAAGAAAAAAGGAAAAAAAAAGAGAAAAGAAAAATAGATACAGTATAGATATATAAATAAATGAAGGGCCACTCTGTCCAGTTGCCACCAACCCCTCCCATTCTTCCAGAAAGCCAGAGGAGATGGAGGAACATCTGTTCCCTATCTTCTTTGTGACTATCAAATCCAGAAAAAAAAAGTGAACAGAAAAAAAGAAAAAAAAAAAAGAAAAGAAAAGAGAAAAGTGAAGAAAAGAAAAAAAGATGAAGAGAAAAAGAAAAGAAAAAAAAAAAAAAAAAAAGAAAAGAGAAAAAATAAGAAAAAGAGAGAAAAGAAAAATAAATAAATGAAGGCCACCCTGTCCCATTGCCACCAACCATTCCTCCAGTAAGTCAGAGGAGATGGAGGAACATCTGTTCCTCTATCTCCTTTGAGACTATCAAATCCAGAAAAAAAGGTAAGAAAAGAAAAAAAGAGGAGAAAAAAAAAGAAAAGACAAAAAAAAAGAAAAAAGAGAAGAGGGGAAAAAAGAAAGAAAGAGAAATGAAAAGGAAAAAAAAAAGAGAAGCGGAAAAAAGAAAAAAGAAAACAAATAAAAAAAGAGAAAACAAAAAAAAAGAGAAAACAAAATAAAAAATAGATACAGTATAGATATATAAATAAATGAAGAGCCACCCTGTCCCATTGCCACCAACCATTCCCATTCCTCCAGGAAGTCAGAGGAGATGGGGGAACAGATTTATATATCTATACTGTATCTATTTTTTCTTTTGTTTTCTCTTTTTTTTTGTTTTCTTTTTTCTTTTTTCCGCTTCTCTTTTTTTTTTTTTTCCTCATCTCTTTCTTTCTTTTTTTTCTCCTTCTCCTTTTTTTTTTTTTTTTTTTGTCTTTTCTATTTTCTTTTTTTTTCTCCTTCTCTTTTTTTCTTTTCTTACCTTTTTTTCTGGATTTGATAGTCTCAAAGGAGATAGGGGAACAGATTTTCCTCCATCTCCTTTGTTTTGAACCCGGAAGCGATGAGGATTTCATCATTTCTGGTTTCAGAGTTGTCATCCCGTGACTGTTACAGCCAGAGAAGCCGTTAACAAAGCACAATCTTTGCTTGGTTAGCTATTTCCGGGAGCAGCCTGGCATCTTTGGCTTCTTTCAGATGGAGCAGGTACCTGTTTTTGACAGGTACCCATTCCCACTTCCGGGTGATCTTGGCCCCAGACGAGTTTGACCCCCTCCTCCCTCCACTGGCGCGGGGCCATTCAGAAAGCTCAGCGCACGTCGCGCATGCACCGTAGGGAACCGACTGTGAGCCAGCAAGGCTTCACCGCTGTTTCCCTTACGAATAATGGCGGCGGCAGCATCTCAGAGCCGACCAGAAAAATCGACTGGGGGTGCCAATATCTCGGGATCCCTGGACAGGTAAGTATTTGTAGCTGATGACTTTTAATTTTTGGAAGGGGGGGGGGGGGGCTGGAGATCTGCTTTGGTATAGAAATGTTAATCAGGTATGAAAAAAAACATAGGGGACTGATAATAAATGTTTTCAAATGAGATTCACGCAACTTTCACCCAAGATTCATGTTTTTCTTGGATTCAGCTGCAAAATGTGTGAAAATGTTCATAAACAGACGTTCAAATTTTCCAGCACTGCTAAATTTGTCTCAAGCATCTACAGTGGGCATCAACCTGGTCATGAAAGGGTTGAAGAATACGGAGGGCTGTCCCAGATTTTCACTCTTGTGTTTTTCAGCATTTGTGAGTCACGCTGGGTGTGTCTGTTCAAATATTAGCAGAAAGAAGTAAATGAGAAAGAAAGAAAAAAAAGTATAAATTCCTGCATTCATCTTTCAAATATTTGTTTTTCCTGTCGTTTTAGTTTGCACGTACTCAGAAACCCGGGCAGAGTTTTTATTACATTGTAACTAGAGGCAAAAATTAGGAATAACAGTTCGGGTTTTTCTGAGCATCCCCCCCCATGACCATTATTTCTCCACTTCCTGTAAGAGGGTGACAACGCTGTGCAATTTCACTGCAGAGCAAACAGGGTTGTCGCTCTGTTGGCAGCTGTCATGTGCCTTACCCAGGTAGGAGGGTAGGTTGTCACCCTGTGCACATACTACTTGCTTTAGAGCCAAGGGTTGAGGGGTGGGGGGTCTGGAGTGGCATGGGAGGGCAAAATATAAGCAGATTCAACTTCAGCTTTAAACATCTGACTTTCTAAAGCTTGTAGGTAGGGTTGCCATCTGTCTGGGATTCACCCGGACAGTTTGGATTTGGAATTGTGCGTCCGGGTTTCAGACTGCCTGAAACCCAGACACATTATTCAGACGATGGCTTCCAGATGTATCTGGATGAGAGGTGCCAAGGGGTGAGTGGACTCACCATCCATCCCTGTCTGTGACTGAAGTCTCCTTCCTTCTCTCTCCTGCCTCCTGAGTGGGTACACTAAGGAAATTCAGGGTTCTCAGATCACCCCTTACATCAGAGTTCCCCTTTACACCAGAGGCCACAGTGTTCCCCCTTACATCAAAGTCCTCCCCATACATCAGAGTTCTCAGTGTTCCCCTTACATCGAAGTCCTCTCCGTACATCAGAGTTCTCAGTTGTCCCGCTTACATCAAAGTCCTCTCTATACATCACAGTTCTCAGTGTTCCCCCTTACATCAAAATCCTCTCCGTACATCAGAGTTCTCAGTGTTCCCCTTACATCAGTGTCCTCTCCATACATCACAGTTCTCAGTGTTCCCCCTTGAATCCGGGTTCCCAGAGCATACCTTAGAGCAGTGATGGCGAACCTTGGCACTCCAGATGTTTTGGAACTACATTTCCCATGATGCTCTACTACACTGCAGAGTGCATGAGCATCATGGGAAATGTAGTTCCAAAACATCTGGGGTGCCAAGGTTCGCCATCACTGCCTTAGAGTCTCCCTTACATCAGAGTCCGCAGAGTCCACCCTTTACAGTAAAAGGGAACTCTGTGAGTTCAGATGTAAAAGGGGGAACTCTGTGGATTCTGAAATAAAGGGGAACTCTTGTTATTATCGTCATATGATTAGAAATGTTATTTAATAGCAAAATATATGTATAGTTTATATTATAAAAAAAAAAAATCACTGTGCACTGCTAAAGTGTTCAGGTTTCACTTGAAGAAAAGGTGACAACCAAACTTGTAGGGTTCCCGGAGATATCACTTATCACATGCTGCAAGTGACATATCGGTCATCTGATAATGTGATAAGATAAAACGGCTTAGAAAAAGGTTTCTGTGTTATTAATTTTCTTTCCTTGTAAAGTTGGCACTCCGTTCACGAGGCTTTACATTATCTAGAAAAGTTAAATCTTGGGGACAGACCTTATACCCCGGGGACTGAATGAAAACTCCAGTCAGTAGTATTTCCTGCCAGCAGAGGTCTCATGGTTGTTATATGACTCAGATCCTTCACATCATAGTCCCCCCTTTTACATCATAGTCCCCCCTTTTACATCATAGCCCCCCCTTTACACCAATATCCTCAGTACTCCTCCCTTAGTATCACGTCATCTTTACACCAATGTCCTTGGTTCCCTCTTCACATTACATCACAGCCCCCCCCCCCCTTTACATCAGTTTTCTCGGTCCTTCTTCACATCACAGTCACCCCTTTACATCAGTGCCCTCATATCCCCTCTTTACACCACAGCTCCCCCTTTACATCACAGTCCCCTCCCCTTACATCAGTGTTCTCAGTTCCTTCCTCACATCACAGTCCCCCCTTTATATTAGTGCCCTCAGCCTCACTTTACACCACAGTCCCCACTTTTACATCAGTATGCCCCCTTTACATCAGTGTCCTTAGTCCCCCCTCACATCACCCCCACCTTTTTACATAATAATTCCTCCTTTACATCAGTGTCTTCAGCTCCCCTTCACATCACAGCCTCCCCTTTTCCCCCTTTATATCATATTCATCCCTTCCTTTACAGCAATGTCCCCAGTCCCTGCTCCCTTTATGACATCACAGTCCCCTTTTTACATCAGTGTACTCAGTGCCTCCTTCACATCACAGCTCTCCCTTTACATCACAGCCCCCCCTTTACATCAGTGTCCTCAGTTCCTCCGTCACATCTCAGCTCCCCCTTTACATCAGTGTCCTCAGTTCCTCCGTTACATCACAGCTCCCCCTTTACATCAGTTTACTCAGTCCCCCCTTTACATCACAGTCCCCCTTTACATCAGTGTTCTCAGTTCCTCCTTCACATCACAGCTCCCCCTTTAAATCAGTGTCCTCATATTCCTCTTCCCTCCACATACCCCTAGCCTCCCCTTCCCTCCCTTTACAGCATAATCATCCCTTCCTTTACAGCAGTGTCCTCAGTCTCTGCTCCCTTTATGACATCACAGTCCTTCCTTTACATCAGTGTCCTCCTTTACATCATAATCCCCCCTTTACATCAGTGTCCTCATATTGCCTTTTACATCATAATCCCCCCCCCCCCCCCTTATATCAGTGTCCTCATATCCCCTTTTAAATCAGTGTCCTCAGCCTACCCTCCCCTCCCTTTACTTCATAATTATCCCTTCCTTTTCAGCAGTGTCCTCAGGCCCCCCTCCACATCACAGCCCCCTCTTCACATCATAGTCTCCCTTTCTTTTACTTTAGTGTTCTCAGTCCCCCTTCACATCACAGCACCCCTTTACATTACAGTCCCCTTCCCTTTACATCAGTGTCTTCAATCCCCTTCGTTTCACAGGCCCCCTTTTACATCTGTAAGCCGGCCATAGACTGAGCAATTTTCTTTCCTGCAACCATGGGTTGCAGGGAAAGAAAATAGCTTAATTCCCCAATCAACACAGTCAGTGATGACAGGGGATTCCCTCCCACAGAGCCATTGTGTTCAGAGGCATTGTGAACACAGTGATTATTGCTAGCGGCTTTAACGGCAGCTGGCAAGAATCACATATAAAATCGAGCAGGATGGTTGTACCAAAGTTGATTGATCAGGGTATCAGTGCAGCGCCCCTGGCTCCCAAGGGGAGTGTGTGGTGTCAGTGCAGCCCCCGGTACCAAATTGAACAAGGTGCTAAACATCACAGATCTAGAAGGGCCTACCAATGCCCCATCCTGATATACCAAATAATATGAAAAGAAAATTTTACTCCTCTAGGGAGAGGACTTTAACATGGGCAGGTGGCCATACAAAAATATACAAAATTAGATTAGAGTGACAATACGGAATGTAATAATATAGAAAAATTTTAATTGACAATATTAGATACAATAGAAATAACATGTGTTTACAGACATCGAATAATAATTGTACATATCCTGTTATACTGTGTACTTCCCCGATCCAACTGTAAAAGAAAACCCTACAGTGGACAGAGGGCAACAAACCCAACGCGTTTTGAGATCTTAAATCAATAAACTCTCTTCATCAGGGGTATACAAAAATTGCGTCACACAAAGAACAGGAAATCTATAAGCCCCCGGTAGGGAGGGAGGTGCTTGTTTGTTGCCCCCCCCCCAAAAGAAAAATCCACCTGCCGCCACTGACCAATTGGATGCTAGAGATTACTGCACTTCCTTACCACTGACTGGTTGGTTACTAGAAGTTACTGTACATCATTATCGCTCATCGATTGGATGCTAGAGGTTACTGACATCATAACACTCACACATTGGTTGCTAGAGGTTACATTACCACTCACTGATTGCCTGTAACAGTGTCCTCCTCTCCAAACAGTTCTAGTCCTGCTGCTGCTTTAATTTAATTTACTATTACTATTTTCTATTTAATATTAATTTACCTCCCGCTGCTGACAAGAGAGGGATGAGGGAAAATAATGCACACAGCCCTCTCTGTGTGTTTGATCTCCACACTGCTGAATAGAGAAGGGGGAAGGCAGTGACGTCGTGGGGGGGGGGGGCTGAGGGGGGCCAGAGCCCCGAGTGGGCCCTCAAAAAGCCCCGGGTCTCGAACCCGAGTGGGGAGCGATCTGACTCTAAGCCCGGCCGAGTGACATAGCAGCAGCTCCTGCCTTCTGGAGCCTGCAGTGCCTATGATGGACGTCCCACTGGTCCAATGCTGGGACTGCAGGATGTGTGATTTCCATCATAGGCGCTGCAGGCTCCAGAAGGCTGGAATTACAATGCGGCCACATCACTATGAGAAGATCCCCACTCGACACTCGGGCAGGTGGCTCTCCTCTTCTGGCTCTGGCTGCCTGCTGTCTACTGTGATGATGATGATTGCGCCGCACACTATGGCTGAGCTGAAGGAGGAGGTCACCTGAAGTCTGGTCAGGTAGGTCAGTGTAGGTCAGGTAGGCCAGTGTAGTTCAGTGTGGGTCAGGTAGGTCAGTGTGGTTCAGATACGTCAGTGTAATGGTCAATGTGGATCAGTTAGGTCAGTGTAATGGTCAGTGTGGGGCAGGTTGGCCAGTGTGTGTCAGTGTATGTCAGGTAGGTCAGTGTGGGACAGGTAGGTCAGTGTAAGGATCAGTGTGGGTCAGGTAGGTCAATGTAATGGTCAGTGTGGGTCGTATGGGTCAGGTAGGTCAGTGTAATGGTCAGTGTGGGGCAGGTTGGCCAGTGTGTGTCAGTGTATGTCAGGTAGGTCAGTGTGGACCAGGTAGGTCAGTGTAAGGATCAGTGTGGGTCAGGTAGGTCAATGTAATGGTCAGTGTGGGTCGTGTGGGTGAGGTGGGTCAGTGTAATGGTCAGTGTGGGGCAGGTAGGCCAGTGTGTGTCAGGTAGGTCAGTGTGGGTCAGGTAGGTCAGTGTAAGGATCAGTGTGGGTCAGGTAGGTCAATGTAATGGTCAGTGTACGTCAGGTCGGTCAGTGTGGGTCAGGTAGGTCAGTGTAAGGATCAGTGTGGGTCAGTTAAGTCAATGTAATGGTCAGTGTGGGGCAGGTAGGTCAGTGTGTCAGATAGGTGAGTTTAGTGGTCAGCATTGATGGGCAATCGTAAGCCAGGTAGCAGCCAGCAAGTGAGCTTACCCCCTCCACACAACCCCATCACCCTGGTCTTTTTGCCACCTAGCAGTGCCCCTGGGGGGAAGGCGAGTGGGGGAACACAGATAGCCCTGGGCTAGCAGGGAGAGATCGGCTGCACCTGCTACACCTGGAACAATATTTGCGGCCAGCGTGGGCTCAAGGGGCAGCAACCTTGGGCCCCACAACAATGACTGGTCCCAGGGCAGCTGCCCCTTATGCCCCGCCTTAAAGACGGCCCCGGCAGGGGGTAAGAATTGTTCAAGGAGGGCAAATTTGGTGAGATGTGCTAGGGAGTGGGGATTTGGAGGGATTTGTGTTGGGAGGAGGGAAGAAGACTTGTTATAGGAGGGGGGGATTTAGGGGTTTTACGCTATAAATGTAATATAGTAGGGGGGGAATATATTTTTTGGGGTGGAGGATTTGTGCTAGTATGGATAATGGGGGGGAGGGGTATTTCTGTATTTGTGTTTGGAGAGGAGATTTGTGGGAGGAGGGGGATATTTGTGCTAGGATGGGGGATTAGAGGAGGGGAATTTGTGTTGAAAGAGGGGATTGTGAGTGGGGATAACGGATTTGTGCTGGAGGGGGGGTTTGGGGGGGTTGCACATGGAGAGAGAGAGGATTTGGGGAGGCTTGTACTAGAGGCATTGGGAATTTTTGTGGGGGGATTTTCGCTTACACATAATACTCATACATCTTGGTGGGTGGGGGGCGCACAATTTGGTATGTTCGCCCTGGGCTCTAGATGACCTTGTCCCAGCACTGCCTACAACAAGCTTTGAAATAAAATGATTGCAAAAAAAACTTCCAGAATCATAGATAACATCTAAAAATCTTGATTAGGAAAAGTTATGGGAAGGTAAGATTCCAGTACACAAGAATTTTTATTGGAGTTTGGTATGCAAGTTGTAAAAGAATGTTTACTGGGATGGAGAATGATTCTGTTATCAATAAAGTGTCGGATAGAGATGTGGAAATACGCTCATCCATAGTTCTAGAACAGGACTGCTCACATCTATCAAACATAAAGTGATATTGAACACACGCTGTTTAATTTACATTATTCTTTCTATTTCTGTATATACAGTGGTGTGAAAAAGTGTTTGCCCCCTTCCTCATTTCCTGTTCCTTTGCATGTTTGTCACACTTAAGTGTTTCGGAACATCAAACCAGTTTAAACAATAGTCAAGGACAACACAAGTAAACAAAAAATGCAATTTGTAAATGAAGGTGTTTATTATTAAAGGTGAAAAAAAATCCAAACCATCATGGCCCTGTGTGAAAAAGTGATTGCCCCCTAAACCTAATAACTGGTTGGGCCACCCTTAGCAGCAACAACTGCAACCAAGCGTTTGCGATAACGTGCAATGAGGCTTTTACAGCGTCCTGGAGGAATTTTGGCCCACTCATCTTTGCAGAATTGTCCTAATTCAGTTACATTAGAGGGTTTTCGAGCATGAACGGCCTTTTTAAGGTCATACCACAACATCTCAATAGGATTCAGGTCAGGACTTTGGCTAGGCCACTCCAAAGTCTTCATTTTGTTTTTCTTCAGCCATTCGGTGGTGGACTTGCTGGTGTGTTTAGGATCATTGTCCTGCTGCAGAACCCAAGTTCGTTTCAGCTTGAGTACACGAACAGATGGTCGGACATTCTCCTTCAGGATCTCTTGGTAGACAGCAGAATTCATAGTTCCTTTTATCACGGCAAGTCTTCCAGGTCCTGAAGCAGCAAAACAGCCCCAGACCATCACACTACCACCACCATATTTTACTGTTGGTATAATGTTCTTTTTATGAAATGCAGTGTTCCTTCTACGCCAGATATACTTGGACACACACCTTCCAAAGAGTTCCACTTTTGTCTCATCGGTCCACAGAATGTTGTCCCAAAAGTCTTGGGGATCATCAAGATGTGTTGTGGAGAAATTGAGACGAGCTTTGATGTTCTTTTTGCTCAGCAGTGGCTTTCTCCTTGGAACTCTGCCATGCAGGCCATTTTTGCCCAGTCTTTTCCTGATGGTGGAGGCATGAACGCTGACCTTAACTGAGGCAAGTGAGGCCTGCAGTTCCTTGGACATTGTTGTGGGGTCTTTTGTGACCTCTTGGATGAGTCGTCGCTGCGCTCTTGGGGTAATTTTGGGCGGCCGGCCACTCCTGGGAAGGTTCACCACTGTTCCATGTCTTCGCCATTTGTGGATAATGGCTCTCACTTTGGTTCGCTGGATTCCCAAAGCTTTGGAAATGGCTTTATAACCCTTTCCAGACTGATAGATCTCAATTACTTTCTTTCTCAATTGTTCCTGAATTTCTTTGGGTCTCGGCATGATGTGTAGCTTTTAAGGATCTTCTGGTGGACCTTACTGTGTCAAGCAGCTCCTATTTAAGTGATGCCTTGATTGTGAACAGGTGTGGCAATAATCAGGCCTGGGTGTGGCTAGAGAAATTGAACTCAGGTGTGGACAACCACAGTTATAGTATGTTTTAACAAGGGGGGCAATCACTTTTTCACACAGGGCCATGATGGTTTGGATTTTTTTTCACCTTTAATAATAAACACCTTCATTTACAAATTGCATTTTGTGTTTACTTGTGTTGTCCTTGACTATTGTTTAAATTGGTTTGATGTTCCGAAACACTTAAGTGTGACAAACATGCAAAGGAACAGGAAATGAGGAAGGGGGCAAACACTTTTTCACACCACTGTAGATGATGGCACTGTAAATATTTTAATAAAAAAAAAAATGTAAGTACCTTTTTCCTAATCGATATACAGCTGTCACTTGACCCAACTCTCTCCCAGCCTGTCTGCAGGGAAACATAAGCAGGAGGAGCTTCTAGTCCTCTGCTGCTGGTCACATGTTCAAAAAATTGAAATAAAATAAAACAGCCTTTGATATACAGAGTAAAAATGAATAAATAACATCAATATACTGTTTTAAATTGGCATACAATATACATAGTTAGTAAGGTTGAATAAAGACACTCTAATTCATCCTAAAGGTGTTCTGTCGGGTTGAGGTCGGGACTCTGTGCAGGCCAGTCAAATTCCTCCACCCAAAACTCGCTCCTCCACATCTTTATGGACCTTTCTTTGTGCACTGGTGCACAGTCATGTTGGAACAGGAGGTGGCCATCCCCAAACTGTTCCCACAAAGTTGGGAGCATGAAATTGTCCAAAATGTCTTGGTATGCTAAAGCCTTAAGAGTTCCCTTCACTGGAACTAAGGGGGCCAAGCCCAACCCCTGAAAAACAACCCCAGCCCATCCCATAATCCTCCCTCCACTAAATGATTTGGACCAGTGCACAAAGCAAGCTCCATAAAGACATGGATGAGTGAGTTTGGGGTGGAGAAACTTGACTGGCCTGCACAGAGTTCTGTCCTCAACCCAATAGAACACCTTTTGGGTGGATTAGAGTTGAGACTGCGAGCCAGGCCTTCTTATCCAATATCAGTGCCTGACCTTACAAATGCTCTTCTGGAAGAATGGTGAAATATTCCCATATACACACTCCTAAACCTTGTAGACAACCTTCCCAGAAGCTGTTATAGCTGCAAACTGTGGACCAAATCAATATTGAACCATACAGACTAAGACTGGGATGCCATTAAAGTTCATATGCGAGTAAAGGCAGGTGTCCCAATACTTTTGGTAAATATATATATATATATGAGAAATCCAACAGGTAGGAGGCATGTGTGGGGTCCCCGTTACCCCGTTATACCATGATGAGCAATGCATACATAAACAGGAATTGATGGATTGATGGGTCAATGTAATGGTTTTTTTTTTTTTTTTTTTTTTTTTTTTTTTTTATTGTTGTGTTACATCCTTTGTATTTATATCTTGATTGTTTCACTTTCCCGTGTATCAGGGCAATTGTACAGATATCTTTTCTTTTCTTTTTCTTGTTGCATTAACACAGTGATTCTCAACTAGGGTTCCTCCAGAGGTTGCTAGGGGTTCCTTCAGCATTGGGCAATTTCTGCCTCTCAGATAAGTTCCCACTGACACCATTGAACTTATTAGCTATAGGAGGTATAGTGATCACAAGTGTAAGGACCATTCTTCCCACTGACCATCTCACTAATGTATCATGAGTTGTAGACGTCTAATTTTTAGCAGGGTTTTCCCGAGCCCGGAGAACTATTTCAAGGGTTCCTCTGTGTTGAAAAGGTTGAGAAAGGCTGCATTAACATGTATGTGATAGAATTTGCTAAATAAGAATATAAGAAGAAAAAAAAAAAAACACCCTGAGTTTGCTTTAGAATAAATTACATTTATGTTTAAAAAAAAAAAAAAAAAAAGTTCATGTGTGTGTAAAGGCAGGTGTCCCAATACTTTTGGTAAAATATATATATAGCATATATATGGGAGAAATCAAATCTTTATTATTTTTGGGCAATAACATGTGTATTATAGGCTGTTTCACACCCTCTCCTGTGATGTAAGGGGAGAAATTCTGTGGACTGGACCTCCGTGAGTTTTAATTCAATACCCCTTTTGTGTAGAACAAGGGTAGGATGCCCTGGAAGAAGAGGAGCCAATGCTGATGTATCTTTGGCATGAATGTACCAAAAATGGAGTACAGGTTCTGGTCTACCAAAGCATCTCACTCCTGTTCCACATTGAATGACCAACAAACAACCCTACCTCTTAGGCCTTTGCGAAGAAGGGGTTTACCAATAACCTCAAGATATGACACCAACAAATGGAAATTTTTAAAACCTTTATATATGGCACCCACCTTCCAAAACATCTTACCTTTGAAGGGACCGACCATTCCGTGGTCTCTCCAAGAGCTAAACAACCGAGGAGCACCTTTTCCCACAAAGTCAGGTGCTACCTTACACATCTAACCTGATGCATTAACTACATGAGGAAGTGAAGGTGAGTAATTGCTGGGAAAGAACAGGAAGTCTGAGAGAAAGCAAATGATAGCGGTAATGAAATGCATAATTTTTTTTCTGCCTTAGTATAGCAATTATAGAAGGCTATTATTGTTTGCGTAATTGCAGTAATTGTACTAACTGTCAACATTTCATTATTCTGGCAGGTGAGAAGCCCTATAAATGTGCCTGGGAGGGATGTGACTGGCGGTTTGCCCGTTCTGACGAGCTCACAAGACACTACCGTAAACACACAGGCGCCAAACCCTTCAAGTGCGCAGCTTGCGGCCGATGCTTTTCCCGCTCGGACCACCTTGCCTTACATATGAAAAGGCATCAGAACTGAAAAAAAAAACACTTTCTAAGGAGTCAGTTTTATTGTAAATAAGGCCTAGAGCCATTTAACGGGAGTTCTAAAAGAACAATATGAATAAAGCAGAGCGAATAAACTTTGCAAGGTCCTCCACGTAAACCAAAAACACCCAAAGACGACTTTTATCATGGAATTACATCAATGCTTTTTTTTCTAAAAGCCAACGTTTATTAGAGGAAAACAATTCATTTGTCTACAATGACTTCCAGTTGACGCCATGCCTTTCATTGTATGGAGGCATTTTGAAAATGCTTTTAACGGTAATATCCCTAGAAACAAAACTCTGACCATCCAGACATCTTTTGAAATTTTTCCTCAATGGGAAACCGGTTGTAGTTAGAGAAATTCAGCAGCACTTGTTCTGCAATGTTGAAGACATTTCATTCCTCTTCCAAGTGTCTTTATCAATTCTAATCAAGACCGGGGCAAGGGGTGAAGGGCTGGGACAGGAAGGGCAGCTGCCCTGGGCACTGGGGTATCATGTGAGTTGGGGGACACCCAGGGACGGGACAAGGGGTGGGAAGAAGGGGACACTGCATGGATTGTAGGGATGGGGGAGCCACAAGTTCCTTCTACTATAAGGCTGAATGGAGTAGTGACAGCAGCATCGCTACTTCAGTCAGCCCAGCGCTTGAAGCAGCAAGGAGAGGAGAGAGCTGGGAGCAGGGGCAGGCTGTGTTTTCTCTCCTCCTCCTCATAAGCTCACACATAATGAAGGGGGGGTGCGCAATTTTGCCATCTATGCCCTGGGCACTGGATGATCTTTTCCGGGCACTAGGAGCACCGCTTAAAAAGTTCCTGCTGCTACAAGCTGACAGGAGTTGTGACAGCAGCATCACTACTCCTGTCTGCTTAGCATGAGAAGTGACCAATAGAATCAGGAGAGCAGAAGAGAGGTGGGAGGAGGTGCGAACTGTGCTCTCTCCCTCCTCCAGATCCTCCTCCTCCTCCTGCTACTGCAGTGCTACTGCATTGGGGACTATCAGATCAGTACTGTGCAGGGATTCTTTACCTGCCCTCATCTCCTCTCAGCAAAGAGATGATGGGGTCGGGTATAGAGACCCTGGGGGTCATAGATTTGTGCTGGGAGGGGGGATTTAAGCAGGGGGGATTTGTACTGGGAAGAAGGGGAATTTTTGTTTGGGAAAATTTTTGGCTTTCAATGGGAATATACTGTATGCTTAGGGGTTATCATGCAGATTAGTGCTTGATTTTTTTTTGGAGGTTTTTTTTTTTGGAGGGGGGGGGGGGGGGGCGGGTGGTTTTGCTGACATATAACGCTTGTACAGCTTGGGGGGGGGGGGGGGGCGCAGTTTGGCATCTTCACCCTGGGCTCTAGATAACCTTGTCCTGGTACAAATTCCAATGAGCTTGAATGAATGATAAAATGTCTTCAACATTATGGAACAAGTCCAATTGAATGTAACTAACTACTACTAGCTTTACTATGACCTGGATGAATATGAACCTTCACAAATTTGCTCAATGGATAAGAGCAATACCAAAAGTGGACTTCGGAAATCTGCAAGCCTATGTTGTACATGAACAGGTTGAAAGACAACAGTCACAGGTTTATTCTATTACACAGACAAAGCTTCTGTTGAGCAGTTTCCCCTTGCTGTAATAAATACCCTTACTGGTTTATAACTGGTGCTGGAACACACTGTAAAGTAGATTTAGATTTGGCATAAACCTTCATGGTGTGCTGTTAGAGATAATCAATGAAAATGGTGGCACATCTGAACTTGGGAACAGTTGGGTTGATGTGACTTCAACATAGCAAGCTGTAACTTAGTGTAACGAGAATCAACCCATGCATTGTCATATCAACTTGTGCGTTCAAAAGCCAAAAGGAGAACTGACTTGTACGAGTTTTCTATAGAGAGGAAGAAAACTTCTGTTTACCTCCATGCAAGACTGAAACTGACCTCATGTGCCTAACACGATCCATCTTTTTTTGTAAGTTGATGTAATAGGAGAACATTCATGGAAAGGAGCACATCTTCTGCACCATGAGCAAAAATGTTATGTAAGCTTCTTCATTTTTCATGACCAGTGTAGCTCAGATATTGCCAACTTCCTTCCCATATTAATTACCCCACTTACCCATACCCATCTTATCACTCTAAAATGAACCAGACCACACATGGATTTGGAGTTTTAAAGGCCATAGCAGCCATATTTTTATTTAATCAAAATGTAAATGTTTTAAATAACCTTTGTAACGGCAACTTTATTAACATCCAGCTTGTTGGTCTTTGACGGTACTCCCACTTAACCATTAACCACCAATACACTGCGGGACCTTTTTCCATACCAGGCCTCCAGCCGTTTTTCCAGCTCCGAGACAACCCCTTTCCCGCAGTGCAAAACATAACCATATTCCAGTCTCCCGTGCCACTGGAATACCCCAGAGAGGCCCATTCCACCGATGAGCCCCCCACCACTTTGATCACATCTGTTATCCACCACCATCAAAGACCAAGGAACCACCGCTACGAGCTGCTATAACGTCCTGCAAACCCAATGCACCTGAAATACAAAACACAAACACACAAAAAACGACAACAAAACCACAGGGAGGGCGGGTGGGAAAAACTGCCTCCTTCAGCTTCTCCTTCCGGACTGAACCCACATGGCCCCGCCACCTCCTTTATACTACTCCTCCCCCTCAACACTTCTTTCTCTCACTCCACCCCTTCTCCCTCTCTTCATTTACTTAACCCTTTAGTTGCCTAACTCCCACCTTGTCATGCCCGGCCCTACACTTCATTTCTTTTTTGTCTTTCATTCCGGGCCTCACTTGACCAGTGTAGCTCAGATATTGCCAACTTCCTTCCCATACTCATTACCCCACTTACCCATACCCATTTTATCACTCTAAAATGAACCAGACCACACATGGATTTGGAGTTTTAAAGGCCATAGCAGCCATATTTTTATTTAACCAAAATGTAAATATTTTTAAATAACCTTTGTAACGGCAACTTTATTAACATCCAGCTTGTTGGTCTTTGACGGTACTCCCACTTAACCATTAACCACCAATACACTGCGGGACCTTTTTCTATACCAGGCCTCCAGCCGTTTTTCCAGCTCTGAGACAATCCCTTTCCCGCAGTGCAAAACATAACCATATTCCAGTCTCCCGTTCCACTGGAATACCCCAGAGAGGCCCATTCCACCGATGAGCCCCCCACCACTTTGATCACATCTGTTATCCGCCACCATCAAAGACCAAGGAACTGCCACAGCCCGCAAGGGTAACCCCCTTACCCTTAAGGGCCCCTCCACACCCGCAGGGCACGCTGGATCCCCTTCTGCAGACCCAGTGCCCAAAGATCAATACCCATGGCCAACAAATGGACTCCATCCCCCCGCAGGTATAAACCAACATTAAGCTCCAATTCCATGTGTCTGACAATCAACCCCCCATTATGTGCCACGAACCTTCCAATCACCTTGTTTAACTTGATCCTTGTCTTATTCAAGCTTCGGACCGATCTTGCCAACCTCCAAGTGGTCCGAGCCACTATGTCGGACCACACTATGACCATGTCAAGAAAAGCCAGATGGAGAGTCAAAAAATCTGACTTAATGGCTGCAATCAGTTCCCAGCTGGACCGAACCCCAAGGTCATTACCCCCCACATGAAGGGCCAAAACATCAAGCGGCTGGTTTAACCGAGCATACCTGTGGACCTCTGGCACCACCCAACTCCAAACCATCCCAGGGATGCCCAGCAACCGGATTCTTGCCTCCCTCCGTGATATGCTTAATTGCCTCCCATCCGGTCTAACCTCCGTTCTCCGTGCCTCCCAAAAGACATATGAGTGTCCTAAAATCCAAACGAGGCGTGCTCTACCTCCATCTGAAATGACAGAAAGGACAACCACAGATGACACCGAACCATAATGTAGCAAAACAAGTAAATACCCCAATCTTCCCCACAGCAACTCTCCCTCCCATTTCACGTCAAAAACCCTTGGGTAACAGATGAGGATGGACGTACAAACAAAATCTCTTAGATTCCCAATGACCAATCCTTTTTACTGCAGCCTCATCCAACCCGCACCTGGCAGCCTCCGTGGCTGCCCCAATGCAGAAGGAATGTGAAGCAAAATTCTTAACACCCAATCCCGCCGCCTTAAGGGATTTTCTGAATACCACCCCAAACTGGAACCTAGATAAATAGGACCCATCCTCATGCATCAAAAAAGACCCACCCCTCTGAGGGCGGACCCCCAAGAACTCCCTTACCCCTTCCACCGGGCACTCCGGGGGCCCGACCAAAGGGAACAACTCCACCCCTTTTCCCTTCCCCTCCTGATCCATTTTTGATTTCCGTAACCACAACTCTATCCTGTCCTCCAGCAAACCCACATCTTGCCACAAAAAACCTCCCACCACCTTTTTAGATGGGCTCACCAACTCGCCCACCCTGAAGGCCCCCCGAAAAAAACGCCAGTGAAAATGCCGTGTGGAACAAAATCCTCTCGTAAGTCGATGAACACACCTGCCCTAAGCAAGCACAGATATCCAAAAGAGTGTAAAAGGAAACCGGCCTACGAGTATCCGGCTACCGATGACATTTTCTGTACCCTTTGATGGCCTGTTTAACCCAAAAATCCTTCGTGTAGTCTTGCCTACCCTGCAACTTAAACAAAAAGGTCAGGCCTACCATCTTCCTAGCAATGGCAGCCGCCGACCCTCCTCCCTCCATGTGCCTTGAAACGAAATAAAGTACTAGTAACCTAGTCTCAGACTCACCCGTTTCGGCTCCCACCAGCTGCACCAACTCGAACCATTCCTTCCAGACCGAGGAATAGGCGGCCCAAGTTTCCTTACTTACCGACCTCCTAATCCATCCTGCGACGACCCCAAGGCAATCTCCCAAAGCCATCCCGGGCAGGGGACCCCTTCTTGCTCCACGCCTGGAGCCAGCTCCCTCAACTTGGGCCACTGAAAACGAGGCAGTGAGTCAGCCAGCGTATTGTCAACCCCCAGAATGTGCACCGCATAAAAAAAATACGTTCAACTGTAGACAACGTAATAGCAGGTGCCGTAACAACCGAATCACCGGCAAAGATGACCCGGAGATCCTGTTTATGACCTGGACCATCCCCATATTGTAACAGTCCAACTTAATCTTTAAATTGCTACACGCTTCGCCTCACAGCTCCATTGCCAGCATCACCAGAAACAATTCCAGCAGCACCAAGTTTTTCAGGAAGCCCGCCTCCACCCAGGACTTCGGCCACGGTTCTGCCCTCCGTTTTCCTTGAAAGAACGCCCCATAACCCCTCGGCCCAGCCGCATCTGTGGCCAGGGCTAAATCCCAGTTACTCACCGGCCCCTCCATCCATAGCGAACGCCCATTATAGGTATCCAGGAACATGTGCCACACCTTCAAATCCGCCTTCAATTCGCCATTCAGTCTTATGAAATGGTTTCGGGGACGTCACCCCGGCAGTGGCAGCTGACAGCCATCGGCAAAAAACCCTACCCATGGGAATGATGCGACACGCAAAATTGAACTTTCCTAACAACGACTGTAGCTCTCTAAGTCGAACCTTGTTCTGTCCCAACATCCCCCGAATCTCAGCCCTGAGATTCTCGACCTTTCCGATTGGCAATTGCCATCGAATCAATAACGATACCTAGAAAACTGATTTCCATCGCTGGGCCCTCCGTCTTATCGGCCGCTAACGGCACCCCAAACCTCCCAACCATATGCTGCAACGTCGCCAATAGGATCGCACACGTCCTGGAAGATGGGGGGCCCACGCACAGAAAATCATCCAGGTAATGTATGAGAGATTGGAGCCCCGAAACATCCCGGACCACCCACTCCAAAAAGAAACTGAACAACTCGAAAAGCACGCAGGAAATGGAGCAACTCATTGGCAAGCACTGATCCACGTAGAATTTCCCTTGCCAACAGCACCCCAACAGCTTAAAACTGTCCAGGTGTACTGGCAGCAAACGAAAAGCAGACTCAATGTCCGATTTTGCCATGAGCGCACCCTGCCCATAGAGCCTGACCCACCCCACAGCCGCGTCAAAGGAAGTGTATGACACAGTGCTAGCTTTGGGGTCAATAGCATCATTCACCGACCCCCCTTTTGGAAACGAAAGGTGATGAATGACCTGAAACTTGTTCGGCTCCTTTTTGGGCACCACCCCCGAAGGTGACACCACCAGATCCGGGAAAGGCTTTTCCCCATAAGGCCCCCCCATGCGCCCCAACTCTACCTCCTTTGACAGTTTGTCCAACACCACCCGTGGGTGTTGCAGGGCAGACTTCAAATTCCGCGCCACAGGTGGGACAACAGACAAAGAACACAGAATCCTAAAACCAACAGAAAAACCCAATGACAATATCCCCGCCGCCACCCTGTCGGGGTTCCTATTTAGGAAAGGCCGCATCCTTAACTCCATCACCGGTGTCCTGCCTTTTGTTAGCAACCTCTCCGGCGTGCTTACCTTTTTTGAAACACCGGGACAAGGGATGGCCACCCCTGCACCCGGAGCATTCGTGTTTAAATCTACATGCCCCCCAAATTTACAGGACTCCTCGTTAAATGTCCAGCACACCCCCCACTTTTTTCTGTCTGACAGTCCAGAGGAAGACATACTCCCAGCCCCTCCTTGGAGAAACTGATTCGGAGGCCGAGGAGAGGACATAAGGCGCATCCAAAGACTGATGTCCTTGTGATCCCACCTAAGCGATAGCCTCACCGCCCTCCTCTGCTAACATTGCTCATCATATCTGAGCCAAGCCGTCCCCCCATAAACCCTATACGCTTCCCCTATGGCATCCATATAGCAAAAAAGCACAGAGCAGTGCTCAGGACTCTTTTCGCCAATGACGCTAGCCATGATCACGAAGGCTTGGAGCCAGTTTGCAAACCTCCGAGGTATAAGGCGATACCGCCTCTTCTTCTCATCCTCCTTCTTGGTGTCATCTGGCTTGACCCTATCCAGATTGAACTTCTCAAGCGGAAGCAAAGAGAATATCTCTACATAAGCACCTTTTGTAATCTTGTCCCGTACCTCCTGTTTCAAGTGCGCCCCCAAAGGGCCCTCAAAACAGATGTACACCTCGCACCGTGCTGCATCAGCAATCCTGGCCACGTCCGCCCTGGCAGTGGCCCCCGAGCCCCCGCTCTTCTCCCCTTCACAACTCACCCCCCCCCCCCGCAGGTACAGCCACCGCACCAACCTCCATGGCCATCGGGGGGACCACCTTCTCCTTGGAACCCCCAACCCATGGCGCCATCTGTGGCGGAACCCCTTGTCCCGCCAAGAAATGCTGCACCAACTCCTGCAACTCCTGCAGCTGCCCCACTGACCCCGAGGGGACACATGGACTCCCCGCCCCCCCCCCCCCCGTGCCAGACTGCCCCCTGGCCTGCTCCAGCCGCACATTACTCCCAGTACCCAAGGTCTTCCCTCCCCCAACTCCCAACAAGCGACACAAGGCATTAGATACAGTAGAAGCATCCTCCACAGAAGACTTACCGAGCTGCCTGGGTGGTCCTCCCACTGCGACTCCTGCCGGTCTGTGCTCCTTCCGCCTCAGAGCCAGTGATTTCACCCTCCGATCGGATGTCCCCCTCTGTCAGCACCTCTGACTCCCTCCTTTATACTACTCCTCCCCCTCAACACTTCTTTCTCTCACTCCACCCCTTCTCCCTCTCTTAATTTACTTAACCCTTTAGTTGCCTAACTTCCCACCTTGTCATGCCCGGCCCTACACTACATTTCTTTTCTGTCTTTCGTTCCGGGCCTCACTTTTCTGTGGATTTGCTGGAAATTGTGATCCAAAATAATTCTATCCAATAACTGGGTAAAAATGAATCAAAGGGCAGAAATACTCCAATTTGAGGTATTGTGAACACATGAACAAATAACGTGTCTCTAATAACTGGATCTCAGTTACACTATATGGTCAAAAGTCAAAAGATGGACACCTGACCATCACATCTGCTTGACCTTTCAAGATATCATTTTTCAAAACCTTGAGCATTGACATGGAGTTGACCCCTCTTTGCAGCTATAACAGCCTCCACTCCTCTGGGAAGGTTTTCCACAATATTTTGGAAAGTGTCTATGGGAATTTGTGCCTTTTTTGGCCAAAAGATCATTTGTGATGTATGACCAGGCTCAAAATTCCTAATAATCCAATGGTGTTCAGTGCAGGCAACTCAGGTTTCTCTGCACAAAACTAGTGAAACCATGTCTTTAAAGTCAGGCCAAGTAATCATGTTTGAGGAGAAGACCTGGTTAGTGTTTCCAATTCATCTCAAAGATGTTCAGTATGGTTGAGGTCAGGACACTCAAATTCCTCCACCTCAAACTGGTCAAACCATGTCTTTATGGTCAGGCCAGGTACTGATGTTTCAAGATCATTTGTGATGAGAAGACCTGGCTCAAAATGACAATTAATCCAAGGGTTGGGGTTATAGCTCTATGCAGGCCACTCAGGTTTTTGCACACAAAACACATTAAACTGATTAAAATGTCTTTATGGAGTTGGCTTTGTGCACAGATATCATGGTCAGGGCTCAGGCTAGGAGACCAGCAGCTTTGGCATTAAAGAGACTCCCACTGACCAGCAGGATAAGTACTGTAATGTCACCCTGATGGATGACGCAGACTTGCCTGAGGCACGAGGTCTAAGCACTAACTAGTAATCACCAGAGCTCCTGATGGTGGAAATGGCTTTTGCTGTGTGATACTACCAGATCGCTATCCTCAGGATCGCCCCAACGGATGATGAGCATACAGGGGTCCAATAGCAGATAGAGCAGGTAGGTATCAAGCAGACATGTAGTCATTAACAAGCTAAGGTCAGTAACAAATGGTTGCAGGTTGGGATCAAGCAGAAGCATAGTCAAGGAACAAGCCAATGTCAGTAACGAGTAGTAGTGACGATAAAGATGGCAGCAAAAGTGAAAGTTGAAGATATTGGCTGGAGAAGAGCACAATAACCTGGTGAACAGGAAGTGTGGAAACATGGCTTAAACAGGATGTTCATGGGAGGAGCAAGGAATTCAAGGTTCACCTGAAACAAGACAGAAATGAGGTTTCTCCAAGTAATCAGGTGAGGAGCTGTTCAGCATCTCAGGGTGCTCAAAAAGAAGATCTACTGCTAGGTGTAGCAGATGTTGTGGATTCAGATCCCAGTCCTGACAACAGGGGTGCAGTTATACTCCAAGGATCCTTCATCAAACTGTTATCACAAGGTTGGAAATGCACAATAGTCTAAAATGTCTTTGTATGCTGCACCTGAGATTAATCCTTTAGAAGGGTGTCCTCATAAATTTGGCCATATAACAGATGTGCTGGTCAGTTGTCCAAAGCCATTTAGTGTACTGCAATCATGACATGTAATCTGTACTGATAGACTGTCAAATGAACTTTAGTATACTTTACAAGTGTAATTTTCATGAAAAACTGACCTGTAGAAATTTATTTTAGCAAAACAAGGACTGTAAAAATACATATGCATTTATGTTCTTTCTGACCACTTGTATAAAAGGAAGTGATGTGCTGTGATAGTCAAATTTTATAAATACTGCTGTATATGACACATTAACTGCTGACTTCAGAATGTCACGAACGTGAATTGAAAACGTAATGATGAACAAGGATCATGGATTAATGTTTCTATTCAGACCATTTTACAAGATAATATGTAACATTGTATCATTTATCATTTCCAACGGCCATTTTAAAAAGACGTTGTCACTAGACCATGGACCAAGTGATGGTGCCTCCCAGTTGCCTACTACCCCAGCAAAGTATACTCACCAATCCGTACTCCCTCACAGACTCACGAATCAATGTTTCTATTCAGACCATTATACAAGATCATATGTAACATTGTATCATTTATAATCTCAAAGTGCTATTTTCATAAAGACACTGTCACCAGACCATATGCAAAAACCTCCCACTTAGTGGGACTTTAAATGGACCACCAATACCACAAAAAATTAAAAACAAAGCATATATATTTTATTTATAATTTATATGACAAAACTTTTAAAAAGAGGAGAAAAGGATCTCCAGACATATAGTGTCTCCAATAAAACATCAAACAGCTGTACATAAAAAGCACATATGTATAACAACTCTCATAGATGTCCCAAACCCGACGCGTTTCCAGTCTCTGCTACTGCAGAACCTTCATCAGGGGTTGAGAGCAAAAGAAGAATATCAGAACAGTTCTTATTGAAAATGCTCCTCCAAGGATATGCAGTAGGAATGTTGAGTAACCTCAAAGGTGTATGGCCACACTTTCTGAGGTGATTCCGATTAAATACTGCCGCCCAGTACAAAATCTCCCAATAGAGAATAGTCCAAAACTGGAAACGTCCCGTATATATTGCTTCCTCAAAACACCAGAGACAAACACTTGGGTCTGTTATAATAAACACTCCCCTAACAATAAGCTAGAGGACCCCAATGGGGGGGGGGTTCCTCAATCGTTTTTAGATAAAAAAGCCAGGCATCTGGCACTATGGTCAGCAAAGTTCGTTGTGGACAAGTGGTGTGACTTGACACTTGCTTATTGTTAGGGGAGTGTTTATTATAACACACCCAAGTGTGGGCACTCCCCTAACAATAAGCAAGTGTCAAGTCACACCACTTGTCCACAACGAACTTTGCTGACCATAGTCCCAGATTCCTGGCTTTTTCATCTGAAAACAATTGGGGAAACCCCCCCCCCCCATTGGGGTCCTCTAGCTTATTGTTAGGGGAGTGTTTTTTATAACACACCCAAGTGTTTGTCTCTGGTGTTTTGAGGAAGCAATATATACGATTTCCCGTTTCCAGTTTTGGACTATTCTCTATTGGGAGATCTTGTACTGGGCGGCAGTATTTAATCGGAATCACCTCAGAAAGTGTGGCCATATACCTTTGAGGTTACTCAACATTCCTACTGCATATCCTTGGAGGAGCATTTTCAATAAGCACTGTCCTGATATTCTTCTTTTGCTCTCTACCCCGATGAAGGTTCTGCAGTAGCAGAGACTGGAAACGCGTCGAGTTTGGGACATCTATGAGAGTTATTATACATATGTACTTTTTATGTACAGTTGTTTGATGTTTTATTGGAGACACTATATGTCTGGAGATCCTTTTCTCCTCTTTTTAAAAGTTTTGTCATATAAATTATAAATAAAATATATATGCTTTGTTTTTCATTTTTTGTGGTATTGGTGGTCCATTTAAAGTCCCACTAAGGGGGAGGTTTTTGCATATGTAACACAGGGATGGGACCACCGCACCTGATTTTCTGACACAGTGACAGCCCCATACTTTTTTTGCCTGTCACCAGAACATAGACCAAGTGATGGTGCCTCCAAATTGTCTACCACCCCAGCAAGGCATTTTCACCAATCCGTACTCCCTCACAGACTCATGGATCAATGTTTCTATTCAGACCATTGCACAAGATCATGTGTAAAATTGTATCATTTATCATCTCTAAGCGACATTTTTAAAAAGACTCGGTCACTAGACCATGGACCAAGTTTTTGTGCCTTCCAGTTGCCTACCACCTCAGCAAGGTATACTCACCAGTCCTTACTCCCTTGCAGCCTCTTGGCTGCAGGAGTCCACCCCGTGCAAGCTCCGGTGTTGGGGCTTACTGGGCCAGATGATGGTCCCTGCCTCACCCGTGGCAGTGTTTGGATTTGGCTATTGGCCACTCAGACTTGAGCACTGTAACATGGAAGAGGTCCTATACCCAGAAACGCTGCCCCATTAAAATCGTAGCATGAGAGTTCTGTTGGATAGCAGAGGTAGAAATGGATTGTGACTTGGGGAGTATATCTTGCTGAGGTGGGCTGTCACCGTTGCTCCACCCTAAATGGGCAAAATGGCAGTTTCTTTTTAAAGTGACTCCATCTATTTTTAAAAATACTTTAAAAAAGAAAAGTCTGCCTGTAAGAGAACACAGTTAATACTTACCCATCCTGGATCCTAGCCAGACCCACAAATTTTCTCTATGGAAGAATCATAAGTATCCAACATTTCTGGGTGTGTCAGGTACGTGGTCCTACAATGTGTGCTGTGTTTTCTTCCTCCAGCCACTATTCACAAGTAATGGTGTAGGGCGCCAGCTGATGGAACCACAGTGCTTGGTAGTGAATACAGTCATCTGACCCACATGGAAGCTTTGGATGCAGAAGATTCTGCCAGAGGCCATACTCTTCGAGAGGACAAAGGGAGGAGTGATAAGTATTATAAGTGTCCTTTTGGAAGGGGCAGTTTTTTTTTGTTTTGTTTTTAGAAATAAGGCAACATTAACACTTTAATACTTTTTTGAGACTGAGACAAAAAGAAAGAATCCTATAAACTTTTTTGCTGCCCCTTGGTAATGGTTTTACCGACTCTTCTAACACCACAAGCAGCACCACAGCCAATGTCTGAGTATTGTTTAAATTTATTTTTTCCTTTTTACAAATTGAAATGAAAAACTTGTAAAAAAAATTTTTTATTTTAAATATTAAATAAATAATTACACAACAGTCACATTTTATTATTATGTACAGTCTTTTTGCCTTTAGAAAATCAACCCAAGTGAATACATGAGTAATCAGGGTAATTGTGGGCAATTGTCTTTTACTGGTTTTAAATAGGGCAAGAGTCGGATCATACACAAGGAATCCTAGGCAGAAGCCTAGGGCACAATCAGAGGCGGCTCTAGACTTTGCGAGGCCTTAGGCAAAACTTAGACATGAGGCCCCACTCATGCCCATAATGGGAAAAATAATATAGGTGAAACAAATTAACTGTATAAATGCATATATTAACAGCCTTAAATCCTATGAACTCACAGTTTCTACAATTTTCTCTGACCAATTATTCTTTAATAAAATATCATTAAACATAGGATATCTCTATAGGATAAATGCAGCCACCGTGCCCCATCAAATGCAGCAACTGTGCTCCATCAAGTGCAGCCTCACTGTGCCCCAGCAAATGCCGCCATTGTGCCCCATCAAATATAGCCTCACTGTGCTCCATCAAATATAGCCTCACTGTGCCCCATCAAATGCCGCCACCGTGCCCCATCAAATGCCGCCACCGTGCCCCATCAAATGCCGCCACCGTGCCCCATCAAATACCGGCACTGTGCCCCCTCAAATGCTGCCACTGTCTGTGCCACATCAAATGCCGCCACTGTGCCACATCAAATGCCGCCAGGGGACAAATTACGTACAGCTGATCTTTAGTCACCGGCTGCTTATGGTGGCACCAGTCCCCCTGGTCAAGCACGCCCCTAAATATTTACAAGTGCAGCCTACATATAGAATGCTGGCCACTCGCCCGCCTGCCTGGGGCGGTATTTGTGCAGGAGGCGGCCGCTACCAGGACAGGAGAGGGTGGGTCAGGGGGGCTTTTATATGGTACTGGGGCGGCTTTCTTGTTGCCCCTGCAAAGTGCCGCCCTAGGCCTGGGCCTTGTTGGCCTAGGCCAAGACATAGCACTGAGACAGGGTACAGGCCATGAGACCATAGACAGACAGGGTACAGGCCATGAGACCATAGACAGACAGGGTACAGGCCAGGAGACCATAGACAGACAGGATACAGGCCATGAGACCATGAGACAGGCAGACAGGGTACTGCGGACAGACCATGAGACAGACAGGGTACTGCGGACAGACCATGAGACAGACAGGGTACTGCGGACAGACCATGAGACAGACAGGGTATGGCGGACAGACCATGAGACAGACAGGGTACTGCGGACAGACCATGAGACAGACAGGGTACTGGGGACAGACCATGAGACAGACAGGGTACTGGGGACAGACCATGAGACAGACAGGGTACTGGGGACAGACCATGAGACAGACAGGGTACTGGGGGCAGACCATGAGACAGACAGGGTACTGGGGACAGACCATGAGACAGACAGGGTACTGGGGACAGACCATGAGACAGACAGGGTACTGGGGACAGACCATGAGACAGACAGGGTACTGGGGACAGACCATGAGACAGACAGGGTACTGGGGACAGACCATGAGACAGACAGGGTACTGGGGACAGACCATGAGACAGACAGGGTACTGGGGACAGACCATGAGACAGACAGGGTACTGCGGACAGACCATGAGACAGACAGACAGGGTACAGCGGACAGACCATGAGACAGACAGACAGACAGACAGGGTACAGCGGACAGACCATGAGACAGACAGACAGGGTACAGCGGACAGACCATGAGACAGACAGACAGGGTACAGCGGGCAGACCATGAGACAGACAGACAGGGTACCGCGGACAGACCATGAGACAGACAGGGTACTGGGGACAGACCATGAGACAGACAGGGTACTGGGGACAGACCATGAGACAGACAGGGTACTGGGGACAGACCATGAGACAGACAGGGTACTGGGGACAGACCATGAGACAGACAGGGTACAGCGGACAGACCATGAGACAGACAGGGTACTGGGGACAGACCATGAGACAGACAGGGTACTGGGGACAGACCATGAGACAGACAGGGTACAGCGGACAGACCATGAGACAGACAGACAGGGTACAGCGGACAGACCATGAGACAGACAGGGTACAGCGGACAGACCATGAGACAGACAGACAGGGTACAGCGGACAGACCATGAGACAGACAGGGTACTGCGGACAGACCATGAGACAGACAGGGTACTGCGGACAGACCATGAGACAGACAGGGTACTGCGGACAGACCATAAGACAGACAGACAGGGTACAGCGGACAGACCATGAGACAGACAGGGTACTGCGGACAGACCATGAGACAGACAGACAGGGTACAGCGGACAGACCATGAGACAGACAGACAGGGTACAGCGGACAGACCATGAGACAGACAGGGTACTGGGGACAGACCATGAGACAGACAGGGTACTGGGGACAGACCATGAGACAGACAGGGTACTGGGGACAGACCATGAGACAGACAGGGTACTGGGGACAGACCATGAGACAGACAGGGTACTGGAGACAGACAGGGTACTGGAGACAGACCATGAGACCATAGAAGACAGGGTAATGTACAGACAGTATGTACTATATCTAGATGTACTGTACCTGTAACCTGGTCCTCTGTCTCCTACCCTACTAAAGGCAGCATGAGAAACGAGTCACACCCACGTGATATTGTCATTGAGCTCCCTGCAGTGCAATCTGGGAGTTGTAGTCTCTGCAGAGCACAGGCACCAGAGGGCCAAGTCTGCTGTCTGTGCTCAGTGCTGTGAAGAACTACAACTTCCTCCATGCACTGGGGCATCCGACTGGGGGAAAGACCAGGAGGACGGTGCCTCGGCGGTGGAGCCTGCTATTCGATGCAGCTGACCAGACTGAGCTGAGATGATGTCATCTCCTACCTCGTCCGCGGAGGCTCATTAGCTCAGTCAGACAGGCAGCACCAGCGTCAGTCTATGTGCAGTGCCCACCTGCCCGCTCACCCTGCCACCGGCTTGCGTGCACACACTGAGGCATATTTCCTTTCACTCACGAGGGAACCCACACACTGTCCTGTCAGGCAAATTAGGTGGTCGCAGCCCGCGAGGCCCTTGTGTGGGCGAGGCCTAAGGCAATCGCCTAATTTGCCTAATTAAAGAGCCGCCTCTGGGCACAATGGATGTCCAGAGGCCCAGTCTACAATGTTCATGCTAATTCAGTAAACTAAGGGGAGAGTACAGATGGTGAAAGTTGTGTTCCAACTTGTCAAATCACAGGAGAGGATGTACAGTACTTGTAGGCAGTCTTAACATGGTAGGGTTATGTTAATGCAAGCAATTCTAATGGGATGGCTTCTCTGTGCCTATTGCAATTTTTTCAACGTCAGTCAAAGGGATGGAGAAGGCCAAAGGTATTTTCTTGCCTAGGGCCCCATTGTGCCTCAAGAGGTCACTGTTCTAAGACTAAAGTCTTAATAGGAAAAATTATTGTCAGGAAGGAACAGGTACTCCGAATGTGCCTGTAAGTGTTTGGAGTGTGTCTGTGAGAATTTGTCCCTATTCAGCCAAAATAACATTTGTGAAGTCAGGTACTGATGTTGGATGAGAAGACGTGGCTCACAAACAGCATTCTAATACATCCCTATGGTGTTCAGCAGGGTTGAGATCAGGGATTTGTGCAGGATACTCTACTTCCTGCACACCAAACTGGTCAGACCATGTCTTTAAAGTGACTGTAAAGTCATTTATTTTTTCTAAAAATAAAAAACATTATATAGTTACTTGCTCTTTGCAGTGGTTTTGCACAGAGCAGCACAGATCCTCCTTTTATCAGGTCTATCTTCGGTGCTCCTGGCCCCTCCCTCCTGTTGAGTGCCCCCACAGCAAGCTTGCTATTGGGGCACCCGAGCCGAGTCACAGCTCCCTGTTTCCATTCAGACATGGAGCCCCATTTGGACTTTGATTGACAGCAGCTGGAGCCAATGGTGCCGCTGCTGTGTCTCAGCCAATCAGTAGGAGAGTCCTGGATGACTGAGGCAATCGTAGACATCGCTGGATAGAGATGGGGCTCGGGTAACTATTAGGGCAGCTGAGGGGGGCTGCTGCACACAGAAGGTTGTTTTAGCTTAATGCCTAGAATTCATTAGGATAAAAAAAACTTCTGACTTTACAACCACTTTAAGGTTCGGCCAAAGTAATGATGTTTAGAAGAGAAGACCTGGTTAGAATTCCAGTTCATGCCAAAGAGGTTCAGTAGGTTTGAGATCAGGACACTCAAGTTCCTCAATGCCAAACTGGTCAAACCATATCTTTTAAATCAGGCCAAGTAATGATGTTTGAAGAGAAGACCTGGCTAGTGTTCAAATTAATTCCAGAGATGTTCAGCAGAGTTAAAGTCAGAACACTCAAGTTCCTCCA
This sequence comes from Lithobates pipiens, assembly GCF_037356315.1. Taxonomy (NCBI): domain Eukaryota; kingdom Metazoa; phylum Chordata; class Amphibia; order Anura; family Ranidae; genus Lithobates; species Lithobates pipiens. The sequence continues at coordinate 92,909,279 of NW_027507685.1, forward strand.
CACCAAACTGGTGAAACCATGTCTTTGTGGTCAAGACAAGTACTGATGTTTGAGGAGAAGACCTGGTTAGAATTTCAAATTATCCCAAAAGTGTTCAGTATGGTTGAGGTAAGGGCACTCAAGTTCTTCCACACCAAACTCGTCAAACCATGTCTATATGGTCAAGCCAGCTACTGATATTTGAAGAGAAGACCTGGTTAGTGTTACAATTTTTTCCAAAGGTGTTGAGTAGTGTAAAGTTAGGATATTCAAGTTCCTCCAGACAAACTGGTCAAATCATCTCTTTGTGGTCAAGTCAAGTCAAGACTAGTACTGATGTTTGATGAGAAAACCTGGTTAGAGTTCCAATTCATCCCAAAGGTGTCCAGTATGGTTGAGGTTAAGACACTCAAGTTCCTTTACACCAAACTGGTAAAATTATGTGAGCTGGTTTTGTACACAGGGGGACAGTCCTGATGGAACAGAAAAAGAGCTCCACCAAACTGTTACCACAAGGTTGGAATTGTACAATTGTCTAAAAAATTTAATTTTATATTGTAGAAATAACAGTGACTAGTCTTTTGAAAGCTTCCCATGTTCTTGGCCATATAGGTAAATGTGATGGTCAGGTTTCTACCAATATTTGATCATACAGTGAAAATATCAACCAAATTCTGCATTAAATTTGAGTTGTCTTTTCTTAGACCTTATAAAAATGTTCTGTCTTATGGGGGCCATTTTTTCTAGTTTACTGGCAGCAGCCTATAGGTAAGCAGCAAACAACAACAAAAAACAACCCATCGTTAAGAGCTTGTTTCTTACTAATTTAAAATTGGTAGAAGGTATAAAATTGTATTCTTTCATGGATATGTCACCCATATTCGTTTTTGTATCTAAGAAAGCCACAACTCATAGCCTGGCCACTCTGTCCGCCAAGTGATGTGACTCACAGTGTTGGAATGTAAATAGTGACAACAAGGACTCAAGAAGCATACGCCCTACAGTCATGTCGAGATTTGTTGTGTGACACCTAGCCAACGAGGACTGCTGAGTTTATGAACACAAGAAAAATGCAAGGTTTATTTTTAAATATATATATAATTCACCTTCTATAAGCCCAATTAAACCAATATAAGAGGTCACTTTACAATGACCACCAAAATAAGAGGTCACTTCTAAGCTGACAACCAATGTGAGAGGTCACTTGTACGCTGAACACAAATGTAAGAGGTCAATTGTACACTGACCACCAATGTAAGAGGTCACTTTTACAATGATCAAGGCGTCACTTCTACACTGACCACCAATGTAAGAGGTCACTTCTACAATGATCACCAATGTAAAGGGTTACTTCTACAATGATCACTGGGAGTCACCAAAACACGGACCATCCATGTAAGTATCAGTACAGTTTTCAATGCCTGCATTTCTCTTCTGGCCATTCTTAGTATTTATTATATGTCATGACTATTAAATAAACCCCATTCTTTATTCTTTTATTTAAAGATAAAGATACAACCTACTGATCACATTAATGTATCATGAGCTTTAGATCTAAAAATCTTTGTAGGTGTTCCCTAAGACCTGAGAACTGTTTCAAGGGTTCCTCCAAGGCTGATAAAGGCTATTCTGGATCCATCGAAAATAAAAGTGAGCAAAGACCTACGGCTTGGTTTTCTTTAGAAATCAGCTACAGCCTGAGTAGATAGTTCCCCTGATTAGACAGTTCCCTGTCAGCATGGTGCAATAAAGGGCCATTACTGTCTGGGGGGAAGCAGTGGTCTGTCTGCAGAGGTCCAACACGCCATCTGCTGAGTCAGAACTAGGGCTCAACAGTCATCATCATTATAGGTCTGATTCAGCAGAGGGCTTGTCAGAGCTCTGTAGAGAGGACCAGAAAAGAGGTGTTCTGTTCCGTGGACCTAACACACTTTCTGTCCTAAGTTGACAATGCTGCTTGGGGGACAGGCAGACATCTTGAATGCACTCAGTTGAGCCAAATAACAAATAACTTGCCACCATGTCTTTGGCATGTGGGAGGATGAGAGGACATGGAAACTCTGTGCAGATAGCAGATGGGATTTGAGCTACCAAGCAGAAGTCCTAAACACTAAGCCACTTTGTTCTTCAGTTTAGATACAGTTTAATGGCCCCAAGAATCAGTGCATAGTAGGAAGAAGGTTAAAAGTAAAGCCTAGCTTTATTTGTATTTTAACAATCAATAAACTCTGAACTTTTACAACCTGGAGGAAAAGAACATACTTTATGGATAGGTTGGCCTACGCACAAAGTTACTGTAATATGAATATCTCTTCAATGGCATCCTTTCATACAGGTGACAATGTCTTACTGCTTGGGTTAAACATTACTTAAAAGCCTTTCTGCCAATAAAATATATAATAGCAGTGGCGCTGGCCTTTTCTTTCACGTCTCTTCTCCTTAAACCCTATAAAAACGAGTTAAACATCACCCAAGCTGACATTTTCCATAAGCTTTGCTTTACTTGGTTCTTAACATGATGAATTGGGTAAAAATCATCAGAAGAGAACTCTTCCAACCCACCTCTTCCATTACCTAGCCATTGACCTACAACTGATTGAGTCAGTCAATCTCATTCTCCAGCCCTTAAAGGGGTTGTAAACCCTCGTGTTTTTTCACCTTAATGCATGGGTCTTCAAACTACGGCCCTCCAGTTGTTCAGGAACTACAATTCCCATCATGCTTAGTCATGTCTGTAAATGTCAGAGTTTTACAATGCCTCATGGGATGTGTAGTTTTGCAACAGCTGGAGGGCCGTAGTTTGAGGATCCTATGCATTAAGGTGAAAAAACTTCTGGCAGTAACCGGCCCCCCAGCCCCCCCGTTTTTACTTCTATTAGACCCCAGATCTCTCCTCTTCCCTTAAAAACTTTGGATCATACCAAGATCAGTATGATCAGATACTTTTTTCAAACCCATAAAGGATTTGTTTACTGTATAACTGCATAACTGGAAGTCATTAAAAGCCTGATCACCTCAGTTTCCTATGCCTTCCAGAACCAGATTAGCTCTACGGTGAGCCAGTGGAACTGCTGGCTGGACACTCGGGTCTCCCGGTGGGATAGGAGAACCCAAGAGAGCCGCCGAAGGCTAATTAGCCGCTAGGATTGCTTCTTTACAAGAAAGTTGACCAACGGCTGACCATAAACCACCGGTATGCCTCTGGTTGTCAAGTGGTTATATAATGCCAGCAGCTCCAAAAGTGGACAAACTAGCCTCCTACCCAGGTAACAGTGTGAAAGTGGGGTGCATGGCAGCTCTCGACAGAACATGGAGCCAGAAGCAATATTAAAAAGTGAAGTCTATGTTGTCCATGGTCAACCGAAGGAGGCAAAATGTAAATGTTTTTGGATGTTCCATTAAAAAGTGATAACCCCTTTATTGTAACCTCTACATGCCAGTAGCATAACAACTCTTCCAAAGTGTATACCACCTCCTGTAACCAACACCCCCCATATTTAGAAGAAATACACCTGTAAGAAGTGGCCTAGTGGTTGGCTAATTTTAGAACCCAAGCACAAGGCTCTTCCCCAGCTCCAGGTTTGCTAGAACATGATCCCACCTGCTGAGGCCAAACCCTCCTACATCTTGTGCCCTGCTCCTTGCCGTAGGCCTTCTCAAGTCATTCTAGGCCATAGACCTTTATATCCCAAAGAAGGTGGGTGCTTTCTCATCCCTGACATCACTTGGCGGATGGCTCTAACTAGAAGGAGCCTAACGCCTAGTGTCATTACATGTTGTACCAGACCCTATTCTGGTACAGAGCCACCCAGTGGCAAAGAGGCTAACTGCACCTGTCTACACAACTCACTGTACAGTATTATCCTTAGCAGGTGGTCAGGTCCTTTAGGCCAACTAGGGAATATAAGGACATACAAAGAGGCAAGCCTGTGGGTAAGAGCAGTAAGAGACCCCTGGAAGAATCACTGATTGTGTTGGGTCCCTCTGTCTTCAAGAGGGTGATTTGGATTGAAATCTCCTGCACTAATTGGCACACCCTTGTAATCATATTTTATGTCCAAACACTGCCCGGCAGACCAGAAAACAGAGTAAAATTTACAATGACAAACAGCAATGCCCTCAGTTATAGATAACCGCTAAGCACAACAAGTAATACGTTTCAATTTATCTAGGTAGCTCTAGAGAAGACCGTTCACAAATACAAGGTACAATTAGAGTATAAGTATACTCTAACTTTAAGTAAGGCATTTCTAAACTGAAGCCAATTAGCTCTACACCACTGTCCAGTGTAATATAGAGTCTGCCGGCGTTGGGGCCCTTAAAAGTCCAACTGGAGAGATTTATAATCTACACATACCTGCAAGCGTTTAGTCATCCTGAAAATGCAACTGACCTTTACAGGTTGCATATATTGAATATGATCAAGGTGAAAATAGCAGAAACTAGAGAGAACGTATTTTCAGGTATTCAGGTTGACTTTTATGGGAATCAGTGCAAAAAAAAAAAGGTTACAGATAATATTTTTGCTATTTCATGTTGGTGTGCGTGGGATCCAGTGTGGGACGGAGTGTGGGAGAGTATAGAGAACTGCGATTAGCACACGTTGGCCTGTCAGTATTGGCTCACTTTGAGTGCTTCTCTCACTGTGCAAACAGTCTAATGGCGGTTACTTAATGTGTAAATAGTTTACATTTTATCTGCTGTTAATCGGAAAGCTAGAAATAATCACAGAGGTGACAGAGGGCACTCAACTTCTCACGCATCTTAGCAGGTTACTTACATGCAGTTTACAATGCTGATGATGAGCAGAATAGTAATTATGATAAAATGCTATGTATGTATTTACGTATGTAGAATTATCAGTGCTAGATGAGGCAAAGAAACCACCTTCCTGGTTCTACAGCATTCCCCCCCCCCCGCCGGCCAAACCAGTAAAGAGTAATTTCCCCATTGGCAAGGGGCATATGGCATCAATCAATCAGCAAGCCACCAGCAATATGGAAACAAGTGCTTGGTTTGTTTGGTTTCTAGCGATCCTGGTGCTGATGAGTTTCTGTCAACTACAAGATCGCTATTAGTGCGTAAATGGCGCCCATGCTGAGCGAGCAACCTCCTGTGCTTTCATCTGCTTTTCTCTCCAGAAGGATAAAACCAAATTTGTTCTTTGTTCAGCCATCATCAGAGGTCATAATGTACTTTATGGACCAACCTTCCTCAACCAAGGTTCCTTCAAAATGTTGCCAGGGGCTCCCTGACTACACCAATAATGTAGTCTTTCTTAACTAGGGTACCTCCTGAGGTTGCTAGGAGCACCCATGCAGAGTGAACAACTTCCTGTGTTGACAATGCAGCAGGGCAACCACTCGGCACGGGACCCAGAAGCTAGTGGAGATCACCGTAATAGCAGTATCTGCTACTGTGATTTCCAGCTTCCACAGGGATCCCACAGGTATGGCAAATACATACTTACATTGGTCCGAGCTGTAAAATTTGCCACACCTGGAATTCAGCTATAATGCTCAAAATGATGACAGTACTCCCCCTAACAATGCTTTCATCTGGTGTCCTCTCCAGAAGGATGAATCCATCTTTGTTCAACCATCATTCAAGGTCAGCATCTACTTTTTGGATCAACCTTCCTCAACCTGGGCTCCTTCAAAGGTTGCTAGAAGTTCCTTGACTACACAACTAATGCAATCTTTCCTAACCAGGGTCCCCCCAGAAATTTCGAAGGGTTTCTTGTGATATGAGCAATTTCTGCTTCTCAGATAAGAGAACGCTAATACCAATAATGTTTTTTATCTACCTGTGAGTGGAAAATACTTCCTACTGACCACAACAAATGTAAGAGGCATTCTTTCCACTGATCGTCACACAAATATACCATGAGCTGAAGATATAGTAATTATTATCTAGGGTTCTCTCAGACCAGAAAATTATTTCAAGGGTTTCTCCATGTTAAAATGGTTGAGATTACAAATAATGTAACCATTGTTTGTAGAGGACACTCTTCTTTCAAGTGTCCACTGATGTGAGGGCTTTTATACCACTGACCATAAATATAAGAGCCCTTTGCTGCTGACCACCAACATAAGGGGGACCCTTCTCCTCTGACCATCGAAGTAGAGTGTACTTTTCCACTGAGCACCAATGCAAGAGAGACCCTTCTCCAATGACCACTGCTATAGAGTGTACTTTTCTGCTGACCACCAAAGTGAGAGAGACGCTTCTCCACAGGCCATCAATGTAGAGTGTACTTTTTCCAAGAACGGGGTCTGACATTATTGGCCGGATGTGGAAGGAGGGAGGGTGACGGGGACGGGTTTGGGTTGCCTAATTATCTTTCTCATCAGTAATAACTGAAAACGAGGGTTTGTTCCGTTTTCACTTATATGGCTGCCAGACGGGAAAGAGGCTTGGTTGCTTCACTGTGAGTAGTTAAGGTGACGTTCAGTGCGTCACCCGTACCCTTTGAAAACGCCCTGTGTGACGAAACATGTTAGGGTTAAGCTACGCACCCACATCACTATGCTATAGGTGACCCCGGAAGCACAGGTGATCGCTGTACTTTTTATTGCCAGCAAATCTGCCCTCCCATGTGGTGGTGCTGGGTGAGTGTTTTGGCTTCCTTTACTAGCAAGCGGGTTCCCTCTGTGCAGTGGACGGAAGTTTTACATTGCGGGTGAGGAGGTATCTGGAGGTACGGACATCCCGGATTGATGTAAAGACCCCGCAGAGGGTTATTTCTGCGTGCGCTGATGACCTCGCTACAAATAGGAGGTCCATCTTATCTGGTAAGGGTCCCTAACATACTTTCTTGTGGTGTCCACCCCAAGGATAGATCCACTCTTTACCCTCTTGGTGGTGGCGAAAGTATCTTTCAGCTCGCTTTTTGAATTCCTATTCATCCCTCTTCAAATTGTGGAATTGGATTCAACATACCCCATATGTGGACTTTGCACTCAATGATCTATTTAGTTTAATCATCTCATACACTTTATGTGGACTTTGCACGTAATGATTATTTTAGTTTAATCATCTTATCAATTTGCACTATATGAATTTATATGGACAACTATATTTTTGTCTAATATATAGGGTGATATTATTCATATTTATTTAACAGGTATCTAGGGCATATGGTTTTTTGCACATTGGATTTTGCACATATGTATTAATCTGTGATTTTGTCTTAGGGAATTTTATATTTTTCTAATTAGCGTGACTATTCCCCCTTTTACACCAATTTTCCTTGCATGGTTATTGCATATTTGCGTGTTGCAGCTTTTTTCTTTACAGAATATATTGTTTTCAATTATTTTTCACTATTAGCGCGGTATATTTCCCCTATTTTACTGACTTTTTCCAATGATGACTAATGCAAGGGAGACCCTTCTCCACCGATCTTCAACGTAAAGTGTACTTTTCCACTGACTACCAATGTAAAGGAGACCCTTCTCCACTGACCATTGATGTAGAGTGTACTTTTCCACTGACAACCAATCCAATGTAAGAAAGACCCTTCTCCACTGACCATTAATGAATAGTATACTTTTTCCACTGACCACTAATGCAGGGGAGACCCTTCTCCATCGATCTTCAACGTAAAGTACTGTATACTTTTCCACTGACTACCAATGTAAAAGAGACCCTTCTCCACTGACCATCGATGTAGAGTGTACTTTTCAACTGACTACCAATGTAAGGGACACCCTTCTCCAATGACCATTGATGTAGAGTGCACTTTTTGACTGACTACCAATGTAAGGGACACCCTTCTCCAAAGACCATTGATGTAGAGTGTACTTTTCCACTGGCTACCAATGTAAGCAACACCCTTTTCCAGTGACCATCGATGTATAGTGTACTTTTCCATTGACCTACAATGTAAAGGACACCCTTCTCCACTGATCATTGATGTAGAGTGTACGTTTCCACTGACCACCAATGTAAGGGAATATTACAATTTTTTGCTTTTCTTTTTTTGGTCATTATTAGTGATAAGTTTTAGTTCGTTCTTGGGTTCAGTCCAAACTGAAGTTCGTACAAACCCAGAAGTTAGCTGTCATATCTGAGCCAATGAGCATATGAGATTCCCGGCCCCACATGTGATGTACACAAAAGGGTGGGGATGCTCATGACATCACTGATCTACTATGGGCACATAGCCATATGAGCTCAATGTCATAAGAAGAAGGGATGGGGTTTCTCTTGTTCTGGCACAGTTCCTCTCCTAGGGTGAAAGCACCCTTCCAGTATAGTAAGTGGTGTCACTTACCATACTGGCAGAATTTCCAGGTGAAAAAAAGGGGAAAAAGACAGAAAAGAGAAAATGAATGCAGTCATTATCTCTAAGGACAATATGTTAAATTTTTGTTCTGTGGTTTGAATATTCTTTAATGGTTTGCCACATATTTAGAAAGCTATAAAATCTTCTTCTAAACAGAAGAAAGGCCACTCACTTCTCTCTTACTTTTTAATGCCACCATATTTTGGGTTGGGAAGTTCTTCTCATAAAATACATCACTATACACTCTCTCAAAGAACTTGGATTCCTGCTTTGTTCTTCCCCAAACAAACTTTTGAGGCAATCAAATAATCCACCCTTCACCCCAATCATTGCATTAACTTGAATAAACCATTAATCTTCCATTACTGATCGAAACATTCCTCCTTCATCTATTTGCTGTACCAGAGTGTGAAAAAAGTCTTCACTTAACCTGCTGTAAAAAATATCTATGTATTTGAGAAAACTGAGCAAAAAAATAGAACAAAATTAATTATTTGAATAATTCAAATATTTCTGCGCTTATCACAAGCAATTAATGATATTAGAAAAAGCATTAAGGGCCCCCTAAACTCCTAAACTTCATCTTGAAAGCAGTTCCTCTAGGGATACAGAGTACTAATTGCTTTTATAGGAATTGTACAGAGGTCCCTCAGATTTATTTAGATTAATCTCATTCAAATGTATTGTCAAATGCTTTTGCTACCAGGTTTTATAGCTACCTATGGTTATAGTTCTGATCCTACTTTTTCAGGGCTCCCCAAGCAACATGGGAAGGTCTCATTAAAAGTATGGGCATTTAAGTGTGTGTGTGTGTGTGTGTGTGTGTGTGTGTGTGTGTGTGTGTGTGGAGGTGGGTTATGGAAGTAAAGATAGGAAGGGAGTGTAAAATGGGAGTACAGGTGAGGTGTGATGGGAGAGTGTGGGGTCATGGGAGGATAGTAGGTGTGTGTGAGTGAGTGGGGGTGGGGGTTTATTGCAGTAAAGGTGAATGGAAGAGGGAAGATTCATGGGAGTATAGATGGGAGGAGGGGGGGGTTGGATATGGGAGTAAGGTGGGTGGAAGGAGGAAGATTCATGGGAGTATAGGTGGAGAGCGTTCATAAGAATAAAGAAGGATGGAGGGAGGTGGGTTCATTGGAGGATATGAGGAGAATGTTCATAAGAGTCAAGGTGGATGGAAGGAGGCGGTTTCATTCGAGGATAGGTGGGGGCGTTGTGAGGGTAAAGGTGGGTGGAAGGAGGTGGGTTCATTCGAGGATAGGTGGGGGGCCTCATGGGAGTAAAGATGGATGGAAGGGGGTGGGTTCATTGGAGTATAGGCGGGGGCATCATGGGAGTAAAGATGGAGGAGTAAAGATGGATGGAAAGAGGTGGGTTCATTGGAGGATAGGTGGGGGGCATCATGAGGGAAAAGGGGGATGGAAGGAGGTGGGTTCATTAGAGGATAGGTAGGGGGCGTCATGAGAGTAAAGATGGATGGAAGGAGGCGGGTTCATTGGAGGATAGGTGGGGGGGCGTCATGGGAGTAAAGGTGGATGGAAGGAGGTGGGATCATTTGAGTATAGCTGGGGGGGTGTCATGGGAGTAAAGACGGGTGGAAGGAGGTGGGTTCATTGGAGGATAGGTGGGGGGGGCATCATGAGGGTAAAGGTGGATGGAAGGAGGTGGGTTCATTGGAGTATAGGTGGGGGGGGTGTCATGGGAGTAATGATGGATGAAAGGAGGCGGGTTCATTGGAGGATAGGTGGGGGGCGTCATGGGAGTAAAGGTGGATGGAAGGAGGTGGGATCATTTGAGTATAGGTGGGGGGGGGTGTCATGGGAGTAAAGATGGATGGAAGGAGGTGGGTTAATTGGAGGATAGGTGGTGGACGTCATGAGGGTAAAGGTGGATGGAAGGAGGTGGGTTCATTGGAGGACAGGTGGGGGGTGTCATGGGAGTAAAGATGGATGGAAGGAGGAGGGTTCATTGGAGGATAGTTGGGGGGGCATCATAAGGGTAAAGATGGATGGAAGGAGGCGGGATCATTAGAGGATAGGTAGGGGGCGTCATGAGAGTAAAGATGAATGGAAGGAGGTGGGTTCATTGGAGGATAGGTGGGGGGCGTCATGAGGGTAAAGGTGGATGGAAGGAGGCGGGTCGATTGGAAGATATGTGCGGGTGTCATGGGAGTAAAGATGGATGGAAGGAGGCGGGTTCATTGGAGGATAGGTGGGGGGCATCATGAGGGTAAAGGTGGATGGAAGGAGGTGGGTTCATTGGAGTATAGGTGGGGGGGTGTCATGGGAGTAAAGATGGATGGAAGGAGGTGGGTTAATTGGAGGATAGGTGATGGACGTCATGAGGGTAAAGGTGGATGGAAGGAGGTGGGTTCATTGGAGGACAGGTGGGGGGTGTCATGGGAGTAAAGATGGATGGAAGGAGGTGGGTTCATTGGAGGATAGGTGGGGGGCATCAGGAGGGAAAAGGGGGATGGAAGGAGGTGGGTTCATTAGAGGATAGGTAGGGGGCGTCATGAGAGTAAAGATGGATGGAAGGAGGTGGGTTCATTGGAGGATATGGGAGGCGTCATGGGAGTAAAGGTGGATGGAAGGAGGTGGGATCATTTGAGTATAGCTGGGGGGGTGTCATGGGAGTAAAGACGGGTGGAAGGAGGTGGGATCATTGGAGGATAGGTGGGGGGCATCATGAGGGTAAAGGTGGATGGAAGGAGGTGGGTTCATTGGAGTATAGGTGGGGGGTGTCATGGGAGTAAAGATGGATGGAAGGAGGTGGGTTAATTGGAGGATAGGTGGTGAACGTCATGAGGGTAAACGTGGATGGAAGGAGGTGGGTTCATTGGAGGACAGGTGGGGGGTGTCATGGGAGTAAAGATGGATGGAAGGAGGAGGGTTCATTGGAGGATAGTTGGGGGGGCATCATAAGGGTAAAGATGGATGGAAGGAGGCGGGTTCATTAGAGGATAGGTAGGGGGCGTCATGAGAGTAAAGATGAATGGAAGGAGGTGGGTTCATTGGAGGATAGGTGGGGGGCGTCATGAGGGTAAAGGTGGATGGAAGGAGGCGGGTCGATTGGAAGATATGTGCGGGTGTCATGGGAGTAAAGATGGATGGAAGGAGGCGGGTTCATTGGAGGATAGGTGGGGAGAATCATGAGGGTAAAGGTGGATGGAAGGAGGTGGGTTCATTAGAGGATAGGTAGGGGGCGTCATGAGAGTAAAGATGAATGGAAGGAGGTGGGTTCATTGGAGTATAGGTGAGGGGGTGTCATGGGAGTAAAGATGGATGGAAGGAGGTGGGTTCATTGGAGTATAGGTGGGGGGGGGGTGTCATGGGAGTAAAGATGGATGGAAGGAGTGGGTTCATTGGAGGATAGGTGGGGGTTGTCATGGGAGTAAAGATGGATGGAAGGAGGAGAGCTTATTGGAGGATAGGTGGGGGGGGGGGCATCATGAGGGTAAAGGTGGATGGAAGGAGATGGATTCATTGGAGTATAGGTGGGGGTTGTCATGGGAGTAAAGATGGATGGAAGGAGGAGGGCTTATTGGAGGATAGGTGGGGGGGCATCATGAGGGTAAAGGTGGATGGAAGGAGATGGATTCATTGGAGTATAGGTGGGGGGTGTCATGGGAGTAAAGATGGATGGAAGGAGGTGGGTTCATTTGAGTATAGCTGGGGGGCTGTCATGGGAGTAAAGACGGGTGGAAGGAGGTGGGTTCATTGGAAGATAGGTGGGGGGCATCATGAGGGTAAAGGTGGATGGAAGGAGGTGGGTTCATTAGAGTATAGGTGGGGGGGTGTCATGGGAGTAAAGATGGATGGAAGGAGGTGGGTTAATTGGAGGATAGGTGGTGGACGTCATGAGGGTAAAGGTGGATGGAAGGAGGTGGGTTCATTGGAGGACAGGTGGGGGGTATCATGGGAGTAAAGATGGATGGAAGGAGGAGGGTTCATTGGAGGATAGTTGGGGGGGCATCATGAGGGTAAAGATGGATGGAAGGAGGCGGGTTCATTAGAGGATAGGTGGGGGGCTTCATGGGAGTAAAGATAGATGGAAGGAAGCGGGTTCATTGGAGGATAGGTGGGGGGCATCATCAGGGTAAAGGGGGATGGAAGGAGGTGGGTTCATTAGAGGATAGGTAGGGGGCGTCATTAGAGTAAAGATGGATGGAAGGAGGCGGGTTCATTGGAGGATAGGTGGGGGGGGCGTCATGGGAGTAAAGGTGGATGGAAGGAGGTGGGTTCATTTGAGTATAGCTGGGGGGGTGTCATGGGAGTAAAGACGGGTGGAAGGAGGTGGGTTCATTGGAGGATAGGTGGGGGGCATCATGAGGGTAAAGGTGGATGGAAGGAGGTGGGTTCATTGGAGTATAGGTGGGGGGGTGTCATGGGAGTAAAGATGGATGGAAGGAGGTGGGTTAATTGGAGGATAGGTGGTGGACGTCATGAGGGTAAAGGTGGATGGAAGGAGGTGGGTTCATTGGAGGACAGGTGGGGGGTGTCATGGGAGTAAAGATGGATGGAAGGAGGAGGGTTCATTGGAGGATAGTTGGGGGGGCATCATAAGGGTAAAGATGGATGGAAGGAGGCGGGTTCATTAGAGGATAGGTAGGGGGCGTCATGAGAGTAAAGATGAATGGAAGGAGGTGGGTTCATTGGAGGATAGGTGGGGGGTGTCATGAGGGTAAAGGTGGATGGAAGGAGGCGGGTTCATTGGAGGATAGGTGGGGGGCATCATGAGGGTAAAGGTGGATAGAAGGAGGCAGGTTTATTTGAGGATAGGTGGGGGCGTCATGAGGGTAAAGGGTGGATGGAAGGAGGTGGGCTCATTGGAGGATAGGTGGGGGGCGTCATGGGAGTAAAGATGGATGGAAGGAGGTGGTTTCCGTAGAGTATAGGTGGGAGGCATCATGGGAGTAAAGATGGATGGAAGGAGGCGGGTTCATTAGAGGATAGGTAATGGGCGTCATGAGAGTAAAGATGGATGGAAGGAGGTGGGTTCTTTGGAGGATAGGTGGGGGGCATCATGGGAGTAAAGGTGGATGGAAGGAGGCGGGTTCATTGGAGGATAGGTGGGGGGCATCATGGGAGTAAAGGTGGATGGAAGGAGGCGGGTTCATTGGAGGATAGGTGGGGGACATCATGAGGGTAAAGATGGATGGAAGGAGGCGGGTTCATTGGAGAATAGATGGGGGCATGAAGAGGGTAAAGATGGATGGAAGGAGGCGGGTTCATTGGAGGATAGGTGGGGGGCCTCATGAGGGTAAAGGTGGATGGAAGGAGGGGGGTTCATTGGAGGATAGGTGGGGGGCATCATGAGGAAAAAGGTGGATGGAAGGAGGTGGGTTCATTGGAGGATAGGTGTGGGGCGTCATGAGGGTAAAGGTGGATGGAAGGAGGCGGGTTCCTTGGAGGATAGGTGGGGGACATCTTGAGGGTAAAGGTGGATAGAAGGAGGTGGGTTCATTGGAGGATTGGTGGGGGCGTCATAGGAGTAAAGATGGATTGAAGGAGGCGGATTCATTGTAGGATAGGTGGGGGGCATCATGAGGGTAAAGATGGATGAAAGCAGGTGGGTCATTGGAGGATAGGTGGGGGGCGTCATGGGGTAAAGGTGGATGGAAGGAGGCGGGTTTATTGGAGGATAGGTGGAGGGCGTCATGGGGGTAAAGGTGGATGGAAGGAGGCGGGTTCATTGGAGGATAGATGGGGGGCATCATGAGGGTAAAGGTGGATGGAAGGAGGTGGGTTCATTGGAGTATAGGTGGGGGGGTGTCATGGGAGTAAAGATGGATGGAAGGAGGTGGGTTAATTGGAGGATAGGTGGTGGACGTCATGAGGGTAAAGGTGGATAGAAGGAGGTGGGCTCATTGGAGGATAGGTGGGGGGCGTCGTGGGAGTAAAGATGGATGGAAGGAGGTGGTTTCCGTAGAGTATAGGTGGGAGGCATCATGGGAGTAAAGATGGATGGAAGGAGGCGGGTTTCGTTAGAGGATAGGTAGGGGTGCGTCATGAGAGTAAAGATGGATGGAAGGAGGTAGGTTCCTTGGAGGATAGGTGGCGGGCATCATGAGGGTAAAGGTGGATGGAAGGAGGCGGGTTCATTGGAGGATAGGGGGGGGGCATCATGAGGGCAAAGGTGGATAGAAGGAGGCAGGTTCATTTGAGGATAGGTGGGAGGCATCATGAGGGTTAAGGTGGATGGAAGGAGGCAGGTTCATTGGAGGATAGGTGTGGGGCACCATGAGGGTAAAGATGGTTTTAAGGAGGCGGGTTCATTGGAGCTTAGGTGGGGGGCATCATGGCAGAAAAGGTGGATAGAAGGAGGAAGGTTCACTGGAGGATAGGTGGCGGGCATCGTGGGAGTAAAGATGGATGGAAGGAGGCGGGTTCATTGGAGGATAGGTGGGGGGCATCATGAGGGTAAAGGTGGATAGAAGGAGGCAGGTTCATTTGAGGATAGGTGGGGGCGTCATGAGGGTAAAGGTGGATGGAAGGAGGTGGGCTCATTGGAGGATAGGTGGGGGGCGTCATGGGAGTAAAGATGGATGGAAGGAGGTGGTTTCCGTAGAGTATAGGTGGGAGGCATCATGGGAGTAAAGATGGATGGAAGGAGGCCGGTTCATTAGAGGATAGGTAGGGGGGCGTCATGAGAGTAAAGATGGATGGAAGGAGGTGGGTTCCTTGGAGGATAGGTGGGGGGCATCATGATGGTAAAGGTGGATGGAAGGAGGCGGGTTCATTGGAGGATAGGTGGGGGGCATCATGAGGGTAAAGGTGGATAGAAGGAGGCAGGTTCATTTGAGGATAGGTGGGGGCGTCATGAGGGTAAAGGTGGATGGAAGGAGGTGGGCTCATTGGAGGATAGGTGGGGGGGCGTCATGGGAGTAAAGATGGATGGAAGGAGGTGGTTTCCGTAGAGTATAGGTGGGAGGCATCATGGGAGTAAAGATGGATGGAAGGAGGCGGGTTCATTAGAGGATAGGTAGGGGGCATCATGAGAGTAAAGATGGATGGAAGGAGGTGGGTTCTTTGGAGGATAGGTGGGGGGTATCATGGGGGTAAAGGTGGATGGAAGGAGGCGGGTTCATTGGAGGATAGGTGGGGGGCATCGTGGGAGTAAAGGTGGATGGAAGGAGGCGGGTTCATTGGAGGATAGGTGGGGGGCATCAAGTGGGTAAAGATGGATGGAAGGAGGCGGGTTCATTGGAGGATA
This sequence comes from Lithobates pipiens, assembly GCF_037356315.1. NCBI lineage: Eukaryota > Metazoa > Chordata > Amphibia > Anura > Ranidae > Lithobates > Lithobates pipiens. The sequence goes on from NW_027507685.1 coordinate 92,924,763, forward strand.
GGTGGGGGACATCTTAAGGGTAAAGGTGGATGGAAGGAGGTGGGTTCATTGGAGGATTGGTGGGGGGCGTCATGGGAGTAAAGATGGATTGAAGGAGGCGGATTCATTGTAGGATAGGTGGGGGGCATCATGAGGGTAAAGATGGATGAAAGCAGGTGGGTTCTTTGGAGGATAGGTGGGGGGCATCATGAGGGTAAAGGTGGATGGAAGGAGGTGGGCTCATTGGAGGATAGGTGGGGGGCATAATGGGAGTAAAGGTGGATGGAAGGAGGCGGGTTCATTGGAGGATAGGTGGGGAGCATCATGAGGGTAAAGGTGGATAGAAGGAGGCAGGTTCATTTGAGGATAGGTGGGGGCGTCATGAGGGTAAAGGTGGATGGAATGAGGTGGGCTCATTGGAGGATAGGTGGGGGGCGTTGTGGGAGTAAAGATGGATGGAAGGAGGTGGTTTCTGTAGAGTATATGTGGGAGGAATCATGGGAGTAAAGATAGATGGAAGGAGGCGGGTTTCATTAGAGGATAGGTAGGGGGGCGTCATGAGAGTAAAGATGGATGGAAGGAGGTGGGTTCCTTGGAAGATAGGTGGGGGGCATCATGAGGGTAAAGGTGGATGGAAGGAGGCGGGTTCATTGGAGGATAGGTGGGGGGCATCATGAGGGTAAAGGTGGATAGAAGGAGGCAGGTTCATTTGAGGATAGGTGGGGGCGTCATGATGGTAAAGGTGGATGGAAGGAGGTGGGCTCATTGGAGGATAGGTGGGGGGCGTCATGGGAGTAAAGATTGATGGAAGGAGGTGGTTTCCGTAGAGTATAGGTGGGAGGCATCATGGGAGTAAAGATGGATGGAAGGAGGCGGGTTCATTAGAGGATAGGTAGGGGACGTCATGAGAGTAAAGATGGATGGAATGAGGTGGGTTCTTTGGAGGATTGGTGGGGGGCATCATGAGGGTAAAGGTGGATGGAAGGAGGTGGGCTCATTGGAGGATAGGTGGGGGGCATGATGGGAGTAAAGGTGGATGGAAGGAGGCGGGTTCATTGGAGGATAGGTGGGGGACATCATGAGGGTAAAGATGGATGGAAAGAGGCGGGTTCATTGGAGAATAGGTGGGGGCATGAAGAGGGTAAAGATGGATGGAAGGAGGCCGGTTCATTGGAGGATAGGTGGGGGGCCTCATGAGGGTAAAGGTGGATGGAAGGAGGGGGGTTCATTGGAGGATAGGTGGGGGGCATCATGAGGGAAAAGGTGGATGGAAGGAGGTGGGTTCATTGGAGGATAGGTGTGGGGCGTCATGGGGTAAAGGTGGATGGAAGGAGGTGGGTTCATTGGAGGATAGGTGGGGGGCATCATGAGGGTAAAGATGGATGGAAGGAGGCGGGTTCATTGGAGGATAGGTGGGGGGCATCATGAGTAGTGATGGACGAACGTTTCGCCCGGCGGTCGTTTCGCGGCGAATTTCCGACTTTCGCCGTCCGCGGGTTCGAACGCCTTTTTCCGTCGTTCGCCCCGGCGGACTTACGTGTTTAATGTATACAAGAACTTTAACCTTTCGTGACACGTTTATCATGTGTTACAGGACAACCAATTGAGACATGACAGCTCATGGACACTTGGACATTCCCCCTAACCTATAAATACACCCGATCCGGTGGCCATTTTACATTCTTTCTTCTGTCACTGTAGGGAAAGGATCCTGTGTGGAGTAGGGACAGAGAAAACGCTAGCTATTTGGTACACAAAAGTTCTTTTCAGGACTGGTATAGGTGTTAGGTCAGCAGCCTGAGTTTCTTTTGTCAGTTTAGATAAAGGGACAGAGCGCTGTATGCTGCTATTTTAGGGACAGCTCAGCCAGATTAGTCTTTCTTCATCATCATCATCATCATCATCATTAGCTGTTACTATCAGGTCCACAAAAGAGCTGTTCCAGCTAATCGTTCCAGCCTACTCTTTTTTGCCAATTTGTATAGGGACAGGCAGGAAGCAGTGTGTCAGGCAGTGAGGATAATTTTAAAGACTTGCTGTTACTATTAGTTCCACAAAGGTTCTTTTCAGGACTGGTATCAGTGGTACGGTAATAGGCTTGTACACGTATAATATTCTTTCTTCCAAATATAGAAAGAATATTATACTTGACTGCTGCCCTTCTGCTGCAGTCTGCTAATCATTCACAACTCACTTGTTCCACAAAGCTCTTTATCAGGACTGGTAACTTGGTCTGTCTAGGGTGCTACGGTACATAGGCTTGGGTGCGGTACAGTCTGCTGTTCTGTAAGGACCGCTATCGGTCCACAATACATAGGGTTGCCGTGCACTACTGCTGACCGCTGCCCTATACTGCAGCAGTCCTTCAGCGGTATAGGGACTGACGCACAGTCTGCTAAACACTAATACACAACCTGCTTGGTCCACAAAAGTTCTTATAAGGACTGGTAACTTGGTATAGGGTGCTACGGTACATAGGCCTGAGTGCGTTACAGTCTGCTGTTCTGTAAGGACCGCTATCGGTCCACAATACATAGGGTTGCCGTGCACTACTGCTGACCGCTGCCCTATACTGCAGCAGTCCTTCATTGGTATAGGGACTGACGTACAGTCTGCTAATCACTAACACACAACCTGCTTGGTCCACAAAAGTTCTTATAAGGACTGGTAACTTGGTATAGGGTGCTACGGTACATAGGCCTGAGTGCGTTACAGTCTGCTGTTCTGTAAGGACCGCTATCGGTCCACAATACATAGGGTTGCCGTGCACTACTGCTGACCGCTGCCCTATACTGCAGCAGTCCTTCAGCGGTATAGGGACTGACGCACAGTCTGCTAAACACTAACACACAACCTGCTTGGTCCACAAAAGTTTTTATAAGGACTGGTAACTTGGTATAGGGTGCTACGGTACATAGGCCTGAGTGCAGTACAGTCTGCTGTTCTGTAAGGACCGCTATCGGTCCACAATACATAGGGTTGCCGTGCACTACTGCTGACCGCTGCCCTATACTGCAGCAGTCCTTCATTGGTATAGGGACTGACGTACAGTCTGCTAATCACTAACACACAACCTGCTTGGTCCACAAAAGTTCTTATAAGGACTGGTAACTTGGTATAGGGTGCTACGGTACATAGGCCTGAGTGCGTTACAGTCTGCTGTTCTGTAAGGACCGCTATCGGTCCACAATACATAGGGTTGCCGTGCACTACTGCTGACCGCTGCCCTATACTGCAGCAGTCCTTCATTGGTATAGGGACTGACGTACAGTCTGCTAATCACTAACACACAACCTGCTTGGTCCACAAAAGTTCTTATAAGGACTGGTAACTTGGTATAGGGTGCTACGGTACATAGGCCTGAGTGCGTTACAGTCTGCTGTTCTGTAAGGACCGCTATCGGTCCACAATACATAGGGTTGCCGTGCACTACTGCTGACCGCTGCCCTATACTGCAGCAGTCCTTCAGCGGTATAGGGACTGACGCACAGTCTGCTAAACACTAACACACAACCTGCTTGGTCCACAAAAGTTTTTATAAGGACTGGTAACTTGGTATAGGGTGCTACGGTACATAGGCCTGAGTGCAGTACAGTCTGCTGTTCTGTAAGGACCGCTATCGGTCCACAATACATAGGGTTGCCGTGCACTACTGCTGACCGCTGCCCTATACTGCAGCAGTCCTTCATTGGTATAGGGACTGACGTACAGTCTGCTAATCACTAACACACAACCTGCTTGGTCCACAAAAGTTCTTATAAGGACTGGTAACTTGGTATAGGGTGCTACGGTACATAGGCCTGAGTGCGTTACAGTCTGCTGTTCTGTAAGGACCGCTATCGGTCCACAATACATAGGGTTGCCGTGCACTACTGCTGACCGCTGCCCTATACTGCAGCAGTCCTTCATTGGTATAGGGACTGACGTACAGTCTGCTAATCACTAACACACAACCTGCTTGGTCCACAAAAGTTCTTATAAGGACTGGTAACTTGGTATAGGGTGCTACGGTACATAGGCCTGAGTGCGTTACAGTCTGCTGTTCTGTAAGGACCGCTATCGGTCCACAATACATAGGGTTGCCGTGCACTACTGCTGACCGCTGCCCTATACTGCAGCAGTCCTTCAGCGGTATAGGGACTGACGCACAGTCTGCTAAACACTAACACACAACCTGCTTGGTCCACAAAAGTTTTTATAAGGACTGGTAACTTGGTATAGGGTGCTACGGTACATAGGCCTGAGTGCAGTACAGTCTGCTGTTCTGTAAGGACCGCTATCGGTCCACAATACATAGGGTTGACGTGCACTACTGCTGACCGCTGCCCTATACTGCAGCAGTCCTTCAGCGGTATAGGGACTAAGAGTTTTGTCACAGGGTGATTTAAAAAATGACAGGCAGAGGAAGAGGCAGGCCCTTCCGCAGGGGTGGTAGGGGTAGGGCAGGAGCAACAGCCTTGAGCCAAAGTGGGAAGTTGCAGAAGGTGCGTTCAATTACTTTAAAGGACGCACCAGACTTGGTTGAGTGGCTCACTCAGCCTTATTCTTCTGCACCCTCCTCATCCTCTCGATCTGCACCCTCTTCTTCACTCTCTGCTATGTGCACCCCCAAAGACACTACCACCAACAACACCACCACCACCACATACCTTCCGCTTGAGTGCAAATGGGGGCCTTCATGCTCCAGTGTTTTAATAGGGACCCCCGTATAAAAAGCATGAGGGTCAAGGACCAGTACTGGGTGGCAACGTACTTAGATCCCCGGTACAAACACAAAATGGCGGAAATGTTACCGCCGTCGCAGAGGGCTGTCAGAATGCAGCACTTCCAGGCCTTGCTTCGAGAAATGCTGCATTCTGCTTTTGCGTGCGCTGGCAGAGGAGCAATTCCCACTCCCAGAGAAGGATTTGCGGGTACCAATCCAACAGCGCCTGCAAGAAGAGGCCGGTTTGAAGATGTGTTGGTGACTTCGGATATGAGGTCATTCTTTCAGCCGACCCATCGACAGGTGTCATCCGGATCCAGCATCAGGGAACGCCTAGACCGTCAGGTGTCCGACTACATTGGGTTAACGGCCGATGTGGACGCTCTGAGGAGTGATGAACCCCTAGACTACTGGGTGGGCAGGCTTGACCTCTGGCCAGAGCTTGCCCAATTTGCAATCGAACTGTTGGCTTGCCCCTCATCCAGTGTCCTGTCCGAAAGGACGTTCAGCGCAGCAGGGGGGATTGTGACCGATAAGCGTACTCGCCTAGCTCACGACAGTGTTAACTACCTCACATTTCTAAAAATGAATGAGGCATGGATCTCGGAGGAATTCAACACATGTGATCAGTAGACCATGTATATGTCTATAAACAATTTTTGGAATCAAGCACACAGACCTTCTTAATTCATTTGGCTCACTTCCCTGACCCAAAAAAGCACACCGTACTATATGCCCCTACCCTCCTCTTTGAAGAGGTTGAGCGGTGTCATATTTCTACTGGGGCTGCTTATTATGAGGGGTTCCCACCATCCCTGTGCTGTGCTGACTTCCTCCTGGGTGTTCTTATTATGAGGGGCTCCCACCATCCCTGTGCTGTGCTGACTTCCTCCTGGGGGTTCTTATTATGAGGGGATCACACCATCCCTGTGCTGTGCTGACTTCCTCCTGGGGCTGCTTACGGTGCTGCTGTCAGCGCTGTATGTCACGGAGCTGCTGTCAGCGCTGTATGTCACGGAGCTGCTGTCAGCGCTGTATGTCACGGAGCTGCTGTCAGCGCTGTATGTCACGGAGCTGCTGTCAGCGCTGTATGTCACGGAGCTGCTGTCAGCGCTGTATGTCACGGAGCTGCTGTCAGCGCTGTATGTCACGGAGCTGCTGTCAGCGCTGTATGTCACGGTGCTGCTGTCAGCGCTGTATGTCACGGAGCTGCTGTCAGCGCTGTATGTCACGGAGCTGCTGTCAGTGCTGTATGTCACGGAGCTGCTGTCAGCGCTGTATGTCACGGAGCTGCTGTCAGCGCTGTATGTCACGGAGCTGCTGTCAGCGCTGTATGTCACGGTGCTGCTGTCAGCGCTGTATGTCACGGAGCTGCTGTCAGCGCTGTATGTCACGGAGCTGCTGTCAGCGCTGTATGTCACGGAGCTGCTGTCAGCGCTGTATGTCACGGAGCTGCTGTCAGCGCTGTATGTCACGGAGCTGCTGTCAGCGCTGTATGTCACGGTGCTGATGTCAGTGCTCTGTATTACGGTGCTGCTGTCAGTGCTCTGTATCTCCTGCACCCTCTTGTTTGCCTACCCTGGTCCCTGACCTTCCCTCTCCTCCATTGCCTTCATTAGCTCCATAGTCCTGAATTGTCAGAACAATTTCCCAAATAAAAAAAAAATGCTTGTAGTTATCGATCCCAAATTCACCTCATACATGTATTATGCTATTGTCCAGGTGGTGGGACTACGTGCTACCCCCTAATAATTACCCCGTGGCCGCAAATTCGACCTAAAGGTTTGCGAAATTCGCCTCCCATTGAAGTCAATGGAGCCCGCGGCGAACGGTCGTTTTCGCGAACGTTTGTGTCCGTTCGCGTTTCGCGTTCGCGAAACGTCCCGTCGGAAGTTCGTCCATCACTAATCATGAGGGTAAAGATGGATGAAAACAGGTGGGTCATTGGAGGATAGGTGGGGGGCGTCATGAGAGTAAAGATGGATGGAAGGAGGCGGGTTCATTGGAGGATTGGTGGGGGCATCATGAGGGTAAAGGTGGATGGAAGGAGGCAGGTTCATTGGAGGATAGGTGGGGGGCGTCATGGGAGTAAAGGTGGATGGAAGGAGGCAGGTTCATTGGAGGATAGGAGGCGTACATCATGAGGGTAAAGGTGGATGGAAGGAGGTGGGTTGATTGGAGGATTACTGGGGGGCGTCATAGGAGTAAAGATGGATTGAAGGAGGCGGGATCATTGGAGGATAGGTGGGGGCATCAAGAAGGTAAAGATGGATGGAAGGAGGCGGGTTCAATGGAGGATAGGTGGGGGGCCTCATGAGGGTAAAGGTGGATGGAAGGAGGGGGGTTCATTGGAGGATAGGTGGGGGGCATCATGAGGGAAAAGGTGGATGGAAGGAGGTGGGATCATTGGAGGATAGGTGTGGGGCGTCATGGGGTAAAGGTGGATGGAAGGAGGTGGGTTCATTGGAGGATAGGTGGGGGGCATCATGAGGGTAAAGATGGATGGAAGGAGGCGGGTTCATTGGAGGATAGGTGGGGGGCATCATGAGGGTAAAGATGGATGAAAACAGGCGGGTTCATTGGAGGATTGGTGGGGGCATCATGAGGGTAAAGGTGGATGGAAGGAGGTGGGCTCATTGGAGGATAGGTGGGGGGCATAATGGGAGTAAAGGTGGATGGAAGGAGGCGGGTTCATTGGAGGATAGGTGGGGGACATCATGAGGGTAAAGATGGATGGAAAGAGGCGGGTTCATTGGAGAATAGGTGGGGGCATGAAGAGGGTAAAGATGGATGGAAGGAGGCCGGTTCATTGGAGGATAGGTGGGGGGCCTCATGAGGGTAAAGGTGGATGGAAGGAGGGGGGTTCATTGGAGGATAGGTGGGGGGCATCATGAGGGAAAAGGTGGATGGAAGGAGGTGGGTTCATTGGAGGATAGGTGTGGGGCGTCATGGGGTAAAGGTGGATGGAAGGAGGTGGGTTCATTGGAGGATAGGTGGGGGGCATCATGAGGGTAAAGATGGATGGAAGGAGGCGGGTTCATTGGAGGATAGGTGGGGGGCATCATGAGGGTAAAGATGGATGAAAACAGGTGGGTCATTGGAGGATAGGTGGGGGGCGTCATGAGAGTAAAGATGGATGGAAGGAGGCGGGTTCATTGGAGGATTGGTGGGGGCATCATGAGGGTAAAGGTGGATGGAAGGAGGCAGGTTCATTGGAGGATAGGTGGGGGGCTTCATGGGAGTAAAGGTGGATGGAAGGAGGCAGGTTCATTGGAGGATAGGAGGCGTACATCATGAGGGTAAAGGTGGATGGAAGGAGGTGGGTTGATTGGAGGATTACTGGGGGGCGTCATAGGAGTAAAGATGGATTGAAGGAGGCGGGATCATTGGAGGATAGGTGGGGGCATCAAGAAGGTAAAGATGGATGGAAGGAGGCGGGTTCAATGGAGGATAGGTGGGGGGCCTCATGAGGGTGAAGGTGGATGGAAGGAGGGGGGTTCATTGGAGGATAGGTGGGGGGCATCATGAGGGAAAAGGTGGATGGAAGGAGGTGGGATCATTGGAGGATAGGTGTGGGGCGTCATGGGGTAAAGGTGGATGGAAGGAGGTGGGTTCATTGGAGGATAGGTGGGGGGCATCATGAGGGTAAAGATGGATGGAAGGAGGCGGGTTCATTGGAGGATAGGTGGGGGGCATCATGAGGGTAAAGATGGATGAAAACAGGCGGGTTCATTGGAGGATTGGTGGGGGCATCATGAGGGTAAAGGTGGATGGAAAGAGGCAGGTTCATTGGAGGATAGGTGGGGGGCGTCATGGGAGTAAAGGTGGATGGAAGGAGGCAGGTTCATTGGAGGATAGGAGGCGTACATCATTTGAGTAAAGATGGATGGAAGGAGGCGGGTTCATTGGAGGATAGGTGGGGGACATCATGAGGGTAAAGGTGGATGGAAGGAGGTGGGTTGATTGGAGGATTACTGGGGGGCGTCATAGGAGTAAAGATGGATTGAAGGAGGCGGGTTCATTGGAGGATAGGTGGGGGCATCAAGAAGGTAAAGATGGATGGAAGGAGGCGGGTTCAATGGAGGATAGGTGGGGGGCCTCATGAGGGTAAAGGTGGATGGAAGGAGGGGGGTTCATTGGAGGATAGGTGGGGGCATCATGAGGGAAATGGTGGATGGAAGGAGGTGGGTTCATTGGAGGATAGGTGTGGGGCGTCATGAGGGTAAAGGTGGATGGAAGGAGGTGGGTTCATTTGAGTATAGCTGGGGGGTGTCATGGGAGTAAAGACGGATGGAAGGAGGTGGGTTCATTGGAGGATAGGTGGGGGGCATCATGAGGGTAAAGATGGATGAAAGCAGGTGCGTCATTGGAGGATAGGTGGGGGACATCATGAGGCTAAAGGTGGATGGAAGGAGGCAGGTTTTTTGGATGATAGGTGGGGGGCGTCATGGGGTAAAGGTGGATGGAAGGAGGCGGGTTTATTGGAGGATAGGTGGGGGCATCATGAGGGTAAAGGTGGATGGAAGGAGGCAGGTTCATTGGAGGATAGGTGGGGGGAGTCATGGGAGTAAAGGTGGATGGAAGGAGGCAGATTCATTGGAGGATAGATGGCGTACATCATGGGAGTAAAGATGGATGGAAGGAGGAAGGTTCATTGGAGGACAGGTGGGGGGCGTCATTAGGATAAAGGTGGATTGAAGGAGGCGGGTTTATTGGAGGATAGGAGGCGGGCATCAAGAGGGTAAAGATGGATGGAAGGAGGCGGGTTCATTGGAGGATTGGTGGAGGGCGTCATGGGAGTAAAGATGGATTGAAGGAGGCGGGTTCATTGGAGGATAGGTGGGGGCATGAAGAGGGTAAAGATGGATGGAAGGAGGCGGGTTCATTGGAGGATAGGTGGGGGGCCTCATGAGGGTAAAGGTGGATGGAAGGAGGGGGGTTCATTGGAGGATAGGTGGGGGACATCATGGGAGTCAAGATGGATGGAAGGAGGCGGGTTCATTGGAGGATAGGTGGGGGGCGTCATGGGAGTAAAGGTAGATGGAAGAAGTCAGGTTCATTGGAGGATAGGTGGCGGGCATCAAGAGAGTAAAGATGGATGGAAGGAGGCGGATTCATTGGAGGATAGGTGGGGGACATCATGAGGGTAAAGGTGGATGTAAGGAGGTGGGTTCATTGGAGGATTGGTGGGGGGGCGTCATAGGAGTAAAGATGGATGGAAGGAGGCGGGTTCATTGGAGGATAGGTGGGGGGCATCATGAGGGTAAAGATGGATGAAAGCAGGCGGGTCATTGGAGGATAGGTGGGGGGCATCATGAGGGTAAAGGTGGGTGGAAGGAGGCGGGATTATTGGAGGATAGGTGGGGGGCTTCATGGGTGTAAAGGTGGGTGGAAGGAGGCGGGTTCATTGGAGGATAGGTGGGGGGCATGAAGAGGGTAAAGATGGATGGATGGAGGCGGGTTCATTGGAGGATAGGTGGGGGGTATCATGAGGGTTAAGGGAGATGGAAGGAGGCGGGTTCATTGGAGGATAGGTGGGGGGCATCAAGAGGGTAAAGGTGGATGGAAGGAGGCAGGTTCATTGGAGGATAGGTTGGGAGCATCAAGAGGGTAAAGATGGATGGAAGGAGGCGGGATCATTGGAGGATAGGTGGAGGGCATCATGGGAGTAAAGATGGATGGAAGTAGGCGGGTTCATTGGAGGATAGGTGGGGGGCATCATGAGGGTAAAGGTGGGTGGATGAGGCAGGTTCATTGGAGGATAGGTGAGGGGCGTCATGGGAGTAAAGATAGATGGAAGGAGGTGGGTTCATTGGAGGCTAGGTGGGGGGCGTCATGGGAGTAAAGGTAGATGGAGAAGTCAGGTTCATTGGAGGATAGGTGGCGGGTATCATGGGAGAAAAGATGGATGGAAGGAGGCGGGTTCATTGGAGGATAGGTGGGGGGCATTATGGGGGTAAAGGAGGATGGAAGGTGGCGGGTTTATTAGAGGATAGCTGGGGGGGCGTCATGGGGGTAAAGGTAAATGGAAGAAGGCGGGTTCATTGGAGGATAGGTGGGGGCATCATGAGGGTAAAGGTGGATGGAAGGAGGCAGGTACATTGGAGAACAGGTGGGGGGCGTCATGGGAGTAAAGGTGGATGGAAGGAGGCAGGTTCATTGCAGGATAGGTGGCGGACATCATGGGAGTAAAGATGGAAGGAAGGAGGTGGGTTCATTGGAGGATAGGGGGGGGCAGTCATGGGAGTAAAGGTAGATGGAAGAAGTCAGGTTCATTGGGGGATAGGTGGCGGGCATCAAGAGGGTAAAGATGGATGGAAGGAGGCGGCTTTATTGGAGGATAGGTGGGGGGTTCATCATGGGAGTAAAGGTGGATGGAAGGAGACGGGTTCATTGGAGGATAGGTGGGGGGCATCATGGGAGTAAAGGTGGATGGAAGGAGGCGGGTTCATTGGAGGATATGTGGGGGCGTCATGGGAGTAAAGATGGATGGAAGGAGGTGGTTTCCGTAGAGTATAGGTGGGAGGCATCATCGGAGTAAAGATGGATGGAAGGAGGCGGGTTCATTAGAGGTTAGGTAGGGGGCGTCATGAGAGTAAAGATGGATGGAAGGAGGTGGGTTCTTTGGAGGATAGGTGGGGGGCATTATGGGGGTAAAGGAGGATGGAAGGTGGTGGGTTTATGAGAGGATAGCTGGGGGGCATCATGGGGGTAAAGGTAAATGGAAGAAGGCGGGTTCATTGGAGGATAGGTGGGGGGCATCATGAGGGTAAAGGTGGATGGAAGGAGGCAGGTACATTGGAGAACAGGTGGGGGGCGTCATGGGAGTAAAGGTGGATGGAAGGAGGCAGGTTCATTGCAGGATAGGTGGCGGACATCATGGGAGTAAAGATGGAAGGAAGGAGGTGGGTTCATTGGAGGATAGGGGGGGGCAGTCATGGGAGTAAAGTTAGATGGAAGAAGTCAGGTTCATTGGGGGATAGGTGGCGGGCATCAAGAGGGTAAAGATGGATGGAAGGAGGCGGCTTTATTGGAGGATAGGTGGGGGGTTCATCATGGAAGTAAAGGTGGATGGAAGGAGACGGGTTCATTGGAGGATAGGTGGGGGGCATCATGGGAGTAAAGGTGGATGGAAGGAGGCGGGTTCATTGGAGGATATGTGGGGGCGTCATGGGAGTAAAAATGGATGGAAGGAGGTGGTTTCCGTAGAGTATAGGTGGGAGGCATCATCGGAGTAAAGATGGATGGAAGGAGGCGGGTTCATTAGAGGTTAGGTAGGGGGCGTCATGAGAGTAAAGATGGATGGAAGGAGGTGGGTTCTTTGGAGGATAGGTGGGGGGCATCATGAGGGTAAAGGTGGATGGAAGGATGCGGCTTTATTGGAGGATAGGTGGGGGGCATCATGGGAGTAAAGGTGGATGGAAGGAGGCGGGTTCATTGGAGGATAGTTGGGGGACATCATGAGGGTAAAGATGGATGGAAGGAGGTGGGTTCATTGGAGAATAGGTGGGGGCATCAAGAAGGTAAAGGTGGATGGAAGGAGGCAGGTTCATTGGAGGATAGGTGGGGGACATCATGAGGGTAAAGGTGGATGGAAGGAGGTGGGTTTATTGGAGGATAGGTGGGGGGCGTCATGGGGGTAAAGGTGGATTGAAGGAGGCGGGGTCATTGGAGGATAGGTAGGGGGCATCATGAGGGTAAATGTGGATGGAAGGAGGCAGGTTCATTGGAGGATAGGTGGGGGGCGTCATGGGAGTAAATATGGATAGAAGGAGGCAGGTTCATTGGAGGATAGGTGGCGGATATCATGGGAGTAAAGATGGATGGAAGGAGGCGGGTTCATTGGAGGATAGGTGGGGGGCGTCATGGGAGTAAAGGTAGATGGAGGAAGTCAGGTTCATTGGAGGATAGGAGGCGGGCATCAAGAGGGTAAAGATGGATGGAAGGAGGCAGGTTCATTGGAGGATAGGTGGGGGACATCATGAGGGTAAAGGTGGATGGAAGGAGGTGGGTTCATTGGAGGATTGGTGGGGGGTGTCATGGGAGTAAAGATTGATTGAAGGAGGCAGGTTCATTGGAGGATAGTTGGGGGCATGAAAAGGGTAAAGATGGATGGAAGGAGACGGGTTCATTGGAGGATTGTTGGGGGGCCTCATGAGGGCAAAGGTGGATGGATGGAGGCGGGTTCATTTGAGGATAGGTGGGGGGCATCAAGAGGGTAAAGGTGGCTGGAAGGAGGCAGGTTCATTGGAGGATAGGTGGGGGACATCATGAGGGTAAAGGTGGATGGAAGGAGGTGGGTTTATTGGAGGATAGGTGGGGGGCGTCATGGGGGTAAAGGTGGATTGAAGGAGGCGGGTTCATTGGAGGATATGTGGGGGCGTCATGGGAGTAAAAATGGATGGAAGGAGGTGGTTTCCGTAGAGTATAGGTGGGAGGCATCATCGGAGTAAAGATGGATGGAAGGAGGCGGGTTCATTAGAGGTTAGGTAGGGGGCGTCATGAGAGTAAAGATGGATGGAAGGAGGTGGGTTCTTTGGAGGATAGGTGGGGGGCATCATGAGGGTAAAGGTGGATGGAAGGATGCGGCTTTATTGGAGGATAGGTGGGGGGCATCATGGGAGTAAAGGTGGATGGAAGGAGGCGGGTTCATTGGAGGATAGTTGGGGGACATCATGAGGGTAAAGATGGATGGAAGGAGGTGGGTTCATTGGAGAATAGGTGGGGGCATGAAGAGGGTAAAGATGGATGGAAGAAGGCGGGTTCATTGGAGGATACCTGTGGGGCGTCATGGGAGTAAAGGTGGATGGAAGGAAGCAGGTTCATTGGAGGATAGGTGGCGGACATCATGGGAGTAAAGATAGATGGAAGGAGGCGGGTTCATTGGAGGATAGGTGGGGGGCGTCATGGGAGTAAAGGTAGATGGAGAAGTCAGGTTCATTGGAGGATAGGTGGCGGGCATCATGGGAGAAAAGATAGATGGAAGGAGGCGGGATCATTGGAGGATATGTGGGGGACATCATGACAGTAAAGGTGGATGGAAGAAGGTGGGTTCATTGGAGGATTGGTGGGGGCATCATGGGAGTAAAGATGGATTGAAGGAGGTGGGTTCATTGGAGGATAGGTGGGGGGCATCATGAAGGTAAAGATGGATGAAAGCAGGCGGGTCATTGGAGGATAAGTGGGGGGCATCATGCGGGTAAAGGTGGATGGAAGGAGGCGGGTTCATTGGAGGATAGGTGGGGGGCGTCATGGGGGTGAAGGTGGTTGGAAGGAGGCGGGTTCATTGGAGGATAAGTGGGGGCATGAAGAGGGTAAAGATGGATGGAGGCGGAGACTTTGGAGGATAGGTGGGGGGCATCATGAGGGTAAAGGTGGATGGAAGGAGGCGGGTTCATTGGGGGATAGGTGGGGGGCATCATGAGGGTAAAGGTGGATGGAAGGAGGCAGGTTCAATGGAGGATAGGTGGCGGACATAATGGGAGTAAAGATGGATGGAAGGAGGCGGGTTCATTGGAGGATAGGTGGGGGGAGTCATGGGAGTAAAGGTAGATGGAAGAAGTCAGGTTCATTGGGGGATAGGTGGCGGGCATGAAGAGGGTAAAGATGGATGGAAGGAGGCGGGTTCATTGGAGGATAGGTGGGGGACATCATGAGGGTAAAGGTGGATGTAAGGAGGTGGGTTCATTGGAGGATTGGTGGGGGGGCGTCATGGGAGTAAAGATGGATGGAAGGAGGCGGGTTCATTGGAGCATAGGTGGGAGGCATCATGAGGGTAAAGATGGATGAAAGCAGGCGGGTCATTGGAGGATAGGTGGGGGGCATCATGAGGGTAAAGGTGGATGGAAGGAGGCGGGTTTATTGGAGGATAGGAGGGGGGCGTCATGGGTGTAAAGGTGGATGGAAGGAGGCGGGTTCATTGGAGGATAGGTGGTGGGCATGAAGAGGGTAAAGATGGATGGAAGTAGGTGGGTTTGTTGGAGGATAGGTGGGGGGTATCATGAGGGTTAAGGGAGATGGAAGGAGGCGGGTTCATTGGAGGATAGGTGGGGGGCATCAAGAGGGTAAAGGTGGATGGAAGGAGGCAGGTTCATTGGAGGATTGGTGGGGAGCATCAAGAGGGTAAAGATGGACGGAAGGAGGCGGGATCATTGGAGGATAGGTGGAGGGCATCATGGGAGTAAAGATGGATGGATGGAAGGGGTTCATAGGAGGAAAGGTGGGGGGCATCATGAGGGTAAAGGTGGATGGATGAGGCAGGTGCATTGGAGGATAGGTGAGGGGCGTCATGGGAGTAAAGGTGGATGGAAGGAAGCAGGTTCATTGGAGGATAGGTGGCGGACATCATGGGAGTAAAGATAGATGGAAGGAGGCGGGTTCATTGGAGGATAGGTGGGGGGCGTCATGGGAGTAAAGGTAGATGGAGAAGTCAGGTTCATTGGAGGATAGGTGGCGGGCATCATGGGAGAAAAGATAGATGGAAGGAGGCGGGATCATTGGAGGATATGTGGGGGACATCATGACAGTAAAGGTGGATGGAAGAAGGTGGGTTCATTGGAGGATTGGTGGGGGCATCATGGGAGTAAAGATGGATTGAAGGAGGTGGGTTCATTGGACGATAGGTGGGGGGCATCATGAAGGTAAAGATGGATGAAAGCAGGCGGGTCATTGGAGGATAAGTGGGGGGCATCATGCGGGTAAAGGTGGATGGAAGGAGGCGGGTTCATTGGAGGATAGGTGGGGGGCGTCATGGGGGTGAAGGTGGTTGGAAGGAGGCGGGTTCATTGGAGGATAAGTGGGGGCATGAAGAGGGTAAAGATGGATGGAGGCGGAGACTTTGGAGGATAGGTGGGGGGCATCATGAGGGTAAAGGTGGATGGAAGGAGGCGGGTTCATTGGAGGATAGGTGGGGGGCATCAAGAGGGTAAAGGGGGATGGAAGGAGGTGGGTTCATTAGAGGATAGGTAGGGGGCGTCATGAGAGTAAAGATGGATGGAAGGAGGCGGGTTCATTGGAGGATAGGTGGGGGGGGCGTCATGGGAGTAAAGGTGGATGGAAGGAGGTGGGTTCATTTGAGTATAGCTGGGGGGGTGTCATGGGAGTAAAGACGGGTGGAAGGAGGTGGGTTCATTGGAGGATAGGTGGGGGGCATCATGAGGGTAAAGGTGGATGGAAGGAGGTGGGTTCATTGGAGTATAGGTGGGGGGGTGTCATGGGAGTAAAGATGGATGGAAGGAGGTGGGTTAATTGGAGGATAGGTGGTGGACGTCATGAGGGTAAAGGTGGATGGAAGGAGGTGGGTTCATTGGAGGACAGGTGGGGGGTGTCATGGGAGTAAAGATGGATGGAAGGAGGAGGGTTCATTGGAGGATAGTTGGGGGGGCATCATAAGGGTAAAGATGGATGGAAGGAGGCGGGTTCATTAGAGGATAGGTAGGGGGCGTCATGAGAGTAAAGATGAATGGAAGGAGGTGGGTTCATTGGAGGATAGGTGGGGGGTGTCATGAGGGTAAATGTGGATGGAAGGAGGCGGGTTCATTGGAGGATAGGTGGGGGGCATCATGAGGGTAAAGGTGGATAGAAGGAGGCAGGTTTATTTGAGGATAGGTGGGGGCGTCATGAGGGTAAAGGTGGATGGAAGGAGGTGGGCTCATTGGAGGATAGGTGGGGGGCGTCATGGGAGTAAAGATGGATGGAAGGAGGTGGTTTCCGTAGAGTATAGGTGGGAGGCATCATGGGAGTAAAGATGGATGGAAGGAGGCGGGTTCATTAGAGGATAGGTAGGGGGCGTCATGAGAGTAAAGATGGATGGAAGGAGGTGGGTTCTTTGGAGGATAGGTGGGGGGCATCATGGGAGTAAAGGTGGATGGAAGGAGGCGGGTTCATTGGAGGATAGGTGGGGGGCATCATGGGAGTAAAGGTGGATGGAAGGAGGCGGGTTCATTGGAGGATAGGTGGGGGACATCATGAGGGTAAAGATGGATGGAAGGAGGCGGGTTCATTGGAGAATAGGTGGGGGCATGAAGAGGGTAAAGATGGATGGAAGGAGGCGGGTTCATTGGAGGATAGGTGGGGGGCCTCATGAGGGTAAAGGTGGATGGAAGGAGGTGGGTTCATTGGAGGATAGGTGGGGGGCATCATGAGGAAAAAGGTGGATGGAAGGAGGTGGGTTCATTGGAGGATAGGTGTGGGGCGTCATGAGGGTAAAGGTGGATGGAAGGAGGCGGGTACATTGGAGGATAGGTGGGGGACATCTTGAGGGTAAAGGTGGATAGAAGGAGGTGGGTTCATTGGAGGATTGGTGGGGGGCGTCATAGAAGTAAAGATGGATTGAAGGAGGCGGATTCATTGTAGGATAGGTGGGGGGCATCATGAGGGTAAAGATGGATGAAAGCAGGTGGGTCATTGGAGGATAGGTGGGGGGCATCATGAGGTTAAAGGTGGATGGAAGGAGGCGGGTTTATTGGAGGATAGGTGGGGGGCGTCATGGGGTAAAGGTGGATGGAAGGAGGCGGGTTTATTGGAGGATAGGTGGAGGGCGTCATGGGGGTAAAGGTGGATGGAAGGAGGCGGGTTCATTGGAGGATAGATGGGGGGCATCATGAGGGTAAAGGTGGATGGAAGGAGGTGGGTTCATTGGAGTATAGGTGGGGGGGTGTCATGGGAGTAAAGATGGATGGAAGGAGGTGGGTTAATTGGAGGATAGGTGGTGGACGTCATGAGGGTAAAGGTGGATAGAAGGAGGCAGGTTCATTTGAGGATAGGTGGGGGCGTCATGAAGGTAAAGGTGGGTGGAAGGAGGTGGGCTCATTGGAGGATAGGTGGGGGGCGTCGTGGGAGTAAAGATGGATGGAAGGAGGTGGTTTCCGTAGAGTATAGGTGGGAGGCATCATGGGAGTAAAGATGGATGGAAGGAGGCGGGTTTCGTTAGAGGATAGGTAGGGGTGCGTCATGAGAGTAAAGATGGATGGAAGGAGGTAGGTTCCTTGGAGGATAGGTGGCGGGCATCATGAGGGTAAAGGTGGATGGAAGGAGGCGGGTTCATTGGAGGATA
This sequence comes from Lithobates pipiens, assembly GCF_037356315.1. Classification (NCBI taxonomy): domain Eukaryota; kingdom Metazoa; phylum Chordata; class Amphibia; order Anura; family Ranidae; genus Lithobates; species Lithobates pipiens. Next base: position 92,942,501 of record NW_027507685.1, read on the forward strand.
GGTGGGGGGCATCATGAGGGTAAAGGTGGATAGAAGGAGGCAGGTTCATTTGAGGATAGGTGGGAGGCATCATGAGGGTTAAGGTGGATGGAAGGAGGCAGGTTCATTGGAGGATAGGTGTGGGGCACCATGAGGGTAAAGATGGTTTTAAGGAGGCGGGTTCAATGGAGCTTAGGTGGGGGGCATCATGGCAGAAAAGGTGGATAGAAGGAGGAAGGTTCACTGGAGGATAGGTGGCGGGCATCGTGGGAGTAAAGATGGATGGAAGGAGGCGGGTTCATTGGAGGATAGGTGGGGGGAATCATGAGGGTAAAGGTGGATAGAAGGAGGCAGGTTCATTTGAGGATAGGTGGGGGCGTCATGAGGGTAAAGGTGGATGGAAGGAGGTGGGCTCATTGGAGGATAGGTGGGGGGCGTCATGGGAGTAAAGATGGATGGAAGGAGGTGGTTTCCGTAGAGTATAGGTGGAAGGCATCATGGGAGTAAAGATGGATGGAAGGAGGCCGGTTCATTAGAGGATAGGTAGGGGGGCGTCATGAGAGTAAAGATGGATGGAAGGAGGTGGGTTCCTTGGAGGATTGGTGGGGGGCATCATGATGGTAAAGGTGGATGGAAGGAGGCAGGTTCATTGGAGGATAGGTGGGGGGCATCATGATGGTAAAGGTGGATGGAAGGAGGCAGGTTCAATGGAGGATAGGTGGCGGACATAATGGGAGTAAAGATGGATGGAAGGAGGCGGGTTCATTGGAGGATAGGTGGGGGGAGTCATGGGAGTAAAGGTAGATGGAAGAAGTCAGGTTCATTGGGGGATAGGTGGCGGGCATGAAGAGGGTAAAGATGGATGGAAGGAGGCGGGTTCATTGGAGGATAGGTGGGGGACATCATGAGGGTAAAGGTGGATGTAAGGAGGTGGGTTCATTGGAGGATTGGTGGGGGGGCGTCATGGGAGTAAAGATGGATGGAAGGAGGCGGGTTCATTGGAGCATAGGTGGGAGGCATCATGAGGGTAAAGATGGATGAAAGCAGGCGGGTCATTGGAGGATAGGTGGGGGGCATCATGAGGGTAAAGGTGGATGGAAGGAGGCGGGTTTATTGGAGGATAGGAGGGGGGCGTCATGGGTGTAAAGGTGGATGGAAGGAGGCGGGTTCATTGGAGGATAGGTGGTGGGCATGAAGAGGGTAAAGATGGATGGAAGTAGGTGGGTTTGTTGGAGGATAGGTGGGGGGTATCATGAGGGTTAAGGGAGATGGAAGGAGGCGGGTTCATTGGAGGATAGGTGGGGGGCATCAAGAGGGTAAAGGTGGATGGAAGGAGGCAGGTTCATTGGAGGATTGGTGGGGAGCATCAAGAGGGTAAAGATGGACGGAAGGAGGCGGGATCATTGGAGGATAGGTGGAGGGCATCATGGGAGTAAAGATGGATGGAAGGAAGGGGTTCATAGGAGGAAAGGTGGGGGGCATCATGAGGGTAAAGGTGGATGGATGAGGCAGGTTCATTGGAGGATAGGTGAGGGGCGTCATGGGAGTAAAGGTGGATGGAAGGAAGCAGGTTCATTGGAGGATAGGTGGCGGACATCATGGGAGTAAAGATAGATGGAAGGAGGCGGGTTCATTGGAGGATAGGTGGGGGGCGTCATGGGAGTAAAGGTAGATGGAGAAGTCAGGTTCATTGGAGGATAGGTGGCGGGCATCATGGGAGAAAAGATAGATGGAAGGAGGCGGGATCATTGGAGGATATGTGGGGGACATCATGACAATAAAGGTGGATGGAAGAAGGTGGGTTCATTGGAGGATTGGTGGGGGCATCATGGGAGTAAAGATGGATTGAAGGAGGTGGGTTCATTGGAGGATAGGTGGGGGGCATCATGAAGGTAAAGATGGATGAAAGCAGGCGGGTCATTGGAGGATAAGTGGGGGGCATCATGCGGGTAAAGGTGGATGGAAGGAGGCGGGTTCATTGGAGGATAGGTGGGGGGCGTCATGGGGGTGAAGGTGGTTGGAAGGAGGCGGGTTCATTGGAGGATAAGTGGGGGCATGAAGAGGGTAAAGATGGATGGAGGCGGAGACTTTGGAGGATAGGTGGGGGGCATCACGAGGGTAAAGGTGGATGGAAGGAGGCGGGTTCATTGGAGGATAGGTGGGGGGCATCAAGAGGGTAAAGGGGGATGGAAGGAGGTGGGTTCATTAGAGGATAGGTAGGGGGCGTCATGAGAGTAAAGATGGATGGAAGGAGGCGGGTTCATTGGAGGATAGGTGGGGGGGGCGTCATGGGAGTAAAGGTGGATGGAAGGAGGTGGGTTCATTTGAGTATAGCTGGGGGGGTGTCATGGGAGTAAAGACGGGTGGAAGGAGGTGGGTTCATTGGAGGATAGGTGGGGGGCATCATGAGGGTAAAGGTGGATGGAAGGAGGTGGGTTCATTGGAGTATAGGTGGGGGGGTGTCATGGGAGTAAAGATGGATGGAAGGAGGTGGGTTAATTGGAGGATAGGTGGTGGACGTCATGAGGGTAAAGGTGGATGGAAGGAGGTGGGTTCATTGGAGGACAGGTGGGGGGTGTCATGGGAGTAAAGATGGATGGAAGGAGGAGGGTTCATTGGAGGATAGTTGGGGGGGCATCATAAGGGTAAAGATGGATGGAAGGAGGCGGGTTCATTAGAGGATAGGTAGGGGGCGTCATGAGAGTAAAGATGAATGGAAGGAGGTGGGTTCATTGGAGGATAGGTGGGGGGTGTCATGAGGGTAAATGTGGATGGAAGGAGGCGGGTTCATTGGAGGATAGGTGGGGGGCATCATGAGGGTAAAGGTGGATAGAAGGAGGCAGGTTTATTTGAGGATAGGTGGGGGCGTCATGAGGGTAAAGGTGGATGGAAGGAGGTGGGCTCATTGGAGGATAGGTGGGGGGCGTCATGGGAGTAAAGATGGATGGATGGAGGTGGTTTCCGTAGAGTATAGGTGGGAGGCATCATGGGAGTAAAGATGGATGGAAGGAGGCGGGTTCATTAGAGGATAGGTAGGGGGCGTCATGAGAGTAAAGATGGATGGAAGGAGGTGGGTTCTTTGGAGGATAGGTGGGGGGCATCATGGGAGTAAAGGTGGATGGAAGGAGGCGGGTTCATTGGAGGATAGGTGGGGGGCATCATGGGAGTAAAGGTGGATGGAAGGAGGCGGGTTCATTGGAGGATAGGTGGGGGACATCATGAGGGTAAAGATGGATGGAAGGAGGCGGGTTCATTGGAGAATAGGTGGGGGCATGAAGAGGGTAAAGATGGATGGAAGGAGGCGGGTTCATTGGAGGATAGGTGGGGGGCCTCATGAGGGTAAAGGTGGATGGAAGGAGGGGGGTTCATTGGAGGATAGGTGGGGGGCATCATGAGGAAAAAGGTGGATGGAAGGAGGTGGGTTCATTGGAGGATAGGTGTGGGGCGTCATGAGGGTAAAGGTGGATGGAAGGAGGCGGGTACATTGGAGGATAGGTGGGGGACATCTTGAGGGTAAAGGTGGATAGAAGGAGGTGGGTTCATTGGAGGATTGGTGGGGGGCGTCATAGAAGTAAAGATGGATTGAAGGAGGCGGATTCATTGTAGGATAGGTGGGGGGCATCATGAGGGTAAAGATGGATGAAAGCAGGTGGGTCATTGGAGGATAGGTGGGGGGCATCATGAGGGTAAAGGTGGATGGAAGGAGGCGGGTTTATTGGAGGATAGGTGGGGGGCGTCATGGAGTAAAGGTGGATGGAAGGAGGCGGGTTTATTGGAGGATAGGTGGAGGGCGTCATGGGGGTAAAGGTGGATGGAAGGAGGCGGGTTCATTGGAGGATAGATGGGGGGCATCATGAGGGTAAAGGTGGATGGAAGGAGGAGGGTTCATTGGAGTATAGGTGGGGGGGTGTCATGGGAGTAAAGATGGATGGAAGGAGGTGGGTTAATTGGAGGATAGGTGGTGGACGTCATGAGGGTAAAGGTGGATAGAAGGAGGCAGGTTCATTTGAGGATAGGTGGGGGCGTCATGAAGGTAAAGGTGCGTGGAAGGAGGTGGGCTCATTGGAGGATAGGTGGGGGGCGTCGTGGGAGTAAAGATGGATGGAAGGAGGTGGTTTCCGTAGAGTATAGGTGGGAGGCATCATGGGAGTAAAGATGGATGGAAGGAGGCGGGTTTCGTTAGAGGATAGGTAGGGGTGCGTCATGAGAGTAAAGATGGATGGAAGGAGGTAGGTTCCTTGGAGGATAGGTGGCGGGCATCATGAGGGTAAAGGTGGATGGAAGGAGGCGGGTTCATTGGAGGATAGGTGGGGGGCATCATGAGGGTAAAGGTGGATAGAAGGAGGCAGGTTCATTTGAGGATAGGTGGGAGGCATCATCAGGGTTAAGCTGGATGGAAGGAGGCAGGTTCATTGGAGGATAGGTGTGGGGCACCATGAGGGTAAAGATGGTTTTAAGGAGGCGGGTTCAATGGAGCTTAGGTGGGGGGCATCATGGCAGAAAAGGTGGATAGAAGGAGGAAGGTTCACTGGAGGATAGGTGGCGGGCATCGTGGGAGTAAAGATGGATGGAAGGAGGCGGGTTCATTGGAGGATAGGTGGGGGGAATCATGAGGGTAAAGGTGGATAGAAGGAGGCAGGTTCATTTGAGGATAGGTGGGGGCGTCATGAGGGTAAAGGTGGATGGAAGGAGGTGGGCTCATTGGAGGATAGGTGGGGGGCGTCATGGGAGTAAAGATGGATGGAAGGAGGTGGTTTCCGTAGAGTATAGGTGGGAGGCATCATGGGAGTAAAGATGGATGGAAGGAGGCCGGTTCATTAGAGGATAGGTAGGGGGGCGTCATGAGAGTAAAGATGGATGGAAGGAGGTGGGTTCCTTGGAGGATAGGTGGGGGGCATCATGATGGTAAAGGTGGATGGAAGGAGGCAGGTTCATTGGAGGATAGGTGGGGGGCATCATGAGGGTAAAGGTGGATAGAAGGAGGCAGTTTCATTTGAGGATAGGTGGGGGCGTCATGAGGGTAAAGGTGGATGGAAGGAGGTGGGCTCATTGGAGGATAGGTGGGGGGTGTCATGGGAGTAAAGATGGATGGAAGGAGGTGGTTTCCGTAGAGTATAGGTGGGAGGCATCATGGGAGTAAAGATGGATGGAAGGAGGCGGGTTCATTAGAGGATAGGTAGGGGGCATCATGAGAGTAAAGATGGATCGAAGGAGGTGGGTTCTTTGGAGGATAGGTGGGGGGTATCATGAGGGTAAAGGTGGATGGAAGGAGGCGGGTTCATTGGAGGATAGGTGGGGGGCATCGTGGGAGTAAAGGTGGATGGAAGGAGGCGGGTTCATTGGAGGATAGGTGGGGGACATCATGAGGGTAAAGATGGATGGAAGGAGGCGGGTTCATTGGAGGATAGGTGGGGGACATCTTGAGGGTAAAGGTGGATGGAAGGAGGTGGGTTCATTGGAGGATTGGTGGGGGGCGTCATGGGAGTAAAGATGGATTGAAGGAGGCGGATTCATTGTAGGATAGGTGGTGGGCATCATGAGGGTAAAGATGGATGAAAGCAGGTGGGTTCTTTGGAGGATAGGTGGGGGGCATCATGAGGGTAAAGGTGGATGGAAGGAGGTGGGCTCATTGGAGGATAGGTGGGGGGCATAATGGGAGTGAAGGTGGATGGAAGGAGGCGGGTTCATTGGAGGATAGATGGGGAGCATCATGAGGGTAAAGGTGGATAGAAGGAGGCAGGTTCATTTGAGGATAGGTGGGGGCGTCATGAGGGTAAAGGTGGATGGAAGGAGGTGGGCTCATTGGAGGATAGGTGTGGGGCGTTGTGGGAGTAAAGATGGATGGAAGGAGGTGGTTTCCGTAGAGTATATGTGGGAGGAATCATGGGAGTAAAGATAGATGGAAGGAGGCGGGTTTCATTAGAGGATAGGTAGGGGGGCGTCATGAGAGTAAAGATGGATGGAAGGAGGTGGGTTCCTTGGAAGATAGGTGGGGGGCATCATGAGGGTAAAGGTGGATGGAAGGAGGCGGGTTCATTGGAGGATAGGTGGGGGGCATCATGAGGGTAAAGGTGGATAGAAGGAGGCAGGTTCATTTGAGGATAGGTGGGGGCGTCATGATGGTAAAGGTGGATGGAAGGAGGTGGGCTCATTGGAGGATAGGTGGGGGGCGTCATGGGAGTAAAGATGGATGGAAGGAGGTGGTTTCCGTAGAGTATAGGTGGGAGGCATCATGGGAGTAAAGATGGATGGAAGGAGGCGGGTTCATTAGAGGATAGGTAGGGGACGTCATGAGAGTAAAGATGGATGGAATGAGGTGGGTTCTTTGGAGGATAGGTGGGGGGCATCATGAGGGTAAAGGTGGCCGGAAGGAGGTGGGCTCATTGGAGGAAAGGTGGGGGGCATATTGGGAGTAAAGGTGGATGGAAGGAGGCGGGTTCATTGGAGGATAGGTGGGGGACATCATGAGGGTAAAGATGGATGGAAAGAGGCGGGTTCATTGGAGAATAGGTGGGGGCATGAAGAGGGTAAAGATGGATGGAAGGAGGCGGGTTCATTGGAGGATAGGTGGGGGGCCTCATGAGGGTAAAGGTGGATGGAAGGAGGGGGGTTCATTGGAGGATAGGTGGGGGGCATCATGAGGGAAAAGGTGGATGGAAGGAGGTGGGTTCATTGGAGGATAGGTGTGGGGCGTCATGGGGTAAAGGTGGATGGAAGGAGGTGGGTTCATTGGAGGATAGGTGGGGGGCATCATGAGGGTAAAGATGGATGGAAGGAGGCGGGTTCATTGGAGGATAGGTGGGGGGCATCATGAGGGTAAAGATGGATGAAAACAGGTGGGTCATTGGAGGATAGGTGGGGGGCATCATGAGGGTAAAGGTGGATGGAAGGAGGCGGGTTTATTGGAGGATAGGTGGGAGGCGTCATGGGGGTAAAGGTGGATGTAAGGAGGCGGGTTTATTGGAGGATAGGTGGGAGGCGTCATGGGGGTAAAGGTGGATGGAAGGAGGCGGGTTCATTGGTGGATTGGTGGGGGCATCATGAGGGTAAAGGTGGATGGAAGGAGGCAGGTTCATTGGAGGATAGGTGGGGGGCGTCATGGGAGTAAAGGTGGATGGAAGGAGGCAGGTTCATTGGAGGATAGGAGGCGTACATCATGGGAGTAAAGATGGATGGAAGGAGGCGGGTTCATTGGAGGATAGGTGGGGGACATCATGAGGGTAAAGGTGGATGGAAGGAGGTGGGTTGATTGGAGGATTACTGGGGGGCGTCATAGGAGTAAAGATGGATTGAAGGAGGCGGGTTCATTGGAGGATAGGTGGGGGCATCAAGAAGGTAAAGATGGATGGAAGGAGGCGGGTTCAATGGAGGATAGGTGGGGGGCCTCATGAGGGTAAAGGTGGATGGAAGGAGGGGGGTTCATTGGAGGATAGGTGGGGACATCATAAGGGAAATGGTGGATGGAAGGAGGTGGGTTCATTGGAGGATAGGTGTGGGGCGTCATGAGGGTAAAGGTGGATGGAAGGAGGTGGGTTCATTTGAGTATAGCTGGGGGGTGTCATGGGAGTAAAGACGGATAGAAGGAGGTGGGTTCATTGGAGGATAGGTGGGGGGCATCATGAGGGTAAAGATGGATGAAAGCAGGTGCGTCATTGGAGGATAGGTGGGGGACATCATGAGGCTAAAGGTGGATGGAAGGAGGCAGGTTTTTTGGAGGATAGGTGGGGGGCGTCATGGGGTAAAGGTGGATGGAAGGAGGCGGGTTTATTGGAGGAAAGGTGGGGGCATCATGAGGGTAAAGGTGCATGGAAGGAGGCAGGTTCATTGGAGGATAGGTGGGGGGAGTCATGGGAGTAAAGGTGGATGGAAGGAGGCAGATTCATTGGAGGATAGATGGCGTACATCATGGGAGTAAAGATGGATGGAAGGAGGAGGGTTCATTGGAGGATAGGTGGGGGGCGTCATTAGGGTAAAGGTGGATTGAAGGAGGCGGGTTCATTGGAGGATGGGAGGCGGGCATCAAGAGGGTAAAGATGGATGGAAGGAGGCGGGCTCATTGGAGGATTGGTGGAGGGCGTCATGGGAGTAAAGATGGATTGAAGGAGGCGGGTTCATTGGAGGATAGGTGGGGGCATGAAGAGGGTAAAGATGGATGGAAGGAGGCGGGTTAATTGGAGGATAGGTGGGGGGCCTCATGAGGGTAAAGGTGGATGGAAGGAGGGGGGTTCATTGGAGGATAGGTGGGGGACATCATGGGAGTCAAGATGGATGGAAGGAGGCGGGTTCATTGGAGGATAGGTGGGGGGCGTCATGGGAGTAAAGGTAGATGGAAGAAGTCATGTTCATTGGAGGATAGGTGGCGGGCATCAAGAGAGTAAAGATGGATGGAAGGAGGCGGATTCATTGGAGGATAGGTGGGGGACATCATGAGGGTAAAGGTGGATGTAAGGAGGTGGGTTCATTGGAGGATTGGTGGGGGGGCGTCATAGGAGTAAAGATGGATGGAAGGAGGCGGGTTCATTGGAGGATAGGTGGGGGGCATCATGAGGGTAAAGATGGATGAAAGCAGGCGGGTCATTGGAGGATAGGTGGGGGGCATCATGAGGGTAAAGGTGGGTGGAAGGAGGCGGGATTATTGGAGGATAGGTGGGGGGCTTCATGGGTGTAAAGGTGGATGGAAGGAGGCGGGTTCATTGGAGGATAGGTGGGGGGCATGAAGAGGGTAAAGATGGATGGATGGAGGCGGGTTCATTGGAGGATAGGTGGGGGGTATCATGAGGGTTAAGGGAGATGGAAGGAGGCGGGTTCATTGGAGGATAGGTGGGGGGCATCAAGAGGGTAAAGGTAAATGGAAGGAGGCAGGTTCATTGGAGGATAGGTTGGGAGCATCAAGAGGGTAAAGATGGATGGAAGGAGGCGGGATCATTGGAGGATAGGTGGAGGGCATCATGATAGTAAAGATGGATGGAAGGAGGCGGGTTCATTGGAGGATAGGTGGGGGGAGTCATGGGAGTAAAGGTGGATGGAAGGAGGCAGATTCATTGGAGGATAGATGGCGTACATCATGGGAGTAAAGATGGATGGAAGGAGGAGGGTTCATTGGAGGATAGGTGGGGGGCGTCATTAGGGTAAAGGTGGATTGAAGGAGGCGGGTTCATTGGAGGATAGGAGGCGGGCATCAAGAGGGTAAAGATGGATGGAAGGAGGCGGGTTCATTGGAGGATTGGTGGAGGGCGTCATGGGAGTAAAGATGGATTGAAGGAGGCGGGTTCATTGGAGAATAGGTGGGGGCATGAAGAGGGTAAAGATGGATGGAAGGAGCCGGGTTCATTGGAGGATCGGTGGGGGGCCTCATGAGGGTAAAGGTGGATGGAAGGAGGGGGGTTCATTGGAGGATAGGTGGGGGACATCATGGGAGTCAAGATGGATGGAAGGAGGCGGGTTCATTGGAGGATAGGTGGGGGGCGTCATGGGAGTAAAGGTAGATGGAAGAAGTCAGGTTCATTGGAGGATAGGTGGCGGGCATCAAGAGAGTAAAGATGGATGGAAGGAGGCGGATTCATTGGAGGATAGGTGGGGGACATCATGAGGGTAAAGGTGGATGTAAGGAGGTGGGTTCATTGGAGGATTGGTGGGGGGGCGTCATAGGAGTAAAGATGGATGGAAGGAGGCGGGTTCATTGGAGGATAGGTGGGGGGCATCATGAGGGTAAAGATGGATGAAAGCAGGCGGGTCATTGGAGGATAGGTGGGGGGCATCATGAGGGTAAAGGTGGGTGGAAGGAGGCGGGATTATTGGAGGATAGGTGGGGGGCTTCATGGGTGTAAAGGTGGATGGAAGGAGGCGGGTTCATTGGAGGATAGGTGGGGGGCATGAAGAGGGTAAAGATGGATGGATGGAGGCGGGTTCATTGGAGGATAGGTAGGGGGCATCAAGAGGGTAAAGGTGGATGGAAGGAGGCAGGTTCATTGGATGATAGGTTGGGAGCATCAAGAGGGTAAAGATGGATGGAAGGAGGCGGGATCATTGGAGGATAGGTGGAGGGCATCATGGGAGTAAAGATGGATGGAAGGAGGCGGGTTCATTGGAGGATAGGTGGGGGGGCATCATGAGGGTAAAGGTGGGTGGATGAGGCAGGTTCATTGGAAGATAGGTGAGGGGCGTCATGGGAGTAAAGGTGGATGGAAGGAGGCAGGTTCATTGGAGGATAGGTGGCGGACATCATGGGAGTAAAGATAGATGGAAGGAGGTGGGTTCATTGGAGGCTAGGTGGGGGGCGTCATGGGAGTAAAGGTAGATGGAGAAGTCAGGTTCATTGGAGGATAGGTGGCGGGTATCATGGGAGAAAAGATGGATGGAAGGAGGCGGGTTCATTGGAGGATAGGTGGGGGGCATTATGGGGGTAAAGGAGGATGGAAGGTGGCGGGTTTATTAGAGGATAGCTGGGGGGGCGTCATGGGGGTAAAGGTAAATGGAAGAAAGCGGGTTCATTGGAGGATAGGTGGGGGGCATCATGAGGGTAAAGGTGGATGGAAGAAGGCAGGTACATTGGAGAACAGGTGGGGGGCGTCATGGGAGTAAAGGTGGATGGAAGGAGGCAGGTTCATTGCAGGATAGGTGGCGGACATCATGGGAGTAAAGATGGAAGGAAGGAGGTGGGTTCATTGGAGGATAGGGGGGGCAGTCATGGGAGTAAAGGTAGATGGAAGAAGTCAGGTTCATTGGGGGATAGGTGGTGGGCATCAAGAGGGTAAAGATGGATGGAAGGAGGCGGCTTTATTGGAGGATAGGTGGGGGGTTCATCATGGGAGTAAAGGTGGATGGAAGGAGACGGGTTCATTGGAGGATAGGTGGGGGGCATCATGGGAGTAAAGGTGGATGGAAGGAGGCGGGTTCATTGGAGGATATGTGGGGGCGTCATGGGAGTAAAGATGGATGGAAGGAGGTGGTTTCCGTAGAGTATAGGTGGGAGGCATCATCGGAGTAAAGATGGATGGAAGGAGGTGGGTTCATTAGAGGTTAGGTAGGGGGCGTCATGAGAGTAAAGATGGATGGAAGGAGGTGGGTTCTTTGGAGGATAGGTGGGGGGCATCATGAGGGAAAAGGTGGATGGAAGGATGCGGCTTTATTGGAGGATAGGTGGGGGGCATCATGGGAGTAAAGGTGGATGGAAGGAGGCGGGTTCATTGGAGGATAGTTGGGGGACATCATGAGGGTAAAGATGGATGGAAGGAGGTGGGTTCATTGGAGAATAGGTGGGGGCATGAAGAGGGTAAAGATGGATGGAAGAAGGCGGGTTCATTGGAGGATAGGTGTGGGGCGTCATGTGGGTAAAGGTGGATGGATGGAGGCGGGTTCATTTGAGGATAGGTGGGGGGCATCAAGAGGGTAAAGGTGGATGGAAGGAGGCAGGTTCATTGGAGGATAGGTGGGGGACATCATGAGGGTAAAGGTGGATGGAAGGAGGTGGGTTTATTGGAGGATAGGTGGGGGGCGTCATGGGGGTAAAGGTGGATTGAAGGAGGCGGGGTCATTGGAGGATAGGTAGGGGGCATCATGAGGGTATGTGTGGATGGAAGGAGGCAGGTTCATTGGAGGATAGGTGGGGGGCGTCATGGGAGTAAATATGGATAGAAGGAGGCAGGTTCATTGGAGGATAGGTGGCGGACATCATGGGAGTAAAGATGGATGGAAGGAGGCGGGTTCATTGGAGGATAGGTGGGGGGCGTCATGGGAGTAAAGGTAGATGGAAGAAGTCAGGTTCATTGGAGGATAGGAGGCGGGCATCAAGAGGGTAAAGATGGATAGAAGGAGGCGGGTTCATTGGAGGATAGGTGGGGGGTGTCATGGGAGTAAAGATTGATTGAAGGAGGCAGGTTCATTGGAGGATAGGTGGGGGCATGAAAAGGGTAAAGATGGATGGAAGGAGACGGGTTCATTGGAGGATAGTTGGGGGGCCTCATGAGGGCAAAGGTGGATGGAAGGAGGGAGGTTCATTGGAGGATAGGTGGGGGGTATCATGAGGGAAAAGGTGGATGGAAGAAGGTGGGTTCATTAGAGGATAGGTGTGGGGCATCATGAGGGTAAAGATGGATTGAATGAGACGGATTGATTGGAGGATAGGTGGGGGACATCATGAGGGTAAAGGTGGATGGAAGGAGGTGGGTTTATTGGAGGATAGGCGGGAGGCGTCATGGGGGTAAAGGTGGATTGAAGGAGGCGGGGTCATTGGAGGATAGGTAGGGGGCATCATGAGGGTAAATGTGGATGGAAGGAGGCAGGTTCATTGGAGGATAGGTGGGGGGCGTCATGGGAGTAAAGGTGGATAGAAGGAGGCAGGTTCATTGGAGGATAGCTGGCGGACATCATGGGAGTAAAGATGGATGGAAGGAGGCGGGTTCATTGGAGGATAGGTGGGGGGCGTCATGGGAGTAAAGGTAGATGGAAGAAGTCAGGTTCATTGGAGGATAGGAGGCGGGCATCAAGAGGGTAAAGATGGATAGAAGGAGGCGGGTTCATTGGAGGATAGGTGGGGGACATCATGAGGGTAAATGTGGATGGAAGGAGGCAGGTTCATTGGAGGATAGGTGGGGGGCGTCATGGGAGTAAAGGTGGATAGAAGGAGGCAGGTTCATTGGAGGATAGGTGGCGGACATCATGGGAGTAAAGATGGATGGAAGGAGGCGGGTTCATTGGAGGATAGGTGGGGGGCGTCATGGGAGTAAAGGTAGATGGAAGAAGTCAGGTTCATTGGAGGATAGGAGGCGGGCATCAAGAGGGTAAAGATGGATGGAAGGAGGCAGGTTCATTGGAGGATAGGTGGGGGACATCATGAGGGTAAAGGTGGATGGAAGGAGGTGGGTTCATTGGAGGATTGGTGGGGGGTGTCATGGGAGTAAAGATTGATTGAAGGAGGCAGGTTCATTGGAGGATAGTTGGGGGCATGAAAAGGGTAAAGATGGATGGAAGGAGACGGGTTCATTGGAGGATAGTTGGGGGGCCTCATGAGGGCAAAGGTGGATGGATGGAGGCGGGTTCATTTGAGGATAGGTGGGGGGCATCAAGAGGGTAAAGGTGGATGGAAGGAGGCAGGTTCATTGGAGGATAGGTGGGGGACATCATGAGGGTAAAGGTGGATGGAAGGAGGTGGGTTTATTGGAGGATAGGTGGGGGGCGTCATGGGGGTAAAGGTGGATTGAAGGAGGCGGGTTCATTGGAGAATAGGTGGGGGCATGAAGAGGGTAAAAATGGATGGAAGAAGGCGGGTTCATTGGAGGATAGGTGTGGGGCGTCATGTGGGTAAAGGTGGATGGATGGAGGCGGGATCATTTGAGGATAGGTGGGGGACATCAAGAGGGTAAAGGTGGATGGAAGGAGGCAGGTTCATTGGAGGATAGGTGGGGGACATCATGAGGGTAAAGGTGGATGGAAGGAGGTGGGTTTATTGGAGGATTGGCGGGAGGCGTCATGGGGGTAAAGGTGGATTGAAGGAGGCGGGGTCATTGGAGGATAGGTAGGGGGCATCATGAGGGTAAATGTGGATGGAAGGAGGCAGGTTCATTGGAGGATAGGTGGGGGGCGTCATGGGAGTAAAGGTGGATAGAAGGAGGCAGGTTCATTGGAGGATAGCTGGCGGACATCATGGGAGTAAAGATGGATGGAAGGAGGCGGGTTCATTGGAGGATAGGTGGGGGGCGTCATGGGAGTATAGGTAGATGGAAGAAGTCAGGTTCATTGGAGGATAGGAGGCGGGCATCAAGAGGGTAAAGATGGATAGAAGGAGGCGGGTTCATTGGAGGATAGGTGGGGGACATCATGAGGGTAAATGTGGATGGAAGGAGGCAGGTTCATTGGAGGATAGGTGGGGGGCGTCATGGGAGTAAAGGTGGATAGAAGGAGGCAGGTTCATTGGAGGATAGCTGGCGGACATCATGGGAGTAAAGATGGATGGAAGGAGGCGGGTTCATTGGAGGATAGGTGGGGGGCGTCATGGGAGTAAAGGTAGATGGAAGAAGTTAGGTTCATTGGAGGATAGCTGGCGGACATCATGGGAGTAAAGATGGATGGATGGAGGCGGGTTCATTTGAGGATAGGTGGGGGGCATCAAGAGGGTAAAGATGGATGGAAGGAGGCGGGTTCATTGGAGGATAGGTGGGGGACATCATGAGGGTAAAGGTGGATGGAAGGAGGTGGGTTCATTGGAGGATTGGTGGGGGGTGTTATGGGAGTAAAGATTGATTGAAGGAGGGAGGTTCATTGGAGGATAGGTGGGGGCATGAAAAGGGTAAAGATGGATGGAAGGAGACGGGTTCATTGGAGGATAGTTGGGGGGCCTCATGAGGGCAAAGGTGGATGGATGGAGGCGAGTTCATTTGAGGATAGGTGGGGGGCATCAAGAGGGTAAAGGTGGATGGAAGGAGGCAGGTTCATTGGAGGATAGGTGGGGGACATCATGAGGGTAAAGGTGGATGGAAGGAGGTGGGTTTATTGGAGGATAGGTGGGGGGCGTCATGGGGGTAAAGGTGGATTGAAGGAGGCGGGGTCATTGGAGGATAGGTAGGGGGCATCATGAGGGTAAATGTGGATGGAAGGAGGCAGGTTCATTGGAGGATAGGTGGGGGCGTCATGGGAGTAAAGGTGGATAGAAGGAGGCAGGTTCATTGGAGGATAGGTGGCGGACATCATGGGAGTAAAGATGGATGGAAGGAGGCGGGTTCATTGGAGGATAGGTGGGGGGCGTCATGGGAGTAAAGGTAGATGGAAGAAGTCAGGTTCATTGGAGGATAGGAGGCGGGCATCAAGAGGGTAAAGATGGATAGAAGGAGGTGGGTTCATTGGAGGATAGGTGGGGGACATCATGAGGGTAAAGGTGGATGGAAGGAGGTGGGTTCATTGGAGGATTGGTGGGGGGTGTCATGGGAGTAAAGATTGATTGAAGGAGGCAGGTTCATTGGAGGATAGGTGGGGGCATGAAAAGGGTAAAGATGGATGGAAGGAGACGGGTTCATTGGAGGATAGTTGGGGGGCCTCATGAGGGCAAAGGTGGATGGAAGGAGGGAGGTTCATTGGAGGATAGGTGGGGGGTATCATGAGGGAAAAGGTGGATGGAAGAAGGTGGGTTCATTAGAGGATAGGTGTGGGGCATCATGAGGGTAAAGATGGATTGAATGAGACGGATTGATTGGAGGATAGGTGGGGGGCATCATGAGGGTAAAGATGGATGAAAGCAGGTGGGTCACTGGAGGATAGGTGGGGGGCATCATGAGGGTAAAGGTGGATGGAAGGAGGCGGGTTTATTGGAGGATAGGTGGGGGGCATCATGGGTGTAAAGGAGGGTGGAAGGTGGCGGGTTTATTATAGGATAGGTGGGGGGGCGTCATGGGGGTAAAGGTGGATGGAAGGAGGCGGGTTCATTGGGGGATAGGTGGGGGGCATCATGAGGGTAAAGGTGGATGGAAGGAGGCAGGTTCATTGGAGGACAGGTAGGGGGCGTCATGGGAGTAAAGGTGGATGGAAGGAGGCAGGTTCATTGGAGGATAGGTGGCGGACATAATGGGAGTAAAGATGGATGGAAGGAGGCGGGTTCATTGGAGGATAGGTGGGGGGAGTCATGGGAGTAAAGGTAGATGGAAGAAGTCAGGTTCATTGGGGGATAGGTGGCGGGCATGAAGAGGGTAAAGATGGATGGAAGGAGGCGGGTTCATTGGAGGATAGGTGGGGGACATCATGAGGGTAAAGGTGGATGTAAGGAGGTGGGTTCATTGGAGGATTGGTGGGGGGGCGTCATGGGAGTAAAGATGGATGGAAGGAGGCGGGTTCATTGGAGGATAGGTGGAAGGCATCATGAGGGTGAAGATGGATGAAAGCAGGCGGGTCATTGGAGGATAGGTGGGGGGCATCATGAGGGTAAAGGTGGATGGAAGGAGGCGGGTTTATTGGAGGATAGGAGGGGGGCGTCATGGGTGTAAAGGTGGATGGAAGGAGGCGGGTTCATTGGAGGATAGGTGGTGGGCATGAAGAGGGTAAAGATGGATGGAAGTAGGTGGGTTTGTTGGAGGATAGGTGGGGGGTATCATGAGGGTTAAGGGAGATGGAAGGAGGCGGGTTCATTGGAGGATAGTTGGGGGGCATCAAGAGGGTAAAGGTGGATGGAAGGAGGCAGGTTCATTGGAGGATTGGTGGGGGGCATCAAGAGGGTAAAGATGGACGGAAGGAGGCGGGATCATTGGAGGATAGGTGGAGGGCATCATGGGAGTAAAGATGGATGGAAGGAAGGGGTTCATTGGAGGAAAGGTGGGGGGCATCATGAGGGTAAAGGTGGATGGATGAGGCAGGTTCATTGGAGGATAGGTGAGGGGCGTCATGGGAGTAAAGGTGGATGAAAGGAAGCAGGTTCATTGGAGGATAGGTGGCGGACATCATGGGAGTAAAGATAGATGGAAGGAGGCAGGTTCATTGGAGGATAGGTGGGGGGCGTCATGGGAGTAAAGGTAGATGGAGAAGTCAGGTTCATTGGAGGATAGGTGGCGGGCATCATGGGAGAAAAGATAGATGGAAGGAGGCGGGATCATTGGAGGATATGTGGGGGACATCATGACAGTAAAGGTGGATGGAAGAAGGTGGGTTCATTGGAGGATTGGTGGGGGCGTCATGGGAGTAAAGATGGATTGAAGGAGGTGGGTTCATTGGAGGATAGGTGGGGGGCATCATGAAGGTAAAGATGGATGAAAGCAGGCGGGTCATTGGAGGATAAGTGGGGGGCATCATGCGGGTAAAGGTGGATGGAAGGAGGCGGGTTCATTGAAAGATAGGTGGGGGGCGTCATGGGGGTAAAGGTGGTTGGAAGGAGGCGGGTTCATTGGAGGATAAGTGGGGGCATGAAGAGGGTAAAGATGGATGGAGGCGGAGACTATGGAGGATAGGTGGGGGGCATCATGAGGGTAAAGGTGGATGGAAGGAGGCGGGTTCATTGGAGGATAGGTGGGGGGCATCAAGAGGGTAAAGGTGGATGGAAGGAAGTAGGTTCATTGGAGGATAGGTGGGGGGCGTCATAGTGGTAAAGATAGATTAAAGGAGGCGGGTTCATTGGAGGATAGGTAGGGGGCGTCATGAGAGTAAAGATTGATGGAAGGAGGTGGGTTCTTTGGAGGATAGGTGGGGGGCATCATGAGGGTAAAGGTGGATGGAAGGAGGCGGGTTTATTGGAGGATAGGTGGGGGGCATCATGGGAGTAAATGTGGATGGAAGGAGGCGGGTTCATTAGAGGATAGTTGCGGGACAACATGAGGGTAAAGATGGATGGAAGGAGGTGGGTTCATTGGAGAATAGGTGGGGGCATGAAGAGGGTAAAGATGGATGGAAGAAGGCGGGTTCATTGGAGGATAGGTGGGGGGCATCAAGAGAGTAAAGGTGGATGGAAGGAGGCGGGTTCATTGGAGGATAGGTGGGGGACATCATGAGGGTAAAGGTGGATGGAAGGAGGTCGGTTTATTGGAGGATAGGTGGGGGGCGTCATGGGGGTAAAGGTGGATGGAAGGAGGCGGGTTCATTGGAGGATAGGTAGGGGGCATCATGAGGGTAAAGGTGGATGGAAGGAGGCGGGTTCATTGGAGGATAGGTGGGGGGCATCAAGAGGGTAAAGGTGGATGGAAGGAGGCAGGTTCATTGGAGGATAGGTGTGGGGCGTCATGGGGGTAAAGATGGATTGAAGGAGGCGGGTTCATTGGAGGATAGGTGGGGGGCATCATGGGAGTAAAGGTGGATGGAAGGAGGCGGGATCATTGGAGGATAGGTGGGGGGCATCATGAGGGTAAAGATGGATGGAAGGAGGTGGGTTCATTGGAGGATAAGTTGCGGGCTTCAAGGGAGTAAAGATGGATGGAAGCAGGCAGGTACATTGGAGGATAGGTGGGAGGCATCATGAGGGTAAATGTGGGTGGAAGGAGGTGGATTCATTGGAGGAGAGGTGGGCGGCATCATGAGGGTAAAGATGGATGGAAGGAGGCGGGTTCATTGGAGGATTGGTGGGGGCGTCATGGGGGTAAAGGTGGATGGAAGGAGGTGGGTTCATTGGCGGATAGGTGGAGGGCATCATGGGGGTAAAGGTAGATGGAAGGAGGCGTTTCATTGGAGGATAGGTGGGGGGCATCATGAGGGTAAATGTGGATGGAAGGAGGTGGGTTAATTGGAGGATTGGTGGGGGGTGTCATGGGGGTAAAGGTAGATGGAAGGAGGCGTTTCATTGGAGGATAGGTGGGGGGCATCATGAGGGTAAATGTGGATGGAAGGAGGTGGGTTAATTGGAGGATTGGTGGGAGGTCTCATGTGGGTAAAGATAGATGGAAGGAGGCGTTTCATTGGAGGATAGGTGGGGGGCATCATGAGGGTAAATATGGATGGAAGGAGGTGGGTTAATTGGAGGATTGGTGGGGGGTGTCATGGGGGTAAAGGTGGATTGAAGGAGGCGGGTTCATTGGAGGATAGGTGGGCGCATGAAGAGGGTAAAGATGGATGGAAGGAGGCTGGTTCATTGGAGGATAGTTGGGGGGCCTCATGAGGGCAAAGGTGGATTGAAGGAGGGGGGTTCATTGGAGGATAGGTGGGGGGCATCATGAGGGAAAAGGTGGATGGAAGAAGGTGGGTTCATTGGAGGATAGGTGTGGGGCGTCATGCGGGTAAAGGTGGATGGAAGGAGGTGGGTTTATTGAAGGATTGGTGGGGGGCGTCATGGGAGTAAAGATGGATTGAAGGAGGTGGATTCATTGAAGGATAGGTGGGGGGCATCATGAGGGTAAAGATGGATGAAAGCAGGTGGGTCATTGGAGGATAGGTGGGGGGCATCATGAGGGTAAAGGTGGATGGAAGGAGGCTGGTTTATTGGAGGATAGGTGTGGGGCGTCATGGGGATAAAGGTGGATGGAAGGTGGCGGGTTTATTAGAGTATAGGTGGAGGGCGTTATGGGGGTAAAGGTGCATGGAAGGAGGCAGGTTCATTGGAGGATAGGTGGGGGGCCTCATGAGGGTAAAGGTGGATGGAAGGAGGCAGGTTCATTGGAGGAAAGGTGGGGGGCATAATGGGAGTAAAGGTGGATGGAAAGAGTCAGGTTCATTGGAGGATAGGTGGCGGACATCATGGGAGTAAAGATGGATTGAAGAAGGCGGGTTCATTGGAGGATAGGTGGGGGGCATCATGATGGTAAACATGGATGAAAGCAGGCGGGTCATTGGAGGATAGGTGGGGGCATCATGAGGGTAAGGATGGATGGACGGAGCTGGGCTCATTGGAGGATAGGTGGGGGGCATCATGAGCGTAAAGGTGGATGGAAGGAGGCGGGTTCATGGAGGATAGGTGGGGGGCATTATGAGGGTAAAGGTGGATGGAAGGAGGCGGGTTCATTGGAGGATAGGTGGGGGGCATCATGAGGGTAAAGGTGGATGGAAGGAGGCGGGATCATTGGAGGATCGTGGGGGCCTTCATGGTGGTAAAGGTGGATGGAAGCAGGCGGGTTCATTGGAAGATAGGAGGGGGGCGTCATGGAGTAAAGGTGGATGGAAGGAGGCGGTTTCATTGGAGGATAGGTGGGGGCATCATGGGAGTAAATGTGGATGGAAGGAGGCGGGTTCATTGGAGGATAGGTGGGGGCATCATGAGGGTAAGGATGGATGGAAGGAGCTGGGCTCATTGGAGGATAGGTGGTGGGCATCATGAGCGTAAAGGTGGATGGAAGGAGGCGGGTTCATGGAGGATAGGTGGGGGGCATTATGAGGGTAAAGGTGGATGGAAGGAGGCGGGTTCATTGGAGGATAGGTGGGGGGCATCATGAGGGTAAAGGTGGATGGAAGGAGGCGGGATCATTGGAGGATCGTGGGGGCCTTCATGGTGGTAAAGGTGGATGGAAGCAGGCGGGTTCATTGGAAGATAGGAGGGGGGCGTCATGGAGTAAAGGTGGATGGAAGGAGGCGGGTTCATTGGAGGATAGGTGGGGGCGTCATGGGGGTAAAGGTGGATGGAAGGAGGCGGATTCATTGGAGGATAGGTGTGGGGCAACATGAGGGTAAAGGTCAATGGAAGAAGGCGGGTTCATTGGAGGATAGGTGGGGGGCATCATGAGGGTAAAGATGGATGGAAGGAGGCGGGTTCAATGGAGGATAGGTGGGGGGCATCATGAGGGTAAAGATGGATGGAAGGAGGCGGGTTCAATGGAGGATAGGTGGGGGGCGTCATGCGGGTAAAGGTGGATGGAAGGAGGCGGGTTCATTGGAGGATAGGTGGGGGGCATCATGAGGGTAAAGGTGGATGGAAGCAGGCGGGTTCATTGGAAGATAGGAGGGGGGCGTCATGGAGTAAAGGTGGATGGAAGGAGGCGGGTTCATTGGAGGATAGGTGGGGGGCATCATGAGGGTAAAGGTGGATAGAAGCAGGTGGGTTCATTGGAAGATAGGAGGGGGGCGTCATGGAGTAAAGGTGGATGGAAGGAGGCGGGTTCATTGGAGGATAGGTGGGGGGCATCATGAGGGTAAAGATGCATGGAAGGAGGTGGGTTCATTGGAGGATAAGTTGCGGGCATAAAGGGAGTAAAGATGGATGGAAGTATGCGGGTTCATTGGAGGATAGGTGGTGGGCATCATGAGGGTAAAGATGGATAGAAGGAGGCGGGCTCATTGGAGGATAGGTTAGGGGCATCATGAGGGTTGAGGTGGATGGAAGGAGGCGGGCTCATTGGAAGATAGGTGGGGGGCATCATGAGAGTAAAGGTGGATGGAAGGAGGCGAGTTCATTGGAGGATAGGTGGGTGGCATCATGAGGGTAAAGGTGGATGGAAGGAGGCGGGTTCATTGGAGGATCGTCTGGGCCTTCATGGGTGTAAAGGTGGATGGAAGGAGGCTGGTTCATTGGAGGATAGGTGGGGGGCGTTATGTGGTAAAGGTGGATGGAAGGAGGCGTGTTCATTGGAGGATAGGTGGGGGTGTCATGGGGGTAAAGGTGGATGGAAGGAGGCGGGTTCATTGGAGGATAGGTGGGGGTGTCATGGGGGTAATGGTGGATGGAAGGAGGCGTGTTCATTGGAGGATAGGTGGGGGGCATCATGAGGGTAAAGGTGGATGGAAGGAGGCGGGTTCATTGGAGGATAGGTGGGGGTGTCATGGGGTAAAGGTGGATGGAAGGAGGCGTGTTCATTGGAGGATAGGTGGGGGGCATCATGAGGGTAAAGGTGGATGGAAGGAGGCGGGTTCATTGGAGGATAGGTGGGGGTGTCATGGGGGTAAAGGTGGATGGAAGGAGGTGGGTTCATTGGAGGATAGGTGGGGGGCATCATGAGGGTAAAGATGGATGGAAGGAGGTGGGTTCATTGGAAGATAGGTGGGGGGGGGGGCGTCGTGGGGGTAAAGTTGGATGGAAGGAGGTGGGTTCATTGGCGGAGAGGTGGGGGGCGTCATGGGAGTCAAGGTAGATGGAAAGAGGCGGGTTCATTGGAGGATAGGTGGCGGGAATTATGGGAGTAAAGATGGATGGAAGGAGGCAGGTTCATTGGAGGATAGGTGGGAGGCATCAAGAGGGTAAATGTGGATGGAAGGAGGTGGGTTCATTGGAGGATAGGTGGGGGGCATCATGAAGGTAAAGATGGATGGAAGGAGGCGGGTTCATTATAGGATAGGTGGGGGACTACATGGGGGTAAAGTTGGATGGAAGGAGGTGGGTTCATTGGCGGGTAGGTGGGGGGCGTCATGGGGGTAAAGGTAGATGGAAGGAGGCGGGTTCATTGGAGGATAGGTGGGGGGCATCATGAGGGTAAAGTTGGATGGAAGGAGGCGGGCTCATTGGAGGATAGGTGTGGGCATCATGAGGGTAAAGATGGATGGAAGGAGGCGGGCTCATTGGAGGATAGGTGGGGGGCATCATGAGGGTAAAGGTGGATGGAAGGAGGCGGGTTCATTGGAGGATCGTGGGGGCCTTCATGATGGTAAAGGTGGATGGAAGGAGGCAGGTTCATTGGAGGATAGGTGGGGGGCGTCATGGAGTAAAGGTGGATGGAAGGAGGCGGGTTCATTGGAGGATAGGTGGGAGGCATTATGAGGGTAAATCTGGATGGAAGGAGGTGGGTTCATTGGAGGATAGGTGGGGGAGTCATGGGGGTAAAGGTGGATGGAAGGAGGCGGGTTCATTGGAGGATAGGGGGGGGGGCACCATGAAGGTAAAGGTCGATGGAAGGAGGCGGGTTTATTGGAGGACAAGTGGCGGGCATCATGGGAGTAAAGATGGAAGGAAGGAGGCGGGTTCATTGGAGGATAGGTGGGAGGCATCATGAGGGTAAAGGTGGATGGAAGGAGGTTGGTTCATTGGAGGATAGGTGTGGGGCATCATGAGGGTAAAGATGGATGGAAGGAGGCGGGTTCATTGGAGCATAGGTGGGGGGCGTCATGAGGGTAAAGGTGAATGGAAGGAGGCGGGTTCATTGGAGGATAGATGGGAGGCATCACGAGGGTAAAGGTGGATGGAAGGAGGCGGGTTCATTGGGGGTTTGGTGGGGGGCGTCATGGGGGTAAAGGTGGATGGAAGGAGGTGGGTTCATTGGCGGATAGGTGTGGGGCGTCATGGGGGTGAAGGTGGATGAAAGGAGGCGGGTTCATTGGAGGATAGGTGGGGGGCATCATGACGGTAAAGATGGATGGAAGGAGGTGGGTTCATTGGAGGATAGGTGGGGGGCATCATGAGGGTAAAGGTGGATGGAAGGAGGCGGGTTCATTGGAGGATAGATGGGGGCATCATGAGGGTAAAGATGGATGGAAGGAGGCGGGTTCATTGGAAGATAGGTGGGGGGCATCATGAGGGTAAAGGTGGATGGAAAGAGGCGGGCTCATTGGACGATAGGTGGGGGGCATCATGAGGGTAAAGTTGGATGGAAGGAGGAGGGTTCATTGGAGGATAGGTGGGGGGCATCATGGCAGTAAAGATGGATGGAAGGAGGCGGGTTCATTGGAGGATAGGTGGGGGTCATCTTGAGGGTAAAGATGGATGGAAGGAGGCGGGCTCATTGTAGGATAGCTAGGGGGCATCATAAGGGTAAGGTTGGATAGAAGGAGGTGGAGTCATTGGAGGATAGGTGGGGGGCATAATGAGGGTAAAGGTGGATGGAAGGAGGTGGGTTCATTGGAGGATAGGTGGTGGCATCATGGGGGTAAAGGTGGACGGAAGGAGGTGGGTTCATTGAAGGATAGGTGGGGGGCATCATGAGGGTAAAGGTCGATGGAAGGAGGTAAGTTCATTAGACTATAAGTGGCGGGCATCATGGGAGTAAAGGTGGATGGAAGCAGGTGGGTTCATTGGAGGAAAGGTGGGAGGCATCATGAGGGTAAAGTTGGATGGAAGGAGGTGGGTTCATTGGAGGAAAGGTGGGAGGCATCATGAGGGTAAAGTTGGATGGAAGTAGGTGGGTACATTGGAGGATAGGTGGGGGGCATCATGAGGGTAAGGGTGGATGGAAGGAGGCGCGATCATTGGAGGATAAGTCGGGGGCATCAAGAGGGCAAAGGTGGATTTGAGGAAGCGGGATCATTGGAGTATAGATGGGGGGCATCATGGCAGTAAAGATGGATGGAAGGAGGCGGGTCCATTGACGGATAGGGGGGGCATCATGGGGGTAATGGTAGATGGAAGGAGGCGGGTTCATTGGAGGACAGGTGGGGGGCATGATGAGGGTAAAGATGGATGGAAGGAGGCGGGTTCATTGGAGGATAGGTGGTGGGCATCGTGGGAGTAAAGGTGGATGGAAGGAGGCGGGTTCATTGGAGGATAGGTGGGGGGCATCATGAAGGTAAAGATGGATGGAAGGAGGTGGGTTCATTGCACAATAGGTGGGGGGCATCATGAGGGTAAAGGTGGATGGAAGGAGGCGGGTTCATTGGAGGATAGTTGGGGAGCATAATGAGGATAAAGGTGGATGGAAGAAGGCAGGTTCATTGGAGGATAGGTGGGGGGCATCATGAGGGTAAAGGTGGATGGAAGGAGGCGGGTTCATTGGAGGATAGGTGGGGGGCATCATGAGGGTAAAGGTGGATGGAAGGAGGCGGGTTCATTGGAGGATCAGTGGGGGGCGTCATGAGGGTAAAGGTGGATGGAAGGAGGCGGGTTCATTGGAGGATAGGTGGGGGCGTCATGGGGTAAAGGTGGATGGAAGGAGGCGGGTTCATTGGAGGATAGGTGAGGGGCATCATGAGGGTAAAGGTGGATGGAAGGAGGTGGGTTCATTGGAGGATAGGTGGGGGGCATCACGAGGGTAAAGGTGGATGGAAGGAGGCGGGTTCATTGGAGGATAGGTGGGGGGCATCACGAGGGTAAAGGTGGATGGAAGGAGGCGGGTTCATTGGAGGATAGGTGGGGGGCATCATGGGAGTAAAGATGGATGGAAGGAGGCGGGTTCATTGGAGGATAACTGGGAGGCATCATGAGGGTAAAGGTGGATGGAGTGAGGTGGGTTAATTGGAGGATAGGTGGTGGGCATTATGAGGGTAAAGATGGATGGAAGGAGGGCGTGTACATTGGAGGATAGGTGGGGGGCATTATGAGGGTAAAGTTGAATGGAAAGAGGCGGGTTCATTGGAGGATAGATGGGGGGCATCACGAGGGTAAAGGTGGATGGAAGGAGGCGGATTCATTGGAGGATAGGTGGGGGGCATCACGAGGGTAAAGGTGGATGAAAGGAGGTGGGTTCATTGGAGGATAGGTGGGGGGCATCATGGGAGTAAAGATGGATGGAAGGAGGCGGGTTCATTAGAGGATATCTGGGAGGCATCATGAGGGTAAAGGTGGATTTAAGGAGGCGGGTTCATTGGAGGATAGGTGGGGGGCATCATGAGGGTAAAGATGGATGGAAGGAGGCGGGTTCATTGGAGTACTGGTGGGGGGCATCATGAGGGTAAAGGTGGATGGAAGGAGGCGGGTTCATTGGAGGATAGGTGGGGGGCATCATGAGGGTAATGGTGGATGGAAGGAGGTGGGTTCATTGGAGGATAGGTGGGGGGAATCATGACAGTAAAGTTGGATGGAAGGAGGTGGGTTCATTGGAGGATAGGTGGGGGGCATCATGACAGTAAAGATGGATGGAAGGAGTCGGGTTTATTGGAGGATAGGTGGGGGGCATCATGAGGATAAAGGTGGACGGAAGGAGGTGGGTTCATTGGAGGATAGGTGGGGGCATCATGAGTTTAAAGGTGGATGGAAGGAGGCGGGTTCATTGGAGGATAGGTGGGGGGCATCATGAGGGTAAAGGTGGATGGAAGGAGGCGGGTTCATTGGAGGATAGGTGGAGGGCATCACGAGGGTAAAGGTGGATGGAAGGAGGCGGGTTCATTAGAGGATAGGTGGGGGCGTCGCGGGGGGTAAAGGTGGATGGAAGGAGGTGGGTTCATTGAGTGATAGGTGGGATGCATCATGAGGGTAAAGGTGGATGGAAGGAGGTGGGTTCATTGGAGGATAGCTGGGGGGCATCATGAGGGTAAAGGTGGATAGAAGGAGGCGGGTTTATTGGAGGATAGGTGGGGGACGTCATGAGGGTACAGGTGGATGGAAGGAGGTGGGTTCATTGGCGGATAGGTGGGGGGCGTCATGGGGGTAAAGGTAGATGGAAGGAGGCGGGTTCATTGGAGGATAGGTGGGGGGCATCATGAGGGTAAAGGTGGATTTAAGGAGGTACGTTTAGTGGAGGATAGGTGGGGGGCATCTTGAGGGTAAAGATGGATGGAAGAAGGCGGGTTCATTGGAGGATATGTGGGGGCATCATGGGAGTAAAGATGGATGGAAGGAGGCGGGTCCATTGGAGGATAGGTGGGTGGCATCATGAGGGTAAAGGTGGATAGAAGGAGGCGGGTTCATTGGAGTATAGGTGGGGGGCATCATGGGAGTAAAGATGGATGGAAGGAGGCGGGATCATTGGAGGATACCTGGGAGGCATCATGAGGGTAAAGGTGGATGGAGTGAGGTGGGTTCATTGGAGGATAGCTGGGGGGCATCATGAGGGTAAAGGTGGATAGAAGGAGGCGGGTTTATTGGAGGATAGGTGGGGGACGTCATGAGGGTACAGGTGGATGGAAGGAGGTGGGTTCATTGGCGGATAGGTGGGGGGCGTCATGGGGGTAAAGGTAGATGGAAGGAGGCGGGTTCATTGGAGGATAGGTGGGGGGCATCATGAGGGTAAAGGTGGATTTAAGGAGGTACGTTTAGTGGAGGATAGGTGGGGGGCATCTTGAGGGTAAAGATGGATGGAAGAAGGCGGGTTCATTGGAGGATAGGTGGGGGGCATCATGGGAGTAAAGGTGGATGGAAGGAGGCGGGTTCATTGGAGGATAGGTGGGGGGCATCATGGGAGTAAAGGTGGATGGAAGGAGGCGGGTTCATTGGAGGATAGATGGGGGGCATCACGAGGGTAAAGGTGGATGGAAGGAGGCGGGTTCATTGGAGCATAGGTGGGGGGCATCACGAGGGTAAAGGTGGATGGAAGGAGGCGGGTTCATTGGAGGATAGGTGGGGGGCATCACGAGGGTAAAGGTGGATGGAAGGAGGCGGGTTCATTGGAGGATAGGTGGGGGGCATCATGGGAGTAAAGATGGATGGAAGGAGGCGGGTTCATTGGAGGATAACTGGGAGGCATCATGAGGGTAAAGGTGGATTTAAGGAGGCGTGTTCATTGGAGGATAGGTGGGGGGCATCATGAGGGTAAAGATGGATGGAAGGAGGCGGGTTCATTTGAGTACTGGTGGGGGGCATCATGAGGGTAAAGGTGGATGGAAGGAGTCGGGTTCATTGGAGGATAGGTGGGGGGCATCATGAGGGTAATGGTGGATGGAAGGAGGTGGGTTCATTGGAGGATAGGTGGAGGGCATCATGACAGTAAAGTTGGATGGAAGGAGGTGAGTTCATTGGAGGATAGGTGGGGGGCATCATGACAGTAAAGATGGATGGAAGAAGGCGGGTTTATTGGAGGATAGGTGGGGGGCATCATGAGGATAAAGGTGGACGGAAGGAGGCGGGTTCA
This sequence comes from Lithobates pipiens, assembly GCF_037356315.1. Taxonomy (NCBI): domain Eukaryota; kingdom Metazoa; phylum Chordata; class Amphibia; order Anura; family Ranidae; genus Lithobates; species Lithobates pipiens. The sequence goes on from NW_027507685.1 coordinate 92,969,509, forward strand.
TTGGAGGATAGGTGAGGAGCTTCATGAGGGTAAAGGTAGATGGAAGGAGGCGGGTTCATTGGAGGATAGGTGGGGGGCATCATGAGGGTAAAGGTGGATGGAACGAGGCGGGTTCATTGGAGGATAGGTGGGGGGCATCATGAGGGTAAAGGTGGATGGAACGAGGCGGGTTCATTGGAGGATAGGTGGGGGGCATCATGAGGCTAAAGGTGGATGGAAGGAGGCGGGTTCATTGGGTGATAGGTGGGGGGCATAATGAGAGTAAAGGTGAATGGAAGGAGGCGGGTTCATTGGAGGATAGGTGGGGGGCATCATGAGGGTAAAGGTGGATGGAAGTAGGCAGGTTCATTGGAGGATAGGTGGGGGGCATCATGAGGGTAAAGGTGGATGGAAGGAGGCGGGTTCATTGGAGGATAGGTGGGGGGCATCATGAGGGTAAAGGTGGATGGCAGGAGGCGGGTTCATTGGAGGATAGGTTGGGGTGTCATGGGGGTAAAGGTCGATGGAAGGAGGTGGGTTCATTGGAGGATAGGTGGGGGGCACCATGAGGGTAAAGGTCGATGGAAGGAGGCGGGTTCGTTGGAGGATAGGTGGTGGGCATCATGGGAGTAAAGATGGATGGATGGAGGCGGGATCATTGCAGGATAGGTGGGGGGCATCATGAGGGAAAAGGTGGATGGAGTGAGGTGGGTTCATTGGAGGATATGTGGGGGGCATCATGAGGGTAAAGATGGATGGAAGGAGGGCGTGTACATTGGAGGATAGGTGGGGGGAATCAAGAGGGTAAAGGTGGATGGAAGGAGGCGGGTTCATTGGAGGATAGGTGGGGGGCATCACGAGGGTAAAGGTTGATGGAAGGAGACGGGTTCATTGGAGGGTAGGTGGGGGGCATCATGAGGGTAAAGGTGGATGGAAAGAGGCGGGTTCATTGGAGGATAGGTGAGGGGAGTCATGAGGGTAAAGGTAGATGGAAGGAGGCGGGTTCATTGGAGGATAGGTGGGGGGCGTCATGAGGGTAAAGGTGGATGGAAGGAGGCGGGTTCATTGGAAGATAGGTTGGGGCCATCACAAGGGTAAAGGTGGATGGAAAGAGGCGGGTTCATTGGAGAATAGGTGGTGGGCATCATGAGGGTAAAGGTGGATGGAAGGAGGAGGGTTCATTGGGTGATAGGTGGAGGGCATCATTAGGGTAAAGGTGGATGGAAGGAGGCGGGTTCATTGGAGGATAGGTGGGGGGCGTCATGAGGGTAAAGATGGATGGAAGGAGGCGGGATCATTGGAGTACTGGTGGTGGGTATCATGAGGGTAAAGGTGGATGGAAGGAGGTGGGTTCATTGGAGGATAGCTGGGGGGCATCATGAGGGTAAAGGTGGATGGAAGGAGGCGGGTTTATTGGAGGATAGGTGGGGGACGTCATGAGGGTACAGGTGGATGGAAGGAGGTGGGTTCATTGGAGGATAGCTGGGGGGCATCATGAGGGTAAAGGTGGATGGAAGGAGGCGGGTTCATTGGACGATAGGTGAGGGACGTCATGAGGGTACAGGCGGATGGAAGGAGGTGGGTTCATTGGCAGATAGGTGGGGGGCGTCATGGGGGTAAAGGTAGATGGAAGGAGGCGGGTTCATTGGAGGATAGGTGGTGGGCATCATGAAGGCAAAGGTGGATTTAAGGAGGCGGGTTAATTGGAGGATAGGTGGGGGCATCATGGGAGTAAAGATGGATGGAAGGAGGCGTGTCCATTGGAGGATAGGTGGGAGGCATCATAAAGGTAAAGGTGGATGGAAGGAGGCGGGTTCATTGGAGGATAGGTGGGGGGCATCATGGGAGTAAAGATGGATGGAAGGAGGCGGGTTCATTGGAGGATAACTGGGAGACATCATGAGGGTAAAGGTGGATGGAAGGAAGCGGGTTCATTGGAGGATAGGTGGGGGACAGCATGAGGGTAAAGATCGATGGAAGGAAGCGGGTTCATTGGAGGATAGGTGGGGGGTTCATCATGGGAGTAAAGGTGGATGATAGGAGACGGGTTCATTGGAGGATAGGTGGGGGGCATCATGAGGGTAAAGGTGGATGGAACGAGGCGGGTTCATTGGAGGATAGGTGGGGGCATCATGAGGGTAAAGGTGGATGGAAGGAGGCGGGTTCATTGGAGGATAGGTGGGGGGCATCATGAGGGTAAAGGTGGATGGTAGGAGGCGGGTTCATTGGAGAATAGGTGGGGGGCATCATGAGGGTAAAGGTGGATGGAAGGAGGTGGGTTCCTTTTGTGATAGGTGGGGGGCATAATGAGAGTAAAGGTGGATGGAAGGAGGCGGGTTCATTGGAGGATAGGTGGGGGGCATCATGAGGGTAAAGGTGGATGGAAGGAGGCAGGTTCATTGGAGGATAGGTGGGGGTCATCATGAGGGTAAAGGTGGATGGAAGGAGGCGGGTTCATTGGAGGATAGGTGGGGGGCATCATGAAGGTAAAGGTGGATGGCAGGAGGCGGGTTCATTGGAGGATAGGTTGGAGTGTCATGGGGGTAAAGGTCGATGGAAGGAGGTGGGTTCATTGGAGGACAGGTGGGGGGCACCATGAGGGTAAAGGTCGATGGAAGGAGGCGGGTTCGTTGGAGGATAGGTGGTGGGCATCATGGGAGTAAAGATGGATGGATGGAGGCGGGATCATTGCAGGATAGGTGGGGGGCATCATGAGGGAAAAGGTGGATGGAGTGAGGTGGGTTCATTGGAGGATAGGTGGGGGGCATCATGAGGGTAAAGATGGATGGAAGGAGGGCGTGTACATTGGAGGATAGGTGGGGGGAATCAAGAGGGTAAAGGTGGATGGAAGGAGGCGGGTTCATTGGAGGATAGGTGGGGGGCATCACGAGGGTAAAGGTTGATGGAAGGAGACGGGTTCATTGGAGGATAGGTGGGGGGCATCATGAGGGTAAAGGTGGATGGAAGGAGGCGGGTTCATTGGAGGATAGGTGAGGGGAGTCATGAGGGTAAAGGTAGATGGAAGGAGGCGGGTTCATTGGAGGATAGGTGGGGGGCGTCATGAGAGTAAAGGTGGATGGAAGGAGGCGGGTTCATTGGAAGATAGGTTGGGGGCATCACGAGGGTAAAGGTGGATGGAAAGAGGCGGGTTCATTGGAGAATAGGTGGTGGGCATCATGAGGGTAAAGGTGGATGGAAGGAGGAGGGTTCATTGGGTGATAGGTGGAGGGCATCATTAGGGTAAAGGTGGATGGAAGGAGGCGGGTTCATTGGAGGATAGGTGGGGGGCGTCATGAGGGTAAAGATGGATGGAAGGAGGCGGGTTCATTGGAGTACTGGTGGGGGGTATCATGAGGGTAAAGGTGGATGGAAGGAGGCGGGTTCATTGGAGGATAGGTGGGGGCATCATGAGGGTAAAGATGGATGGAAGGAGGCGGGTTCATTGGAGGATAGGTGGGGGGTATCATGAGGGTAAAGGTGGATGGAAGGAGGTGGGTTCATTGGAGGATAGGTGGGGGGCGTCATGACAGTAAAGTTGGATATAAGGAGGCGGGTTCATTGGAGGATAGGTGGGGGGCATCATGAGGATAAAGGTGGACGGAAGGAGGTGGGTTCATTCGAGGATAGGTGGGGGCATCATGAGGGTAAAGATGGATGGAAGGAGGGCGTGTACATTGGAGGATAGGTGGGGGGCATCATGAGGGTAAAGTTGGATGGAAGGTGGCGGGTTCATTGGAGGATAGGTGGGGTGCATCACGAGGGTAAAGGTGGATGGAAGGAGGCGGGATCATTGGAGGATAGGTGGGGGGCGTCGCGGGGGTATAGGTGGATGGAAGGAGATGGGTTCATTGGAGGATAGGTGGGGGGCATCATTGGAGTAAAGGTGGATGGAAGAAGGCGGGTTCATTGGAGGATAGGTGGGGGCATCATGAGGGTAAAGGTGGATGGAAGGAGGCGAGTTCATTGGAGGATAGGTGGGGGGCAGCATGAGGGTAAAGGTGGATGGTAGGAGGCGGGTTCATTGGAGAATAGGTGGGGGGCATCATGAGGGTAAAGGTGGATATAAGGAGGCGGGTTCATTGGAGGATAAGTGGGGGGGCATCATGAGGGTAAAGGTGGATGGAAGGAGGCTGTTCATTGGAGGATAGGTGGGGGGCATCATAAGGGTAAAGGTAGTTGGCAGGAGGAGGGTTCATTGGAGGATAGGTGGGGGTGTCATGGGGGTAAAGGCCGATGGAAGGAGGTGGGTTCATTGGAGAATAGATGGGGGGCACCATGAGGGTAAAGGTCGATGGAAGGAGGCAGGTTCATTGGAGGATTGGTGGCGGGCATCATGGGAGTAAAGATGGATGGATGGAGGCGGGATCATTGCAGCATAGGTGGTAGGCATCATGAGGGTAAAGGTGGATGGAGTGAGGTGGGTTCATTGGAGGATAGGTGGGGGGCATCATGAGAGTAAAGATGGATGGAAGGAGGCGGGTTCATTGGAGGATAGGAGGGGGGCATCACGAGGGTAAAGGTGGATGGAAGGAGGCGGGTTCATTGGAGGATCGGTGGGGGGTGTCGCGGGGGGTAAAGGTGGATGGAAGGAGGTGGGTTCATTGAGTGATAGGTGGGATGCATCATGAGGGTAAAGGTGGATGGAAGGAGGTGGGTTCATTGGAGGATAGCTGGGGGACATCATGAGGGTAAAGGTGGATGGAAGGAGGCGGGTTTATTGGAGGATAGGTGGGGGACGTCATGAGGGTACAGGTGGATGGAAGAAGGTGGGTTCATTGGCGGACAGGTGGGGGGCGTCATGGGGGTAAAGGTAGATGGAAGGAGGCGGGTTCATTTGAGGATAGGTGGGGGGCATCATGAGGGTACAGGTGGATTTAAGGAGGTTGGTTCATTGGAGGATAGGTGGGGGGCATCATGAGGGTAAAGATGGATGGAAGAAGGCGGGTTCATTGGAGGATAGGTGGGGGCATCATGGGAGTAAAGATGGATGGAAAGAGGGGGGTCCATTGGAGGATAGGTGGGAGGTATCATGAGGGTAAAGGTGGATGGAAGGAGGCGGGTTCATTGGAGGAAAGGTGGGGGGCATCATGGGAGTAAAGATGGATGGAAGGAGGCGGGTTCATTGGAGGATAACTGGGAGGCATCATGAGGGTAAAGGTGGATGGAGTGAGGTGGGTTAATTGGAGGATAGGTGGGGGGCATTATGAGGGTAAAGATGGATGGAAGGAGGGCGTGTACATTGGAGGATAGGTGGGGGGCATCATGAGGGTAAAGGTGAATGGAAAGAGGCGGGTTCATTGGAGGATAGATGGGGGGCATCACGAGGGTAAAGGTGGATGGAAGGAGGCGGATTCATTGGAGGATAGGTGGGGGGCATCACGAGGGTAAAGGTGGATGAAAGGAGGTGGGTTCATTGGAGGATAGGTGGGGGGCATCATGGGAGTAAAGATGGATGGAAGGAGGCGGGTTCATTAGAGGATATCTGGGAGGCATCATGAGGGTAAAGGTGGATTTAAGGAGGCGGGTTCATTGGAGGATAGGTGGGGAGCATCATGAGGGTAAAGATGGATGGAAGGAGGCGGGTTCATTGGAGTACTGGTGGGGGGCATCATGAGGGTAAAGGTGGATGGAAGGAGGCGGGTTCATTGGAGGATAGGTGGGGGGCATCATGAGGGTAATGGTGGATGGAAGGAGGTGGGTTCATTGGAGGATAGGTGGGGGGAATTATGACAGTAAAGTTGGATGGAAGGAGGCGGGTTTATTGGAGGATAGGTGGGGGGCATCATGAAGATAAAGGTGGACGGAAGGAGGTGGGTTCATTGGAGGATAGGTGGGGGCATCATGAGGTTAAAGGTGGATGGAAGGAGGCGGGTTCATTGGAGGATAGGTGGGGGGCATCATGAGGGTAAAGGTGGATGGAAGGAGGCGGGTTCATTGGAGGATAGGTGGGGGCGTCGCGGGGGGTAAAGGTGGATGGAAGGAGGTGGGTTCATTGAGTGATAGGTGGGATGCATCATGAGGGTAAAGGTGGATGGAAGGAGGTGGGTTCATTGGAGGATAGCTGGGGGGCATCATGAGGGTAAAGGTGGATGGAAGGAGGCGGGTTTATTGGAGGATAGGTGGGGGACGTCATGAGGGTACAGGTGGATGGAAGGAGGTGGGTTCATTGGCGGATAGGTGGGGGGCGTCATGGGGGTAAAGGTAGATGGAAGGAGGCGGGTTCATTGGAGGATAGGTGGGGGGCATCATGAGGGTAAAGATGGATGGAAGAAGGCGGGTTCATTGGAGGATAGGTGGGGGCATCATGGGAGTAAAGATGGATGGAAGGAGGCGGGTCCATTGGAGGATAGGTGGGAGGCATCATGAGGGTAAAGGTGGATAGAAGGAGGCGGGTTCATTGGAGTATAGGTGGGGGGCATCATGGGAGTAAAGATGGATGGAAGGAGGCTGGATCATTGGAGGATACCTGGGAGGCATCATGAGGGTAAAGGTGGATGGAGTGAGGTGGGTTAATTGGAGGATAGGTGGGGGGCATTATGAGGGTAAAGATGGATGGAAGGAGGGCGTGTACATTGGAGGATAGGTGGGGGGCATCATGAAGGTAAAGGTGGATGGAAGGAGGCGGGTTCATTGGAGGATAGATGGGGGGCATCACGAGGGTAAAGGTGGATGGAAGGAGGCGGGTTCATTGGAGGATAGGTGGGGGGCATCACGAGGGTAAAGGTGGATGGAAGGAGGCGGGTTCATTGGAGGATAGGTGGGGGGCATCACGAGGGTAAAGGTGGATGGAAGGAGGCGGGTACATTGGAGGATAGGTGGGGGGCATCATGGGAGTAAAGATGGATGGAAGGAGGCGGGTTCATTGGAGGATAACTGGGAGGCATCATGAGGGTAAAGGTGGATTTAAGGAGGCGTGTTCATTGGAGGATAGGTGGGGGGCATCATGAGGGTAAAGATGGATGGAAGGAGGCGGGTTCATTGGAGTACTGGTGGGGGGCATCATGAGGGTAAAGGTGGATGGAAGGAGTCGGGTTCATTGGAGGATAGGTGGGGGGCATCATGAGGGTAATGGTGGATGGAAGGAGGTGGGTTCATTGGAGGATAGGTGGAGGGCATCATGACAGTAAAGTTGGATGGAAGGAGGTGAGTTCATTGGAGGATAGGTGGGGGGCATCATGACAGTAAAGATGGATGGAAGAAGGCGGGTTTATTGGAGGATAGGTGGGGGGCATCATGAGGATAAAGGTGGACGGAAGGAGGCGGGTTCATTGGAGGATAGGTGAGGGGCGTCATGAGGGTAAAGGTAGATGGAAGGAGGCGGGTTCATTGGAGGATAGGTGGGGGGCATCATGAGGGTAAAGGTGGATGGAACGAGGCGGGTTCATTGGAGGATAGGTGGGGGCATCATGAGGGTAAAGGTGGATGGAAGGAGGCGGGTTCATTGGAGGATAGGTGGGGGGGCATCATGAGGGTAAAGGTGGATGGAAGGAGGCGGGTTCATTGGGTGATAGGTGGGGGGCATAATGAGAGTAAAGGTGGATGGAAGGAGGCGGGTTCATTGGAGGATAGGTGGGGGGCATCATGAGGGTAAAGGTGGATGGAAGTAGGCAGGTTCATTGGAGGATAGGTGGGGGGCATCATGAGGGTAAAGGTGGATGGAAGGAGGCGGGTTCATTGGAGGATAGGTGGGGGGCATCATGAGGGTAAAGGTGGATGGCAGGAGGCGGGTTCATTGGAGGATAGGTTGGGGTGTCATGGGGGTAAAGGTCGATGGAAGGAGGTGGGTTCATTGGAGGATAGGTGGGGGGCACCATGAGGGTAAAGGTCGATGGAAGGAGGCGGGTTCGTTGGAGGATAGGTGGTGGGCATCATGGGAGTAAAGATGGATGGATGGAGGCGGGATCATTGCAGGATAGGTGGGGGGCATCATGAGGGAAAAGGTGGATGGAGTGAGGTGGGTTCATTGGAGGATAGGTGGGGGGCATCATGAGGGTAAAGATGGATGGAAGGAGGGCGTGTACATTTGAGGATAGGTGGGGGGAATCAAGAGGGTAAAGGTGGATGGAAGGAGGCGGGTTCATTGGAGGATAGGTGGGGGGCATCACGAGGGTAAAGGTTGATGGAAGGAGACGGGTTCATTGGAGGATAGGTGGGGGGCATCATGAGGGTAAAGGTGGATGGAAGGAGGCGGGTTCATTGGAGGATAGGTGAGGGGAGTCATGAGGGTAAAGGTAGATGGAAGGAGGCGGGTTCATTGGAGGATAGGTGGGGGGCGTCATGAGAGTAAAGGTGGATGGAAGGAGGCGGGTTAATTGCAAGATAGGTTGGGGGCATCACGAGGGTAAAGGTGGATGGAAAGAGGCGGGTTCATTGGAGAATAGGTGGTGGGCATCATGAGGGTAAAGGTGGATGGAAGGAGGAGGGTTCATTGGGTGATAGGTGGAGGGCATCATTAGGGTAAAGGTGGATGGAAGGAGGCGGGTTCATTGGAGGATAGGTGGGGGGCGTCATGAGGGTAAAGATGGATGGAAGGAGGCGGGTTCATTGGAGTACTGGTGGGGGGTATCATGAGGGTAAAGGTGGATGGAAGGAGGCGGGTTCATTGGAGGATAGGTGGGGGCATCAGGAGGGTAAAGATGGATGGAAGGAGGCGGGTTCATTGGAGGATAGGTGGGGGGTATCATGAGGGTAAAGGTGGATGGAAGGAGGTGGGTTCATTGGAGGATAGGTGGGGGGCGTCATGACAGTAAAGTTGGATATAAGGAGGCGGGTTCATTGGAGGATAGGTGGGGGGCATCATGAGGATAAAGGTGGACGGAAGGAGGTGGGTTCATTCGAGGATAGGTGGGGGCATCATGAGGGTAAAGATGGATGGAAGGAGGGCGTGTACATTGGAGGATAGGTGGGGGGCATCATGAGGGTAAAGTTGGATGGAAGGTGGCGGGTTCATTGGAGGATAGGTGGGGTGCATCACGAGGGTAAAGGTGGATGGAAGGAGGCGGGATCATTGGAGGATAGGTGGGGGGCGTCGCGGGGGTATAGGTGGATGGAAGGAGATGGGTTCATTGGAGGATAGGTGGGGGGCATCATTGGAGTAAAGGTGGATGGAAGAAGGCGGGTTCATTGGAGGATAGGTGGGGGCATCATGAGGGTAAAGGTGGATGGAAGGAGGCGAGTTCATTGGAGGATAGGTGGGGGGCATCATGAGGGTAAAGGTGGATGGTAGGAGGCGGGTTCATTGGAGAATAGGTGGGGGGCATCATGAGGGTAAAGGTGGATATAAGGAGGCGGGTTCATTGGAGGATAAGTGGGGGGGCATCATGAGGGTAAAGGTGGATGGAAGGAGGCTGTTCATTGGAGGATAGGTGGGGGGCATCATAAGGGTAAAGGTAGTTGGCAGGAGGAGGGTTCATTGGAGGATAGGTGGGGGTGTCATGGGGGTAAAGGCCGATGGAAGGAGGTGGGTTCATTGGAGAATAGATGGGGGGCACCATGAGGGTAAAGGTCGATGGAAGGAGGCAGGTTCATTGGAGGATTGGTGGCGGGCATCATAGGAGTAAAGATGGATGGATGGAGGCGGGATCATTGCAGCATAGGTGGTAGGCATCATGAGGGTAAAGGTGGATGGAGTGAGGTGGGTTCATTGGAGGATAGGTGGGGGGCATCATGAGAGTAAAGATGGATGGAAGGAGGCGGGTTCATTGGAGGATAGGAGGGGGGCATCACGAGGGTAAAGGTGGATGGAAGGAGGCGGGTTCATTGGAGGATCGGTGGGGGGTGTCGCGGGGGGTAAAGGTGGATGGAAGGAGGTGGGTTCATTGAGTGATAGGTGGGATGCATCATGAGGGTAAAGGTGGATGGAAGGAGGTGGGTTCATTGGAGGATAGCTGGGGGACATCATGAGGGTAAAGGTGGATGGAAGGAGGCGGGTTTATTGGAGGATAGGTGGGGGACGTCATGAGGGTACAGGTGGATGGAAGAAGGTGGGTTCATTGGCGGACAGGTGGGGGGCGTCATGGGGGTAAAGGTAGATGGAAGGAGGCGGGTTCATTTGAGGATAGGTGGGGGGCATCATGAGGGTACAGGTGGATTTAAGGAGGTGGGTTCATTGGAGGATAGGTGGGGGGCATCATGAGGGTAAAGATGGATGGAAGAAGGCGGGTTCATTGGAGGATAGGTGGGGGCATCATGGGAGTAAAGATGGATGGAAAGAGGGGGGTCCATTGGAGGATAGGTGGGAGGTATCATGAGGGTAAAGGTGGATGGAAGGAGGCGGGTTCATTGGAGGAAAGGTGGGGGGCATCATGGGAGTAAAGATGGATGGAAGGAGGCGGGTTCATTGGAGGATAACTAGAGGCATCATGAGGGTAAAGGTGGATGGAGTGAGGTGGGTTAATTGGAGGATAGGTGGGGGGCATTATGAGGGTAAAGATGGATGGAAGGAGGGCGTGTACATTGGAGGATAGGTGGGGGGCATCATGAGGGTAAAGGTGAATGGAAAGAGGCGGGTTCATTGGAGGATAGATGGGGGGCATCACGAGGGTAAAGGTGGATGAAAGGAGGTGGGTTCATTGGAGGATAGGTGGGGGGCATCATGGGAGTAAAGATGGATGGAAGGAGGCGGGTTCATTAGAGGATATCTGGGAGGCATCATGAGGGTAAAGGTGGATTTAAGGAGGCGGGTTCATTGGAGGATAGGTGGGGAGCATCATGAGGGTAAAGATGGATGGAAGGAGGCGGGTTCATTGGAGTACTGGTGGGGGGCATCATGAGGGTAAAGGTGGATGGAAGGAGGCGGGTTCATTGGAGGATAGGTGGGGGGCATCATGAGGGTAATGGTGGATGGAAGGAGGTGGGTTCATTGGAGGATAGGTGGGGGGAATTATGACAGTAAAGTTGGATGGAAGGAGGCGGGTTTATTGGAGGATAGGTGGGGGGCATCATGAAGATAAAGGTGGACGGAAGGAGGTGGGTTCATTGGAGGATAGGTGGGGGCATCATGAGGTTAAAGGTGGATGGAAGGAGGCGGGTTCATTGGAGGATAGGTGGGGGGCATCATGAGGGTAAAGGTGGATGGAAGGAGGCGGGTTCATTGGAGGATAGGTGGGGGGCATCACGAGGGTAAAGGTGGATGGAAGGAGGCGGGTTCATTGGAGGATAGGTGGGGGCGTCGCGGGGGGTAAAGGTGGATGGAAGGAGGTGGGTTCATTGAGTGATAGGTGGGATGCATCATGAGGGTAAAGGTGGATGGAAGGAGGTGGGTTCATTGGAGGATAGCTGGGGGGCATCATGAGGGTAAAGGTGGATGGAAGGAGGCGGGTTTATTGGAGGATAGGTGGGGGACGTCATGAGGGTACAGGTGGATGGAAGGAGGTGGGTTCATTGGCGGATAGGTGGGGGGCGTCATGGGGGTAAAGGTAGATGGAAGGAGGCGGGTTCATTGGAGGATAGGTGGGGGGCATCATGAGGGTAAAGATGTATGGAAGAAGGCGGGTTCATTGGAGGATAGGTGGGGGCATCATGGGAGTAAAGATGGATGGAAGGAGGCGGGTCCATTGGAGGATAGGTGGGAGGCATCATGAGGGTAAAGGTGGATAGAAGGAGGCGGGTTCATTGGAGTATAGGTGGGGGGCATCATGGGAGTAAAGATGGATGGAAGGAGGCTGGATCATTGGAGGATACCTGGGAGGCATCATGAGGGTAAAGGTGGATGGAGTGAGGTGGGTTAATTGGAGGATAGGTGGGGGGCATTATGAGGGTAAAGATGGATGGAAGGAGGGCGTGTACATTGGAGGATAGGTGGGGGGCATCATGAAGGTAAAGGTGGATGGAAGGAGGCGGGTTCATTGGAGGATAGATGGGGGGCATCACGAGGGTAAAGGTGGATGGAAGGAGGCGGGATCATTGGAGGATAGGTGGGGGGCATCACGAGGGTAAAGGTGGATGGAAGGAGGCGGGTTCATTGGAGGATAGGTGGGGGGCATCACGAGGGTAAAGGTGGATGGAAGGAGGCGGGTTCATTGGAGGATAGGTGGGGGGCATCATGGGAGTAAAGATGGATGGAAGGAGGCGGGTTCATTGGAGGATAACTGGGAGGCATCATGAGGGTAAAGGTGGATTTAAGGAGGCGTGTTCATTGGAGGATAGGTGGGGGGCATCATGAGGGTAAAGATGGATGGAAGGAGGCGGGTTCATTGGAGTACTGGTGGGGGGCATCATGAGGGTAAAGGTGGATGGAAGGAGTCGGGTTCATTGGAGGATAGGTGGGGGGCATCATGAGGGTAATGGTGGATGGAAGGAGGTGGGTTCATTGGAGGATAGGTGGAGGGCATCATGACAGTAAAGTTGGATGGAAGGAGGTGAGTTCATTGGAGGATAGGTGGGGGGCATCATGACAGTAAAGATGGATGGAAGAAGGCGGGTTTATTGGAGGATAGGTGGGGGGCATCATGAGGATAAAGGTGGACGCAAGGAGGCGGGTTCATTGGAGGATAGGTGAGGGGCGTCATGAGGGTAAAGGTAGATGGAAGGAGGCGGGTTCATTGGAGGATAGGTGGGGGGCATCATGAGGGTAAAGGTGGATGGAAGGAGGCGGGTTCATTGGAGGATAGGTGGGGGCATCATGAGGGTAAAGGTGGATGGAAGGAGGTGGGTTCATTGGAGGATAGGTGGGGGGGCATCATGAGGGTAAAGGTGGATGGAAGGAGGCGGGTTCATTGGGTGATAGGTGGGGGGCATAATGAGAGTAAAGGTGGATGGAAGGAGGCGGGTTCATTGGAGGATAGGTGGGGGGCATCATGAGGGTAAAGGTGGATGGAAGTAGGCAGGTTCATTGGAGGATAGGTGGGGGGCATCATGAGGGTAAAGGTGGATGGAAGGAGGCGGGTTCATTGGAGGATAGGTGGGGGGCATCATGAGGGTAAAGGTGGATGGCAGGAGGCGGGTTCATTGGAGGATAGGTTGGGGTGTCATGGGGGTAAAGGTCGATGGAAGGAGGTGGGTTCATTGGAGGATAGGTGGGGGGCACCATGAGGGTAAAGGTCGATGGAAGGAGGCGGGTTCGTTGGAGGATAGGTGGTGGGCATCATGGGAGTAAAGATGGATGGATGGAGGCGGGATCATTGCAGGATAGGTGGGGGGCATCATGAGGGAAAAGGTGGATGGAAGGAGGCGGGTTCATTGGAGGATAGGTGGGGGGGCATCATGAGGGTAAAGGTGGATGGAAGGAGGCGGGTTCATTGGGTGATAGGTGGGGGGCATAATGAGAGTAAAGGTGGATGGAAGGAGGCGGGTTCATTGGAGGATAGGTGGGGGGCATCATGAGGGTAAAGGTGGATGGAAGTAGGCAGGTTCATTGGAGGATAGGTGGGGGGCATCATGAGGGTAAAGGTGGATGGAAGGAGGCGGGTTCATTGGAGGATAGGTGGGGGGCATCATGAGGGTAAAGGTGGATGGCAGGAGGCGGGTTCATTGGAGGATAGGTTGGGGTGTCATGGGGGTAAAGGTCGATGGAAGGAGGTGGGTTCATTGGAGGATAGGTGGGGGGCACCATGAGGGTAAAGGTCGATGGAAGGAGGCGGGTTCGTTGGAGGATAGGTGGTGGGCATCATGGGAGTAAAGATGGATGGATGGAGGCGGGATCATTGCAGGATAGGTGGGGGGCATCATGAGGGAAAAGGTGGATGGAGTGAGGTGGGTTCATTGGAGGATAGGTGGGGGGCATCATGAGGGTAAAGATGGATGGAAGGAGGGCGTGTACATTGGAGGATAGGTGGGGGGAATCAAGAGGGTAAAGGTGGATGGAAGGAGGCGGGTTCATTGGAGGATAGGTGGGGGGCATCACGAGGGTAAAGGTTGATGGAAGGAGACGGGTTCATTGGAGGGTAGGTGGGGGGCATCATGAGGGTAAAGGTGGATGGAAGGAGGCGGGTTCATTGGAGGATAGGTGGGGGGCATCATGAGGGTAAAGGTGGATGGAAGGAGTCGGGTTCATTGGAGGATAGGTGGGGGGCATCATGAGGGTAATGGTGGATGGAAGGAGGTGGGTTCATTGGAGGATAGGTGGAGGGCATCATGACAGTAAAGTTGGATGGAAGGAGGTGAGTTCATTGGAGGATAGGTGGGGGGCATCATGACAGTAAAGATGGATGGAAGAAGGCGGGTTTATTGGAGGATAGGTGGGGGGCATCATGAGGATAAAGGTGGACGCAAGGAGGCGGGTTCATTGGAGGATAGGTGAGGGGCGTCATGAGGGTAAAGGTAGATGGAAGGAGGCGGGTTCATTGGAGGATAGGTGGGGGGCATCATGAGGGTAAAGGTGGATGGAACGAGGCGGGTTCATTGGAGGATAGGTGGGGGCATCATGAGGGTAAAGGTGGATGGAAGGAGGCGGGTTCATTGGAGGATAGGTGGGGGGGCATCATGAGGGTAAAGGTGGATGGAAGGAGGCGGGTTCATTGGGTGATAGGTGGGGGGCATAATGAGAGTAAAGGTGGATGGAAGGAGGCGGGTTCATTGGAGGATAGGTGGGGGGCATCATGAGGGTAAAGGTGGATGGAAGTAGGCAGGTTCATTGGAGGATAGGTGGGGGGCATCATGAGGGTAAAGGTGGATGGAAGGAGGCGGGTTCATTGGAGGATAGGTGGGGGGCATCATGAGGGTAAAGGTGGATGGCAGGAGGCGGGTTCATTGGAGGATAGGTTGGGGTGTCATGGGGGTAAAGGTCGATGGAAGGAGGTGGGTTCATTGGAGGATAGGTGGGGGGCACCATGAGGGTAAAGGTCGATGGAAGGAGGCGGGTTCGTTGGAGGATAGGTGGTGGGCATCATGGGAGTAAAGATGGATGGATGGAGGCGGGATCATTGCAGGATAGGTGGGGGGCATCATGAGGGAAAAGGTGGATGGAAGGAGGCGGGTTCATTGGAGGATAGGTGGGGGGGCATCATGAGGGTAAAGGTGGATGGAAGGAGGCTGGTTCATTGGGTGATAGGTGGGGGGCATAATGAGAGTAAAGGTGGATGGAAGGAGGCGGGTTCATTGGAGGATAGGTGGGGGGCATCATGAGGGTAAAGGTGGATGGAAGTAGGCAGGTTCATTGGAGGATAGGTGGGGGGCATCATGAGGGTAAAGGTGGATGGAAGGAGGCGGGTTCATTGGAGGATAGGTGGGGGGCATCATGAGGGTAAAGGTGGATGGCAGGAGGCGGGTTCATTGGAGGATAGGTTGGGGTGTCATGGGGGTAAAGGTCGATGGAAGGAGGTGGGTTCATTGGAGGATAGGTGGGGGGCACCATGAGGGTAAAGGTCGATGGAAGGAGGCGGGTTCGTTGGAGGATAGGTGGTGGGCATCATGGGAGTAAAGATGGATGGATGGAGGCGGGATCATTGCAGGATAGGTGGGGGGCATCATGAGGGAAAAGGTGGATGGAGTGAGGTGGGTTCATTGGAGGATAGGTGGGGGGCATCATGAGGGTAAAGATGGATGGAAGGAGGGCGTGTACATTGGAGGATAGGTGGGGGGAATCAAGAGGGTAAAGGTGGATGGAAGGAGGCGGGTTCATTGGAGGATAGGTGGGGGGCATCACGAGGGTAAAGGTTGATGGAAGGAGACGGGTTCATTGGAGGGTAGGTGGGGGGCATCATGAGGGTAAAGGTGGATGGAAGGAGGCGGGTTCATTGGAGGATAGGTGGGGGGCATCATGAGGGTAAAGGTGGATGGAAGGAGTCGGGTTCATTGGAGGATAGGTGGGGGGCATCATGAGGGTAATGGTGGATGGAAGGAGGTGGGTTCATTGGAGGATAGGTGGAGGGCATCATGACAGTAAAGTTGGATGGAAGGAGGTGAGTTCATTGGAGGATAGGTGGGGGGCATCATGACAGTAAAGATGGATGGAAGAAGGCGGGTTTATTGGAGGATAGGTGGGGGGCATCATGAGGATAAAGGTGGACGGAAGGAGGCGGGTTCATTGGAGGATAGGTGAGGGGCGTCATGAGGGTAAAGGTAGATGGAAGGAGGCGGGTTCATTGGAGGATAGGTGGGGGGCATCATGAGGGTAAAGGTGGATGGAACGAGGCGGGTTCATTGGAGGATAGGTGGGGGCATCATGAGGGTAAAGGTGGATGGAAGGAGGCGGGTTCATTGGAGGATAGGTGGGGGGGCATCATGAGGGTAAAGGTGGATGGAAGGAGGCGGGTTCATTGGGTGATAGGTGGGGGGCATAATGAGAGTAAAGGTGGATGGAAGGAGGCGGGTTCATTGGAGGATAGGTGGGGGGCATCATGAGGGTAAAGGTGGATGGAAGGAGGCGGGTTCATTGGAGGATAGGTGGGGGGCATCATGAGGGTAAAGGTGGATGGCAGGAGGCGGGTTCATTGGAGGATAGGTTGGGGTGTCATGGGGGTAAAGGTCGATGGAAGGAGGTGGGTTCATTGGAGGATAGGTGGGGGGCACCATGAGGGTAAAGGTCGATGGAAGGAGGCGGGTTCGTTGGAGGATAGGTGGTGGGCATCATGGGAGTAAAGATGGATGGATGGAGGCGGGATCATTGCAGGATAGGTGGGGGGCATCATGAGGGAAAAGGTGGATGGAGTGAGGTGGGTTCATTGGAGGATAGGTGGGGGGCATCATGAGGGTAAAGATGGATGGAAGGAGGGCGTGTACATTGGAGGATAGGTGGGGGGAATCAAGAGGGTAAAGGTGGATGGAAGGAGGCGGGTTCATTGGAGGATAGGTGGGGGGCATCACGAGGGTAAAGGTTGATGGAAGGAGACGGGTTCATTGGAGGGTAGGTGGGGGGCATCATGAGGGTAAAGGTGGATGGAAGGAGGCGGGTTCATTGGAGGATAGGTGAGGGGAGTCATGAGGGTAAAGGTAGATGGAAGGAGGCGGGTTCATTGGAGGATTGGTGGGGGGCGTCATGAGGGTAAAGGTGGATGGAAGGAGGCGGGTTCATTGGAAGATAGGTTGGGGCCATCACGAGGGTAAAGGTGGATGGAAAGAGGCGGGTTCATTGGAGAATAGGTGGTGGGCATCATGAGGGTAAAGGTGGATGGAAGGAGGAGGGTTCATTGGGTGATAGGTGGAGGGCATCATTAGGGTAAAGGTGGATGGAAGGAGGCGGGTTCATTGGAGGATAGGTGGGGGGCGTCATGAGGGTAAAGATGGATGGAAGGAGGCGGGATCATTGGAGTACTGGTTGGGGGTATCATGAGGGTAAAGGTGGATGGAAGGAGGTGGGTTCATTGGAGGATAGCTGGGGGGCATCATGAGGGTAAAGGTGGATGGAAGGAGGCGGGTTTATTGGAGGATAGGTGGGGGACGTCATGAGGGTACAGGTGGATGGAAGGAGGTGGGTTCATTGGCGGATAGGTGGGGGGCGTCATGGGGGTAAAGGTAGATGGAAGGAGGCGGGTTCATTGGAGGATAGGTGGGGGGCATCATGAGGGTAATGGGTGGATTTAAGGAGGTAGGTTTAGTGGAGGATAGGTGGTGGGCATCATGAGGGTAAAGATGGATGGAAGAAGGCGGGTTCATTGGAGGATAGGTGGGGGCATCATGGGAGTAAAGATGGATGGAAGGAGGCGGGTCCATTGGAGGATAGGTGGGAGGCATCATGAGGGTAAAGGTGGATGGAAGGAGGCGGGTTCATTGGAGTATAGGTGGGGGGCATCATGGGAGTAAAGGTGGATGGAAGGAGGCGGGATCATTGGAGGATAACTGGGAGGCATCATGAGGGTAAAGGTGGATGGAGTGAGGTGGGTTAATTGGAGGATAGGTGGGGGGCATTATGAGGGTAAAGATGGATGGAAGGAGGGCGTGTACATTGGAGGATAGGTGGGGGCATCATGAAGGTAAAGGTGGATGGAAGAAGGCGGGTTCATTGGAGGATAGATGGGGGCATCACGAGGGTAAAGGTGGATGGAAGGAGGCGGGTTCATTGGAGGATAGGTGGGGGGCATCACGAGGGTAAAGGTGGATGGAAGGAGGCGGGTTCATTGGAGGATAGGTGGGGGGCATCACGAGGGTAAAGGTGGATGGAAGGAGGCGGGTTCATTGGAGGATAGGTGGGGGGCATCATGGGAGTAAAGATGGATGGAAGGAGGCGGGTTCATTGGAGGATAACTGGGAGGCATCATGAGGGTAAAGGTGGATTTAAGGAGGCGGGTTCATTGGAGGATAGGTGGGGGGCATCATGAGGGTAAAGATGGATGGAAGGAGGCGGGTTCATTGGAGTATTGGTGGGGGGCATCATGAGGGTAAAGGTGGATGGAAGGAGTCGGGTTCATTGGAGGATAGGTGGGGGGCATCATGAGGGTAATGGTGGATGGAAGGAGGTGGGTTCATTGGAGGATAGGTGGAGGGCATCATGACAGTAAAGTTGGATGGAAGGAGGTGAGTTCATTGGAGGATAGGTGGGGGGCATCATGACAGTAAAGATGGATGGAAGAAGGCGGGTTTATTGGAGGATAGGTGGGGGGCATCATGAGGATAAAGGTGGACGGAAGGAGGCGGGTTCATTGGAGGATAGGTGAGGGGCGTCATGAGGGTAAAGGTAGATGGAAGGAGGCGGGTTCATTGGAGGATAGGTGGGGGGCATCATGAGGGTAAAGGTGGATGGAACGAGGCGGGTTCATTGGAGGATAGGTGGGGGCATCATGAGGGTAAAGGTGGATGGAAGGAGGCGGGTTCATTGGAGGATAGGTGGGGGGGCATCATGAGGGTAAAGGTGGATGGAAGGAGGCGGGTTCATTGGGTGATAGGTGGGGGGCATAATGAGAGTAAAGGTGGATGGAAGGAGGCGGGTTCATTGGAGGATAGGTGGGGGGCATCATGAGGGTAAAGGTGGATGGAAGTAGGCAGGTTCATTGGAGGATAGGTGGGGGGCATCATGAGGGTAAAGGTGGATGGAAGGAGGCGGGTTCATTGGAGGATAGGTGGGGGGCATCATGAGGGTAAAGGTGGATGGCAGGAGGCGGGTTCATTGGAGGATAGGTTGGGGTGTCATGGGGGTAAAGGTCGATGGAAGGAGGTGGGTTCATTGGAGGATAGGTGGGGGGCACCATGAGGGTAAAGGTCGATGGAAGGAGGCGGGTTCGTTGGAGGATAGGTGGTGGGCATCATGGGAGTAAAGATGGATGGATGGAGGCGGGATCATTGCAGGATAGGTGGGGGGCATCATGAGGGAAAAGGTGGATGGAAGGAGGCGGGTTCATTGGAGGATAGGTGGGGGGGCATCATGAGGGTAAAGGTGGATGGAAGGAGGCTGGTTCATTGGGTGATAGGTGGGGGGCATAATGAGAGTAAAGGTGGATGGAAGGAGGCGGGTTCATTGGAGGATAGGTGGGGGGCATCATGAGGGTAAAGGTGGATGGAAGTAGGCAGGTTCATTGGAGGATAGGTGGGGGGCATCATGAGGGTAAAGGTGGATGGAAGGAGGCGGGTTCATTGGAGGATAGGTGGGGGGCATCATGAGGGTAAAGGTGGATGGCAGGAGGCGGGTTCATTGGAGGATAGGTTGGGGTGTCATGGGGGTAAAGGTCGATGGAAGGAGGTGGGTTCATTGGAGGATAGGTGGGGGGCACCATGAGGGTAAAGGTCGATGGAAGGAGGCGGGTTCGTTGGAGGATAGGTGGTGGGCATCATGGGAGTAAAGATGGATGGATGGAGGCGGGATCATTGCAGGATAGGTGGGGGGCATCATGAGGGAAAAGGTGGATGGAGTGAGGTGGGTTCATTGGAGGATAGGTGGGGGGCATCATGAGGGTAAAGATGGATGGAAGGAGGGCGTGTACATTGGAGGATAGGTGGGGGGAATCAAGAGGGTAAAGGTGGATGGAAGGAGGCGGGTTCATTGGAGGATAGGTGGGGGGCATCACGAGGGTAAAGGTTGATGGAAGGAGACGGGTTCATTGGAGGGTAGGTGGGGGGCATCATGAGGGTAAAGGTGGATGGAAGGAGGCGGGTTCATTGGAGGATAGGTGGGGGGCATCATGAGGGTAAAGGTGGATGGAAGGAGTCGGGTTCATTGGAGGATAGGTGGGGGGCATCATGAGGGTAATGGTGGATGGAAGGAGGTGGGTTCATTGGAGGATAGGTGGAGGGCATCATGACAGTAAAGTTGGATGGAAGGAGGTGAGTTCATTGGAGGATAGGTGGGGGGCATCATGACAGTAAAGATGGATGGAAGAAGGCGGGTTTATTGGAGGATAGGTGGGGGGCATCATGAGGATAAAGGTGGACGGAAGGAGGCGGGTTCATTGGAGGATAGGTGAGGGGCGTCATGAGGGTAAAGGTAGATGGAAGGAGGCGGGTTCATTGGAGGATAGGTGGGGGGCATCATGAGGGTAAAGGTGGATGGAACGAGGCGGGTTCATTGGAGGATAGGTGGGGGCATCATGAGGGTAAAGGTGGATGGAAGGAGGCGGGTTCATTGGAGGATAGGTGGGGGGGCATCATGAGGGTAAAGGTGGATGGAAGGAGGCGGGTTCATTGGGTGATAGGTGGGGGGCATAATGAGAGTAAAGGTGGATGGAAGGAGGCGGGTTCATTGGAGGATAGGTGGGGGGCATCATGAGGGTAAAGGTGGATGGAAGGAGGCGGGTTCATTGGAGGATAGGTGGGGGGCATCATGAGGGTAAAGGTGGATGGCAGGAGGCGGGTTCATTGGAGGATAGGTTGGGGTGTCATGGGGGTAAAGGTCGATGGAAGGAGGTGGGTTCATTGGAGGATAGGTGGGGGGCACCATGAGGGTAAAGGTCGATGGAAGGAGGCGGGTTCGTTGGAGGATAGGTGGTGGGCATCATGGGAGTAAAGATGGATGGATGGAGGCGGGATCATTGCAGGATAGGTGGGGGGCATCATGAGGGAAAAGGTGGATGGAGTGAGGTGGGTTCATTGGAGGATAGGTGGGGGGCATCATGAGGGTAAAGATGGATGGAAGGAGGGCGTGTACATTGGAGGATAGGTGGGGGGAATCAAGAGGGTAAAGGTGGATGGAAGGAGGCGGGTTCATTGGAGGATAGGTGGGGGGCATCACGAGGGTAAAGGTTGATGGAAGGAGACGGGTTCATTGGAGGGTAGGTGGGGGGCATCATGAGGGTAAAGGTGGATGGAAGGAGGCGGGTTCATTGGAGGATAGGTGAGGGGAGTCATGAGGGTAAAGGTAGATGGAAGGAGGCGGGTTCATTGGAGGATTGGTGGGGGGCGTCATGAGGGTAAAGGTGGATGGAAGGAGGCGGGTTCATTGGAAGATAGGTTGGGGCCATCACGAGGGTAAAGGTGGATGGAAAGAGGCGGGTTCATTGGAGAATAGGTGGTGGGCATCATGAGGGTAAAGGTGGATGGAAGGAGGAGGGTTCATTGGGTGATAGGTGGAGGGCATCATTAGGGTAAAGGTGGATGGAAGGAGGCGGGTTCATTGGAGGATAGGTGGGGGGCGTCATGAGGGTAAAGATGGATGGAAGGAGGCGGGATCATTGGAGTACTGGTTGGGGGTATCATGAGGGTAAAGGTGGATGGAAGGAGGTGGGTTCATTGGAGGATAGCTGGGGGGCATCATGAGGGTAAAGGTGGATGGAAGGAGGCGGGTTTATTGGAGGATAGGTGGGGGACGTCATGAGGGTACAGGTGGATGGAAGGAGGTGGGTTCATTGGCGGATAGGTGGGGGGCGTCATGGGGGTAAAGGTAGATGGAAGGAGGCGGGTTCATTGGAGGATAGGTGGGGGGCATCATGAGGGTAATGGGTGGATTTAAGGAGGTAGGTTTAGTGGAGGATAGGTGGTGGGCATCATGAGGGTAAAGATGGATGGAAGAAGGCGGGTTCATTGGAGGATAGGTGGGGGCATCATGGGAGTAAAGATGGATGGAAGGAGGCGGGTCCATTGGAGGATAGGTGGGAGGCATCATGAGGGTAAAGGTGGATGGAAGGAGGCGGGTTCATTGGAGTATAGGTGGGGGGCATCATGGGAGTAAAGGTGGATGGAAGGAGGCGGGATCATTGGAGGATAACTGGGAGGCATCATGAGGGTAAAGGTGGATGGAGTGAGGTGGGTTAATTGGAGGATAGGTGGGGGGCATTATGAGGGTAAAGATGGATGGAAGGAGGGCGTGTACATTGGAGGATAGGTGGGGGCATCATGAAGGTAAAGGTGGATGGAAGAAGGCGGGTTCATTGGAGGATAGATGGGGGCATCACGAGGGTAAAGGTGGATGGAAGGAGGCGGGTTCATTGGAGGATAGGTGGGGGGCATCACGAGGGTAAAGGTGGATGGAAGGAGGCGGGTTCATTGGAGGATAGGTGGGGGGCATCATGGGAGTAAAGATGGATGGAAGGAGGCGGGTTCATTGGAGGATAACTGGGAGGCATCATGAGGGTAAAGGTGGATTTAAGGAGGCGGGTTCATTGGAGGATAGGTGGGGGGCATCATGAGGGTAAAGATGGATGGAAGGAGGCGGGTTCATTGGAGTATTGGTGGGGGGCATCATGAGGGTAAAGGTGGATGGAAGGAGTCGGGTTCATTGGAGGATAGGTGGGGGGCATCATGAGGGTAATGGTGGATGGAAGGAGGTGGGTTCATTGGAGGATAGGTGGAGGGCATCATGACAGTAAAGTTGGATGGAAGGAGGTGAGTTCATTGGAGGATAGGTGGGGGGCATCATGACAGTAAAGATGGATGGAAGAAGGCGGGTTTATTGGAGGATAGGTGGGGGGCATCATGAGGATAAAGGTGGACGGAAGGAGGCGGGTTCATTGGAGGATAGGTGAGGGGCGTCATGAGGGTAAAGGTAGATGGAAGGAGGCGGGTTCATTGGAGGATAGGTGGGGGGCATCATGAGGGTAAAGGTGGATGGAACGAGGCGGGTTCATTGGAGGATAGGTGGGGGCATCATGAGGGTAAAGGTGGATGGAAGGAGGCGGGTTCATTGGAGGATAGGTGGGGGGGCATCATGAGGGTAAAGGTGGATGGAAGGAGGCGGGTTCATTGGGTGATAGGTGGGGGGCATAATGAGAGTAAAGGTGGATGGAAGGAGGCGGGTTCATTGGAGGATAGGTGGGGGGCATCATGAGGGTAAAGGTGGATGGAAGTAGGCAGGTTCATTGGAGGATAGGTGGGGGGCATCATGAGGGTAAAGGTGGATGGAAGGAGGCGGGTTCATTGGAGGATAGGTGGGGGGCATCATGAGGGTAAAGGTGGATGGCAGGAGGCGGGTTCATTGGAGGATAGGTTGGGGTGTCATGGGGGTAAAGGTCGATGGAAGGAGGTGGGTTCATTGGAGGATAGGTGGGGGGCACCATGAGGGTAAAGGTCGATGGAAGGAGGCGGGTTCGTTGGAGGATAGGTGGTGGGCATCATGGGAGTAAAGATGGATGGATGGAGGCGGGATCATTGCAGGATAGGTGGGGGGCATCATGAGGGAAAAGGTGGATAGAGTGAGGTGGGTTCATTGGAGGATAGGTGGGGGGCATCATGAGGGTAAAGATGGATGGAAGGAGGGCGTGTACATTGGAGGATAGGTGGGGGGAATCAAGAGGGTAAAGGTGGATGGAAGGAGGCGGGTTCATTGGAGGATAGGTGGGGGGCATCACGAGGGTAAAGGTTGATGGAAGGAGACGGGTTCATTGGAGGATAGGTGGGGGGCATCATGAGGGTAAAGGTGGATGGAAGGAGGCGGGTTCATTGGAGGATAGGTGAGGGGAGTCATGAGGGTAAAGGTAGATGGAAGGAGGCGGGTTCATTGGAGGATAGGTGGGGGGCGTCATGAGAGTAAAGGTGGATGGAAGGAGGCGGGTTAATTGGAAGATAGGTTGGGGGCATCACGAGGGTAAAGGTGGATGGAAAGAGGCGGGTTCATTGGAGAATAGGTGGTGGGCATCATGAGGGTAAAGGTGGATGGAAGGAGGAGGGTTCATTGGGTGATAGGTGGAGGGCATCATTAGGGTAAAGGTGGATGGGAGGAGGCGGGTTCATTGGAGGATAGGTGGGGGGCGTCATGAGGGTAAAGATGGATGGAAGGAGGCGGGTTCATTGGAGTACTGGTGGGGGGTATCATGAGGGTAAAGGTGGATGGAAGGAGGCGGGTTCATTGGAGGATAGGTGGGGGCATCAGGAGGGTAAAGATGGATGGAAGGAGGCGGGTTCATTGGAGGATAGGTGGGGGGTATCATGAGGGTAAAGGTGGATGGAAGGAGGTGGGTTCATTGGAGGATAGGTGGGGGGCGTCATGACAGTAAAGTTGGATATAAGGAGGCGGGTTCATTGGAGGATAGGTGGGGGGCATCATGAGGATAAAGGTGGACGGAAGGAGGTGGGTTCATTCGAGGATAGGTGGGGGCATCATGAGGGTAAAGATGGATGGAAGGAGGGCGTGTACATTGGAGGATAGGTGGGGGGCATCATGAGGGTAAAGTTGGATGGAAGGTGGCGGGTTCATTGGAGGATAGGTGGGGTGCATCACGAGGGTAAAGGTGGATGGAAGGAGGCGGGATCATTGGAGGATAGGTGGGGGGCGTCGCGGGGGTATAGGTGGATGGAAGGAGATGGGTTCATTGGAGGATAGGTGGGGGGCATCATTGGAGTAAAGGTGGATGGAAGAAGGCGGGTTCATTGGAGGATAGGTGGGGGCATCATGAGGGTAAAGGTGGATGGAAGGAGGCGAGTTCATTGGAGGATAGGTGGGGGGCATCATGAGGGTAAAGGTGGATGGTAGGAGGCGGGTTCATTGGAGAATAGGTGGGGGGCATCATGAGGGTAAAGGTGGATATAAGGAGGCGGGTTCATTGGAGGATAAGTGGGGGGGCATCATGAGGGTAAAGGTGGATGGAAGGAGGCTGTTCATTGGAGGATAGGTGGGGGGCATCATAAGGGTAAAGGTAGTTGGCAGGAGGAGGGTTCATTGGAGGATAGGTGGGGGTGTCATGGGGGTAAAGGCCGATGGAAGGAGGTGGGTTCATTGGAGAATAGATGGGGGGCACCATGAGGGTAAAGGTCGATGGAAGGAGGCAGGTTCATTGGAGGATTGGTGGCGGGCATCATGGGAGTAAAGATGGATGGATGGAGGCGGGATCATTGCAGCATAGGTGGTAGGCATCATGAGGGTAAAGGTGGATGGAGTGAGGTGGGTTCATTGGAGGATAGGTGGGGGGCATCATGAGAGTAAAGATGGATGGAAGGAGGCGGGTTCATTGGAGGATAGGAGGGGGGCATCACGAGGGTAAAGGTGGATGGAAGGAGGCGGGTTCATTGGAGGATCGGTGGGGGGTGTCGCGGGGGGTAAAGGTGGATGGAAGGAGGTGGGTTCATTGAGTGATAGGTGGGATGCATCATGAGGGTAAAGGTGGATGGAAGGAGGTGGGTTCATTGGAGGATAGCTGGGGGACATCATGAGGGTAAAGGTGGATGGAAGGAGGCGGGTTTATTGGAGGATAGGTGGGGGACGTCATGAGGGTACAGGTGGATGGAAGAAGGTGGGTTCATTGGCGGACAGGTGGGGGGCGTCATGGGGGTAAAGGTAGATGGAAGGAGGCGGGTTCATTTGAGGATAGGTGGGGGGCATCATGAGGGTACAGGTGGATTTAAGGAGGTGGGTTCATTGGAGGATAGGTGGGGGGCATCATGAGGGTAAAGATGGATGGAAGAAGGCGGGTTCATTGGAGGATAGGTGGGGGCATCATGGGAGTAAAGATGGATGGAAAGAGGGGGGTCCATTGGAGGATAGGTGGGAGGTATCATGAGGGTAAAGGTGGATGGAAGGAGGCGGGTTCATTGGAGGAAAGGTGGGGGGCATCATGGGAGTAAAGATGGATGGAAGGAGGCGGGTTCATTGGAGGATAACTAGAGGCATCATGAGGGTAAAGGTGGATGGA
The DNA here is from genome assembly GCF_037356315.1 of Lithobates pipiens. Taxonomy (NCBI): domain Eukaryota; kingdom Metazoa; phylum Chordata; class Amphibia; order Anura; family Ranidae; genus Lithobates; species Lithobates pipiens. The sequence goes on from NW_027507685.1 coordinate 92,995,350, forward strand.
GTGAGGTGGGTTAATTGGAGGATAGGTGGGGGGCATTATGAGGGTAAAGATGGATGGAAGGAGGGCGTGTACATTGGAGGATAGGTGGGGGGCATCATGAGGGTAAAGGTGAATGGAAAGAGGCGGGTTCATTGGAGGATAGATGGGGGGCATCACGAGGGTAAAGGTGGATGGAAGGAGGCGGATTCATTGGAGGATAGGTGGGGGGCATCACGAGGGTAAAGGTGGATGAAAGGAGGTGGGTTCATTGGAGGATAGGTGGGGGGCATCATGGGAGTAAAGATGGATGGAAGGAGGCGGGTTCATTAGAGGATATCTGGGAGGCATCATGAGGGTAAAGGTGGATTTAAGGAGGCGGGTTCATTGGAGGATAGGTGGGGAGCATCATGAGGGTAAAGATGGATGGAAGGAGGCGGGTTCATTGGAGTACTGGTGGGGGGCATCATGAGGGTAAAGGTGGATGGAAGGAGGCGGGTTCATTGGAGGATAGGTGGGGGGCATCATGAGGGTAATGGTGGATGGAAGGAGGTGGGTTCATTGGAGGATAGGTGGGGGGAATTATGACAGTAAAGTTGGATGGAAGGAGGCGGGTTTATTGGAGGATAGGTGGGGGGCATCATGAAGATAAAGGTGGACGGAAGGAGGTGGGTTCATTGGAGGATAGGTGGGGGCATCATGAGGTTAAAGGTGGATGGAAGGAGGCGGGTTCATTGGAGGATAGGTGGGGGGCATCATGAGGGTAAAGGTGGATGGAAGGAGGCGGGTTCATTGGAGGATAGGTGGGGGGCATCACGAGGGTAAAGGTGGATGGAAGGAGGCGGGTTCATTGGAGGATAGGTGGGGGCGTCGCGGGGGGTAAAGGTGGATGGAAGGAGGTGGGTTCATTGAGTGATAGGTGGGATGCATCATGAGGGTAAAGGTGGATGGAAGGAGGTGGGTTCATTGGAGGATAGCTGGGGGGCATCATGAGGGTAAAGGTGGATGGAAGGAGGCGGGTTTATTGGAGGATAGGTGGGGGACGTCATGAGGGTACAGGTGGATGGAAGGAGGTGGGTTCATTGGCGGATAGGTGGGGGGCGTCATGGGGGTAAAGGTAGATGGAAGGAGGCGGGTTCATTGGAGGATAGGTGGGGGGCATCATGAGGGTAAAGATGGATGGAAGAAGGCGGGTTCATTGGAGGATAGGTGGGGGCATCATGGGAGTAAAGATGGATGGAAGGAGGCGGGTCCATTGGAGGATAGGTGGGAGGCATCATGAGGGTAAAGGTGGATAGAAGGAGGCGGGTTCATTGGAGTATAGGTGGGGGGCATCATGGGAGTAAAGATGGATGGAAGGAGGCTGGATCATTGGAGGATACCTGGGAGGCATCATGAGGGTAAAGGTGGATGGAGTGAGGTGGGTTAATTGGAGGATAGGTGGGGGGCATTATGAGGGTAAAGATGGATGGAAGGAGGGCGTGTACATTGGAGGATAGGTGGGGGGCATCATGAAGGTAAAGGTGGATGGAAGGAGGCGGGTTCATTGGAGGATAGATGGGGGGCATCACGAGGGTAAAGGTGGATGGAAGGAGGCGGGATCATTGGAGGATAGGTGGGGGGCATCACGAGGGTAAAGGTGGATGGAAGGAGGCGGGTTCATTGGAGGATAGGTGGGGGGCATCACGAGGGTAAAGGTGGATGGAAGGAGGCGGGTTCATTGGAGGATAGGTGGGGGGCATCATGGGAGTAAAGATGGATGGAAGGAGGCGGGTTCATTGGAGGATAACTGGGAGGCATCATGAGGGTAAAGGTGGATTTAAGGAGGCGTGTTCATTGGAGGATAGGTGGGGGGCATCATGAGGGTAAAGATGGATGGAAGGAGGCGGGTTCATTGGAGTACTGGTGGGGGGCATCATGAGGGTAAAGGTGGATGGAAGGAGTCGGGTTCATTGGAGGATAGGTGGGGGGCATCATGAGGGTAATGGTGGATGGAAGGAGGTGGGTTCATTGGAGGATAGGTGGAGGGCATCATGACAGTAAAGTTGGATGGAAGGAGGTGAGTTCATTGGAGGATAGGTGGGGGGCATCATGACAGTAAAGATGGATGGAAGAAGGCGGGTTTATTGGAGGATAGGTGGGGGGCATCATGAGGATAAAGGTGGACGCAAGGAGGCGGGTTCATTGGAGGATAGGTGAGGGGCGTCATGAGGGTAAAGGTAGATGGAAGGAGGCGGGTTCATTGGAGGATAGGTGGGGGGCATCATGAGGGTAAAGGTGGATGGAAGGAGGCGGGTTCATTGGAGGATAGGTGGGGGCATCATGAGGGTAAAGGTGGATGGAAGGAGGCGGGTTCATTGGAGGATAGGTGGGGGGGCATCATGAGGGTAAAGGTGGATGGAAGGAGGCGGGTTCATTGGGTGATAGGTGGGGGGCATAATGAGAGTAAAGGTGGATGGAAGGAGGCGGGTTCATTGGAGGATAGGTGGGGGGCATCATGAGGGTAAAGGTGGATGGAAGTAGGCAGGTTCATTGGAGGATAGGTGGGGGGCATCATGAGGGTAAAGGTGGATGGAAGGAGGCGGGTTCATTGGAGGATAGGTGGGGGGCATCATGAGGGTAAAGGTGGATGGCAGGAGGCGGGTTCATTGGAGGATAGGTTGGGGTGTCATGGGGGTAAAGGTCGATGGAAGGAGGTGGGTTCATTGGAGGATAGGTGGGGGGCACCATGAGGGTAAAGGTCGATGGAAGGAGGCGGGTTCGTTGGAGGATAGGTGGTGGACATCATGGGAGTAAAGATGGATGGATGGAGGCGGGATCATTGCAGGATAGCTGGGGGGCATCATGAGGGAAAAGGTGGATGGAAGGAGGCGGGTTCATTGGAGGATAGGTGGGGGGGCATCATGAGGGTAAAGGTGGATGGAAGGAGGCGGGTTCATTGGGTGATAGGTGGGGGGCATAATGAGAGTAAAGGTGGATGGAAGGAGGCGGGTTCATTGGAGGATAGGTGGGGGGCATCATGAGGGTAAAGGTGGATGGAAGTAGGCAGGTTCATTGGAGGATAGGTGGGGGGCATCATGAGGGTAAAGGTGGATGGAAGGAGGCGGGTTCATTGGAGGATAGGTGGGGGGCATCATGAGGGTAAAGGTGGATGGCAGGAGGCGGGTTCATTGGAGGATAGGTTGGGGTGTCATGGGGGTAAAGGTCGATGGAAGGAGGTGGGTTCATTGGAGGATAGGTGGGGGGCACCATGAGGGTAAAGGTCGATGGAAGGAGGCGGGTTCGTTGGAGGATAGGTGGTGGGCATCATGGGAGTAAAGATGGATGGATGGAGGCGGGATCATTGCAGGATAGGTGGGGGGCATCATGAGGGAAAAGGTGGATGGAGTGAGGTGGGTTCATTGGAGGATAGGTGGGGGGCATCATGAGGGTAAAGATGGATGGAAGGAGGGCGTGTACATTGGAGGATAGGTGGGGGGAATCAAGAGGGTAAAGGTGGATGGAAGGAGGCGGGTTCATTGGAGGATAGGTGGGGGGCATCACGAGGGTAAAGGTTGATGGAAGGAGACGGGTTCATTGGAGGGTAGGTGGGGGGCATCATGAGGGTAAAGGTGGATGGAAGGAGGCGGGTTCATTGGAGGATAGGTGGGGGGCATCATGAGGGTAAAGGTGGATGGAAGGAGTCGGGTTCATTGGAGGATAGGTGGGGGGCATCATGAGGGTAATGGTGGATGGAAGGAGGTGGGTTCATTGGAGGATAGGTGGAGGGCATCATGACAGTAAAGTTGGATGGAAGGAGGTGAGTTCATTGGAGGATAGGTGGGGGGCATCATGACAGTAAAGATGGATGGAAGAAGGCGGGTTTATTGGAGGATAGGTGGGGGGCATCATGAGGATAAAGGTGGACGCAAGGAGGCGGGTTCATTGGAGGATAGGTGAGGGGCGTCATGAGGGTAAAGGTAGATGGAAGGAGGCGGGTTCATTGGAGGATAGGTGGGGGGCATCATGAGGGTAAAGGTGGATGGAACGAGGCGGGTTCATTGGAGGATAGGTGGGGGCATCATGAGGGTAAAGGTGGATGGAAGGAGGCGGGTTCATTGGAGGATAGGTGGGGGGGCATCATGAGGGTAAAGGTGGATGGAAGGAGGCGGGTTCATTGGGTGATAGGTGGGGGGCATAATGAGAGTAAAGGTGGATGGAAGGAGGCGGGTTCATTGGAGGATAGGTGGGGGGCATCATGAGGGTAAAGGTGGATGGAAGTAGGCAGGTTCATTGGAGGATAGGTGGGGGGCATCATGAGGGTAAAGGTGGATGGAAGGAGGCGGGTTCATTGGAGGATAGGTGGGGGGCATCATGAGGGTAAAGGTGGATGGCAGGAGGCGGGTTCATTGGAGGATAGGTTGGGGTGTCATGGGGGTAAAGGTCGATGGAAGGAGGTGGGTTCATTGGAGGATAGGTGGGGGGCACCATGAGGGTAAAGGTCGATGGAAGGAGGCGGGTTCGTTGGAGGATAGGTGGTGGGCATCATGGGAGTAAAGATGGATGGATGGAGGCGGGATCATTGCAGGATAGGTGGGGGGCATCATGAGGGAAAAGGTGGATGGAAGGAGGCGGGTTCATTGGAGGATAGGTGGGGGGGCATCATGAGGGTAAAGGTGGATGGAAGGAGGCGGGTTCATTGGGTGATAGGTGGGGGGCATAATGAGAGTAAAGGTGGATGGAAGGAGGCGGGTTCATTGGAGGATAGGTGGGGGGCATCATGAGGGTAAAGGTGGATGGAAGTAGGCAGGTTCATTGGAGGATAGGTGGGGGGCATCATGAGGGTAAAGGTGGATGGAAGGAGGCGGGTTCATTGGAGGATAGGTGGGGGGCATCATGAGGGTAAAGGTGGATGGCAGGAGGCGGGTTCATTGGAGGATAGGTTGGGGTGTCATGGGGGTAAAGGTCGATGGAAGGAGGCGGGTTCGTTGGAGGATAGGTGGTGGGCATCATGGGAGTAAAGATGGATGGATGGAGGCGGGATCATTGCAGGATAGGTGGGGGGCATCATGAGGGAAAAGGTGGATGGAGTGAGGTGGGTTCATTGGAGGATAGGTGGGGGGCATCATGAGGGTAAAGATGGATGGAAGGAGGGCGTGTACATTGGAGGATAGGTGGGGGGAATCAAGAGGGTAAAGGTGGATGGAAGGAGGCGGGTTCATTGGAGGATAGGTGGGGGGCATCACGAGGGTAAAGGTTGATGGAAGGAGACGGGTTCATTGGAGGGTAGGTGGGGGGCATCATGAGGGTAAAGGTGGATGGAAGGAGGCGGGTTCATTGGAGGATAGGTGGGGGGCATCATGAGGGTAAAGGTGGATGGAAGGAGTCGGGTTCATTGGAGGATAGGTGGGGGGCATCATGAGGGTAATGGTGGATGGAAGGAGGTGGGTTCATTGGAGGATAGGTGGAGGGCATCATGACAGTAAAGTTGGATGGAAGGAGGTGAGTTCATTGGAGGATAGGTGGGGGGCATCATGACAGTAAAGATGGATGGAAGAAGGCGGGTTTATTGGAGGATAGGTGGGGGGCATCATGAGGATAAAGGTGGACGGAAGGAGGCGGGTTCATTGGAGGATAGGTGAGGGGCGTCATGAGGGTAAAGGTAGATGGAAGGAGGCGGGTTCATTGGAGGATAGGTGGGGGGCATCATGAGGGTAAAGGTGGATGGAACGAGGCGGGTTCATTGGAGGATAGGTGGGGGCATCATGAGGGTAAAGGTGGATGGAAGGAGGCGGGTTCATTGGAGGATAGGTGGGGGGGCATCATGAGGGTAAAGGTGGATGGAAGGAGGCGGGTTCATTGGGTGATAGGTGGGGGGCATAATGAGAGTAAAGGTGGATGGAAGGAGGCGGGTTCATTGGAGGATAGGTGGGGGGCATCATGAGGGTAAAGGTGGATGGAAGTAGGCAGGTTCATTGGAGGATAGGTGGGGGGCATCATGAGGGTAAAGGTGGATGGAAGGAGGCGGGTTCATTGGAGGATAGGTGGGGGGCATCATGAGGGTAAAGGTGGATGGCAGGAGGCGGGTTCATTGGAGGATAGGTTGGGGTGTCATGGGGGTAAAGGTCGATGGAAGGAGGTGGGTTCATTGGAGGATAGGTGGGGGGCACCATGAGGGTAAAGGTCGATGGAAGGAGGCGGGTTCGTTGGAGGATAGGTGGTGGGCATCATGGGAGTAAAGATGGATGGATGGAGGCGGGATCATTGCAGGATAGGTGGGGGGCATCATGAGGGAAAAGGTGGATGGAGTGAGGTGGGTTCATTGGAGGATAGGTGGGGGGCATCATGAGGGTAAAGATGGATGGAAGGAGGGCGTGTACATTGGAGGATAGGTGGGGGGAATCAAGAGGGTAAAGGTGGATGGAAGGAGGCGGGTTCATTGGAGGATAGGTGGGGGGCATCACGAGGGTAAAGGTTGATGGAAGGAGACGGGTTCATTGGAGGGTAGGTGGGGGGCATCATGAGGGTAAAGGTGGATGGAAGGAGGCGGGTTCATTGGAGGATAGGTGAGGGGAGTCATGAGGGTAAAGGTAGATGGAAGGAGGCGGGTTCATTGGAGGATTGGTGGGGGGCGTCATGAGGGTAAAGGTGGATGGAAGGAGGCGGGTTCATTGGAAGATAGGTTGGGGCCATCACGAGGGTAAAGGTGGATGGAAAGAGGCGGGTTCATTGGAGAATAGGTGGTGGGCATCATGAGGGTAAAGGTGGATGGAAGGAGGAGGGTTCATTGGGTGATAGGTGGAGGGCATCATTAGGGTAAAGGTGGATGGAAGGAGGCGGGTTCATTGGAGGATAGGTGGGGGGCGTCATGAGGGTAAAGATGGATGGAAGGAGGCGGGATCATTGGAGTACTGGTTGGGGGTATCATGAGGGTAAAGGTGGATGGAAGGAGGTGGGTTCATTGGAGGATAGCTGGGGGGCATCATGAGGGTAAAGGTGGATGGAAGGAGGCGGGTTTATTGGAGGATAGGTGGGGGACGTCATGAGGGTACAGGTGGATGGAAGGAGGTGGGTTCATTGGCGGATAGGTGGGGGGCGTCATGGGGGTAAAGGTAGATGGAAGGAGGCGGGTTCATTGGAGGATAGGTGGGGGGCATCATGAGGGTAATGGGTGGATTTAAGGAGGTAGGTTTAGTGGAGGATAGGTGGTGGGCATCATGAGGGTAAAGATGGATGGAAGAAGGCGGGTTCATTGGAGGATAGGTGGGGGCATCATGGGAGTAAAGATGGATGGAAGGAGGCGGGTCCATTGGAGGATAGGTGGGAGGCATCATGAGGGTAAAGGTGGATGGAAGGAGGCGGGTTCATTGGAGTATAGGTGGGGGGCATCATGGGAGTAAAGGTGGATGGAAGGAGGCGGGATCATTGGAGGATAACTGGGAGGCATCATGAGGGTAAAGGTGGATGGAGTGAGGTGGGTTAATTGGAGGATAGGTGGGGGGCATTATGAGGGTAAAGATGGATGGAAGGAGGGCGTGTACATTGGAGGATAGGTGGGGGCATCATGAAGGTAAAGGTGGATGGAAGGAGGCGGGTTCATTGGAGGATAGATGGGGGCATCACGAGGGTAAAGGTGGATGGAAGGAGGCGGGTTCATTGGAGGATAGGTGGGGGGCATCACGAGGGTAAAGGTGGATGGAAGGAGGCGGGTTCATTGGAGGATAGGTGGGGGGCATCACGAGGGTAAAGGTGGATGGAAGGAGGCGGGTTCATTGGAGGATAGGTGGGGGGCATCATGGGAGTAAAGATGGATGGAAGGAGGCGGGTTCATTGGAGGATAACTGGGAGGCATCATGAGGGTAAAGGTGGATTTAAGGAGGCGGGTTCATTGGAGGATAGGTGGGGGGCATCATGAGGGTAAAGATGGATGGAAGGAGGCGGGTTCATTGGAGTATTGGTGGGGGGCATCATGAGGGTAAAGGTGGATGGAAGGAGTCGGGTTCATTGGAGGATAGGTGGGGGGCATCATGAGGGTAATGGTGGATGGAAGGAGGTGGGTTCATTGGAGGATAGGTGGAGGGCATCATGACAGTAAAGTTGGATGGAAGGAGGTGAGTTCATTGGAGGATAGGTGGGGGGCATCATGACAGTAAAGATGGATGGAAGAAGGCGGGTTTATTGGAGGATAGGTGGGGGGCATCATGAGGATAAAGGTGGACGGAAGGAGGCGGGTTCATTGGAGGATAGGTGAGGGGCGTCATGAGGGTAAAGGTAGATGGAAGGAGGCGGGTTCATTGGAGGATAGGTGGGGGGCATCATGAGGGTAAAGGTGGATGGAACGAGGCGGGTTCATTGGAGGATAGGTGGGGGCATCATGAGGGTAAAAGTGGATGGAAGGAGGCGGGTTCATTGGAGGATAGGTGGGGGGCATCATGAGGGTAAAGGTGGATGGTAGGAGGCGGGTTCATTGGAGAATAGGTGGGGGGCATCATGAGGGTAAAGGTGGATGGAAGGAGGCGGGTTCATTGGGTGATAGGTGGGGGGCATAATGAGAGTAAAGGTGGATGGAAGGAGGCGGGTTCATTGGAGGATAGGTGGGGGGCATCATGAGGGTAAAGGTGGATGGAAGGAGGCAGGTTCATTGGAGGATAGGTGGGGGGCATCATGAGGGTAAAGGTGGATGGAAGGAGGCGGGTTCATTGGAGGATAGGTGGGGGGCATCATGAGGGTAAAGGTGGATGGCAGGAGGCGGGTTCATTGGAGGATAGGTTGGGGTGTCATGGGGGTAAAGGTCGATGGAAGGAGGTGGGTTCATTGGAGGATAGGTGGGGGGCACCATGAGGGTAAAGGTCGATGGAAGGAGGCGGGTTCGTTGGAGGATAGGTGGTGGGCATCATGGGAGTAAAGATGGATGGATGGAGGCGGGATCGTTGCAGGATAGGTGGGGGGCATCATGAGGGAAAAGGTGGATGGAGTGAGGTGGGTTCATTGGAGGATAGGTGGGGGGCATCATGAGGGTAAAGATGGATGGAAGGAGGGCGTGTACATTGGAGGATAGGTGGGGGGAATCAAGAGGGTAAAGGTGGATGGAAGGAGGCGGGTTCATTGGAGGATAGGTGGGGGGCATCACGAGGGTAAAGGTTGATGGAAGGAGACGGGTTCATTGGAGGATAGGTGGGGGGCATCATGAGGGTAAAGGTGGATGGAAGGAGGCGGGTTCATTGGAGGATAGGTGAGGGGAGTCATGAGGGTAAAGGTAGATGGAAGGAGGCGGGTTCATTGGAGGATAGGTGGGGGGCGTCATGAGGGTAAAGGTGGATGGAAGGAGGCGGGTTCATTGGAAGATAGGTTGGGGGCATCACGAGGGTAAAGGTGGATGGAAGGAGGCGGGTTCATTGGAGAATAGGTGGTGGGCATCATGAGGGTAAAGGTGGATGGAAGGAGGAGGGTTCATTGGGTGATAGGTGGAGGGCATCATTAGGGTAAAGGTGGATGGAAGGAGGCGGGTTCATTGGAGGATAGGTGGGGGGCGTCATGAGGGTAAAGATGGATGGAAGGAGGCGGGATCATTGGAGTACTGGTGGGGGGTATCATGAGGGTAAAGGTGGATGGAAGGAGGCGGGTTCATTGGAGGATAGGTGGGGGCATCATGAGGGTAAAGATGGATGGAAGGAGGCGGGTTCATTGGAGGATAGGTGGGGGGTATCATGAGGGTAAAGGTGGATGGAAGGAGGTGGGTTCATTGGAGGATAGGTGGGGGCGTCATGACAGTAAAGTTGGATATAAGGAGGCGGGTTCATTGGAGGATAGGTGGAGGGCATCATGAGGGTAAAGGTGGACGGAAGGAGGCGGGTTCATTGGAGGATAGGTGGGGGGCATAATGAGGTTAAAGGTGGATGGAAGGAGGCGGGTTCATTGGAGGATAGGTGGGGGGCATCATGAGGGTAATGGTGGATGGAAGGAGGTGGGTTCATTGGAGGATAGGTGGGGGGAATCATGACAGTAAAGTTGGATGGAAGGAGGTGGATTCATTGGAGGATAGGTGGGGGGCATCATGACAGTAAAGATGGATGGAAGGAGGCGGGTTTATTGGAGGATAGGTGGGGGGCATCATGAGGATAAAGGTGGACGGAAGGAGGTGGGTTCATTGGAGGATAGGTGGGGGCATCATGAGGGTAAAGATGGATGGAAGGAGGGCGTGTACATTGGAGGATAGGTGGGGGGCATCATGAGGGTAAAGGTGGATGGAAGGAGGCGGGTTCATTGGAGGATAGGTGGAGGGCATCATAAGGGTAAAGGTGGATGGAAGGAGGTGGGTTCATTGGAGGATGGGTGGGGGCATCATGAGGGTAAAGGTTGAGAGAATAATTGAGCTTAATGAAGGAATAGATAGGGAGGTTAGATGGAACGAGGGAGGCTTCATGGGAGGGCAGGTGGTAGTTTGTGGGAGCAGAGGTGGATGGAGGGGGGTTCATGGGACTATTGGGTGTACATGGTGCCACCTGAAGACCGGGTCGGGCACCCCCTCCTTCTGGATGTTGATGGAGAGGTAAAGGTTTAAGAAAGGTAGGTGGGAAGGAGGGGGTTATTGAGAGTTATGGGGGTATAGGTGTGTGCAGGGCCGGACTGGCCTAGCAGGAGATTTCCCGGAAGGCTGCCAGCCCAGGGCCACTTTTGGTAGCGGCTACATTGATTCCCTCATCTCCTCCTCCGGATCACTGCGCTCATGCGCTGACTGGTTCTGTGTTTGGCGGCCGCGCTATAGGGTAGGGACCAATGTGAGTGTGCAATGTAAAGGGATAGGGACAATTGTAGACACTCACTCAGGTTGAACTGGATGGACTGATGTCTTTATTCAACCTTACTAACTATGTAACTAACTATGTAACTATGTAACAGTCCCACCCCCTCAGACCGGCTTGTGTGATAGGAGAGAGAATCAACATTCCGCCTATCACACAAGCCGGTCTGAGGGGGGGGGGGGCGGGACTGTATTACAGCGCGGCCGCCAAACACAGAGCCAGTCAGCGCTGTGATCCAGAGGAGGGGATGAGGAGATGAGATGTCGCCCGTACAGCCCGCTGTGTGTGCCACAGAGCCTGGATAGGAGATCGGCATATAGAGGAAATTATCTTTGTATATTCCTCTATGCAGCCGCTGAATGCTTGCAGGATGGAGAGGAAGAGAATTGAGCATTCAGCGGCTGCATGGAGCAATATAGAAGGCTCATCTCCTCTATACTATATGCGGCCCCCCGCCGATCTCCTATCCAACTTATTTTACTGCCCCCCCCCAGTCACCTTGTGCTCCTTGCCCTACCCCCCCCCAGTGCTCTCCTCCCCCACCACACTATCCTGCCCCCCCCCCCAATTAGTTCTTTTGAATCGATTCTTTTCAGTGAGCTGGATGAATCGATTCATCTAACTGAACTGATTCGTTTGAAACAGTTCACTATACACTCAATACCAACATAGCAAGGCAGGCCTGGTAATATGATCCTAGAGTGAGAGAGCTCCGCCCCTCCCTGCTGCAATTTTGATGCGACTTAAAGCAATGCGAATGTGTTCTGGAGGTCTATGGACCTCAATTCACATCAAAGTGGGACCAAAGTAGTGCAGGGACTACTTTGAAGTCGCTGTGACTTGAAGTCGCACAGATATGAATGGTTCTCATAGGAAATCATCGGGTACGACATGTCATGCAACGTTGCAGTCACAAGTCGTAGGACAAGTTGCACAAGTGGAAGTCTAAATGAAAAGCAGGCTTTTGTGCATGTGAACTGCATTCTGATGGGCCTAGATTTCAAATTTGTGGAAACCTAGGCTCAGGGCCGGTTCACATTGCTGCGTGGTGCAAAATCGCATGTGATGTCCGTGTGATGCGATTTCAGCCATACAGATAGTATGGGTGAAATCGTATCGCATTCGGACTAAACTCGCACAGCACCTTTTTTGGTCCACACCGGAATCGGATCGCTTGGGTGTTTACACCTATGCAATCCAATTTATGTCCGAACTGACATTTCACAGTGCGACATGTGAGCTGAAATGAGGGTGTCGTTAACATTGTACGACACTCCCCAGCAGTTCGCATATGTCAGTGTGAACTGGCGTGCGAGTCGGGTGCGATGCGGGAACCCGCAGTGGAATCGCAGGGTTCCCGCATCGCACAAGTGTGAACCCAGCATAACACAGCTGTTTGTGTATCACCAAAATTCATGACGCCGGCTAATCTAACAAATTTTAGTCTGACAACAATAGGCTTGTGCTCTGCGACAATTAACTAAATAAAAGTAAACGTCCCCAGGAGGACCTGCCAACCTTCTATGTGAATCAGTCTTCTGATTCTAATCATTTAATATGGTTGAATCAGAGCTTCGGTTCACTTGCTTGTCAGGAGACTCAACAAGTGAACCGAAGAATCGATTCATAGAGTATTTCGAAATGAACCGATTCACTTTAAAGATACGGACTTCCCATCACTACTCCCCATCCTTCTCACCATCCCAGTGCTCTCCCCCCGTTCTTCTCCCCGTGCTCTCCACTCCACCCAGTGCTCCCCCCTGTTTGTGGCTCTCCCCCCAGTGCTCCCCCCGTTCTCCCTCCCCATGCTCTCCCCCCCACTCTTTCCCCCGTGCTCTCCCCCCCCCTTTTTTCCCTGTGCTCTCCACTCCCCCAGTGCTCTCCCCCCTGTTCTTCCCCCCCAGTGCACTCCACTCGGCCGAGTGCTCCCATTTTTTCCCCCAGTGCTCTCCACTCCCCTCAGTGCTCTCCACTCCCCTCGGTGCTCTCCCCCCATGCTCTCCCCCTCCCCGTTCTTTCCCCCTGTACCCCCCCATTTTTTCCGTGCTATCCACTCCCCCTGCATTTTCCCCCCACCCATATGCTCTCCAACCCTGCCAGTGCTCTCCACCCCCCATAGTGCCCTCCAGTCCCCCGTGCTTTCTACCCCTGTTCTTTCTGGCCCCCACTGGTGCTCTCAAGCTCTCCCCCTGCTCTTTGTACCCCCCCAGTACTCTCCACCCCTGATTTTCTGCCCCCCCAGTGTTCTTCGCCACCCCACACTCTTAGCCCCCCAGTGCTCTCAGCCTACCGTGCTCTCCCCCACTGTACTTTGACCCCCCCAGCGCTCTCCACTCCCCACCCCTGTGATCTCCACTCCTCCCTGCTCTTTGCCCCCACCCATGTGTTCTCCAACCCCGCCAGTACTCTCTGCTCCCCCTTCTCTCCAGCTCCCACCCAGTGCTCTTCACTTCCCCAGGACCAGAGGATAGGCTGACTGGGGCCGGAAAATGAAGACAGCTGAAGGTGCAGATGGAGACCACTCCATCTCACAGCAAACAGATCCTCTGGAAGGAGCACCGTCCCCGTCCAAAACTAGAACAGACCCTGCCTGCTGCTGGCCGTCATGGATATCCTACTGGCATGCAAGGTACCATACCGAGCATCAACAGCACACCTTCCCACAGACAGGAACTTCAGACTGGGACATGGGGCACAGGAGGGGCTGCAATGATGGGCACAGTGAGGCTGCATTCATGGGCATAGTGAGACTGCATTTGATGGGCACAGGAAAGCTGCATTTGATGGCACAGTGAGGCTGCATTTATGGGCACAGTGAGGCTTCAATGGTGGGCACAGTGAGGCCGCATTTGTGGGCACATTAAGACTGAATTGATGGGGACAGTGAGGCTACATTTGAGCTCTTGCATCAAGTCTGCAGTCTCTGGCCATCTCCTGTATCATGTCTGCAGTCTCTGACCATCTCCTGTATCATGTCTACAGTCTCTGAGGGAGTCTGGAGAGGAGTCAAGAGTGGGAGCACCGCCAGGATGGGGGTCATGGGAGAAGTCAGACTTGTGTGGACTGTGGAGAGGAGACTATAGGATAAAACCAGAGCCACTGAGCTGGAGCCGACTGACTGAGCGCTGCACAATGCACCTGAGAGGAGGACAGTGACAGCGCCACCAGGGCAGTCGGGAGTCACTAATGTAAGGGGCACTGATATAAAGGTTTTCCCCACTTATATTAGTAACCCTCCCTCCTTACCTTAGTGTGCCCGTTCTGACTTCCTGGGGTCCCCCTTAATGATTGACCACTTTTAACTGGAATTTGAATATATACACATATATATATATATATATATATATATATATATATATATATATGTGTATATGTTGAAAGGCCAGTATGGTGGCCTGTATTTATGGGAGGAGCCCGGAGGAGTAATTGATCAGCCCGTTCAGCTGTGTTCCTTATCAGCCAGCACGGTGGCCGGAATTTGGGAGGAGCCCGGAGGGGTATTTAATCAGCTCATTCTGCTGTGTTCCTTGTCGGTTCCTGTGTGCAATACTAGCTACGCCACAGATCTAGGGCCGACTATTCGAGACCGTTCGATAGAATGAGTGCAGTGTTCGTGAGTTCCGTCTTCATTGAAGTCCTGTCTTCATCCTCGTGTTACAGTCGGTTTTGCCGTCGTGAGCGTTCGTGTATTGTCTGAGGCGTGACACTCGAAAACTTGTCGGTATCGTGCAACGCATCTGGTTCGGCGGTCACGGGTAGGGCTTCGGCTCCCATTTCTCATTTCATGTTATTCATGTCACTAAACTGTGATCTGTTGTTCTCACGAACCACTCACTGAAATATCACCTTCGTATTTTTTCCGATATCGTTCACGCGTTCGTTACCTCTAAACATTTGTGCTCCTCGCTTCTCGAAAGAAGTCGTGGTCATCCGTTCGTGACACCATATCGAGCATTTCATTTCACAAACCCGATATACCGACCAAATCACTGGTCTCTACTGAAACGTCCGAATCGTTCGGTTCATTTCAAAATTCCCAATCAGAGGTTCTAAATTTTAATTAACCGGCTCATTTTAATCATTGCATTTCATTTCATTCTTCTCGAAAGAAGTCGTGGTCACTCATTCATGACACCACATCGAGCGTTTCATTTTTCAAACCTTCCGCATACCGACCAAATCCCGGGTCCCTACGTCCGAATCGTTCGGATCATTTTGAAAATTCCCATACAGACGTCCTAAATTCTAAACTAACCGGAGAGTTTCAATAATTTCAATCATTTCGATCATTTCTATCATTTCAATCATTTTCGATCATTTCAATCATTTCATTTCATTTCAGTCACGAGTCGCGCTCCGATTCGAATCTAGTCGCATCTCCGATGCACCGATTCGCTCCGGTGTGCCCCAGTTGTCGGCCTCATTTCAATACATGCTCCAGGGACAGAATCATTCGCAGGTTCAGCCACGGTTTTCGATTCTTGTCTTTGTCATGGCATATCATTTCGTTTCACCTATCACGCTCCGACACGAATAGTCACACCGTGCACTAATTCGTCTCGGCGTGCCCCAGAACTGGCCTCATTTCAGTACATGCTCCAGAGACAGGGTTCACCATTGATTCTTGAGCGCAGTCGTTGATCCCTGTCTTTGTCATGGGTATCATTTCGTTTCACCTATCACGCTCCGACACGAATAGTCACACCTGTGCACTAATTCGTCTCGGCGTGCCCCAGGACTGGCCTCATTTCAGTACATGCTCCAGAGACAGGGTTCACCGTTGATTCTTGAGCGCAGTCGTTGATCCCTGTCTTTGTCATGGGTATCATTTCGTTTCACCTATCACGCTCCGACACGAATAGTCACACCTATGTTCTAATTCTTCTCGGCGTGCCCCAGGACTGGCCTCATTTCAGTACATGCTCCAGAGTCCGTTTCGTGCTCAGTCGCAAAGTTACGGCATGGCGATTCGGGCCTCTGTCATGGCGGATTCACTCATTTCACTCATTTCACTGTCACCTCCTGCACCTCGGTTCAAACCCAGTTGTTTTACAAATTCGCGTTCTGAACGGGGGGCCATGCTCATTTGGCCTCATTTCACTAATTGCCTCATTTCAGTACATGCTCCAGAGTCCGGCTCGCTGTCAGTGGCGCCTGTGACACGACCGAGCTGCGCTTCTGCCATGGCAGGTTCTCATCAAAGGCAACATTTCATTTATGTTTGTTCATCTCATTTCATTTCATTTCATTTCAAAAAAGGAAAAAAAAAGGGGGGGAAAAGGGAAGAAATAATAATAATGGAAAAAAAAAGGGAAAAAAAAATATATATATCTAAAAAAAAAACAAAAAACATTTCATTGTGTTTGTTTGTCTCATTTCATTTTTATGTCATTTCATTTCATTTCAAAGCTCACCACTCCCATTAGGAGTCACCATTTGGCCAGTTGTCTACGACAGGTATGGAATCCTCAACTGGTTTTTGCCTTTGTGTTTACAGGTCAGTCAAGTCCAGCAGCACCCTCCATGCACTGATTCATCTAGGCATACCCCAGGTGTCTTGACCTCATTTCATTCTGTGCTCCGCAGTTCCAACTCATCAAGTTGGAACATACTAATTCTTGTCTATATCATGGCAAACATTTCATTTATTTCATTCCACATATTCATCGCTTACCAACTCAAATCACTCAAACCAGCAACGCATTAATCCGCACCCGTCTTTTCAGCCTTATGGGTATAACTCAACAATTCATATCGGATTCATTGTCATCTACTCCACGATCGTTGGGTCGGATTTATCACATAACCAAATTCATAGGATTAATTTCACACCTACATCCGGTTCATATCGGATTCATTTCGCACGCATCCAAGTACAACTCTGTACAAGCTTGTTGCTAGCACGCATCCAATCACAAACATCCTGCAGTCACCACAAGCACACCCAGGCATAACTCCCTGCAATCATGGCAGACTCACATCCAAGCATAAACTTCTTGCAATCGTTGCAAACACGCATCCAAGCATAGACTTCTTGCAATAGTTGCTAGCACACATCCTAGCATAAACTTTGCAGTTGTCGCTAGCAAGCCCCAGGCACGAACCTAGTACTATCCTTGCTGGCAGGCAGTTCTGGCTGGCTCAGTGCATTGCTGGGTAAGGCCTGGATATCTTCCTAACGTACATAGTATAACGGGGTGCTATATTGTAGGTAGGTTGATCCAGGGAGAAATCTGATTGCCGCTCGAGGGGTCAGGAAGGAATTTTTTCCCCTGCTGTAGCTAATTAGAGCATGCTCTGCGGGGGTTTTTTGCCTTCCTCTGGATCAGCTGTGGGGATAGCATTGGGTGTGTCGGGTTGTGCAATGTTGTTCGTCTAAATTGTTGATTTTGTCGTGGGCTGGGTGGACTTTGTCTTTTCAACCTAGCTAACTACGCATCCTAGCATTCGTAGCAAGCACGCATCTTGGCATAACTTATTCAGCCTTTTCAGGTCATACTGCTCATAGCCCTGTGTCCGGACGTCTGCGACACCACCGAGTCCAGCCACCACAAACACATCTCCAGTGACGTAAACTCCCTTGCTATCATTGTGAGCACACATTTAAGCGCAACACTTGCTATCACGGCTAGGCGTGCAACTTAGCGTAACTTGTGATCGTTGCAAGCATTTTGTTGGCACTCAGCCACACATCATTTTCAGCGGTACTCATTTGGCCACTTAGCCCCGATGACTACGCCACTCGCCATCCCTGACGCTCATTTCTCCCGTTGGGCAGTTGAGTTCAGCTTCCGTCCTACACCAAAGGTCGAGTTGCCACACGCAGCTGGCTTCTTCTCGTAACACGGTCAGGCTGTATCTAGCCAGCACCCGACATTTCTATCCTTACAGGACCCCGGTGAGCCGTCTGTGATGGCCCATACAGTAAGATCCCCTCTAACGGGTATCCAGAAACATCTGCCCGTAGCCAACGCTAGACGCTTGCTCATCACAACTGCCATCTTTAGGGACATGTAGAACATCCTCGCACGCCAGTTTCCCCCTTGACAAGCTGTCCCTATCAGGTCAGCTTTTCAAACACTTCACCCACACACAGGGGTATACCTAGAAGCAGCTTCAGTCTGTTTCGGGTATGCTCAGTTCTGTAATATGGTCATTCCCCAGGGTTGGTCTTTATGTCATGCATCCTCGTCTTCCCCTCCCAGATTCAGGGCCCCTGTCAGACCCTTAATCTGGATGCCACGGATCTTTCAATGTCAGAGGTTCCGTACTACGTAGATCGGTATATCATGTCTATACCGTCTATCTCGCCCCTATCACCCCAGCTAGTGACAGATGTAGCGACCATCACAGGCTTCGCTGCAATTTTTGGCCACCATCAGGCAACCAGCAGTGATTATTGTAAGATAGGTCTAAATCCCTAGCAGTCATGTCCTGCCTGGGCAGGCTGGTACAGCTGTCATTATAATTCAGTTTAAAGTTGACTATACGTTGTTCCTGGCCTAGAGCAATCTCGTAGCAGATGCGCTGTCGTATTTGACTGGAGCCAATCCAGTGTCAGCCATTGTCCTTGGTCGGTCTCACCTAAACCCCGGTTTAGTACAATATCTACAAACAGCGACCAGACTCGTAAACGTCTCACTTTCTCGCAACATGCTCAAACTACCAGACAGCCTGGAGGGCCTTCAGAAATTCCGGACACACCACTCCTCCAACATCAGGCGGTTACTGGCCTTTCGTCATATTGTCATACCTAGCTGCCTATCCCATAACACTGTTCGGCGATACCTAGCCGGCAGGCAACATTTCTTGTCCTTGCCGGACCCCGCAAACCTTCTTTATTCATGTCCCACGCTGGTTGAACCATGCTTCGTGAAGTCCAGGAAATCCAACCGATGGTCGGTGACAAATGCTTACCCGAACGGGTGACATCCTTAAGGGTATTCCGACCATCCTGACTATCCCCTCGTTTGTTCTCTCCCCTAGCATGGTCCTACAAGCAGCCAGGTGTTGGCCTACTACAGATACCTGTGACCTGGAAAGTTCACCTGCGGTAATCCAGCAGGCCGAGAGCTATGTAGACGCTACTTAGCCTGATACAAAGATCACTTCGTACTTCCCCTAGCGGTTTCAAAGAGCAGCAAGTAAGCTCCAGCGTAGACATCCACTTTTTCATAATCGGTAACAGCGGGTCCCCAGACATGTCATTGAATAGCTAGGCAGGTAGGAGTCTGCCTGCTTCACCCAGTATAGCCACAATCCTCAGGTGGTAATAGCTCAGGCATCTGTTAACTCACTCAGTGATCTAACTCAATCGATAAAGAACAATTCCCTACCAGTATGTTTTTGCCCCCTTATTTTGGTATACCGTACGTTAGACCAGGGCACACCTTCAGGTCTATGTCAAGTGGTGAGTTATGTTAACCCTGTTTGTCATCGTTATACGTATCGGACATAGGGCTCTGAACCATAAGTTGAAAGGCCAGTATGGTGGCCTGTATTTATGGGAGGAGCCCGGAGGAGTAATTGATCAGCCCGTTCAGCTGTGTTCCTTATCAGCCAGCACGGTGGCCGGAATTTGGGAGGAGCCCGGAGGGGTATTTAATCAGCTCATTCTGCTGTGTTCCTTGTCGGTTCCTGTGTGCAATACCCACCCTCCCATCCCCTTTTTAGGGCATTTCTCAAGGCATCATACTCCTCACAGAGTACTCATTTCACTTCATTTCATGTTAATTTCATTTAATCCTCATTTCTTATCTAGGGTATGCCCCCTTATTTTGGTATACCGTACGTTAGACCAGGGCACACCTTCAGGTCTATGTCAAGTGGTGAGTTATGTTAACCCTGTTTGTCATCGTTATACGTATCGGACATAGGGCTCTGAACCATAAATATATATATATATATATATATATATATATATATATATATATATATATATATATATATATATTTCTTGATCATACATCACGGGACACAGGAGCTTCATTACATAGTGGGTTATATAGGCACCTCTGGTGATTGGACACTGGTTGACCCTAATTAAGGAGAATTCCTCCCCTATATAACCCCTTCCATATGGGAGGCCCCTCAGTTTTTTCGCCAGTGTCTATGGTGGTTGGTTACGTAAAACTTTAGCTCTGTGCAGGTCCCTGCGGGGGCCTAAGGGCTACAACAAACCGGATCCATACCTCGGGCCGATATTTGACTCCCAAGATGGTATGGTACCCGGGCCTCGCCAGCCGAAGAAACGAGGTTTGGCCTGTAAGTCCTCTCCTATTGGAAGACTGGGCTCTGTGAAAACCAGACTTGGTGTACTGTTTATACAGAGCGCACAAAAGTTTCTGGCAGAGTCTTTTACATGGTCCAGGTAGGAGGCTCTTCTGAGAAAGAGCCCCAGATAAACCTGAAGGTTGGCTAACACTGCCCGCCGTGATGGGTGAAGGCTGGAATTTGTCTGTTTCAGCAATTCCTGCGGCGAGGACAGGTAAGGGAAGTTAATCCTATATATATATTTAATTATATGATGGATTTCTTCGTTTTGAGTAGTTGTATGTCTTACCTGGTTTCCACCACTAGAGGGAGTAAGAGCAGCCTGATGCATACTTGCATGCCTTTCAGTACACACGCTCAGTGAGGCCTGGTTCTCCAGCTGTCTCACGTCTCCACTGCAGTCCCTGCCACAACAAGCTAACACTGGGGTCCCATGTAGTCTGGGGGTCCCACGCAGCTCCGGTGGAGTTCTCCTTTCCCCCCCTGGATCCTGCGGTCCTCGTGCACGCGCGCCGGGCGCGTTTCCACCTAATGGAGGAGGGGGGAGTGTGGTTGTGAGCCGTGCATGTCAGTGTGCACAGCGCTGTACTGCGCAGGCGCCAGGCGGCAGTTTTAAAAAGCCCAGAGCGTCAGGGGGCTGTAAGTGGAGACACAGGAGCTGTGGGCAGTAAGCATCCGTGGGGATTGGATCCAGGCAAACCTTAGACACCTACTCAGCATCAGGTTGTGCAGTTTAAGCATATATATTTATTGTGAGACTTTAAGCACAACAGTGATTGCACTTGTACTAGTACCTCTGCTTTGTAGCTTAGGACTATGTCTCCTCGTAAAAGGGTCTCAGGGGGAGGTAGCAAAGGCACTGGTAAATCACCGCCCAGGTCCAGGGGTTCTAAAAGTGCCTGTAAGTTACCACCCCCCCTGCAAGACTGGAGCCAGCCTCTCAAGACGAGTCAGTGCCCCTGTCAGGTTTTGCAGCCTCTCCTAATGTCCCAGCCCTGGTTTACGTCCTCTGTTTCTTCCCTGGGAGTCAAGAAAGCCCCACAGACTGCCTATTCCTTCCCAATTCATCCCTTAATGGAAGAATTGTTGTATGAGGATTGGGGACATCCCGATAAACTGTTTGCTCCTCCTAAAAGGTTTTCTATGTATTATCCTCTGGAGGAAAGTTTCACCAAGAAGTGGGGGGTCCCATCTGTTGATGCGGCTGTTTCTTGCGTGAATAAAAACCTGACTTGTCCCTTGGATAATGCGCAGGTATTTAAAGATCCAACTGATAAAAAGCTGGAAACCTTATTAAAAGCCTCCTTTTCCATGGCTAGCGCTGTAGTGCAACCTACAGTCGCAGCCGTGGGGTTG
Organism: Lithobates pipiens; assembly: GCF_037356315.1. NCBI lineage: Eukaryota > Metazoa > Chordata > Amphibia > Anura > Ranidae > Lithobates > Lithobates pipiens. Next base: position 93,016,736 of record NW_027507685.1, read on the forward strand.
TGTCAGTTCCTCAAGGAACAGGTTAAGCAGATGCTTGGGCTCCTTCCCAGTGAGGAAGTAGAAAATTATGCAGAATTGCCTCATATTCTGTGTTTCATGATTGATGCGATTTTGGATTCTGTCCAACAAGCATCACGTTTGTCTCTCACGTTGGTACACATGCGAAGGGCCCTATGGCTAAAGAATTGGGCAGCTGAGCTGTCATGCAAGAAGCATTTGATTGAGTTCCCGTTTAAAGGGGAACGTTTGTTTGGAGAAGAATTAGACAAATTCGTCCAAAAAATCTCAGGAGGTAAATCTACTCTCCTTCCAGTCAAAAGGAGCAAGCGTCCTTCATTTAGGCGTGGTCTCTCTCCCGGAGCATCAAGCTCTAAGCAGTGGCGACGGCCTTCTCAGCCCTCCTCTACAGGAAAGGCTCAGGGCCAAGCCCAGGGGCAGAAAAAGACTTGGGGGCGAAAGCCTGCCAAGCAGAGCCCAAAGGCTTCCTTGTGAAGGGGCGCCCCCACTTGGCCGAGTGGGGGGAAGGCTCCTGCAGTTTGCAGGAGCCTGGCGGGAAGAGATCCGTGACAAGTGGGTGATCTCTTCGGTATCTCTGGGCTACAGGCTAGAGTTTCAGGAGATTCCACCTTCTCATTTCCTAAGGTCAAGGATCCCCAGGGATCCAGTAAAGCAAAAAACGCTATTTCTGGCCTTAGATCACTTACTATCCCAGGGGGTGATAGTAGAAGTGGACCCAAAAGAACAGGGTTCAGGATTTTACTCAAATCTCTTCACCGTTCCGAAGCCAAATGTCAGACCTATCCTAGATCTGAAGGATCTGAACCGGTTTTTACGCATCCGGTCCTTCCGAATGCAGTCAATCCGCACTGTAGTCTCCTCCCTGCAAGGGGGAGAGTTTATGGCATCAATAGACATCAAAGATGCATATCTTCATGTGCCAATTTTTCCCGCACACCAAAAATTTCTAAGGTTCGCGGTAGAGCGGCGCCATTTTCAATTTGTGGCCTTGCCGTTCGGGCTTGCTATGGCCCCTCGAGTCTTCACAAAGATTCTGGACCCTCTCTTGGCAAACCTAAGAGCTCAGGGTATAGCCATCATGGCTTATCTAGACGATTTACTTCTCATAGAGAAAACAGTAGCTTTCCTGAACCGCAGCGTTACCAGAACGCTGGAACACCTGGAACGCCTAGGTTGGATTATAAACCTAGAAAAGTCATCCCTACAGCCTGCCACCAGGTTGGAATACCTGGGTATGGTCATCGACACCGCTCAGGGCAAGGTGTTTCTTCCAAGACCAAAAGCCTTGGCCATTGGAGATCTGGTGCGCCTAATTCTGGGCAGAAGATCATCCCCCATTCGATTATGCATGAGACTTTTAGGGAAAATGGTCGCCTCCTTCGAGGCAGTCCCATTTGCCCAGTTCCACTCAAGGCCTCTGCAAAGATGCATCCTTGCGGCTTGGAACAGGAAGCCCCAATCCTTGGATCTTCCTATGCGTCTATCCCCAGGGACATGCAAGAGTCTCGTCTGGTGGTTACAAACCAAGAATTTGCTGAAGGGCAAAACTTTTCTTCCTCTTCCATGGAAGATTATCATGACAGATGCCAGCCTGATCGGCCGGGGAGCAGTGTTGGAGGAGACGTGCTCACAGGGGAAATGGTCTGCGATCGAGAGGCTATTGCCCATAAATGTCTTGGAGATCCAGGCAGTTTATATGGCTCTCATAAAGTGGTCTTACAGACTACGAGGTCTCCCTGTTCGGGTTCAGTCCGACAATGCCACAGCAGTGGCTTATATCAATCACCAGGGCGGTACCAGGAGTCTGGTGGCCCAAAAAGAGGTGAATCGCATACTTGTCTGGACAGAAAAGCATGCTCCGTGTCTTTCTGCAGTCTTCATTCCAGGAGTGGAAAATTGGCAGGCGGATTTTCTGAGCCGACAGCAGTTGTGCCCGTTTCTGTCGCGGTTCCTGGGAAGAGTCAAGAGGGAGACAAAATCGGTCCTTTTGGTGGCCCCGGCTTGACCCAGGCGACCGTGGTACGCAGAGATCATGAAGTTGGCAGTAGGCAGGTCATGGATCCTCCCTCTCCGGCCAGATCTGCTCTCACAGTGTCCAATTTACCATCCTGCTTTACACAGTCTGAATTTGAGGGTTTGGCTGCTGAGACCCACATTCTGAGAGACCGTGGCCTTTCGGGGCCAGTCCTTTCTACTCTGGTCAATGCCAGAAAGCCGGCCTCCAGACTTATTTATTACAAAATCTGGAGGGCATATGTTTCCTGGTGTGAACTCAGGAAATGGCATCCTAGAAAGTATGTCATTAGCAGGATCTTGGCCTTTCTCCAGTCAGGCCTAGAAATGAATTTGGCCATAAGCACTATCAAGGTGCAGATTTCGGCCCTGTCAGTGTTTTTTCAGAAGCCACTTGCATCGCATTCCCTGGTGCGGGCTTTCATCCAGGGGGCCATGTGGTTAAGACCGCCAGTCAAACCTCTGGTATGCCCATGGGATCTGGATTTGGTTCTCTCGACTTTGCATGGGCAACCATTTGAACCTTTGCATCTGGCTTCATTAGTTCTCCTGACTAAAAAATTGGTCTTCTTGGTAGCCATATCCACGACTATAAGAGTATCAGAGCTAGCAGCTCTCTCCAGCAAGGAGCCGTATCTAATTATTCATAAGGACCGGGTGGTCATGCGTCCCAACAGGTCCTTTCTACCTAAGGTGGTTTCGGGATTCCATTTGAATCAAGACTTAATCCTACCATCCTTTTTTCCGGACCCACAGTTCGCAGAAGAATCTTTGCACACTTTGGATGTGGTTAGAGCAATCAGTATATATGTTCAAGCAACTGCTCAGATAAGGAAAACTGATTGCTTGTTTATTTTGCCAGAAGGCCCTAGGAAGGGCCAGGCGGCGTCAAAATCCACTCTCTCAAGGTGGATTAGACAGGTTATTTCTCAGGCCTATAGTGTAAAGGGGAAGATTCCTCCTTTTCAAGTGAAAGCGCACTCAACGAGGGCTGTAAGTGCTTCTTGGGCAGTGCATCACCAGGCCTCCCTGGCTCAGATCTGTAAGGCTGCAACTTGGTCATCAGTCCACACATTCACCAGATTCTATCAGGTGGATGTCAGAGGGCAAGAGGATATCGCCTTCGGGCGCAGTGTACTGCAGGCTGCAGTTTAGGTCCTCCGGTCCCTGGCGGTCTATAATTATGATCTGTGTCTCCCTCCCCTCAATCTGAGCATTGCTTTGTGACATCTCACTATGTAATGAAGCTCCTGTGTCCCGTGATGTATGATCAAGAAAAAGGGATTTTTATATACAGCTTACCTGTAAAATCCTTTTCTTGAGAGTACATCACGGGACACAGGGCTCCCTCCCCTCTTGGGTTTTACGTGGTTTCTTATTGCTTTATTACAAAACTGAGGTGCCTCCCATATGGGAGGGGTTATATAGGGGAGGAATTCTCCTTAATTGGGGTCAACCAGTGTCCAATCACCAGAGGTGCCTATATAACCCACTATGTAATGAAGCTCCTGTGTCCCGTGATGTACTCTCAAGAAAAGGATTTTACAGGTAAGCTGTATATAAAAATCCCATTATATATATATATATATGTGTGTGAATATATATATATATATGTATATATATATATATATATATATATATATATATATATATATATATGCCCTATGTGATTTCATATCTATATATAATGTATTCTTCATCAAATGTGCTTTAAAATGTATGGTTTTCCCTTTCATGAACAAGAAAATAATGACGTTATGCTGTTGGGCTGGTATAATAATGCTGTGGGGCTGGTATGAAATTTTTTCCAGGGCGGGTTTTTATTCCCAGTCCGGCCCTGCCCCCACGCCATTTTTTTTCAGCGTAGGGCTTCCCCTTTAAGTCCGTACCTGGAGCCGCGTTCAAAATTAATAGACTTTTCTCCGTGTGTGGGCAAGTCCGTTCATTTCAAAAGTCCGGCGGACTAGCACACAGGCGAGCGGATTGTCCACCGGACTGCCGAGTCCGGCAGGCAATTTTGAGTCAAAACTTCTAAGTCCGCCAGACTTTTGGGAAAAAAAGTTCTCAGGAGCCCACACAGGGGCGGATAGTCCGATCGTGTGTACTTGGTTACTTTGACTGCATCCAGAGAATAGCCATTCACAACTGGATGTCCACTCAAGTTGGATAGTCCCTCTCCCACAAGGTCTAGCAGCCAACAAGGTGCTTAACTTGGGAAACAAGTCTCTGCCACAGAAAGGGCCGTTTTTAAGGCAGGGCAAAAGGGGCAGCTGCCCTGGGCCCTGTCATTGTTGTGGGACCCAAAGCAGCTGCCACATACTTGCCAACTATCCTGGTTTAAATTCCCTTGTTCCTTGAAGTTTTAATCCCGTGCTGTGTCCCAATATCTCAGTGTGAAGTGTTGCTACTAATGCTGCCCAGCTCTGGCCTATTGTTGTGTACAGATGACTCACCTGCAGACCCTGTGTTTACATGTAAATAGTGGCGGCATTCATATGTATATTATGCCCCCCCAGGTCAAACCCACCATCACCTATACTGAATGCTGCCCACTGGGGAGGTAAAGGGGCATGCTTGAAAGTCCTGCCTACAACTGTGGTCATTAAGCCTAACATCTGTCTGTTCTGCAAAGGCAAGCGAATAGGTGGGTCCAAAGATTAGCAGGCAGGTAAAGTTAAAGGGGGTGGAGAGTTGGTGTGGAGAGGATGGGGGAGGTTTGGGGTGCAGAGGTTAGCAGGGGTTTTATGATGCAAAGGTGTACTGACAGGGTGGATAAAGATGTAGGTCGCGTGTGGGGCAGCCCATTCATTTCAATGGGCTGCTCTATGTGCTAGAAATGCGGAAGAAGGTCCCTAACCCTTTTTCAAAATCACGGCCCACAATGCACTGCGCCATCGCAAGCATGCAGGGTCACAGTGCATGCTTGGCCAATCACAGCGCCGGCAGCGAGGAGAGCCATGATTGGCCACAGGAAGGATGCCTGTGGCCAATCATAGCTCAGGCTGTGTAGTACACACCCCACACTATATAAGGCCGCCAGCGCGGCGGCCTTGTGTAGTGTGTTGGCGTCTGTAGCAGTTAGTGGGTGTTCTGTGTACCTTCAACACAGTATACACCGATCGTTATCGGCCGATTTTTCGTTCTTGCTCTTCTGTAGTGGTTGTTGTCTGCGTGCCCTGACCGCAGTATACACCGCTATATTCACTTATATAGCTAACTATCTTGCTCGTTTTAAATAGAGCTTTTAGTCAGTGTTAGGAGATTGTGCATGCTGTCTGCATGCTCTGAACCCAGTATACACCACTATATCCACCTATATAGCTAACTATCTTGCTCGTTTTAAATAGAGCTTTTAGTCAGTGTTAGGAGATTGTGCGTGCTGTCTGCATGCTCTGAACGCAGTATACACCGCTATATCCACCCATATAGCTAACTATCTTGCTCGTTTTAAATAGAGCTTTTAGTCAGTGTTAGGAGATTGTGTGTGCTGTCTGCGTGCTCTAAACCCAGTATACACCGCTATATCCACCTATAAAGCTAACTATCTTGCTTGTTTTAAATAGAGCTTTCAGTCAGTGTTAGGAGATTGTGCGTGCTGTCTGCGTGCTCTAAACGCAGTATACACCGCTATATTCACCTATATAGCTAACTATCTTGCTCGTTTTAAATAGAGCTTTCAGTCAGTGTTAGGAGATTGTGCATGCTGTCTGCGTGCTCTGAACCCAGTATACACCGCTATATCCACCTATATAGCTAACTATCTTGCTCGTTTTAAATAGAGCTTGCAGTCAGCGGTAGGAGATTGTGCATGCTGTCTGCGTGCTCTGAACCCAGTATACACCGCTATATCCACCTATATAGCTAACTATCTTGCTCGTTTTAAATAGTGCTTGCAGTCAGCGTTAGGAGATTGTGCGTGCTGTCTGTGTGCTCTGAACCCAGTATACACCGCTATATCCACCTACATAGCTCTTCTCTATTTGAGCCATCTGCCATCTGCAGGAGTTAGTGGAAGTTGTGTGTGCCTCCAGCACAATATACACTACCCAATTGCTGGTTTTCCCAACTCCCTTCAGGCCATTACCATGTCTGGAAGGCCAGCAAGGAGAGGCAGGCAGGCGCGAGCCGATAAAAGAGGGCAAGCAGGCTCTGTGTCTAGAGACAACAGTGCTGGTCGTGGACACGGTGCATCTTCATCATCAGCACGTGGCTATGGGACACCCCTGTCCTTCTTTTCGGCAGCTGGACATGTTGAGCCGCAACATGCCAATGACTTGGTAGAGTGGATGACCAAGCCCTCTTCATCCTCCTCATCCTCTCTCACCCAGGCTCAGGGTACTAGCAAAGCAGCTGCCAATGCATCGTCTTCCCTCCTCTCAATGTCATCATCAGTGACTCCTTCCCTAGACCCACCACGTCCTCCTGAGGAGTCTCCTGAACTCTTTGAGCACAGTGTTGGGTACATGCTCCAGGAGATGCCCAGTGTTTTGTAGGCTCTGATGATGATACTCAGCTAGAGGAAGGCAGTAGCGTGAATGCAGAGAGAGGGGATGCTCAAGAAGGACAGCAATCTGGCAGTCATGTTCCACAAGCTGCAGCATACTGCCAGGTTTGCTCCAGCGATGAAGAGGGGGGGGGGGTGATGAGGGCACTGACTCCACGTGGCAAAGCGATGCCATGCCATGCTTGCGCTGGTTTGTTTGGGGGACAGGAGCCACACTGGGGCAGATATTTTGTCAGCTCTGCAGGGGTAGGCCGATAGGTGGTTGACGCCACGCCAGCTTAAGCCAGGAATGGTGGTTTGCGACAATGGCACCAACCTCCTCTCCGCCCTCCGACAGGGACAACTGACCCATGTGCCCTGTGTGGCTCATGTCCTTAACCTGGTGGTGCAGCGGATCTTGGGCAGGTACCCTGGCTTACAGGATGTCCTGAAGCAGGCCAGGAAAGTCTGTGTGCATTTCCGCCGATCATTTATTGCCTGTGCTCAGCTGGCTGAGCTCCAAAAGGAGTTGAACCTGCCCAAGAACCGCCTTATATGTGACATGCCCACCAGGTGGAACTCAACGTTGGCCATGCTGCAGCGGCTGCACACGCAGCAGAGGGCCATCAATGAGTACCTGTGCGACTACGGCACCAGGACAGGGTCAGGGGAGCTCGGTTTTTTCTCACCACACCAGTGGGGCATGATCAGGGATGCATGCACTGTCCTGTCACCATTTGAGGAGGCCACAAGGATGGTGAGCAGTGACAGTGCATGCATCAGTGACACTGTACCTCTTGTCCACCTCTTGGAGCATACGCTGCGTGGAATAATGGACAGGGCACTTAAGGCAAAACAGAGGCAGGAAGAGGAGGACTTCCTTGCCTCTCAAGGCCCCCTTTATCCAGACAGTGTTCCTGCTGTGCCACCCATCACACAGGAAGAGGATGAGGAGGAGGAAGAGGAGGAGGAGGATGATTGTGTCAGCATGGAGGTGGAGGCTGGCACTCAGCATCAGCAGCAGCAGCAGCAGCAGTCTTGTAGGGATGATTTACAGTCCCAAGAAACCCGTGGACTTGTACGTGGCTGGGAGGAGGTAGCTGCGGATCATGTTGTCCTTAGTGACCCAGAGGACTCCGGACTGAATGCCTCAGCTAACCTACGCTGCATGGCCTCCCTGATCCTGCAAAGCCTGCGGAAGGATCCTCGTATTCTTTGGATCAAGGAGAGAGACCATTACCGGCTGGTCACTCTACTTGATCCACGGTACAAGGGTAAGGTTGCCGACCTTATCTTACCATCGCAGAGGGAGCAGAGGATGAGACATCTCCGGGAGGCCTTGCAGAAAGGTCTGTGCAACGCGTTCCCAGAGACTGGGAGGTTACAAACTCCTGGTCCTGGACAACGTGTTGCTGAGGCATCGGTCAGAAGGAGCGGTGGAGAAGGTGGCCGTCTGACCGATGCTTTCAGACAATTTTTTAGTCCGAAGCCCCAAGGTATGATGGGTTCCAGCAACCATCGCCAGCGCCTGATTTACATGGTGCAGGAATACCTAGGGGCAAGGTCAGACTTGGACACCTTTCCCACCTTTCCCCCTCTGGCTTACTGGGTCTTGAGGATGGATCACTGACCAGAGTTTGCACAGTATGCAATTGAGCTACTGGCCTGTCCTGCATCCAGCGTTCTTTCGGAACGCACCTTCAGTGCTGCTGGTGGCTTTGTTACCAATCACAGGGTGCGCCTGTCCACCGAATCAGTTGATCGACTGACCTTCATCAAGATGAATCAGTCTTGGATCACCCACAGCTACCAAGCACCTGAAGCTGATGTAACGGAATAATTTTTTGGGAAATATCACATCCCTTCAAGACTGCCTATGCTGATGCTGAGTGACTGTCCTTTTATGTTGATTTTCTATCCTCTTCCTCCTCCGCTGATATGTTGGAAGAACATTTCTGGTTCTGGGTGATGCCATCAGCCCAATTTTTCTGCCCCTGTTTAACAGGGGCGTTTAATTAAAATTTTTGATGCAATGCTTTGCAGCAGGGCTCATTCCTGCACTATAACTAGAGTATATGGGAGAGGTTGCAGTGTCGTGGCACCAGCACCAGTGCCTAAGGCCCAATTTTTCTGCCCCTGTTCAACAGGGGCGTTTAATTACAATTTTTGATGCAATGCTTTGCAGCAGGGCTAATTCCTGCACTAAAACTAGAGTATATGGGAGAGGTTGCAGTGTCGTAGCACCAGCACCAGTGTCTAAGGCTCAATTTTTCTGACCCTGTTTAACAGGGACATGTAATTACAATTCTTCATATAATATTTCACAGGAGGGCCCATTCCTGTGCCCACCCAGAGTAACTGTGAGGACTTATAGTGTTGTGTCACCAGCACCACAACCACCAAAGGTCAATTTTTCTACCACTGTTCAACAATGGCATGTAATTACAATTCTTGATATAATCGTTCACAGCAGGGCGCTCCAGCACCCACCAAGAGTCACTTTGAGGGCTTACAATGTTGTGGCAAAACCAACACCTTGTTCCGCCATTTCTGCAGAGCATATAGGGCAGGCCCCTACTTTCAAACATCCAACTTACAAACATCTCCTACTTGCAAACGGAAGGAGACAACAGCAAGTGAGATGAAAAAAGACGGACGGCAAAACAAATTATACAGGGGTGATAACCCTTCCCTGTGTTTTCCAAAAAACTTAAAAATAGTTTTTTTGACTGGAGCTACATTTTAACAATGTACCAGTTGAAAATGACAAACAGATTCAACTTAACACAACAAACCTACACAGTCCCTGTCTTGTTTGCACCGCCTGTATACTGCTGTTCTGAGTATATAGGGCCTGGGGGCCACACGTCTTTCCTTTTTTTAATATGGGTACGGGGTTCCCCTTAATATGCGTACAAGATCCAAAGGGGCTGGTAATGGGCAGGGAGGGCTACCCATGCCATTTTTCTCAATGATTTTCAACCATATTGCAGGAACCAGATATAATATTAAAACCGCAAGCAGTTTTAAATGACGTTATTTCCGTTAAATGTCATTTTGTGCAGGGACTGTTCTAAACACGGGAAACACGTGGCACTTCACAGGCATACTACAGACACCCCCCAGGCACGATATTTAAAGGAATATAGTTTTTTTTTTCACTTTAATCGTCATTAAAATCAGTGCTCCCGCCAAAACGGCCATTTTTAAAAACATTTTAGGCATTGACCCATGTCCCCTGGGGCAGGAGCCAGGTCCCCAAACCCTTTTTAGGACAGCATCTTGCATATTAGCCGTTAAAATTAGCACTTTTAATTTCGAACGTTCGAGTCCCATAGACTTCAATGGGGTTCTAAAATTCGTACGAATTTGGGGTCCGTTCGAAAGTTCTGGTGCGAACCGAACCGGGGGGTGTTCGGCTCATCCTTAGTGGTCAGTGTAAATCTTCTCATTACATTGGGGCTTGGTGTAGAATCCTTTCATTCATGCCTGATCTGATACAGCAAACCTATTTAGAGTCTAGCTGCTATTTATTGTATATCTCAGAGCAGGTGGAGAGCAAAATTGCATGGGGGGGGGGGGGGGGCAGGTTGGACTTTGGTGTTGGGGGCCCCATGAGAATTTTTGCCTGGGGCCCAATCAATATTAAAGAAAACCCTGGCCACAGACGTTGTAGAACGTACAAGAACAATCTCTGCTACAGACGTTGTTGTAGAACGTACAAGAACAAGTCTCTGCCACAGGCGCCGTAGAACACGTAGAAAAACTAAACTTGTAGAAAACTTGTGTGATACCTGGATCTTTCAGCCAGCTTGGCGATATCCACAAAACCGGATTCTCTTGGGTACTTCAGCTCCTCCAGGCTCTTGCTAAGAAACCAACCCGTACGTGGCCTTCTTCTGAAGAGTCCTCCCCTGGATAGCTTTAAGTTACTGGGTCTCTCCCAAACAGGAGACGGCACCCAAACACCTCAGAATCCTCCATTAGATTCCTTGCCTCAGGCTAGCCAGCCCGGGGGCAACAAGTCAGGTGGATCCGCATCCCAGGCCATAGCCTTCCTGGGGGTTGGTCAGGAGGACCAGGACCATGAAGTCAGCACACCCTTCTGGACCAGAACCCCCGAACCACATGGCATCCGCAGCTTAAGTACCCTCTCCCAGAAAGCACAGCAAGAGCGCCACTCCCACTGGGCGGGCTCTGAAAGAGAGTAATCTTAAAGCATCCAACCAGACTGTAGTTCCATGCCTGCCAGAAAAGGCAGTGCCCCCTGTGGCCTGGCTGAACATCTCATAGGCCAGTCAGACTGATGCTGAGGTCCAAATTTAGACAATTTGTACCTAAACCAAACTGCAGTTCAGGTGTAAACTTAATTTTGAAAAACACAAATGCATGCTCTTCAGGAGCCGGCGCTACATATGTAACTATGGGTTGTCTTGCATATTTAGGGGCCCCTAGCCTATCCCCGGGAAGTGGGCCTGGCAGGGGGCTAAGGAGCCCTTAAATAGACATGAGCCATGCTAGCTGGGGAGTCGGGTGGAAGATAGAAAAGCTATACTGAGGGGAGTCTGTCGGTGGCAATGAGGGATTCCTGCCGGGGAGGGGTTTTACCTCCAATTGGAGCTCAGGAGGCTGGCCTAGAAGGATCCCACCACAAGAGACAGTTGGTGAGACCCTATCCAAAGAGGTAGAGAACAAGCAGAGACAGCGAGTAGATTAGCACGGTGCTGGGACAGACAAGGGGAGAGACTGCCAGCTGTAGCAGGAAAGGTGTGCCAAGGTGTGCCAAATCTTCATCCCTCCTTGCCCTGGAGAATCTTCATGTGTATGTCAGTTAGGAGGACTGGAAAGCTGGGACCAGTGTCTACAGGGGAGCAGAAGGTGGTGTAAGATGTTGTTCACTCCACATGTGCTACCTTACTAAGGGACTGTGAGTTCATAGTCTATGAGGGGCTGTTGCTGAGTTGGCAAGAGACCGAGAGTTCCTCCAGAAGTAATCCAGCAGAAGTTGTGCAAAGGAACTAAGTTTGTGCAGGAGGAAGGAAGAAGAGGAATCTGTAAGTAGGGAGGAAGTTGTCCCTGGTGTTGTTTGTTGGACATTTTTTCAAGTTGGACAAACCATAATCCCTAACCCCATTCAAGTTATCACCCTCTAATAAAAAAACAACAAAAACAAGCCAAATAATAGATTTCTGTGTCTGGATGCCAGAAGGAAATGCCGTGTGACTGGCTGTGCAGCAGTGGGGAACCCTGACATTTCCAACTCCTATGGGAGTAGTGCTACAAAAATAATAACAAAATAAACAGTAAATGTCTTCAATGATAAAGCACATATAGTGTGTCAGTAAAGTAACTGTAAAGTAAAATAATGCATGTATGCATCAAAAAAAAAAAAAGAATTCTTGTGTCCGTTGGAAAAAATAAAACATGATGTAATCTCAATTTTTGGCACTAGATGGCCACCTTGAAAACAAGTTCTTATAAAACAATATACTATGAAATACATCTCACCCTGAAGATCATTATAAAGCATTTGTAACAGTTTTTTGCCATTTTTTTAAAAATAAAACAAATAAAAAAAAAAAACACTGAAAAGCAGATACAGTGAGGGGGAAAAAAGTATTTGACCCCCTGCTGATTTTGTACGTTTGCCTACTGACAAAGAAATGATCAGTCTATAATTTTAATGGCTGATTTATTTTAACAGTGAAAGACAGAACAACAAAAATATCCAGAAAAACGCATTTCAAAAAAGATATATGTTGATTTGTATTTTAATACAAAAACATGACTTAGTACTTGGTGGAGAAACCCTTGTTGGCAATCACAGAGGTCAGACGTCTCTTGTAGTTGGCCCCACCAGGTTTGCACACATCTCAGGAGGGATTTTGTCCTCTTTGCAGATCCTCTCCAAATCATTAAGGTTTCGAGGCTGACGTTTGGTAACTCGAACCTTCAGCTCCCTCCACATATGTTCTATGGGATTAAGGTCTGGAGACTGGCTAGGCCACTCCAGGACCTTAATGTGTTTCATCTTGAGCCACTCCTTTGTTGCCTTGGCCCTGTGTTTTGGGTCATTGTCATGCTGGAATACCCATCCACTACCCATTTTCAATGCCCTGGCTGAGGAAAGGAGGTTCTTACCCAAGATTTGATGGTACATGGCCCCCTCCATCATCCCTTTTGATGCAGTGAAGTTGTCCTGTCCCCTTTGTAGAAAAACACCCCCGAAGCATAATGTTTCCACCTCCATGTTTGACGGTGGGGATGGTGTTCTTGGGGTCATAGGCAGCATTCCTCCTCCTCCAAACATGACACGTTGAAGAGCTCAATTTTGGTCTCATCTGACCAAACAGATGAGTGGTCCACCAATCAATTGGTGGTGTATTGCTAGCAGATTGGCTACAAGTACTTGGGATGCCTATTGTTATACCTTCATTTCTCTCAGTGCAGGTTCTTGAGAGGACTGGCGGTATAGTGGGGTTTGGAGAGCCCAGATGAGGAGCAAGGAGAAGTCCACCTTTTTCTTTGATGTGGATCTTTCAAGTGCTGCTGCCAATGGACTGCACGGCAGGTCTTCATGTGTCTGGTCAAGCATCTGGTGTCCAAGCTGCTGCTGTTCTGGCCACGCTAGATCCGCTTCAGACATAGGCTGCAAACAGCAATGGTGCGATCTGCTGCATACGTGTCGAAAAAGGCCCACACCAAGGAACTTTTAAAAGTCAGCAGTGCCCTGCATCTGCGGAGCTCTGCAATGTGATGCAATAGGGTGACTGCCCTTAGGCTGCCTCCTAGAGAACATCCTGCCTGGTTGGAGTTGTGCCTCCTCCTCCTCCTCACTTTCCTCCTCTCTTCTCTCAGGCACCCAAGTACAGTCAGTAACCTCATCATCCCCTCCCTCCCCGTAACTGGAGCAAATGTGGCAGTATGCTGCAGCTGGGGGAACATGACTGCCAGTTTCTTGTCCTTCTGTGGGACCCCCTCTCTCAAGGCTCACATTACTCCCTTCCTCAACCCGTGACCCAGCTTTGCATCGCATGCACATCCTCCAGCAGCATATAACCGACACTGTGGTAGAATAAGTCTGGGGACTCCTCCATGATGTCAGGTCACCTTGAGGCGAGGTGACAGATGCACACCGTAGGGATCAGGAGTGCACCGCAAGGTTGTGGACCCTACGGCTGACTGCTGCAGACGGGGGACAGATCCCACTGGGGTTAGAGCGTAAGATTCCCTGGGGCGCGGAGTCAAAGAGCCAGCAGGTGTTCACCAGCGCCTCTAGTGGTGAGGATGGACTTGGCTGCAACTGGCTCCAGGTCGCGACCCCCAGGGTCCCCCAGCTCACACCCACAGTAGGCAACAGGAGGATAGGAATAGTGAGGGACAAAGCCAAGGTCGGGGCCACAAGCAGACAGGAATAGTCAGGGACACGCCAAAAGGTCAGGATCACAGGCAAACAGGGATAGTCAAGGACACGCCAAAGTCGGTAACGGAACAACAGAAGAGCACACGGCAGGTAACAGGAAGCTAACACACAAAGGTTGATCAGCAGCGTTGGTCTGCAGTGCACAGGTTAATATAGAGCTCCCTGATAGGAGAGAGGATGGATTACAAAAGCAGACAGGTGAGGGTCGGCTGGTCTCTAGATGAACACATGGGAACAGCTAAGCAGACAAACTATTGCATAACCATGACACATGCATGATGGTGGGGCTACGGAAGGAATGACTGTGGACAAAGAGCTGGTGGAATAGGCCACTTTGGCAGTTGCATTGGAAGGCAAACTACTCTGAGCCTGGGTGACAGAGGAAGGAGGATGAGGACAGCTTCGTTATCCACTCCACCAAGTCTTCTGCATGTTGTTTCTCAATAACATGGCCAGCAGCAGAAAAAAAGGACAAGCGTGCCCCACGGCCACCTGCAGAGGATGTACCATGTCCACGACTACCACTGTTGACTGCAGACTAGGGATGAGCCGAACACCCCCCGGTTCGGTTCGCACCAGAACTTTCGAACGGACCCCGCGTTTTCGTTACGAACGTTAGAACCCCATTGAAGTCTATGGGACTCGAACGTTCGAAATGGAAAGTGCTAATTTTAACGGCTAATATGCAAGATACTATCCTAAAAAGGGTTTGGGGACCTGGCTCCTGCCCCAGGGGACATGGGTCAATGCCTAAAATGTTTTTAAAAATGGCCGTTTTGGCGGGAGCACTGATTTTACTGACGATTAAAGTGAAAAAAAAAAGTGAAATATTCCTTTAAATATGGTGCTTGGGGGGTGTCTGTAGTATGCCTGTGAAGTGCCACGTGTTTCCCGTGTTTAGAACAGTCCCTGCACAAAATGACATTAAACGGAAATAACACCATTTAAAACTGCTTGCGGTTTTAATGTTATATCTGGTTCCTGCAATATGGTTGAAAATCATTCAGAAAAATGGCATGGGTAGCCCTCCCTGCCCATTACCAGCCTATTTGGGTCTTGTACGCATATTAAGGGGAACCCTGTACCCATATTAAAAAAAGGAAATGCGTGTGGCCCCCAGGCCCTATATACTCAGAACAGCAGTATACAGGCGGTGCAAACAAGACAGGGACTGTGTAGGTTTGTTGTGTTAAGTTGAATCTGTTTGTCATTTTCAACTGGTACATTTTTAAAGTGTAGCTCCAGTCAAAAAAACTATTTTTAAGCTTTTTGGAAAACATAGGGAAGGGTTATCACCCCTGTATAATTTGTTTTGTCGTCCATCTTTTTTCATCTCACTTGCTGCTGTCTCCTTGCGTTTGCAAGTAGGAGATGTTTGTAAGTTGGATGTTTGAAAGTAGGGGCCTGCCCTATATGCTCTGCAGAAATGGCGGAACAAGGTGTTGGTTTTGCCGCAACATTGTAAGCCCTCAAAGTGACTCTTGGTGGGCGCTGGAGCGCCCTGCTGTGAACGATTATATCAAGAATTGTAATTACATGCCATTGTTGAACAGTGGTAGAAAAATTGACCTTTGGTGGTTGTGGTGCTGGTGCCACAACACTATAAGTCCTCACCGTTACTCTGGGTGGGCACAGGAAGGGGCTCTCCTGTGAAATATTATATCAAGAATTGTAATTACATGTCCCTGTTAAACAGGGGCAGAAAAATTTGGCCTTAGGCACTGCTGCTGGTGCCACCACACTGTAACCTCTTCCATATACTCTAGTTTTTTTGCTGGAATTAGCCCTGCTGCAAAGCATTGCATCAAAAATAGTACTTAAACGCCCCTGTTAAACAGGGGCAGAAAAATTGGGCCTTAGGCACTGGTGCTGGTGCCACCACACTGCAACCTCTGCCATATACTCTAGTTTTATTGCAGGAATTAGCCCTGCTGCAAAGCATTGCATCAAAAATTGTAATTAAACGCTCCTGTTAAACAGGGGCAGAAAAATTGGGCCTTAGGCACTGGTGCTGGTGCCACCACACTGCAACCTCTGCCATATACTCTAGTTTTATTGCAGGTATTAGCCCTCCTGCAAAGCATTGCATCAAAAATTGTAATTAAACGCCCCTGTTAAACAGGGGCAGAAAAATTGGGCCTTAGGCACTGGTGCTGGTGCCACCACACTGCAACCTCTGCCATATACTCTAGTTTTATTGCAGGAATTAGCTCTGCTGCAAAGCATTGCATCAAAAATTGTAATTAAACGCCCCTGTTAAACAGGGGCAGAAAAATTGGGCCTTAGGCACTGGTGCTGGTGCCACCACACTGCAACCTCTGCCATATACTCTAGTTTTATTGCAGGAATTAGCCCTGCTGCAAAGCATTGCATCAAAAATTGTAATTAAACGCCCCTGTTAAACAGGGGCAGAAAAATTGGGCTGCTGGCATCACCCAGAACCAAAAATGTTCTTCCAACATATCAGCGGAGGAGGAAGAGGATAGACAATCAACATAACAGGACAGTCACTCAGCATCAGCATAGGCAGTCTTGAAGGGATGTGGTATTTCAAAAAAAATTATTCGGTTACATCAGCTTCAGGTGCTTGGTAGCTGTGGGTGATCCAAGACTGATTCATCTTGATGAAGGTCAGTCGATCAACTGATTCGGTGGACAGGCGCACCCTGTGATCGGTAACAAAGCCACCAGCAGCACTGAAGGTGCGTTCCGAAAGAACGCTGGATGCAGGACAGGCCAGTAGCTCAATTGCATACTGTGCAAGCTCTGGCCAGTGATCCATCCTCAAGACCCAGTAAGCCAGAGGATTTTCGGTGGGAAAGGTGTCCAAGTCTGACCTTGCCCCTAGGTATTCCTGCACCATGTAAATCAGACGCTGGCGATGGGTGCTGGAACCAATTATACCTTGGGGCTGCGGACTAAAAAATTGTCTGAAAGCATCAGTCAGACGGCCACCTTCTCCACCGCTCCTTCTGACCGATGCCTCAGCAACATGTTGTCCAGGACCAGGAGTTTGTAACCTCCCAGTCTCTGGGAACGTGTTGCACAGAGCTTTCTGCAAGGCCTCCCAGAGATGTCTCATCCTCTGCTCCCTCTGCGATGGCAAGATAAGGTCGGCAACCTTACCCTTGTACCGTGGATCAAGGAGAGTGGCCAGCCAGTAATGGTCCCTCTCCTTGATTCGAAGAATACGAGGATCCTTCCGCAGGCTTTGCAGGATCAGGGAGGCCATGCAGCATTCGGTCCGGAGTCCTCTGGGTCACTAAGGACAACATGATCCACAGCTACCTCCTCCCAGCCACGTACAAGTCCACGTGTTTCTTGGGACTGTAAATCATCCCTATAAGACTGCTGCTGCTGCTGCTGATGCTGAGTGCCAGCCTCCACCTCCATGCTGACACAATCATCCTCCTCCTCCTCTTCTTCCTCCTCATCCTCTTCCTGTGTGATGGGTGGCACAGCAGGAACACTGTCTGGATAAAGGGGGCCTTGAGAGGCAAGGAAGTCCTCCTCTTCCTGCCTCTGTTCTGCCTCAAGTGCCCTGTCCATTATTCCACGCAGCGTATGCTCCAAGAGGTGGACAAGAGGTACAGTGTCACTGATGCATGCACTGTCACTGCTCACCATCCTTGTGGCCTCCTCAAACGGTGACAGGACAGTGCATGCATCCCTGATCATGCCCCACTGGATGGTGAGAAAAAACCAAGCTCCCCTGACCCTGTCCTGGTGCCGTAGTCGCACAGATACTCATTGATGGCCCTCTGCTGCGTGTGCAGCCGCTGCAGCATGGCCAATGTTGAGTTCCATCTGGTGGGCATGTCACATATAAGGCGGTTCTTGGGCAGGTTCAACTCCTTTTGGAGCTCAGCCAGCCGAGCACAGGCATTAAATGATCGGCGGAAATGCACACAGACTTTCCTGGCCTGCTTCAAGACATCCTGTAAGCCGGGGTACCTGCCCAAGTACCGCTGCACCACCAGGTTAAGGACGTGAGCTACACAGGGCACATGGGTCAGTTGTCCCTGTCGGAGGGCGGAGAGGAGGTTGGTGCCATTGTCGCAAACCACCATTTCTGGCTTAAGCTGGCGTGGCGTCAACCACCTCTCGGCCTGCCCCTGCAGAGCTGACAAAACATCCGCCCCAGTGTGGCTCCTGTCCCCCAAACAAACCAGCGCAAGCACGGCATGGCATCGTTTTGCCTGCGTACTTGCGTAGCCCCTGCAACGCCTACGGAGCACCGCTGGTTCTGAGGACAGAGCACTGGAAGAGGCCATGGAGGAAGAAGAAGAGGAGGGGGTGGAGGAGAGAGGTGTGTCACAACCAATAGTAGCATTTTGGAGGCGTGGTGGCGGAACAACCTCCAACACTACTGCACCTTGTCCTGCATCCTTCCCAGCAGCCAGAAGAGTGACCCAATGGGCCGTGAAAGACAGGTAACGTCCCTGTCCATGCCTGCTGGACCATGAGTCAGCGGTAATATGCACCTTACCGCTGACCGCCCTGTCCAGCGAGGCAAGGACATTGCCTTCCACATGCCGGTAGAGAGCCGGAATCGCCTTCCGTGAGAAAAAGTGGCGTTTGGGGACCTGCCACTGAGGAACCACACATTGTACAAACTCACGGAAGGGGGCCGAGTCTACCAACTGAAAAGGCAGCAGTTGAAGTGCTAGCAATTTAGCCAAGCTAGCATTCAACCGCTGGGCATGTGGATGGCTGGGAGTAAACTTCTTCCGCCGGTCCAGCAGCTGGGGCAGGGACATTTGCCTGCTATAATCGGACGTGGGTGTACCGCTAGCAGAGTTCCCGGAAGCACTTGGCTGTGACACACCTAATTCTATACCTTCATTCCTCTCAGAGCAGGTTTCAGAGGGGACTGAAGGTCTAGTGGGGTTGGAGATGCCAGCTGATGAGGAGCAAGGAGAGGTCCGCTTTGTTCTTTGGTGTGGGTCTTTGAGGTACGCTTGCCAACGAGCTGCATGGCAGGTCAACATATGTCTGGTCAAGCATGTGGTGCCCAAGCGGCTGATGTTTTGGCCACGTGAGATACGCTTGAGACATATGTTGCAAATAGCAGCGGTGCGATCTGATGCACTCGTCTCAAAAAAGGCCCACACCAAAGAACTTTTAGAATAACGCGCAGAGGCAGCGCTCTGCACAGGCGGAGCTCTGCGGTGTGATTCAGTCGGTGTGCTGCCCCTAAGCTGGCCCCCGGAGGGCATCCTACCTCGTTGGACATGTGCCTCCTCCTCCCCCTCCTCCTCCTCCCTCCTTCCAGGCACCCACGTGGAGTCAGTGCCCTCATCATCCCCTCCCTCTTCATCGCTGTAGCAAACCTGGCAGAATGCTGCAGCTTGTGGAACATGACTGCCAGATTGCTGTCCTTCTTGAGCATCCCCTCTCTCTGCGCTCACGCTACTGCCTTCCTCTAGCTGAGTGTCATCATCAGAGCCCACCAAACACTGGGCATCCTCCTGGAGCATGTACCCAACACTGTGCTCAAAGAGTTCAGGAGACTCCTCAGGAGGACGTGGTGGGTCTAGGGAAGGAGTCACTGATGATGACATTGAGAGGAGGGAAGACGATGCGTTGGCAGCTGCTTTGCGACTACCCTGAGACTGGGTGAGAGAGGATGAGGAGGATGAAGAGGGCTTGGTCATCCACTCTACCAAGTCGTTGGCATGTTGCGGTTCAACATGTCCAGCTGCCGAAAAGAAGGACAAGCATGTCCCATGGCCACGTGCTGATGACAATGCACCGCGTCCACGACCAGCACTGTTGTCTCTAGACACAGAGCCTGCTTGCCCTCTTTTATCGGCTCGCGCCTGTCTGCCTCTCCTTGCTAGCCTTCCAGACATGGTAATGGCCTGAAGGGAGTTGGGTAAAACAGCAGTTGGGTAGTTTATATTGTGCTGGAGGCACACACAACTTCCAATAACTCCTGCAGATGGCAATTGGGCTCAAATAGAGAACAGCTATGTAGGTGGATTATAGCGGTATGTACTGGGTACAGAGCACGCAGACAGCACGCACTCCTAACACTACTGACTGCAAGCTCTATTATTAAAGATATATAAATATAGTGAAGTGAATAGTGAATATAGCGGTGTATACTGCGGTCAGGGCACAGACAATAACCACTACACAACAGCAAGATAGGAAATCAGCCAAAAACGATCGGTGTGTACTGTGTTGAAGGTACACAGAACACCCACTGCTTCAGATGCTAACACACTACACAAGGCCGCCTCAATGGCGGCCTTATATAGTGTGGGGCGTGCACTACACAGCCTCAGCTATGATTGGTCACAGGCATCCTGCCTGTGGCCAATCATGGCTCTCCTCGCTGCTGGCGCTGCGATTGGCCAAGCATGCGGGGTCACAGTGCATGCTTGGCCAATCATGAGCCAGCAATGCACTGCGCCATCTCAGTGCATTGTGGGCCATGCGTGCCACACGAATTTTGACGCGAACGGACCAAGAGTTCGGATTCGTCGAACGGACGAACAGCCAATGTTCGAGTCGAACGTACGTTCGACTCGAACACAAAGCTCATCCCTACTGCAGACGCAGATGCTGCTTGCCCTCTTTTAGTGGCCTGTGAGCATCTGCCTCTCCTTGGTGGCCTTCCGGACATGATGTATTTTTTGCTTTTTGTTTTTTTTGTTTTGCAACACCACACACTACACTGTATTAGATACTGTGTACACTGCCTGCACTGTATTAGCAACTGTACAATGGCTGCACTGTATTATATACTGTGTACACCACCAGAGGTATATTAGAAACTGTACACACTATTATCTACTGTGTACACCGCTTGCACTGTATTAGCAATTGTACAATGGCTGCACTGTATTATATACTGTGTACACCACCAGAAGTATATTAGAAACGGTACATACTGTATTATCTACTGTGTACACTGCCTGCACTGTATTAGCAACTGTACAATGGCTGCACTGTATTATATACTATGTACACCGCCAGAAGTATATTAGAAACTGTACACACTGTATTAGATACTGTGTACACTACCTGAAGTTTATTAGAAACAGTACACCACCGAATGCACTGTAGATATGGGCTACACTGAGCACTGAGTGTGTGTGTGTGTATATATATATATATATAGAGAGAGAGAGAGAGAGAGAGAGAGAGAGAGAGAGAGAGAGAGAGAGGGAGAGAGATTAATACACCACCTGCAGTGTATTAGAAACAATACACGTGGAATGGACTGTAGATATAGGTTACACTGGATGCAGAGTATATATTTTATATATGGTGTACTGTTTCTAATAAACTTCAGGAGTTGTATAAAAAAAAAAAATATATATATATATATATTTTTTTTTTCTAGTATATACTGCCACTAACTAAATAATCTGCCTGCTTAATCTAACTCAAGCTATCTCCCCGTCCACAGCACACTACACAGGGCCATGTAGGAAGCCTTATATAGTGTGGGGCGTGGACTGCGCCATGATTGGCCAAAGGCACCCTGCGTTTAGCCAATTATGGCTCTCCCAGCAGAACATGCTGTGATTTGCCAAAGCATGCAGGTCAGGTGCATGCTTTGGCCAATCACCATACGTGTACGTTGACAGAAGAGTACAGCTGCGCAAATGGGCGTACATGTACGTCCCTTTGCATTTGCCGCTGTGCCATCACATGCGCGCCCACCGCAAGCTCCGTGAGTAGGATCGAGTCCTCGGGGATACCCGCGATCGTCTCACGGAGAGGAAGAACGGGGAAATGCTAATGTATACAAGCATCTCCCCTTTCTGCCTAATGTCACTGATCACAGATCCCTGTAATCGGGAGCGCTGATTAGTGTCATGTCACACACAGCCCCTTCCCCCCACAGTTAGAATCACTCCCTAGGACACAACCCCTACAGTGCCACCTAGTGTTAACCCGTTCACTGCCAGTCACTTTCACACAGTAATCAATGCAATTTTAATCGAATTGATCGCTGTATAGATGTGAATGGTCCCAAAAATGTGTCAAAATTGTCCGATATGTCCGCCATAATGTCGCAGTCACGATAAAAATCGCTGATCGCCTCCATTACTAGTAAAAAAATATATTAATAAAAATTCCATAAATCTTTCCCCTATTTTGTAGACGCTATAACTTTTGTGCAAACCAATCAATAAATTGTGATTTTTTTTTTCTTTCCCCCCCCCCCCCAAAATATATAGAAGAATACGTATCGGCCTAAATTGAGGAAAAAAAATAAATTCTCTTATATTCACCGACCGACACAGCTCCTCTCTGTAACTAAATGGGTTTGTTAGCCTGCCATTAGGAGAACTAGGCAAAAATTGTAACATAATACACAGAACTTTAGCCCCGTCCCGGGGGGCAGACCCTGTGCTAACAATCCTCCCTGCTCCCAGGCAGTTTTATTTTGCCTAGCGAAGGAGAATGACCTCGGAACCTTGTGGGCCCTTTGGTCCATTTTTGTGATGCAGGTTTGAAGTAACTGATCAATTCAATCTATTATTATTATCATCAGTTATGCATTACTTTGTCTAATCCCTATAGTTTAGCTAGTCTATCTATATGTCAAGCACATGCTATCGTTAATATCACAATACTACCACCATTGGCTATGAAATCAATACACGGTCTAAGATCAATTAAATCTCATTTATTTCCCAAGGAAATAAGAAAGCGTGCATAAAGTATCAATAGAAGTTACAATAATACATAGCATACAATCAGAATACAATATAAGCCTTATACTTATCCGACCCTCGTGACTGGACCTCCTGATGGAATAGAGGCCGAACTCATTGTTGCAACCCTTTTTGATAAACATACCTCAGCCATACCACACCCTACTGCCAGTCCCATTTGCTTTGGAACCAATCAGTGTTCACATGACAGCCCTCCTAATATTACTGACGGTCCTGCCATACTTGGCTTCTGTGGCCAGTATTGCAGTCGATGTGCCCTGGGCCGTCTTCGTCATCAATCTCTTTGAAGCTTTGTGCACACCAGGTGGGCTGAAGATAACTCCTTTGCTATGCAGATTCTGTCACATTCCT
Source organism: Lithobates pipiens (assembly GCF_037356315.1). Taxonomy (NCBI): domain Eukaryota; kingdom Metazoa; phylum Chordata; class Amphibia; order Anura; family Ranidae; genus Lithobates; species Lithobates pipiens. The sequence goes on from NW_027507685.1 coordinate 93,039,726, forward strand.
CTATACATTCTAAACATGTGGGACTGCAAATATCAATATGGCTGAGTTCGGTTGTACCAACAGATGTGTAGAACTTTAGATATATAACATTACTTCTTGTTCACTTCCAACATATTCCGCTATGCGCCTAAAAGGCGCATACCACCCTTCTTCAGACACGGCTCCTTTTGAACAGTCCATAACTGTCTTAACGTGTGTGGTACCCCAACATGTGCTTCCGAACCAGTACCTGTGGCACAGTCCTTAGCTTGTGTAATGTGTGGTGGTTTTCAACATGTGCTTCCAAACCAGTACCTGTGGCACCGTCCTTAGCTTGTGTAACATGTGGTGGTTTTCAATGTGTGCTCCAGAGACATCTCCCATGGAACAGTCCATAATAGTCTTACTGTGTTGTGCTTCCCAACACGTGCCGCTTTGCTACTGCGTGACATACCACCATCCTTCTTCAGCGACAGCTTCCCTGTCACCCTTCTGTATCTTTGGTATCTTCTCCTTTCCGGTATCTTCAGGACAGGATGCAGTACAGGCAAGGGATGTCCATTCACTCACCATTCACCAGCATACGTTCAGAGTAACATATCAACCAGCTATCAAATACCGAGTCTTGAGGAGGGCCTTTCTTGCCCATATTACTAGCCTACAACACCCATAGGTCACACTCTACCACAAAAATAAATCAACTTATTACCATAATATATACATATATATGTATTACGCACCCCGCTCCCAACCTACTATAACCCTTTACTGTAAATACGGGTCGGGATTCGGCAGGCTTGCTCACAACAGTATTGCAGGGCTCTGACTTGACTGCAAAGTCTCTAACTTGTACACAGAGACATTACCGTCAAATCGTCCCTCAACTTGCATAGAGAAATGGGAGACCCTTCTAGATAAATATCGCTTAACTACACATATAAATTTACAACAATGACCAAACCCACACAATTCCACCCCTGTGCCTGGATTTCAGAGGTCATGCCCATGGTATACCATGCACCTCTACCTATGGTTAGGTTCAAGGAACCCTCTAGTTCCATGACTAACACTACACCGGTATTCTTTAGGACAAAGAAACAAACTCACCTATGTCCTAAATAATACCCGGGTGCCTCCTTCCCAGCAATGATCTCTCCATCCAGAACACAGAGAGAAATAACTTCCAAACATTATTCGTTCATCCCCACGTATTGACCTGGCATACAAAGGACATCATGGTCATGCTTCCGACAAAGGGAAATATCAACCTGCCTCCAGCTTTCATCTTCTCTGATCACATGTGTGATATAGTCTCAAATGCAACAAGATAGAATCCCCAGTCAGTAAGCCCATTGATGCCACCAAATATACAGACCGAGTCTGCACTTCTGTATATGGGAACATACAGCATAACACCTTTCACAATCCAACTTAGTACAGCCCATACAGGCATTCAACCACTACTTTGGATTAGTGTAAGCAACGTGTTTTGGCAAAATCTTACTGAGCGGTGATGCTAACTCATTAGGCCACTGCCCCTCATACAGAGACGGTACAATCAGCTTGATGTTGGCTGATATTTCCACCTGCCACAGACTGCACACCAGAGCCAATGACAGGTTTCTGTCCTCTCTACCAACCTCTCAACATGGTTGACAAAATCCGGAGCCATTCTAACCTGAGTGTTTCTGTGACTCCGTCGAATGTTATCACGGATGCCACCAATCTCCCGGGGTAACAAAGTCACGCTCCTTCTCTGAAGCTATGGCTGTGAGTTTGTTCCTCAGGAGGCTGATGTCCACTCCATTACCAACACCCATCCCAGCTATTGTTCCCCCCCAATATAGTGCTGAATACATCCCTCCTCTTTCGGGTTACTCCTCAGAAATAAGCATAAGCATCCTGCATGGACTTCATCGCATCTCTGGGAGTAAGTCCCTGGTACAATGACCGCACTTGATTCAGTGTATACTCAGCACAAATAGGATGATAGGTTTTTGTCAACCACCGTGAGATGTTGCAGCGCCATGTGGTGAAGTCCTACGGTACCCTGGTAGCCAGCGTTCGTTCCCTTTATTTTAACGGAGCATGCTCCTGTGTGTATTCACTGGCATTATCTGTGCAGGGTTTCAACCTCTCAGGTGAGACATCAACCAGGCGTATCTTCCCCATGTCTAGTTCTGGTGTCCCGCATGTCCAGTAACCGAAAGCTTCTCTCTAGGACTGCTAGGATTGAGACACCACCCCTACGAGGAAGTTTTCACCCCATTGATGTGTCACCTGGCACCCTTTAGTCTGGCCAACAGCTACCTTTATTATGCATAAGTGCCAGCCTGCCTCCTGGGTACCTGCACCATATTAACTCCATTACATCAATACATGTCATATGTTAAAACCTTCCTTTTTTCAATTCCTCCTTCCAACAAAAAAAACACATATTTTACATTTTCATGTTTTGATGGATTGGATGTGTCATAATTCTTCCCCAACCTCCAACCATTAATAACATGTTTGCATTCATCAGGAGAGACTTCGGTAAAAATATTTCACAAGTTCTCTTTCTAGGCACAGTCTTTCAGATTCAGCATTAGCACCAAATTGTCCATACAAAAAAACAGGTATCAATCTGAATATTTCAGTTTTTTTCTTCTCTCCTGATGTTTATCAGAACAAATTTGTGGTATGGTGTGGCACAGACAAACTGCTAACCAGATGATCATCTGTCATCCATGTTCCAGAGGCCTCTCCAATTCTCGCTCCACTAGGATTCTGGAAGTGAAAAACAAGAGCAGTATCAAATTCTTATCCACCATGTTTACTTATAGTTCCCTCCTTGGAACCCAGGACCTCAGTATTCCTGGCTTCTGCAACTCTGACCAAACTATCCAAACAACCATGACCCCTTTAGGCTGAACCCACTGTAAAATGGATCCCCATGGTATGAACAAAAAATGTTTAAAACTGAACGTCAGTGTTGCTTCTCAAAAACTTCAAATTTTACAAGCTACAAAGACAATGCATCTATCTGTATCTTCACGATGTATGCACTACCCCCTTTCAGGTGACTGGTTCTAACTGAGGGCATTGTCAATTCCCCCCCTTTCATGTGGATTAGACCTACTACTTTTCCACCTGAATAAAAATATAACTAAAATAGAGGACTAAACCAATATCAAACAAAAAATTTTGAGAAAAAAAATTAAATAAATAAAAAAAAAGAAAAAAAAAATGTAAAAAAAAATTAAAAATCTGGCCATGATCACACAAATAACATGACAAGACAACCACCATACAACAATGACAAACACTCAACTTTTAGTTGACAACCATGGACTTTTCTCCTGAAAAGAGTGCTCATTCCGAACTGAAATACAATTAGTTAATGGGGAAAACAAAGACAAAACAAAGCATATGTATCTCATCACAACATTGTAGCTTAATTTATATCTTTTTAGTACTATTATTTTTCATTGTTTGCAAACAATTACTAACTAATGAGCTCATGGTACCATGTGATAATCGATTATGCATTTACAATAACCTAACCCCTGTTCAGCTATATTTTTCCCACTGTTGTTCTTACTTTGAGAGACCTGCAAACAAATGCAAATGTCCGTATCCGAACCAGTTTAACTTCTTCCCTGGTCTCTGGAAAAGGAACACACAGACAGTGATTACACACAATTCTTATGTTAAGCAGCAGTATTGGATATTACTCAGGAAAAGTTTACAAAGACTGAAAATAAGAGAAGAGTAAAGAAACAAAAAAAAACAATATTTATAACAGAAACATCTTTTAACCACACAAAAAAAACAAAAACACAATACCAATTCAGAGGTTTATCCCTGAAAGTACAAGAAAAAAAAAATGTATATCTATATCAAGGTCCTCTATTATATTCTGAACCTGAAACTTACATCAAACCTTTTTCATAGCAGGGAAACATTGACCAGAATATTCTTACCATACCTGCAGCTCACTAAGTTCTGCTAACATTGTTTCCCCCAGTGCTATATTTGAATAACCATGCGTCTACCTCCATTTTGACTTTACGCAACTGTCCTACATATTGCTTTTCTGTTTGTAGACCCCGCATTTGCGTTTTACACGGGAAATGGGTTTGATTACTATGGGTTCCATGCTTTGGATGGCTACCCCACCTGGCTGAATAACACACATGAAGCCTTGGGGTCGTTTTCGGGTATAATTTCCTTTCAATATCATTATTCGCCGCCCGACAATATTTTGAAATGTGACCCCCCCCCCTTTTACACAAAAAACATTTTAGTTCTGGTTTCCCTGCATAGGCCATTTTTTTAGCATATGGCGCTGGAAATGCTATTGGAATTAACAAACTTTACACTTTCGTTGTCTGAGGAGTCATCAGAAGTTTCAACTCCTGAGTCAATTTCAAGTGCAGTTATCCCACCTTTATTTGCCTCTTCCACATCGATTCCCATCACAGTACTATCATTTGCAGTGATAATAGCATACGGGTTTTCTTCATGTTTCACTTCTAGCTTTTCTGTACACTGAGCATGTGCGGAGGGTACCTCCACCATTGCACACTTGGAGGATAATTCCATTATGGCTGCTTGTGCCTTAAGCATTGTGATAACCTGCAAATTATCAGCCTCCCTTTGATTCAAAGAGGCAATGCAACTTTCTCTTAATTTGCACGTTTGTTCTAATTCATCTAATCTCTGTTGCAATACACATTTCTCAGTCACTAATTGTTTAATCTGACTACGAGCATCTGCATCAGCCTTTTCAATCCCCATTACTATATCACTTACCTGTTCCATCACTTTTTCTCTATCAGCAAACCATTCTAATTCTTTTTGTTCTGCAATTTCTTTCATTCTCATTAACATGCATAAGGCATTGGCCATTCTCTGTTTCCTGCCTTTTTTTTTATTTATTACTTATGAGATTGTTATGTGTATTACATTGTCTCAAAAGTTCCCCAAATTGATACGTTAACTTACTCTCGTTAGTAAGTTGAAATCTAATACCACCATGCTTGCTAATGAAACCTTCAATGGCTTCCATTGATATGCTAATTAGCCTACCCACACTAAAGTTGCTCCACCAGTTGCTTAGACAATAGACAGAGACAAACAAATGGACAACCCCCTCTAGTCCTACCAACAAACAAAAAAAACAACAAAAAACCAGATACGAACCGTTTAAATCTACAGTGACTTGTGGTTCTACAGCATACAAGACACCAGGCACACTCTTAATGCCTTAGTCTTCTATTGGACCAGAGCTATTTCACTCTCACATGGGTAGAAATAAAAACCTATATTTCCCCCACTTTTTTCTTTTTCCTCAAAGATGTATGGTCATTCCTGTCAATCTCTAACCAACACTTTGCATTAGCAATACACTAAACAAACAGATACCAAGCACACACAAAGACACAGATGAAGCTGTTTAGAAGTTAGCTTTCGCCTGTAGTCCCACACCAAATACCAAAAAAACAAAATGCAAAAAACAAAACAAAAAAACAAATACAAATCCGTTTACCCACGAATTTCTTTAGGAGAACACACTCTTATTCAATGCCCTCCTCTCCGATAGCAGACCATAGGGAATTTCTATTGGGACCGAGAGCTTTGCCACACTCACGTGGATATTTCCACTTTTCCCTCAAAATTGTATGGTTTATCCTGTCAATCTGCGGTTATATCACATAACCAGGGATGATCAGTCCCTATCTCGCCAGTGCACCAATTTGCCCTCTGGTTACAGGTCTGCAGCAAACACAACAATAACGTACATATATATATATATATATATATATATATATATATATATATATATATCAGTCACAGTTCTCACCAGGTTTTACGCGTGTTTTTCTACCAGTGAAATATCTCATAGAATTTTCCTGCTCATCCAAGCGTGGTTTCAGAATTCGCGAGCCAGCGCCAATCTTGTCCACACTAGAGATGACTTTCAGTTCTGGGTGTCTTTGAGGATCTGTGCTTACAGGGACTCAGAAACAAAAATACATTCGATTTTTGTGGATTCTGTGTAAAAATACGTTTTACATGCCGTTCTGGGGTGCCAAATGAAGTAACTGATCAATTCAATCTATTATTATTATCATCAGTTATGCATTACTTTGTCTAATCCCTATAGTTTAGCTAGTCTATCTATACGCCAAGCATCTCATTTATTTCCCAAGGAAATAAGAAAGGGTGCATAAAGTATCAATAGAAGTTACAATAATACATAGCATACAATCAGAATACAATATAAGCCTTATACTTATCCGACCCTCGTGACTGGACCTCCTGATGGAATAGAAGCCGAACTCATTGTTGCAACCCTTTTTGATAAACATACCTCAGCCATACCACACCCTACTGCCAGTCCCATTTGCTTTGGACCAATCAGTGTTCACATGACAGCCCTCCTAATATTACTGACTGTCCTGCCATACTTGGCTTCTGTGGCCAGTATTGCAGTCGATGTGCCCTGGGCCGTCTTCGTCATCAATCTCTTTGAAGCTTTGTGCACACCAGGTGGGCTGAAGATAACTCCTTTGCTATGCAGATTCTGCCACATTCCTCTATACATTCTAAACATGTGGGACTGCAAATATCAATATGGCTGAGTTCGGTTGTACCAACAGATGTGTAGAACTTTAGATATATAACATTACTTCTTGTTCACTTCCAACAAGGTTTGATGTTTTTTTGCGCAAGATGAAAGATCCTGAGATCTTCTATCAACTGCCGGCTGGGTGACAGGCTAGTTAAGTTATCCTTGTAGTTTCCCCAGTCCGGCCATCGAGCGCGTGCAGGTCGCAGCTAAGGCTCGGCAGGCCACGACATGCCTCAGCTCCAGAGGTGGTCGGGGAGCTTCAATGCTCCGGGATATACATATGACCGGGCTACTGATGTCTGGATCACAGTATACCGGGCCAGCAGCTACCCTGTAACTGCGCAGGAGTAGGTCTGTGATGGAATGTCTCCCAGCTCTTCAGGACTGGTAAGTACGGCTCTCCCTGCTTCGGTGGGGTGAGCAGCTGGGCATTCCCTGGGAGGTCGATTTGGGGGCCACCTCACCACCTCCTCTTCTCTCCCACATCCCTATCTCCCCTCCTTCCCCCCTCCGGGGGGGTGGCTGCATGTGCTGCGGGCGGTGTGTGTGGGGTTTGCTGGTTCTCTCACCTGTAGGGGGATCTGTGTGGCTAGCGTTGGTCCTGGTTCCGGTCTGGGGGGTCCCAAAAGGTGTCTGTGGAGGTGTTCTGACTGTTGACAGGCAGTACTGTTCTGCGATTTTCCTGTCACCGCATGGCGCTGTCCGGCGGCCTTCTTGGCCCTTATGAGCCTCAGTAGCCATCTTCTATAGGATTTTCCTATTAGTTGCATTGGCGGCCATTTTCTTGAAGCCTGAGCGCTCTATTCACCGCAGTTCTCTTGTGACAGCCTCACATGTGCTCTCACATGCTGTTTCCTGTGTCCACTGTGTATACAGGACGCTGGATGGCTCTTCCCTGAATGCTGGTGCAAGTTCTGCAGAACGTTTCACCGCTAACCTATACAGCTGCTGCCATCAGTTTCTTCTCTCTGCAACTGAGTAACCTCCTGGGGACTACAGGCACGGCTAGTAACATTCACAGAATGCCTCAGGGTGGTGAGTCTGGCACTAGGTACCCCTACCCCCCACACGCGGCGGCAGCAGGAGGGTGGGACCTTCACTGTCCTAAGTCCCCTTGCAGGTGGCAGACAGGGTAGGGTCAGCATGGCTTCAGAAACTGGTGTTTCTTCCCCTGAAATCTAGACTATTGCAATCGGGTAACCCGCAGATAGCGCTGTGCCCATGGACACCTTGACGGCGGTCCTTAACTCTTTTGTTGCAAAAATAGAGGCGGTGCATGGAAGGAAAGGTGCGCGTAAACGGCCCCTACCCCCTCATCCTCTGGGAAGAGCTCTGATGCAGACTCGGGACCTGCTGCAGCTGGTGACCCCTGCTCTGACCTATCAGACAAGGCTGACCAGGACCATTCGGACAGTGAGGATGATTCCCTGTCTGGGCCCGGACGCGACAAAGTGCTTGTTGGAGCACTTATCACAGCTGTGTGTGATAGCCTGGAGATATAGGAGCCAGCGGATCCCTCTGCTGAGGTAGCGGTCCCTTTTGGGTCATCAGGGTCACCTAATGTGTTCCCGTATTTGGCTTATTTTGACAAGTTCATCTACAGGGAATGGGGTCAGCCGCAAAGGACCTTTTCGGTTCCCAAAAACATGGCGATGCATTACCCCTTTGAGGAAAGCCTTCTCAAAAAATGGTCGGCTCCTCCGGTTGTGGAGCCCCCAGTATCCAGGTTAAATAAAGTAACCACGATCCCGGTAGAGAGGACTCCTGCATTCAAGGATCCCACGGACAGGAAGGCAGAGGCAGTGGCTCGTTCCTTGTTTACAGTTGTGGGGTCAGCCGTGCGACCAGTACTGGCATCCGCACTGGTGTCGCAGACACTGACAGCGTGGGCAAAACTTTTGCACCACGAATTGGGAGAGCAAAACGCTTCCCCTGTCTGCGTGGAACTAGCAGACCAACTAGTGCAAGGCCTTAAAGTGGTTGTAAACCCTTACAACATACTTTGACCTACAGGTAAGCCTAGATTAAGGCTTACCTGTAGGTCCAAGAAATATCTCCTAAACCTACACGGTTTAGGAGATATTTATGGAAAGACAGGCACCGCTGTCTACGGCGCATGCGCCGTAGACAGCGGCGCGCAGGCGCACTGAGCAGCTCCCGTGCGCATAATGGATGCATAGTAGTCCATTATGCTTTACCTTTGCAGGGAATGAAAGAGGAAGTAAACTCATCAGAGTTTACTTCCTCTTTAAGTATGTTTGTGATGCGGCCCTGGATACTCTCCCTCTGTTATCCAGGGCTTCAGTGTCAGCTGTGGTGCTGATTAGGGATGAGCCGGACACCCCCTGGTTCAGTTCGCACCAGAACTTTGAACGGACCGAAAATTCGTACAAACTTTAGAACCCCATTGAAGTCTATGGGACTTGAACGTTCGAAATAAAAAGTGCTAATTTTAAGGGCTAATATGCAAGATATTGTCCTAAAAAGGGTTTGGGGACCTGGCTCCTGCCCCAGGGGACATGGGTCAATGCCTAAAATGTTTTTAACCACTTCAGCCCCGGACCAATTTTCAGCCTAAGGACCAGAGGTCTTTTTACAATTTCGCACTGCACTGCTTTAACTGGTAATTGCGCGGTCATGCAATGTTGTACCCAAACAAAATTTGCGTCCTTTTCTTCCCACAAATAGAGCTTTCTTTTGATGGTATTTGATTGCCTCTGCGATTTTTATTTTTTGCGATATAAATGGAAAAAGACCGAAAATTTTGAGAAAAAAATATATTTTCTACTTTTTGTTATAAGAAAAATCTAATAAACTCAATTTTAGTCATACATTTAGGGCAAAATGTATTCAGCCACATGTCTTTAGTAAAAAAAAATGTCAATAAGCGTATATTTATTGGTTTGCGCAAAAGTTATAGCGTCTACAAACTAGAGTACATTTTCTGGAATTTACACAGCTTTTAATTTACGACTGCCTATCTCATTTCTTGAGGTGCTAAAATGGCAGGGCAGTACAAACCCCCCCAAATTACCCCATTTTGGAAAGTAGACACCCCAAGGAAATTGCTGAGGGGCATGTTGAGCCCATTGAATATGTTTTTTTTGTCCCAAGTGATTGAATAATGACACAAAAAAAAAAAAGTTTACAAAAAGTTGTCACTAAATTATATATTGCTCACATATGCCATAGTTATATGTGGAATTGCACCCCAAAATATATTTTGCTGCTTCTCCTGAGTACAAGGATACCACATATGTGGGACTTTTTGGGAGTCTAGCTGCGTACGGCACCCCGAAAACCAATCACTGCCTTCAGGGTTTCTAAGGGTGCAAATTTTTGATTTCACTCCTCACTACCTATCACAGTTTTGAAGGCCATAAAATGCCAAAATAGCACAAAACCCCCCCAAATGACCCCATTTTGGAAAGTAGACACCCCAAGCTATTTACTGAGAGGCATGTTGAGTCCATGAAATATTTTATATTTTGCCACAAGTTGCAGGAATATTACAATTTGTTTTTTTTTTTTTGCACAAAGTTGTCACTAAATGATATATTGCTTACACATGCTATGGGCATAAGTCAAATTACACCCCAAAATAAATTCTGCTGCTTCTCCCGAGTACGGGGAAACCACATGTGGGGGACTTTTTGGGAGCCTAGCCACGTACGGGACCCCGAAAACCAAGCACTGCCTTCCGGATTTAAATATAAAACGCTACCAAAAAAACTGTTAGCGATCGCAAGGGATCAGGCCTGACTCTGCGAACGCTGCAGTTATGTGTTTAGTGTTTTGTAAGTGACAGTGATCGATCGATACTGCACTTGGGTGGGCTGGGCGGAGGGGCAAAACGCAGGTGCTAGCAGGTATCTGGGCTGATCCTGCTAACAATGCGTTTTTTTGGAACCCTAAACTGCTGGGGAAGCTAGTATAGATCTGATCAGATCAGATATTGATCTGTTCAGATTCTATACCACTATGGGAGGTTTATGCTTTGCACGTGGGTGTTAGCGGTACTGGCACTAACCTAGCGCTGCCTGGGGCGACGCAGACCCTGACCCTAAAACCTAATTGATATCACCCGCCGGGTGATCAGGGGGTTAAACCTTTATTGGGTAATAAATGGTGGGTGCCCTGATGCTATAAAAAGCGAACAAACCAGAGTCACCCGTAACACTTATACGGTGATCACTGGTGAAAGGGTTAACTAGGGGCAATCAGGGGGTTCAAATTTTTATTAGGTAGTATATGGAGGTCCCTGGCGCTATATAAAAACCTGACGGGGAACCTAAATAACTAAGTGGCTAACCAGCGTCACCAATGACACTTATACTGTGATCGCTGGTGAAAGGGTTAACTAGGGGCAATCAGGGGGTTAAAACCATTATTGGGTAGTATATGGGGGTACCTAGCACTATAAAAACCTGGCGGTAAACCTTAAAAAATAACTTGCTACCTAGCGACACTAGTGACACTAATGCAGCGATCAGAAAAATGATCGCTTAGTGACACTGGCAAAAGGGGGTGGAAGGGTTAACTAGGGGCAATCAGGGGGTTAAAACCATTATTGGGTAGTATATCAGGGTACCTAGCGCTAAAAAAACCTGGCGGTGAACTTAAAAAAATAACTAGCTACCTAGCGGCATCAGTGACACTAATGCAGTGATCAGAAAAACGATCGCTTAGTGATACTGGCAAAAGGGGGTGAAAGGGTTAACTAGGGGCAATCAGGGGGTTAAAACCATTATTGGGTAGTATATGGGGGTACCTAGCGCTATAAAAACCTGGCGGTGAACCTAAAAAAATAACGAGCTATTTAGCGGCACCAGTGACACTAATGCAGCGATCAGAAAAACGATTGCTTAGTGACACTGGCAAAAGGGGTGAAAGGGTTAACTAGGGGCAATCAGGGGGTTAAAACCATTATTGGGTAGTATATCGGGGTACCTAGCGCTATAAAAACCTGGCGGTGAACCTAAAAAAATAACTAGCTACCTAGCGACACTAATGCAGCGATCAGAAAAATGATCGCTTAGTGACACTGGCAAAAGGGGGTGAAAGGGTTAACTAGGGGCAATCAGGGGGTTAAAACCATTATTGGGTAGTATATCGGGGTAACTAGCACTATAAAAACCTGGCGGTGAACCTAAAAAAATAACTAGCTACCTAGCGACACTAGCAACACTAATGCAGCGATCAGAAAAACGATTGCTTAGTGACACTGGCAAAAGGGGGTGAAAGGGTTAACTCTAGGGGCAATCAGGGGGTTAAACCTTTATTGGGGGGTGGTAGGGGGCTACCCTGGACCTAACACTAACTGCCCTGACAGTTTTTACTGTCACAACTGACACTGAATGCAGTGATCAGTAAAAAAATGATCACTGAAATCAGTTACACTGTGACTGGGAGGGGCGCGGGGGGGATCGGGGGGTGATCGGGGGGGTTTGTGTGCCTATGTGTGCCTACATGTCAGTGTAGTGTTGGTGCACACTTACTTTCACTTCTCCTCGTAGTCCGGTCAAAAAGAACGCCCCGAGGAGAATGACATCACTTCCTCCCTGCCTGTGTTTACTATACACAGCGGGGGAAGCTTCTCATTCGCCAGGAGCGATCGAGAGGGGGTGGCCAGAAACCAACGGCCATCCCCTCATCCCGGATCGCTCCTGAAGCGAAATGGACCGCCGCATCCAGCGGGAGGGGGTCCGACCGGACCCCCCACCCGCTGGAAGGCAAGCACGTACATGTACGTGCTTGTGCCTGTACATGCCATTGTGATGACGTACATTGGTATGCGGCGGTCCTTAAGTGGTTAAAAATGGCCATTTTGGCAGGAGCACTGATTTTAATGATGATTAAAGTGAAAAAAAAGTGAAATATTCCTTTAAATATCATGCCTGGGGGTTGTCTATAGTATGCCTGTGAAGTGCCACGTGTTTCCTGTGTTTAGAACAGTCCCTGCACAAAATGACATTTACCGTTGTTAAAAAAAGTCATTTCAAACTGCTTGCGTTTTTAATGTAATATCTGGTTCCGGCAATATGGATGAAAATCATTGAGAAAAATGGCATGGCCATTACCAGCCCCTTTGGGTCTTGTACGGATATTAAGGGGAACCCCGTACCCATATTAAAAAAAGGAAAGACGTGGCCCTATATACTCAGACCAGCAATATACAGGCGGTGCAAACAAGACAGGGACTATGTAGATTTGTTGTGTTAAGTAGAATCTGTTTGTAATTTTGAACTGGTACATTTTTAAAGTGTAGCTCCAGTTAAAAAATCTATTTTTAAGCTTTTCGGAAAACATAGGGAAGGGTTATCACCATGTATAATTTGTTTTGCTGCCCGCCTTTTTAAACCCCCCCTTTCCTGTTGTCTCCTTCCGTTTGCAAGTAGGAGACGTTTGTAAGTTGGATGTTTGAAAGTAAGGGCCTGCCCTATATGCTCTGCAGAAATGGCGGAACAAGGTGTTGGTGTTGCCACAACATTGTAAGCCCTCAAAGTGACTCTTGGTGGGCGCTGGAGCGCCCTGCTGTGAACAATTATATCAAGAATTGTAATTACATGCCATTGTTGAACAGTGGTAGAAAAATTGATCTTTGGTGGTTGTGGAACTGGTGCCACAACACTATAAGTCCTCACAGTTACTCTGGGTGGGCACAGGAACGGGCCCTGCTGTGAAATATTATATCAAGAATTGTAATTACATGCCCCTGTTAAACACGGGCTGAAAAATTGGGCCTTAGGCACTGGTGCTGGTGCCACGACACTGCAACCTCTCCCATATACTCTAGTTGTAGTGCAGGAATGAGCCCTGCTGCAAAGCATTGCATCAAAAATTGTAATTAAACGCCCCTGTTAAACAGGGGCAGAAGAATTTGGCTGCTGGCACTGGTGCCGGTGCCACGACACTGCAACCTCTCCCATATAATCTAGTTGTAGTGCAGGAATGAGCCCTGCTGCAAAGCATTGCATCAAAAATTTTAATTAAACGCCCCTGTTAAACAGGAAGAGGATAGACAATCAACATAACAGGACAGTCACTCAGCATCAACATAGGCAGTCTTGAAGGGATGTGATATTTCAAAAAAATATTATTCGGTTACATCAGCTTCAGGTGCTTGGTAGCTGTGGGTGATCCAAGACTGATTCATCTTGGTGAAGGTCAGTCGATCAACTGAGTCGGTGGACAGGCGCACCCTGTGATCGGTAACAAAGCCACCAGCAGCACTGAAGGTGCGTTCCAAAAGAACGCTGGATGCAGGGCAGGCCAGTAGCTCAATTGCATACTGAGCATAGTGATGCATCCTCAAGACCCAGTAAGCCAGAGGATTTTCGGTGGGAAAGGTGTCCAAGTCTGACCTTGTCCCTAGGTATTCCTGCACCATGTAAATCAGACGCTGGCGATGGTTGCTGGAACCGATCATACCTTGGGGCTGCGGACTAAAAAATTGTCTGAACGCATCGGTCAGACGGCCACCTTCTCCACCGCTCCTTCTGACCGATGCCTCAGCAACACGTTGTCCAGGACCAGGAGTTTGTAACCTCCCAGTCTCTGAGAACGCGTTGCACAGACCTTTCTGCACATCCTCTGCTCCCTCTGCGATGGCAAGATAAGGTCGGCAACCTTACCCTTGTACCATGGATCAAGGAGAGTGGCCAGCCAGTAATGGTCCCTCTCCTTGATCCAAAGAATACGAGGATCCTTCCGCAGGCTTTGCAGGATCAGGGAGGCCATGCAGCGTAGGTTAGCTGAGGCATTCGGTTCGGAGTCCTCTGGGTCACTAAGGACCGCATGATCCGCAGCTACCTCCTCCCAGCCACGTACAAGTCCACGGGTTTCTTGGGACTGTAAATCATCCCTACAAGACTGCTGCCCATGCTGATGCTGAGTGCCAGTCTCCACCTCCATGCTGACACAATCATCCTCCTCCTCCTCGTCCTCTTCCTGTGTGATGGGTGGGACAGCAGGAGCACTATCTGGATAAAGGGGGCCTTGAGAGGCAAGGAAGTCCTCCTCTTCCTGCCTCTGTTCTACCTCAAGTGCCCTGTCCATTATTCCACGCAGCATATGCTCCAACAGGTGGACAAGAGGTACAGTGTCACTGATGCATGCACTGTCACTGCTCACCATCCTTGTGGCCTCCTCAAACGGTGACAGGACAGTGCATGCATCCCTGATCATGCCCCACTGGCGTGGTGAGAAAAAACCGAGCTCCCCTGACCCTGTCCTGGTGCCGTAGTCGCACAGGTACTCATTGATGGCCCTCTGCTGCATGTGCAGCCGCTGCAGCATGGCCAACTTTGAGTTCCACCTGGTGGGCATGTCACATATAAGGTGGTTCTTGGGTAGGTTCAACTCCTTTTGGAGCTCAGCCAGCCGAGCACAGGCATTAAATGATCGGCGGAAATGCACACAGACTTTCTTGGCCTGCTTCAGGACATCCTGTAAGCCCGGGGGGAACCTGCTCAAGAACCGCAGCACCACCAGGTTAAGGACGTGAGCCACACAGGGCACATGGGTCAGTTGTCCCTGTCGGAGGGCGGAGAGGAGGTTGGTGCCATTGTCGCAAACCACCATTCCTGGCTTAAGCTGGAGTGGCGTCAACCACCTCTCGGCCTGCCCCTGCAGAGCTGACAAAATATCTGCCCCAGTGTGGCTCCTGTCCCCCAAACAAACCAGCGCAAGCACGGCATGGCATCGTTTTGCCTGCGTACTTGCGTAGCCCCTGGAACGCCTACGGAGTGACGCTGGTTCTGAGGACAGAGCACTGGAAGAGGCCATGGAGGAAGAAGAAGAGGAGGGGGTGGAGGAGAGAGGTGTGTCACAACCAATAGTAGCATTTTGGAGGCGTGGTGGCAGAACAACCTCCAACACTACTGCACCTTGTCCTGCATCCTTCCCAGCTGCCAGAAGAGTGATCCAATGGGCCGTGAAAGACAGGTAACGTCCCTGCCCATGCCTGTTGGACCATGAGTCAGTGGTAATATGCACCTTACCGCTGACCGCCCTGTCCAGCGAGGCAAGGACATTGCCTTCCACATGCCGGTAGAGAGCCGAAATCGCCTTCCGTGAGAAAAAGTGCCGTTTGGGGACCTGCCACTGAGGAACCGCACATTGTACAAACTCACGGAAGGGGGCCAAGTCTACCAACTGAAAAGGCAGCAGTTGAAGTGCTAGAAATTTAGCCAAGCTAGCATTCAACCGCAGGGCATGTGGATGGCTGAAAGTAAACTTCTTTCGATGGTCCAGCAGCTGGGGCAGGGAAATTTGCCTGCTATAATCGGACGTGGGTGTACTGCTAGCAGATTGCCCGGAAGCACTTGGCTGTGACACACCTAATTCTACACCTTCATTCCTCTCAGAGCAGGTTTCAGAGAGGACTGAAGGTCTAGTGGGGTTGGAGATCCCAGCTGATGAGGAGCAAGGAGAGGTCCGCTTTGTTCTTTGGTGTGGGTCTTTGAGGTATGCTTGCCAACGAGCTGCATGACAGGTCAAAATATGTCTGGTCAAGCATGTGGTGCCCAAGCGGCTGATGTTTTGGCCACGCGAGATACGCTTGAGACATATGTTGCAAATAGCAACGGTGCGATCTGATGCACTCGTCTCAAAAAAGGCCCCGGGAGGGCATCCTGCCTCGTTGGACATGTGCCTCCTTCTCCTCCTCTCTCCTACCAGGCACCCACGTGGAGTCAGTGCCCTCATCATCCCCTCCCTCTTCATCGCTGGAGCAAACCTGGCAGTATGCTGCAGCTTGTGGAACATGACTGCCAGATTGCTGTCCTTCTTGAGCATCCCCTCTCTCTGCGCTCACGCTACTGCCTTCCTCTAGCTGAGTATCATCATCAGAGCCTACAAAACACTGGGCATCCTGCTGGAGCATGTACCCAACACTGTGCTCAAAGAGTTCAGGAGACTCCTCAGGAGGATGTGGTGGGTCTAGGGAAGAGTCACTGATGATGACATTGAGAGGAGGGAAGAGGATGCACTGGCAACTGCTTTGCTAGTACCCTGAGCCTGGGTGAGAGAGGATGAGGAGGATGAAGAGGGCTTGGTCATCCACTCTACCAAGTCTTCGGCATTATGCGGCTCAACACGTCCAGCTGCCGAAAAGCACAAGCGTGTCCCATGGCCACGTGCTGTGGATGACGATGCACCGCGTCCACGACCAGCACTGTTGTCTCTAGACACAGAGCCTGCTTGCCCTCTCTTATCAGCTTGCGCCTGTCTGTCTCTCCTTGTTGGCCTTCCAGACATGATAATGGCCTGAAGGGAGATGGGAAAACCAGCAATTGGGTAGTGTATATTGGGCTGGAGGCACACAACACCCACTAACTCCGGCAGATGGCAGATGGCTCAATTAGAGAACAGGCACAATCTCCTACAACTGACTGCAAGCTCTATTACAAATAGCAATATAGCTAGCTATATAGGTGGATATACCGGTGTATACTGCGGTCAGGGCATGCAGACAACATGCGCAATCTCCTACAACTGACTGCAATCTCTATTACAAAAGAGCAATATAGCTAGCTATATAGGTGGATATAATGGTGTATACTGCGGTCAGGGCATGCAGACAACAGGCACAATCTCCTGCAACTGACTGCAAGCTCTATTACAAAAGAGCAATATAGCTAGCTATATAGGTGGATATAACGGTGTATACAGCGGTCAGGGCACGCAGACAACAGGCACAATCTCCTACAACTGACTGCAAGCTCTATTACAAAAGAGCAATAAAGCTAGCTATATAGGTGGATATAACGGTGTATACTGCGGTTAGGGCACGCAGACAACATGCACAATCTCCTACAACTGAATGCAAGCTCTATTACAAAAGAGCAATATAGCTTTCTATATAGGTGGATATAATGGTGTATACTGCGGTCAGGGCACGCAGACAACACACACAATCTCCTACAACTGACTGCAATTTCTATTACAAAAGAGCAATATAGCTAGCTATATAGGTGGATATAACGGTGTATACCGCAGTCAGGGCACGCAGACAACACGCACAATCTCCTACAACTGTCTGCAAGCTCTATTACAAAAGAGCAATATAGCTAGCTATATAGGTGGATATAACAGTGTATACTGCGGTCAGGGCACGCAGACAACAGGCACAATCTCCTACAACTGACTGCAATCTCTATTACAAAAGAGCAATATAGCTAGCTATATAGGTGGATATAATGGTGTATACTGCGGTCAGGGCACGCAGACAACATGCACAATCTCCTACAACTGACTGCAAGCTCTATTACAAAAGAGCAATATAGCTAGCTATATAGGTGGATATAACGGTGTATACAGCGGTCAGGGCACGCAGACAACAGGCACAATCTCCTACAACTGACTGCAAGCTCTATTACAAAAGAGCAATAAAGCTAGCTATATAGGTGGATATAACGGTGTATACTGCGGTTAGGGCACGCAGACAACAGGCACAATCTCCTACAACTGACTGCAAGCTCTATTACAAAAGAGCAATATAGCTAGCTATATAGGTGGATATAATGGTGTATACTGCGGTCAGGGCACGCAGACAACAGGCACAATCTCCTACAACTGACTGCAAGCTCTATTACAAAAGAGCAATATAGCTAGCTATATAGGTGGATATAATGGTGTATACTGCGGTCAGGGCACGCAGACAACAGGCACAATCTCCTACAACTGACTGCAAGCTCTATTACAAAAGAGCAATATAGCTAGCTATATAGGTGGTAATAACGGTGTATACAGCGGTCAGGGCACGCAGACAACAGGCACAATCTCCTACAACTGACTGCAAGCTCTATTACAAAAGAGCAATAAAGCTAGCTATATAGGTGGATATAACGGTGTATACTGCGGTTAGGGCACGCAGACAACAGGCACAATCTCCTACAACTGACTGCAAGCTCTATTACAAAAGAGCAATATAGCTTTCTATATAGGTGGATATAATGGTGTATACTGCGGTCAGGGCACGCAGACAACACACACAATCTCCTACAACTGACTGCAATCTCTATTACAAAAGAGCAATATAGCTAGCTATATAGGTGGATATAACGGTGTATACCGCAGTCAGGGCACGCAGACATCACGCACAATCTCCTACAACTGTCTGCAAGCTCTATTACAAAAGAGCAATATAGCTAGCTATATAGGTGGATATAACAGTGTATACTGCGGTCAGGGCACGCAGACAACAGGTACAATCTCCTACAACTGACTGCAAGCTCTATTACAAAAGAGCAATATAGCTAGCTATATAGGTGGATATAATAGTGTATACTGCGGTCAGGGCACGCAGATAACAGGCCCAAACTCCTGCAGATTGCTAACAGCTCAATTACAGAAGAGCAAGAATGCAAAATCGTCCGATAATGAACGGTGTATACTGTGTTGAAGGTACACAGAGAACACCCACTAACTCCTACAGACGCCAACACACTACACAAGGTCGCCGCACTGACGGCCTTATATAGTGTGGGGCATGTACTACACAGCCTGAGCTATGATTGGCCACAGGCATCCTTCCTGTGGCCAATCATGGCTCTCCTCGCTGCTGGCGCTGTGATTGGCCAAGCATGTGGGATCACAGCGCATGCTTGGCCAATCATGAGCCAGCAATGCACTGCGATGGCGCAGTGCATTGTGGGCCATGAGCGCCACACGAATTTGGCGAGAACGGCCCATAACGTTCGGTATTCGCCGAACGGGCGAACAGCCGATGTTCGAGTCGAACGTATGTTCGTCTCGAATACGAAGCTCATCCTTAGTGCCGATGCGCCTGATTTGGCATAAATGCTGGTCTGCTGACCAGGCATCCAAAAAAGCCCTAACAGATCTTCCCTTCCTTGGCGACCAGCTCTTTGGAGCTTCGTTGGATGACATTATTAAAAATGCCATGGGTGGTAAGAGTACACTACTCCCACAGGCCAGGAAGGCTAAGGAGCCACGCCGCAGGCAAGGGCCCTCTTTTTCCGTTCACAATCGGCTTTTTCGTCCGCCCGGTGCTTCGACAAAACGTTCCCAGCCCGACAGGACATCCACGGACGGTCAGAAGCATCCCTGGAACTGCAAGCCTAACAAGCCTGCAAACAAAAGTACTACTGCATGAAGGTTTGCCCCACCCACATTTCGGGTCACCTTCGGGAGTTTACAGCCCGGTGGACCTCCCGGTTATCCAACTAATGGGTCTGCGACCTGATTTCCACAGGCTACAAGATAGAGTTTCTCTCTTGGCCACCAAACAGATTCTTCCGCTCCAGCATACCAGTGTCCCTGGTTCGCCAGGAGGCCCTGCTAGGGGCAGTAAGGGACTTGCTGAATCAGGGGGTAATTGTACCAATTCCGGAATCGAAACGCTTCCAGGGGTTCTACTCAAATCTGTTTGTGGTTCCCAAGAAGGAAGGGGTACGTCCAATCTTGGACTTAAAAGCCCTCAATCACTTTGTAAAAGTGCAGAGGTTCAGAATGGAATCAGTTCGCTCAGTAGTCGCTGCACTCAATCAAGGGGACTCCCTGGCATCCTTGGACATCCAGGATGTGTACCTGTACATACCCATATGCCTTCGGCATCAAAAATTTCTGCGTTTAGCAGTCGGGGAAGCCCATTACCAGTTTGTGGCTCTTCCTTTTGGCCTGGCATCAGGCCCCCGAGTCTTTACCAAAGTAATGGCTCCAGTATTGGCGTTGCTGCGACAACGCGGGATCGCGATCATGGGTTACCTGGATGATCTCCTCCTGAGAGCATCTTCTGCCTCAGAATTAGAGGAGGATGTGGTGATCACCATGCAGACTCTGCGAGAATTTGGGTGGCTGTTGAACCTAAAGAAGTCGGTGGATGTACCGACCCAGTGTCTGCAGTACCTGGGTTTACTATTTGACTCCAGGGAAGCGAGGGTCTTTCTCCCCTCAGACAAATTGCATACTCTCAGATCTGCGGTCAGACTACTGATGAACTGCAAGTGGTCGTCACTCCGCTTTTACATGCGAGTACTGGGGCTCATGGTAGCCTCCTTCGAGGCAGTACCCTATGCCCAGTTCCACACCAGAGTCCTGCAGAAGGAGATTTTGATGAAATGGGACAAATCTCTGTTGTCCCTGGATCGACATGTCCAGGTGAGCCAACCAGGGACTCTCTGATCTGGTGGTTGAGGTCCCCAGTGATTCAGTCTGGAAAATCATTCCTTCCTCTGAAATGGACGGTGATCACTACGGACGCCAGTTAGGGTTTGCGGCGCACAGCAATTTATTTTTCTAGTATAAACTATACATATATTTTGCTACTAAATAATATTTCTAATCATATGAAGTTAATAACAAGAGTTCCCCTTTTACATCTGAACTCTAATCATATGAAGTAAATAACAAGAGTTCCCTTTCACTGTAAGGGGGGACTCTGCAGACTCTGATGTAAGGGAGAACTCTGGGGACTCTAAGATAAGGGATGCTCTGGGAATACTGAGGGTGTACACTGAGAACTCTGATGTACAGAGAAGATTCTGATGTAAGGGGAAACACTGTGGCCTCTGGTATAAAGGGGAACTCTGATGTAAGGGGTGCTCTGAGAACCCTGATTTACCTTAGTGTACTCAGAGGCAAGAGAGAGAAGGGGAAGACTTCAGTCACAGACGGATGGATGGATGGTGAGCTCACTCACCCCTTGGCAGTCAACACCTCTCATCCAGATGGATCTGAGGCTGCTGGACTTCACATTTCTGAGGCACAGTGCCAGGAATTGGAGTGTGGGCAGACAAAGAGAGGTGGGGGAAAGAGGTGCAGTTCAAGCCCTCTCTCCTCTGCCCTCTGTATGTGTTGGGGGGGGGGGGGTTGTTAGTGTTGGCTTTGGGCAGTGTGAAAGAATGTAACAGACACTCTCAGCTTAGACAACTGCAGTCAGTAACCCTAGCCATAGTCCAGTCTAAATAATGTGTCCGGGTTTCAGACAGTCCAAAACCTGGACACATGATTCCAAACCCGAACTGTCCGGGTGAATCCTGGACAGGTGGCAACCCTAACGCCAGTCTCTCAGGCTGGGGTGGAGTGATGGGGATTCAGTTGGCTCAGAGCCTCTGGTCAACGGAACGAATCCAGGTTGCCGATCAATCTGCTCGAATTGAGAGTGATCAGGCTGTGCCTCCAGACTTGGTCGAAGTGTCTTCAAGGACGTCCGGCCCATATACAGTCCGACAACGCCACGGCTGTGGCATACATAAATCACCAAGGGGGAACAAGAAGCTCAGCCGCTGCTCGGAAGGTCGCTCACATACTTCAGTGGGCAAAGCGACACGTTCCGGCCCTGTCAGCCATTTACATCCCGGGTGGAAAATTGGCAGGTGGACTATCTGAGTCGTCAGATGCTGGACCCAGGAGAATGTGCGTTGCATCCGGACATATTCAGGCTGTTGTGCCTGAAATGGGGCACACCAGATGTGGATCTATTGGCCTCCCGTCTCAATCGGAAGGTGCCAAGATTCGTGTCCAGGACAACAGATCCGTGGGCAGAAACGTCAGACGCGCTGGTGGCTCCCTGGGATCAGTACCAGCTGATCTACGCCTTTCTGCCACTAAAACTGTTGCCATGTCTGCTTTGCAGAGTGGAAGCCGAGGGATTCCAGTAATCCTGGTTGCCCCAGATTGGCCTCAGTGGCCCTGGTACGCAGACCTGGTGCGTCTGGTGGCAGACTCTCCCTGGCGACTGCCGCTGAGAGAAGACCTCCTGTCTCAAGGTCCAATATTTCACCCTGCTTTACCATCGCTGGCTTTAACGGCATGGCTATTGAGAGCCAGGTGCTGAGGAACCGGGGTCTGTTGGACTCGGTGATTCCTACTATGTTGAGGGCGTGGAAATCTTCTTCACGGAAGATATACCATCGTACCTGGAAGTCCTACATCTCCATGTGTGAGGAGAAAGGATGGCATCTGCGCTCCTTTTCTATATCCAGGATCCTGCTGTTTCTTCAGCACGGAGTAGACCAGAAGTTGGCGTTAAGCACCATTAAGGGGCAAATTTCAGCCTTGCCTGTCTTTTTTCAGCGACCCCTGGCGCCTCACTCATTAGTGAGTACCTTTTGTTCAGGGGTGTAACGTGTAGTCCCTCTGGTGCGTCCGTCATTACCCCCATGAGATTTGAACCTGGTGTTGTCGGCGCTTCAAAAGCCGCCGTTTGAAAACATCAGGGAGATTCCCCTGTTGACCCTTTCACAGAAGGTGATCTTTTTTTTTTTTTGCCACATCAGTGATCTTATGTAGGAGACTTAATTCATTTGTGTCTCGTTCACAGTTCCACATCATCGTGACATATTTAATTTCATAGTTATTTTTTCTTTTTTCTTTTTTTTTCCCAAAAATTCCTTGTGATCGCATAAAAAATTCATAACATTACAGTAAAAAATAAATAAAAATAAGATAGACGAAAAACCTCCACACCCTTGGTGTTCTCGAGATATACACAGTGGCTATACCTAGTACCTTGGTGTCTTATACCTCTATTAAATTTTCCACCCCCCCGCTCCCCACCCAGTCTCCCCCCCCCACCCCCCCTGAATCCCCATAGGTTACATTGTGTACCTAATTTAGATATAGCCTTCCTCTCCCCTCTCCCCAGTTCTATGACAATCTCATTCACTGGTTGTCGAACAGTCATGAAGAGGCCAACAGGGAAGCCAAAAAGGGGAAGGGCCAACCCAACACAAAAAAGGAAAGCAATCGTAGAGAGAAAATAAAAATAAAGGAAAGACAGAAAAAGGGAAAAAAGCACCAGACACCCATAAAGAGAGTCTGTTTTCTGTGGCAGGAGCAATTGCAGCCCATCTACTTATGGCGGAATCCCCAACTTCCGCAAGCAAGACCCCCATAAGCTCATGAACTTCTTGTTATTGCCCTGTTTGATAAAAAAGACCCCCTCATTGCCAATTGTCGTTTTTATGGTTGCCAGCCAAGTTTCAACTGGCGGGCCTGAGTGTGAGTGCCATTGTTGAGCAATTAGCTTCCTTGCTTGAAAGAGACATCTAATAACTGGTATAATAATGTCATTGGGAATTGTGAGTCCCTCGGGAATAGTGAGAAGACAAGTCCTGACCATTGCTTTTAGTGTTAGATTAAAGATTCTGTTAATCTGATCTATAACCTGCGTCCAATACCTAAATAGTTTCGGACACCTCCAAAACATGTGAATAAAATCACCGGCTAAGCCACATCTAGGACACTGGTCGTTGTTTCTCCAGCCTAATTTAAACATTTTCTTGGGGGTATGATATGCCCGGTAGAAAAAGAGGAGATGGGAAGCTTTCTGGGAAGGGGAAATCGAAACACTAGTTCCGTGTTCGACTATCCGTTCCCAATCGGGGTTGGACAGTGGACCCACGTCACTCTCCCATCTTTTCCTATTTTTGAGCAGGCCTTCATGATCTAGCATTTTATCCCCTAATCTGGCGTACAGATAAGAAATCAGTCCCTTAAGCGTGTCTTGGGACATAATTTGTAATAGCACAGGAATCTGGATCCACTGTACCTTTTGAGCTCCTAATTGTGACTGGACTGCATGTCTGACCTGGAGATATTTATAGAACGGTTCGACAGCGAGAACTCCAACTTTAAATTAGTAAATGATTTGATATCTGAACCCTGAAATATTTGAATTAGTTGGTTTATCCCTTAGGCCGCGTACACACGGGCGGACTGTTCGCCCAACTTTGTTCGTCAAACAATCCGACAAACAGTCCGCTCAAAATTTGCATGAACGGACTTGACCACACACGATGAACGAACAGTCCGCTGAAAGCGTGCGCGATGACGTGAACGGCACGTACGACGGGACGAGAAATTCGACGTCCAATACACTGCAATGCAACCTTCGCCGTGTAAATCCTTTCTGAGCATGCGCGAAACTTAGTTTGTCGAACAAGCCTACACACGAGCGGACTGTCCGCTGAAACCAAGTTTCAGCGGACTGTCTTACGGAAATTCCGAAAAACTTTGTTCGTCAGACTTTCCGCTGAAACTGTCTGCTGAAGCCCACACACGAGCGGACTGTCCGCTGAAACACTGTTCAGCGGACTAAGTTGGGCGAACAGTCCGCCCGTGTGTACGCGGCCTTAGTTCGCCCATTCTCTGCATCTCTCAACTTTAGCTAGCTGGACCAAATTTCTATTGTTCCATAGAGGGGCCAATACAGATACCCCCTGGTATCCTAGTAAAACCTTGGCTGTTTTTCAGAGTTTAACAATCTGGTTGATCGTTGGACAGCGTACATCAAACGAGTTTGCCTCGAGGGTCTCAATAAGTGTATTATGTGGGCATCCTAGCATCAACAAGCTGTGACGAGGCATACCCTCGTTTAATATTCCTACTCCTGCTAGGTGCTGCAACTGTGCCACCAAATAATAAAGTCTGGGATGTGGAACCGCCATCCCCCTTCCTCCAGCGGCAGCTGCAGTGTCTGTAAGCTAATTCTAGGTGGCCCCTTTCTCCATATAAAATCTCTAAACTGAGATTCTATTCTCTTAAACCACCTCGAACCAATCCATATCGGCGAGTTATGGAGAAAATGTAGAATTTGGGGGAGCCATACCATCTTTACCAAGTTACAATGTCCCGCCATCGACAGGGGGAGGCGGCACCAGATATCCGCCTTATATTTAAGCTTCAGCAAGAGAGGGGCTAAGTTATCTTCCAGGTACATATTTACATCCCTTGCCATCCAAACCCCCAAGTACTTAAATTTCTCCACCACCTTCAAGTTAGAGATGTCCTGTGGTTCATAGGTGACCCCAGTGTCTATCGGAAGTAATGCAGATTTATCCCAATTGATAGTCAGTCCAGATATTTGGCCAAATTCTCTAACCATTCCCATCGCCGCTTTTAACAAGGTTTGGACCTCTCCTAGGAAGAGCAAGATATCATCGGCAAATAATGCAATCTTTTCCTCCATCTGACCTCTCCTAAATCCCTGTATGTCAGGGTTAGCCCTAATAGCTATGGCCAATGGTTCCATTGCCAGGATGAAAAGTAGAGGGGAGAGGGGGCAACCCTGTCTCATGCCTCATTCCAGTTGGAGCACCTCGGAGTACTCATTGTTGATTTTAATTTTCGCTCTTGGACTAGTGTAAAGCATCTTTATCCATTTGATAAAGTTCGGTCCAAACCCAAATCTAGCAAGAGCCACAAACAAGTATTCCCACTCAAGGCAGTCAAATGCCTTGGCTGCATCCAGGGCCAATATGGCCCTGGAGCCTCCATTATCTGCCGGAATCTGGATATTCAAATGGGCTCTACGTATATTAATGCTGGTAGACCTGTTCGGGATAAATCCCAACTGGTCAGAGTGGATGAGCTTGTGAATACACTTTTTTAAGCGTGTTGCCAGAATTTTCGCTAGGATCTTTACATCAGTACATAACAGCGAAATCGGGCGATATGAAGCAGGATCCGTAAGGTCTTTTCACTCCTTGGGGACAACCACTATAGTGGCTTCTAACATTGAGGGAGGCAGCGTCCCCACCACCAAAGCCTGAGTCAGTGCCTCCAGCAGTTCTGGCAACAGAACCTCGCCATATCTCTTATAAACCTCAATAGGTAACCCATCTGGTCCTGGTGATTTTAGGTTAGGCATCTCCGCCACGGCTTTACGAAGTTCGTCAATAGTTATTGGAGCCTCCATTATCATACAGTCTTCTACTGATAAAGTTGGTATGCTTATATTCCCCATGAAAACTGCAGTCATTCCCCCCTCACCCCCCCCCCCCCCCCCGGGAATTATATAGAGAACTGTAATAGTGGTGGAATATATTTTTGATAATAGTGGGTTCAGAAGTGATCTCTCCCTGTAAAGTCCTGACCCCTAATACCGTTGAAGGGGCAGTGTTTACTTTCACCAATAGGGAGAGCAAACGGCCCCATTTTTCTCCTTCCCCAAAGTACACTTGTCTCTGGAATATGCGTCTATTATCTATCTTTCTCCTAATGGTCATCTTGTACTCTTGCTTCTTTTCTAACTATGCCTTATGGGTAAATGGGGTTGGATTGGTAATATACTGCTGTTCTGCCCCTAGCACAGTCTTCCTAGCTTCCTCCTCCCTAATCTTCATCTCAGCTTTGTTTCTAGCAATTTGCTGGATAAAGAGTGCCCTTAGAAAAGCTTTTAATGAATCCCAGACCGCTCCCACCGATGCAGTACCCGCATAAATGTGGGTAAACTCTTTCAGTTCGGATATTAATCGCTCTAGATCGTTTAATATCTCTAGCCATGAGGGATCGATTTTCCATTGCCCAAAATGCTGCTTTTTCCCCACAATAAGCGTCAATGTTAAAGGGGAGTGGTCTGATATCCCCCTTGGACCATATTGTACTGCATCCACCAAAGTCAACGCTTGACTATTCACCAGGGCCATATCGAGCCTAGATAAAGTTGAGAAAGACATTGAAAAACAGGAGTATTGTCGCTCCAGTGGGTACTGAGTACGCCACGAGTCACATAACCCCACTTCATGTAGGAAGTCTCGTTCCCCGCTGCCGTCGGAGTTACTGTTGGAAATCTATCTAAGCACTTGTCCAGAACTTCGTTAAAATCCCCTACTGCTATAACAGGGATGTCAGGTTTTTCTATTATGAATGATATTAACTCGTGTAGAATCTCCAGCTTAAACTGGGGTGGAACATATACATTTGCTATCACATATGGATTATTTTCAATACGGCAAAATAGAAAAATGTAGCGACCCTTTGTATCTATGCGACTATTATAGCAGGAAAACAAGACCTCCTTATCAATCAAGATGCTCACCCCTCTTGAATATGATGAGAATACCGAATGAAATTGAGTTTTGAATTTCCGGCCATGAAGGAGCGGAACCATCTCACCAGTCAGGTGTGTCTCTTGCAGGCAGAGCAGTCCGGGCCCTATGCCCTCTAATGCTGATAATACCACAGCTCTCTTGGTCGGATCTCCCAAACCCCGGACATTCCATGATATTACCCTAATTCTTTTCACCTGCATCTCCTCTTAAAATGGAAGTAAACCCTTCCAAACAACTTTGACCTACAGGTAAGCCTAGATTAAGGCTTACCTGTAGGTCCAAGTAATATCTCCTAAACCTATATGGTTTAGGAGATATTTGCCCGAAAATGGGCACCGCTGTCTACGGCGCATGCGCCGTAGACAGCGGCGCGCAGGCGCACTAAACGTGGCAAGTCCAAGAATGGATTTGCCTAATTTGTCGACTCCCGTGCGCATGCGCGGGAGTGACGTCATCGCGGCTCCGCCGAATGGCAGCGTCGGAGCTCCGAGACGCGACTCCCGTGCGCATGCGCGGGAGTGACGTCATCGCGGCTTCTCCGCTGTCATTCGTCGGAGCTGCGAGAGACGCCACAACCAAGATGGATGCGGCGGACTACAGGTGACAGCGGCGACTTCGCTGGCTCCTGTGTCAGGTAAGTGACACATAATGAGCTACTATGCGATGCATAGTAGTCCATTATGCTTTACCTTTGCAGGGAAAAAAAGAGGAAGTAAACCCATCAGGGTTTACTTCCTCTTTAACAACCTATATAACGGGCAAGTTGAAAAGAAAAAAAAGAAAACAAGAAAAGAAGAAAAGCAAAAGACCTTCCCTTTCCCTTTCAATTACACTCGTGCCATTCCCAGATACGTAGATTAAATTCTTACCCCCCCCCCCCCCCCCCAATTGTGATGCCTCCTCCCATCTCTTCCTAGGAAGTAGATCCTCAGTCTTGTGTATACATGTATTAGTGCAATATTTTCCACCCTTCCCACCCTATCCCTCTCAAATTCTAAAGTTACAACCCCCCCCCTTGCCCAACAGGGCTCCCCCCTAGGGGTTGACCCGTGACCTTCTTGCACCCCACCCAACACTTACTTACACTATTCCTACTTAATACTTCAATCAAAAACCAAACCCAAAACGAGGAGCACAGATGCACCCCTCCACACTCACCCTTTTGCATTCTTTTAACCTCAATCCCTCTCTATTCAACCCCCCCATGGGCGTCCGCAGCAGGGGGCAAGGGGGGTCAAGTGCCCCCCTCTGGAATCCCCAAGGTGTTGCAGCCGCCGCCATGCTGCATTTTTTTTACTGAGTCCAGCCGGCGGCTGCATCCTCCGCTCTCTCCTCTGGATCACAGAGCGGGCTGCCTCTGTGTTCGGCGGCAGCTCTGTAACATGCCCCCCCCCCAGACCTGCTTGTGTGATAGTAGAGAGAATCAACGTTCCGCCTATCACACAAGTCGGTCGGGGGGCGGGGCCATGTTACAGAATGGTCGCCGTACACAGCCAGCGCTTTTATCCATAGGAGGACATGCTGCAGGTACAGCCTGCCCTGTGTGCCACAGTGCCTGGATAGGAGGATCGGAGGGGCTGCAGGGGCAACCCCCTGCCAATTCTTCTATCCAACTTATTTTACTGTCCCCAGTTCACCTTGTGCTTCCTGCTCCCCCCCCCCGTGCTCTCCTCCACCACACTCTCCTGCCCCCCCCCCCAGTGCTCTCCTCCACCACCACACTCTCCTGCCCCCCCAGTGCTCTCTCCTCCACCACCACACTCTCCTGCCCCCCCCAGTGCTCTCCTCCACCACCACACTCTCCTGCCCCACCAGTGCCCTCCTCCACCACCACACTCTCCTGCCCCCCCCAGGGCTCTCCTCCACCACCACACTCTCCTGCCCCCCTCCAGTGCTCTCCTCCACCACCACACTCTCCTGCCCCCCCCCCCAGTGCTCTTCTCCACCACCACACTCCTGCCCCCCCCAGTGCCCTCCTCCACCACCGCACTCTCCTGCCCCCCCCCAGTGCTCTCCTCCACTACCACACTCTCCTGCCCCCCCCAGTGCTCTCCTCCACCACCACACTCTCCTGCCCCCCCAGTGCTCATCTCCACCACCACACTCTCTTGCCCCCCCGTGCTCTCCTCCACCACCACACTCTCCTGCCCTCCCCTCAGTGCTCTCCTCTACCACCACACTCTCCTGCCCCCCCCCCCCAGTGCTCTCCTCCACCACCACACTCTCCTGCCCCCCCCCCAGTGCTCTCCTCCACCACCACACTCTCCTGCCCCCCCCCCCCAGTGCTCTCCTCCACCACCACACTCTCCTGCCCCCCCCCAGTGCTCTCCTCCACCACCACACTCTCCTGCCCCCCCGTGCTCTCCTCCACCACCACACTCTCCTGCCCCCCCCAGTGCCCTCCTCCACCACCGCACTCTTCTGCCCCCCCGTGCTCTCCTCCACCACCACACTCTCCTGCCCCCCCCCAGTGCTCTCCTCCACCACCACACTCTTCTGCCCTCCCCTCAGTGCTCTCCTCCACCACCACACTCTCCTGCCCTCCCCTCAGTGCTCTCCTCCACCACCGCACTCTTCTGCCACCCCCCAGTGCTCTCCTCCACCACCACACTCGCCTGCCCTCCCCCCCAGTGCTCTCCTCCACCAGCACACTCTCCTGCCCCCCTCCAGTGCTCTCTTCCACCACCACACTCTCCCCCCCCCCCACAGTGCTCTCCACTCCCCCCAGTGCTCTCCCCCTTGCCCCCCCCAGTGCTCTCCTCCACCACACTCTCCTGCCCCCCCCACACTTTTCTCCTCCCCTGTTCTTGCTGCCCCCCCCCTGCTCTCCAGCTCTCCTCATCCTTCTCTAGCCACCATCCCAGTGCTCTCCCCTCCTGTCCCCCCCAGTGCTCCCCCGCCCTGTCCCCCCCCAGTGCTCTCCCCCCTGTCCCCCCCAGTGCTCTCCCCTCCCTGTTCCCCCCAGTGCTCTCCACTCCGCCCAGTGCTCCCCCCATCCCCCCCACAGTGCTCTCCTCTCCCCCAGTCCTCTCCCCTCCGTGCTCTCCCCCTGTTCTCCTCCCCAGTGCTCTCCCCCTGTTCTTCCCCCCCAGTGCTCTCCACTCCCTCCAGTGCTCTCCCCCCTCCAGTGCTCTCCCCCCTGTTCCCCCCCCCAGTGCCCTCCACTTCCCCCACTGCTCCCCCCCGTGCTCTCCTCTACCCTCCAGTGCTCTCCCCCTGTTCTCCCCCCCCCCCAGTGCTCTCCACCCAGTGCTCTCCACTCCCCCCAGTGCTCTCCCCCTGTTCTTCAGATCTCCCCATCACTCTCCAGCCCCCACCCCAGTGCTCTCCAGCCCCCCATTCTCCCCACCCCTGTTCTTTCTGCCCCCCTGGTGTTCTCCAGCCCCCCAGTGCTCTCTACCCTTCGTGCTCTCCACCCCTGTTCTTTTTGGCTCCCCCCAGCACTCTCCACTCCCCACCCCTGTACTCTCCACTCCCCCTGCATTTTGCCCCCACCCATGTGCTCTCCAACCCTACCAGTGCTCTCCACCCCACATAGTGCTCTCCAGTCCCCCATGCTTTCCACCCCTGTTCTTTCTGGCCCCCACTGGTGCTCTCAAGCTCCCACCCATTGCTGTCCACTCCCCCCTGCTCTTTGTACCCCCCCCAGTCCTCTCCAGCCCCCGTGCTCTCCACCCCTATTTTTCTGCCCCCCCAGTGCTCTTCACCACCCTACACTCTTAGCCCCCCCCAGTGCTCTCAGCCTACCGTGCTCTCTACCCCTGTTCTTATTGGCCCCCCCAGTGCTCTCAAGTTCCCCCCCAGCGTTCTCCGCTCCCCACCCCTGTGATCTCCACTCCCCCTCGCTCTTTGCCCCCACCCATGTGTTCCCCAACCCCGCCAGTACTCTTTGCTTCCCCTTCTCTCCAACTCTCACCCAGTGCTCTCCACTTCCCCAAAACCAGAAGACAGGCTGACTGGGGCTGGAAAATGAGGACAGCTGAAGGTCCAGGTGGCCAGGGACCATGCCATCTCACAGCAGACAGATCCTCTGGAAGGAGCACCGTCCCCATCCAAAACGAGAACAGACCCTGCCTGCTGCTGGCCATCATGGATATCCTGCTGGCATGCAAGGTACCGTACCAAGCATCAACAACACACCTTCCCACAGACAGGGACTGCAGACTGGGACATGGGGCACAGGAGGGGCTGCAATGATGGACACAGTGAGGCTGCATTCACGGCACAGTAAAGCTGCATTTGATGGACACAGTGAGGCTGCATTTGATGGACACAGTAAAGCTGCATTTGATGGACACAGTGAGGCTGCATTTGATGGACACAGTAAGGCTGCATTTGATGGACACAGTGAGGCTGCATTTGATGAACACAGTGAGGCTGCATTTGATGGGCACAGTGAGGCTGTATTTGATGGGCACAGTGAGGCTGCATTGGTGGGCACAGTGAGGCTGCATTTGATGGGCACTGGTGAGGCTGCATTGAGCTCTTGCATCAAGTTTTCAGTCTCTGACCATCTCCTGTAGAGAGTCTGGAGAGGAGTCAAGAGTGGGAGCACCGCCAGGATGGGGGTCATGGGAGAAGTCAGACTTGTGTGGACTGTGGACAGGAGACTATAGGATAAAACCAGAGCCACCAAGCTGGAGCCGACTGACTGAGCCCTGCACAGTGCACCTGAGAGGAGGTCAGTGAAAGCACCGCCAGGCCAGTCGGGGGGGGGGGGGTCACTGATGTAAGGGGGGGGTGAATACGATAATGTAAGGGGCACCCTCCTTATATTAGTAACCCACCCCCCTTACCTTCGAGTATTCTTTCTGCAGAAGGTGGTCCCCCCCATGTTCTGAGTTCCTGGGGTCCCCCTTGATGATTGATCACTTACCACTATTAACTGGTAAAATGTATGGTTTTCCCTTTCATGAACAAGAAAATAATGACGTTATGCTGTTGGGCTGGTATAATAATGCTGTGAGGCTGGTATGAAATTTTTTCCAGGGCTGGTTTTTGAAAGCATGGGCGTCCGCAAGGTTACTCAGGTGGCTGCGTACCATGCCCATATAGCCTAGAGAATGTACATCTTTTTACATTGCAATACATCTGTTGTTGCCATATTTTTATCTTTATGAAAACAGCCTATACAGTG
Organism: Lithobates pipiens; assembly: GCF_037356315.1. Lineage (NCBI taxonomy): Eukaryota > Metazoa > Chordata > Amphibia > Anura > Ranidae > Lithobates > Lithobates pipiens. The sequence continues at coordinate 93,072,262 of NW_027507685.1, forward strand.
ACAGTATAAGATCAAAATATGGCCACAACAGATGTATTGCAATGTAAAAAGATGTACATTCTCTAGGCTATATGGGCATGGTACGCAGCCACCAGAGTAACTTCCAATACAAAGTGAAGATGAATTATCTGTTATATAACACATATGTATTACCAGTGGAAAGATTTTCATGAGATTGCCGAAAAGGAGCGGAGCATGAGCGGCCTTAAAATGATGCCCCCCCTTGGAAAAAGTTCTGCGGACGCCGATGCCCCCCCCCCCCCTGCTCCTTTTTATGCGTGAAGTAAACGGGCAAAAGATCATTGATATCTCATACCCTATCTTCACCCCCCCCCCCTCACCCCCCACACAGCAAATTACAAACAATGGAATTGTTAAATCATTTAAAACAACCCGATTATATAGGTCTATAACTCTTTTGCTTTCTTCTAGCCATTGGGCTGCCTCACTCGGTGTATTAAAAAAAAATGTCCTACCGAGTGCTATCACCCTCAGGCGAGCTGGATAGAGGAGAGCGTAATCTATCTTGTACTTGATCATGCTACACTTGACTGGGATAAATTCCGCTCTTCGTTTCTGGAGATCAGGCGAGAAGTCAGGATATAAAGAAACCCTAGCTCCCTCGAACCTAATGTCGCCCTTCTCCCTGGATTCTCGCAATAAGGACACTTTATCATGATAGTTAAGAATTTTAATCATTATGGGCCTATGATGATCCCCCATATGGCGAACTTTTACAGGGGCTCAATGTGCACATTCTATTGAAAATAATGGACTATGAACAGTAGTCCCGAAAAGCTCCCGGAACCACCCCTCAAGAAAACCTACTAGATAAGTGCCCTCGGAATGCTCAGGGAGACCTATCACCCTAATATTGTTTCTGCGGTTCATATTCTCCATCTCATTCAACTTAGCCACTTGGATGTTGATTATATTTTTAAGCGATTCAACTTCGTGCTTCACAGGACTCAGCTCATCCTCAATAACACCTACACGTTCCTCAAGATTGGAGGGCCTTAATAAAGTCCTGTTTAATTCTTGTCTCGTAGATAATAATTCCTCTTTGATGGATCTTAGCTGACTGTCAAGGCTAGATATTGAGGCTTTACATTCTTTAATCGCATTCAATATGTCTCTTAATGTAGGCTCCCCCTCCAGCATAGCAGGTGTAGGTGTATAGATACTGGCTGGCATTGCGATTGCTTCCGTGTTTATTGTGGCCGTTGCAGTTTTTCCTCCCCCTGATCCCTTACTACCACCGGATTTAGGAACTGATGGAGTGGGGGGTTAACCACGGAATGTCCTTGGCTCTTTCTATCTCCAGACAAGTTTTTAGAGTCTTTATTCTGTAGGATAACTTGCTGGATACCCGATTTAGAGGGTGAAACCAGACCCGGGTGCGCATATCGCTCTACTTTTGCGGCCGCAGCTAAAGCCATATGATTGGCTTTATCCTTAGTCGAACGGGTGATTTGAGACCCCTCTAGGGGAGGTTGCTCTTCATGAGATCTTTTTCTGGACATAATTAACTTTTCTTTTTTTTTTTTTATTGAGTTTTTCATTGACATGCAGAATTGCCCACGCAGGGGCCAAACATTACCCACGCAGGGGCAAACTTCCAAATGTGGCAACATGCCACAAAAGGGCGCATTACATAACATACATTCTGCCTCTAATGCAGCAACCGACCGCAACAGGGCAAATCAACACAAACACAACCTTGTCTATCTATACCCCAATGTGGGGAGAGGGTATTGCAGGAGAATTTGTGCTAATTGTTATAAGGACCGGATAAGGCGTCATAGGAACAGTTGGGTCAGCCTATAACCATACTACATCCAAAACGATGAACTATGGGTTATTCACTACATCCGTTGCCGTAGTGTTATCATCCAACCAGCAGTTCCACACCTTCTCAAATTTCTGTGGGCAACCCCTGCTCGAATAGGTGGCCTTAAAAGGGGCAAGCTAGTGTTCACCAGGTTTTTCCAGAATTTGATAGAGGGGGGAGACGGTTGCTTCCAAGTCATGGTAATGGCCTTGCGTGCATGCCCTTCCTGCAGAATTTGCCAATCCTGATTGGGTGCCCACCACTTCTGCAGCACCAGTACTTCCCCCATTCACTGGCCAACCTGGTATTCAGGTGGGTACAGCTGATTTTACGCCACTTGATTTTTATTCGCTGTATTTCACGGAAGATCTCTATAGATCTATTGTGGACCAAACTAATTTATATGCTGGTCAACACATCGCCGCTAATCCCCAGTTGCCTTCCCTTGCCAGAGATTGGAAACCAGTTACGGTTTCTGAATTTAAGACCTTTCTGGGCCTTTCCCTCAACATGGGCACACATAAATTCATGACGTTGCAGGCTTATTGGTCCACGCATCCGACTGACCACATGCCCGTGTTCTCTAACTCCGTGTCCAGGAAACGATACGAGCAGATCTTGCGGTTCATGCACTTCAATGACAATGAACTTTGTCGTCCTCGTGGAGACCCTGAATACGATCGGCTCTACAAAATTCAGCTCCTCATAAACCACTTCAACCAACGTTTTGCAGACTTGTTTACTCCCCATCAAGTTGTCTGCGTTGACGAGTCCCTGATTAAGTTTACTGGTCGCTTGTCATTCAAACAATACATTCCCAACAAGCGTACCAGATACGGGGTCAAGCTCTATAAGTTCTGTGACAGGGCCACAGGCTATACATGGAGCTTTATGGTTTATGAGGGTAAAGATAGTCACGTAGAGCCGGAGAACTGCCCTGACTACATAGGAAGCGCTGGCAAGATAGTGTGGAACTTGGTGTCACCCTTGTTCGGAAAGGGGTACCACTTGTACGTGGACAATTATTACACGAGCGTGCCACTGTTTAGTCACTTGTTTGATCATCAGATTGGAGCATGTGGCACCGTGCAACCTAATTGCTGGGGCTTTCCCCAGCGGCTTGTATATTCCCGCCTTGGGCGGGGGGAGAGAGCCTGCTAGCGGTGTAGTAATTTGCTCGCTATGAAGTGGAGGGATAATAAGAATGTTTTCGTTCTTACATCCCTTCATGCAGACACGACGGTCCAAATTCATACGGCGACTGGTAATGTGGAGAAACCCCTCTGTGTCCACGAATATAACAAAAATATGGGAGGGGTGTACCTCAATGATCAGTTGTTGGGGCCGTATCTAGTTGCCCGTAAGACCAGACGCTGGTACAAAAAAGTGCCTGTTTACTAATTTCAATTGGCTTTGCTGAATGCTTATGTGCTATACAAAGCTTCAGGCGGGACTTTAACCTTTCTTTTCTTCCAGGGAGAGGTTGTCACAGACCTTCTCTATCCAGATGGTTCTGCACCTCACCATTCCCAACCAAATGCAGTAAGCCGGCTGCATGAGAGGCATTATCCTTATGCCCTCCCGAGTACCCCTACCCAATGAGCCCCCCAAAGAAGATGTCGTGTCTGTACCAAGTGCGGATATAGGCATGACACCCGTTGTTATTGTCCACGCTGTCCTGGCAATCCTGGTCTTTGCCTTGGTGAGTGTTTTGAACGCTACCATTCACTAGTGAAGTATTAGCGTAGGGTAAAGCATTTCACAGGCTAGGCACACTAACACAGGGTCTCCTAAGATGCCATCGCATTTTGAGAGACCCCGAACTGTTACAGTTGTTACAGTTTACAGTTAAAAAAAAAAAGTGTCCAAAAAATAGTAAAATGAAAAAAAACTAAAAAAATATAAAATATAAAAACCAAAAATAGTTGTCATTTTATTGTTCTCTCTTTCTCTCTCTTCTCTCAAATTTTTTATACTTTACTGTTTATTGTGTTTTATTGTTAACCATTTTTTTTGTTTTCAGGTACGCCATTCAGCTGCAGCGCGGATTTATTTATCTTGACAGCAACAGCATTTGCTCCTACGATACATAAAGCCGTGACTTCAGTGCTGTAGGAGGTGATTTCACCACCACAGTTAAAAAAAAAAAGAGCATATATGCCGAAGCATGGGGGCAGCAGAGGCGGAGGAGCGATTTTGCTCCTAATGCCGCGTATATACAGTCGAAATTCCGACGGAGGCTTGCCCGTGGAAAAGTTCGACCGTGTGTACGTGGCATAACTTTTTTGTGGGAGGATGCCCCCATGCTTCGGCATATATAAATGGTGCGTGTATGTCCATCATTAGAAGTGGGTGGATGAAGGGAGGTATTCTAATGGTTGGCATACCCACCAATCAATCTATAGCTTGGGGTATCTACTTTCCAAAATGGGGTTATTACAGGGGGTTTTGTGCTATTTTGGCATTTTATGGCCTTCGAAACTGTAATAGGTAGTGAGGAGTGAAATCAAAAATTTGCGCCCTTAGAAATCCAGAAGGTGGCGATTGGTTTTCGGAGGCCCTGTACGCAGCCAGGCTCCTAAAAAGTCCCACACATGTGGTATCCCTGTACTCAGGAGAAGCAGCGAAATTTATTTTGGGGTGCAATTTCACATATAACCATGGCATGTGTGAGCAATATATAATTTAGTGACAACTTTTTGTAAAAAAAAATTTATTTTTATTTTTTGTCATTATTCAATCCCTTGGGACAAAAAAAAATATTCAATGGTCTCAACATGCCCCCCAGCAAATAGCTTGGGGTGTCTACTTTCCAAAATGGGGTCATTTTGGGCGGGTTTTGTGCCATCTTGGCATTTTATGGCCTTCAAAACTGTGATAGGTAGTGAGGAGTAAAATAAAAAATTAATGCCCTTAGAAATCCTGAAGGCGGTGCTTGGATTTCGGGGTCCCGTACGCAGCTAGGCTCCCAAAAAGTCCCACACATGTGGTATGCCTGTACTCAGGAGAAGCAGCAGAATGTATTTTGGGGTGTAATTTCACATATGCCTATAGCATGTGTGAGCAATATATCATTTAGTGACAACTTTGTGCAAAAAAAAAAAGTTTGTAATATTCCCACAACTTGTGGCAAATTATAAAATATTCCATGGACTCAACATGCCTCTCAGCAAATAGCTTGGGGTGTCTACTTTCCAAAATGGGGTCGTTTGGGGGGGGGGTTTGCGCTATTTTGGCATTTTATGGCCTTCGAAACTGTAATAGGTAGTGAGGAGTGAAATCAAAAATTTGCGCCCTTAGAAATCCTGAAGGTGGTGATTGGTTTTCAGGGCCCCGTACACAGCTAGGCTCCTAAAAAGTCCCACACATGTGGTATCCCCGTACTCAGGAGAAGCAGCAACATGTATTTTGGGGTGAAATTCTACATATAACCATGGCATATGTGAGCAATATATAATTTAGTGACAACTTTAAAAAAAAAAAAAAAAATTTATTTTTTGTCATTATTCAATCCCTTGGAACAAAAAAAAAATATTCAATGGTCTCAACATGCCACTCAGCAAATAGCTTGGGGTGTCTACTTTCCAAAATGAGGTCATTTTGGGCGGGTTTTGTGCCATCTTGGCATTTTATGGCCTTCAAAACTGTGATAGGTAGTGAGGAGTAAAATAAAAAATTAATGCCCTTAGAAATCCTGAAGGCGGTGCTTGGATTTCGGGGTCCCGTACGTGGCTAGGCTCCCAAAAAGTCCCACACATGTGGTATCCCTGTACTCAGGAGAAGCAGCATGTATTTTGGGGTGTAATTTCACATGCCCATAGCATGTGTGAGCAATATATCATTTAGTGACAACTTTTTGCAAAAAAAAAGTTTGTAATATTCCCCACAACTTGTGGCAAAATATAAAATATTCCATGGACTCAACATGCCTCTCAGCAAAATAGCTTGGGGTGTCTACTTTCCAAAATGGGGTAATTTGGGGGGGTTTGTGCTATTTTGGCATAGTGAGGAGTGAAATCAAAAATTTTCACCCTTAGAAACCCTGAAGGTGGTGATTGGTTTTCGGGGGGGCCGTGCGCAACTAGGCTCCCAAAAAGTCCCACACGTGTGGTATCCCCATACTCGGGAGAAGTAGCAGAATATATTTTGGGGTGCAATTCCACATATAACCATGGCATGTGTGAGCAATATATCATTTAGTAATTTTTTTTTGTCATTATTCAATCCCTTAGGACAAAAAAAAATATTCAATGGGCTCAACACACCCCTCAGCAATTTCCTTGGGGTGTCTACTTTCCAAAATGGGGTCATTTGGGGGGGGGGGGTTTGTACTGCCCTGCCATTTTAGCACCTCAAGAAATGACATAGGCAGTCATAAATTAAAAGATGTGTAAATTCCATAAAATGTACTCTAGTTTGTAGACGCTATAACTTTTGCGCAAACCAATAAATATACGCTTATTGACATTTTTTTACTAAAGACATGTGGCTGAATACATTTTGCCCTAAATGTATGACTAAAATTTAGTTTATTCGATTTTTCTTATAACAAAAAGAAGAAAATATCTATTTTTTTTCAAAATTTTCGGTCTTTTTCCATTTATATCGCAAAAAATAAAAATCGCAGAGGCAATCAAATACCATCAAAAGAAAGCTCTATTTGTGGGAAGAAAAGGACGCAAATTTCGTTTGGGTACAACATTGCATGACCGCGCAATTACCAGTTAAAGCAGTGCAGTGCGAAATTGTAAAAAGACCTCTGGTCCTTAGGCTGACAATTTGTCCGGGGCTGAAGTGGTTATAGTAAAAAGCAAAAAACAATGTTTGTTTTTTCAAAATTGTTGCTATTTTTTTGTTTATAGCACAAAAAATAAAAACCGCAGGGGTGACCACCAAAAGAAAGCTCTATTTGTGGGGAAAAAGGGACGTAAGTTTTGTTTGCGAGCCACGTCAGACAACCGCGCAATTGTCAGTTAAAGCGACGCAAAAAGTGTTCTGGTCTTTGGTCGGCCAAATGGTCCGGGAATGAAGTGGTTAAGGCACACTTTGTGGTGAGAAAGGATCCTGAAACAGGCAATGAATGACCTCCTCACATGACACCTCTAAAAAGCGATCCACCACAGATTGCTTTTCAGAGGAGGGGCAAGCTGGGCCGCTAGCGTAAAACCTAGCCTAATACTGCCCCAGTGGTCTCCCTCCAGCACCTCCCCCCCCCAGAACCTCCTTTAATACTTTTGTATTTGACTATGGCAATGAGACGTCTATGTAGGGGACTGTTCTTTAGTATAACCCGAGGTTCACATATGTGCGTTTTCTACAGGCGCAGGTCACGGCAGCCCATGCATTTCAATGGGCTGCCGTGCCTGCGTTTTTCCCGCAGAAAATGTAGCATGCGCCTTTTTTCAAAACGTGGCCTTCAGGGAAATCGCATGATTGTTTTTGGCCATGCGATTTCCCTGCACATGCACTGAAATTTTACTTGCATGGGGGTGCCATTCAGAATGGAAGGCAGTGCTGCGTGTGCTTTACTGTAGGTGGTTACAGGAATCACTGCGATTCCTGCAGCGGCAGCCACACACAGAAGTGTGAACCTAGCGTTATCTTTTTTTTGCACTCTTTACAGGGGAAATTGCACGGTCAAAATGACCAATGCGATTTCCCTGCAGGCCACATTTTGAAAAAAAAAAGTGCATGCACTGCTTTTTGGGGCAAACGCAGGCACGGCACCCTATTGAAATGAATGGGATGCCATGCCCGTGCAAAATGCATACATGTGAACCTAGGGGTAAAGCCCTGATTCGCACTGCGGCTTTAAAATCGTTTTACTTCAAGCGCAGTTTCAAAGTCGCAGATCGGTGCGATTTGCACCGCCAATTTCATTGCTTCATTTAATGGCCTGTACACATGATCCGAAAATCGGGCGGAAAAATACCGCTTTCTACGCGATCGGACGCACAGAGCTTTCAAGAGCCGATCACGACAATTCATCCGATATTATTTGGTCGGACAAACATGAAAATTTTCCTCGTACGATTCCAGATCATGTGATTTTTGCTTAGTCAGTGTTGCTGTCGTCCGAAAATACATTACAACGCATGACATCGCTTCCGTTTTTTTTTTTTTTTCTGTCATCCGAGAATTTTTGTGACTTTAGTAACATATTCAATTTCTACTTGCGACTATTAGGCGAAAAAAGTCACATGATCTGTCGCACAATATTCGGATTGTTTGTGCGGGCCATAACAGAAGTCTATGCAAGTCACAATGAAATCGGGGGAAAAATAAATGTAGCGTGGGAACGTTTTTCATAATCGCAGCGTTATGAATGCTTCCATTGCCAACAATGGAGTGCAACTTGTCATGCGATTTGGAACTGTCAATGCGGATGACAAATCACACACCGATGTGATCAAGGTGCTAAAACAAAAAAACTTTTTTTTCCTATACTTTTTTTTTCTTTCTTGCAGCTCTCTAATGAAGAGGAGTCATTATCAGTTCCCAGGAGTGGGAGAGACGATTGTAGATTGCTCTTCATCTAACATCTGATCCGCTCCCATTGAGGAACACATGGAGTCTTCTCAACTGTAAGTAACATTTTCCTTTTCCTGTATATATGATAGAATTTTTTGAAGGTGGGGTGATGAGTGGTGGTGAGGTTCATGGTTTAGAGGGGACCTCCTGGAAGATCACATTAGAAATCTGGAGGAACAAACCGCAACCCTAAGAGCCGGTTCACACAGGGGCAACAGGATTTCCAACGCGACTTTTGGAGGCAACTTGGACACGACTTGTCAACACAACTTGGGGCGACTTACAACACCACTTTATGTCGCCCCAGGCCAGGCTACTTTTGCCGTGGCCAATCAGAGAATGAGCTCTCAAGGAGGAACTCCACGGCAAAAAAAAAACGGCATGGGTTCCCCCTCCGGGAGCATACAAGGCCCTTAGGTCTGGTATGGATTTTAAGGGGAATCCCCTACGCTGAAAAAAGGAAGGGGGTGGGAACGAGTGAGCGCCCCCCCCCCTGGACCGTACCAGGCCACGTGCCCTCAACATGGGGGTGTCGGTGCTTTGGGGAAGGGGGGCACCCTGCGGCCCCCCCCACCCCAAAGCACCTTGTCTCCATGTTGATGAGGACAAGGGCCTCTTCCCGACAACCCTGGCTGTTGGTTGTCGGGGTCTGCGGGCGGGGGGCTTATCGGAATCCGGGAGCCCCCTTTAATAAGGGGTCCCCCAGATCCTGGCCCCCCACCCTATGTGAATGAGTAAGGGGTACATCGTACCCATACCCATTAACCTGGGGAAAAAATGTCAATAAAAAACACAACTCAAGTTTTAAAAGTCCTTTATTAAGCAGCTCCGGGGGTCTTCTTCCGACGTCGGGGGGGGGGTCTTCTGACGACTTCTCCGCTCTGTCCGGCCTCTTCTCCAGGTGTCCGGCCTCTTCTCCTGCGTCTTCTCCTCCTCTGTCTTCTTGCAGCTCTTTTACTAGCGGAGGAGCCCGGTCTCCTCCGCCCTCTGTCCTTCTCTCTTCTCTCTGCTTTCTTCTTCCGATGTTGACCCGGCGCTGTCTTCCGCTGGACAGTGTAACCCAAACTGCAACCCTAATGCCACGTACCCATGATCAGACTTAGCCGCCGGACTTTGAAGCGGAAGTCCGCCGGACTTTGAAGCGGAAGTCCGCCGGACTTTCCGAACGAGCGGACCTGCCCACGCACAACCAGACTTTTCTGGTGGACTATGGCGGGAGTCCGCCGTACTTTTGAAATGAACAGACTTGCCCACACGTGGATGAAAGTCCGTTCATGAACGCGGCTCAAGGTAGCCGGGACTAGCGAAGGAAGTCAATATCGATTGTCGTCCAAGCCTACACTTTGAAGGGGCAGGTGCCCCCCTTTCCAGTCTCTTGTCCTGGTGGGGGGGGCCGCAGGGCCACTCCTTCCCCAAAGCACCCCCCCCCATGTTGAGGGCACGCGGCCTGATACGGCTCAGCGGGGGGGGTGCTTGCTCGTCCCCACCCCCTTTCCTGACCGGCTGGGTTGCGTGCTCGGATAAGGGTCTTATATGGACCTTGGGTGGCACCCCCACACCGTTTTTTCGGTGTAGGGCTACCCCTTTAAGTCCATACCAGGTGAGGGACATTGACTTCCTTCGCTAGTCCTGGCTACCTGGAGCCTCGTTCAAAATGAATGGACTTTTCTCCGTGTGCGGGAAAGTGCATTCATTTTAAAAGTCCGGTGGACTAGCGCACAGAGCCCACGCACGGGCGGATTGTCAGGAGGACTCTGGTTCCGCCGGACCAAGTTGCCGGATTGTCTGATCGTGTGTGTGCGGCTCATGGGTTTGATATGGTGGTGGTAAGGTCCATGGTTTATAGGGGACCACCTGGAAGATCACGTTAGAGAGCTGAAGAAACAAACTGCAACCCTAAGTGTGTGGCTCATGGGTTTGATATGGAGTTGGGAGGTGTAGGTAATTGAGGATGATCAGGTAGGAGGACGAGCTTCTGTAGTTAGAGGGGATCACAGAAAAGTCCTTTTGAACCTCCAAACAAATTTGCCACGTTGGGTGAAGATGTCCTGGTAGCAAACCCAGAGGTGGCAGCACTAAATGTCCTTACTCCCCCTCTAATAGCCAGGAGAGCCCCCCCCATTTATTAGAGGGTGCTGAGGGGCATCCAGGAAGGCCTTACATGGTTTGGTGGTAATAATAGAGAATTCTATAATCTAAAAATAATAAAATAATTTGCCGGGGTCACCTCAATAGAATGGTTTGTTGTTTTTCCATGACACCAGGGGTATGTGGTGGATCAGTAGACCATTATAAAATATGTAATTTTTTTTTTTTTTCATTTAGTGATTGTATAATGTATGACTCATGCCCTACATGTCGGGTTTAATTTTATACTCCTTATTTTATAGATGTATTCTCATTGGTGGGTCTGTCTATTGACCAGAAAGTATAATTTTATTATTATTTATTTCAATATTGTGTGATGTTTTTTTTTTTCCCCCCTTTGATACTACAATACATAACTTATATGTAGTATTATTATTAGTAGTAGTAGTATTATTATTCACGATTTATATAGTGCAAACAGTTTACGTGCAGTTTTACAATGTATAGGGGGGACTACACAATTACAGTACAGTTCAATACAAAAGGTACAGGAGGGCCCGGTGTGTGTGTGTGTTTGTTTGTTTGTTTATGTATTCTTTTATTATCAAAGGGAAGGGGGAAAAAAAGATAGAGATATACCGGTAGATATATTCTCTCTCTCTTTGACCCTCCCCCCTTTTGATAATAAAATAATACATAACTTATTTATATGTATTACTATGTGCTATTTAACACACGCAGATATATAATATATTACACACACACTAAAAAATAAATATATTATAATATACTTTTTTTCAGCAAGAACGCGGGGGTACTCAGCACCTCCAGCAATGAATGTATGTAATGGCAAGGTATGCTGGAGGGTCTATTGATGCTTGCTGCTGGGAGATCTCTTGTCACTGGTGGGGATCTATTTTTGTGTGGAGGTCTCTTGTTGTTGGGTAGATCTATTGTTGCTAGTGGGGGGGGGGGGGGTCTTTTATGTTTCTAGGGGGGAGCAATTGTTGAGGGAGAGGTCAATTGATGCAGTCTGCTGGGACATCCTGTTGCTGCCGGGGGTCTACTGTTGCTGAGGTGATATTTTGTTGTGTGGGGGCTCATCGCATGTGGTGGCGGGAGCATGTGGTGGCGGGAGCACTATGGATATGGAGGTTGAAAACAAGTCACGTCTTCCTGCATGGCAGTGGAAGAAATATCACTAATAAATTATTGTTGGACTTTTTTTAGAGCACTTATATTGTACACAATTTTCAGTTTTTTTTTTTTCTTTTATGTATTCTGTTTTTTTTATTATTTATGCAGCGCTGTCTTATTTTTATATATTTTATATCTCAGCAGCAGCAACCCTCTGTTAGCCTTTTTAGTATAGTAGCATGCAACTACCTTACTTATAATTTAGATACACGTTAAGCCCCCCCATTCACGTCCATGCGACTTGTCATACGATTTTACAGGTCCGAATTTCGCACCCAATTGTCACCAATGGAACTGTTCAAATCAGTGCGACTCCGATTTGAGGAAAAAGAAGGGGGTTCCTGTACTATTTTTGCCGCTCTCAGGTGCAACTTGGATAGCTGTCCTGTGCATGATGTCGGAATGACCTTGCAACGCCGCACAGTTTCTAAGCCGCATTCGGTGTGAACGGGGGCTTAATCAGTATTAAACCTAAAAGCAAACCTTTATTATATTGCAGCTTACTAATTCTTAGATGTGACGGCTGCATTAGGCTTTATTTTTTTATTTTTTTATTATTTATGCAGCGCTGTCTCATTATTATATATTTTCTATCTTTTCTTTTATCTGGTGATCTAGCCAGTAAGTCTGTTCTAAAAAAAAACAAGCTCTCCTATGACTATCCACTTTGACACTTTGATTGTCAAGGAGTTTCTGTCTTTTAAAGTACCATAGAGGATGGATCTATGGCACAACTATAATCTATACTCCTCCTATGAATATAGTACAGTGTTTTTCAACTCAAGGTGCCCCAACAGGTCATGTTTTCAGGATTTTCCTCAGATGAATATATGAAAAAAAAAAAAAAAACAAAAAAAAAAAAAATATATATATATATATATATATATATATATATATATATATAAAATTATTTAATATTGTAGTTATTCTTTTTAATGTGTTTTTTTTTCCTATTCCTTTTTTATCTATCTGTAAATAATTTTTTTTCACAAACACATATATTGAGATTTTACATTAAATGTGATATAAAAATATTATAATTTATTTTATTAATTTTTTGATGGAAATAAAAATAAAATACTCTCACAGTGGAACTAGTATTGAAAAACACTGATATAGTTGCTACAAGAATGAGACAAACAATTTACTACTGGTAGGGGTACTTACAATGATCAGCTTTTATTCATTTTATGTAAAATCTTTATCACAAAAAAAATAAAAACGACAATTTTTTTACTGGCAAAAAATTCATGAAATTTAATGACGGATCCATTCTTTGCTGGCACTGCAAAAAGTACCTAAAAATGACAGTTTTTAGTGCTAAACAGTGAAAATATCAATATTTGAACTATAAACACATAACTAGTGCTATTAACAATATGTTTAAGTTGAACAAAATATTTCTCAATTTACCTCAAGGTCAGGATACTATAACCGGGCCAGCACAGAGTTCTCCCTTACTGCAGGATGGTGACCAGAGACTACCTTCCGCAGAGTGAATACACAAAGGTAAGGGGAGGTTACTAATATGGGGGGGAAACCTTTATATCAGTGCCCCTTACATTATTGTATTCCCTCCCTTCCCTTACAACAGTGAACCCCTAGACTGGCCTGGCGGTGCTGTCACTGACCTCCTCTCAGGTGCACCATGCAGAGCTTAGTCAGCCGGCTTGGCGGCTCTGATTTTATTCTATAGTCTCCTCTCCACAGTCCACACAGTCTGTCTCTTCCTGTAACCCCCCTCCCGGAGGCGCTCCCACTCTTGACTCCTTTTTATGATCCCCCTCAGAGACTGCAGATATGATAAAAGACAAGTGATGGTCAGAGGCTGCGGACATGATACAAGAGGTGGGCAGAGGCTGCGAGCATACTACGGGGGGTGGACAGAGGCTGCGGGCATACTACGGGGGTGGACAGAGGCTGCGGGCATACTACGGGGGGTGGACAGAGGCTGCGGGCATACTGCGGGGGGTGGACAGAGGCTGCGGGCATACTACGGGGGGGCTGGACAGAGGCTACGGGCATACTACGGGGGGCTGGACAGAGGCTGCGGGCATACTACGGGGGACAGGACAGAGGCTGCGGGCATACTACGGTAGCTTTGTTCTCTGTCCACTATCATATTACTTCTCCATAGACATGTGCATTATGTTTCGCTCCGAATCGAAATTCGGGTGAATTTTTCATTTTTTCGGAGATTCGTATGCATCCGAATTTTCACATTACAAAATTCGAATCGAATTTGCAAAAAATAGAAAGCGATTGTCTAAAAAATACATTAAGTTAGAATATAAAATAATAAAGCAATATAAAAAAAAAATATATATATATATATATATATATATATATATATTAGTCTAGCTGGGTTCTCCTTGGCCGCAGGTGTCACTGCCAGCAAGGTTAGAAGTGCAGTCTAGCTGGGAGTATTGAATGCCACTCTATTACCTCGAAACCAGCCCAGTGGGAGTGTTCTCCTGCTGTGCGTTCTGGGGGGTGGTATTTAAGGTACATCACGTGTTTTGGGGTTCCGGAGATTATTTTCTGTCTGTTTGGTTCTGGTCCTCCTGACCAGTCCCATGGCCCTCCTGGCCTGGGGTGCGGGACCATGCATTCCAAGTCTTGGGGCTTGCTGGCCCGAGGCAATGCAACTGCAGGGACAGGCCTGAATGGAATTCGGGGGCCTATTGATCCAAAGATCATCATGTGCCGTCTCATCTGAAGGGAGAGGCCCATCAACTGGAAAACCCCAGGGGATATACAGTGCCTTGCGAAAGTATTCGGCCCCCTTGAACTTTTCAACCTTTTGCCACATCTCAGGCTTCAAACATAAAGATATAAAAATTTTATTTTTGTGAAGAATCACCAACAAGTGGGACACAATTGTGAAGTGGAACGAAATCTAGTGGTTTTTTGAAACTTTTTTAACTAATAAAAAAATGAAAAGTGGGACGTGCAAAATTATTCGGCCCCCTTGCATTAATACGTTGTAGAGCCACCTTTTGCTGCGATTACAGCTGCAAGTCGCTTGGGGTATGTCTCTATCAGTTTTGCACATCGAGAGACTGAAATTCTTGCCCATTCTTCCTTGCAAAACAGCTCGAGCTCAGTGAGGTTGGATGGAAAGCATTGTGAACAGCAGTTTTCAGCTCTTTCCACAGATTCTCGATTGGATTCAGGTCTGGACTTTGACTTGGCCATTCTAACACCTGGATACGTTTATTTGTGAACCATTCCTTTGTAGATTTTGCTGTAGGTTTGGGATCATTGTCTTGTTGGAAGACAAATCTCCGTCCCAGTTTCAGATCTTTTGCAGACTCCAACAGGTTTTCATCCAGAATGGTCCTGTATTTGGCTGCATCCATCTTCCCCTCAATTTTAATCATCTTCCCTGTCCCTGCTGAAGAAAAGCAGGCCCAAACCATGATGCTGCCACTACCATGTTTGACAGTGGGGATAGTGTGTTGACGGTGATAAGCTGTTTTGCTTTTACGCCAAACATATCGTTTTGCATTGTGGGCAAAAAGTTCGATTTTGGTTTCATCTGACCAGAGCACCTTCTTCCACATGTTTGGCGTGTCTCCCAGGTGGCTTGTGGCAAACTTTAGACAAGACTTTTTATGGATATCTTTGAGAAATGGCTTTCTTCTTGCCACTCTTCCATAAAGGCCAGATTTGTGCAGTGTACGACTGATTGTTGTCCTATGGACAGACTCTCTCACCTCAGCTGTAGTTCTCTGCAGTTCATCCAGAGTGATTATGGGCCTCCTGGCTGCATCTTTGATCAGTCTTCTCCTTGTCTGAGCTGAAAGTTTAGAGGGACGGCCAGGTCTTGGTAGATTTGCAGTGGTCTGATACTCCTTCCATTTCAAAATGATCGCTTGCACGGTGCTCCTTGGGATGTTTAAAGCTTGGGAAATCTTTTTGTATCCAAATCCGGCTTTAAACTTCTCCACAACAGTATTACGCACCTGCCTGGTGTGTTCCTTGCTCTTCATGATGCTCTCTGCGCTTTCAACAGAACCCTGAGACTATCACAGAGCAGGTGCATTTATACAGAGACTTGATTACACACAGGTGGATTCTATTTATCACCATCAGTCATTTAGGACAACATTGGATCATTCAGAGATCCTCGCTGAACTTCTGGAGTGAGTTTGCTGCACTGAAAGTAAAGGGGCCGAATAATTTTGCACGCACCACTTTTCAGTTTTTTATTTGCTAAAAAAGTTTAAATTATCCAATAGATTTCGTTCCACTTCACAATTGTGTCCCACTTGTTGGTGATTCTTCACAAAAAATAAAAATGTTATATCTTTATGTTTGAAGCCTGAAATGTGGCAAAAGGTTGAAAAGTTCAAGGGGGCGAATACTTTCGCAAGACACTGTATATATATATATATATATATATATATATATATATATTGTGGCAGCACGCAGGTAAAGTCACCTGCTTGTATCCAGGATGGGAAATATGTGTGCCCTAGATTCAGGCTTTATGCAGACTTTTACAATTAGAGGGGAAGAGTTAATGAGCCCAGCTGAAGTAAGTGGGCTCATTAAGACCTCTACAAAAAACCCCAGCATGCTTAGGGAGATGCTCCATCCTGGAACCAGTTTTGTGTTGTATAGACTGGGGAGTGTAATACCTGTTCTGTGCGGTGAGTTAACGCCTGTGTGGCAAACCTCTACAACAGAGACAGGGACTGGTGCAGCACAAGGCTGCACTCAGTTGTTAGACAGGGAATCTAAGTGTGTAATTAGAGGTCAAGCTGACCAGGATTTATTTTCATGTTTTATTTTTGTTTGGCTGTTATATGTTTCACTGCATGTAGCATAAATAAACCGCATCTTTTGTTTTTTTGCACCTACAACGCTGTCTGCTGTGCCTGATTTTGTGTTGTGAACCCATTCAGGGGGTCACACACACCCGCTGCTGAGCTAGCCCCTCACAGTTGGTGGAGAATTTTGGCAGTTTTTTTTTTTTAAGGCCAGCATGGAAGAGATACTGTGACAGCTGGCTCTAGCAAATGCAAATCAGCAGCAAACAAATGCAAGTTTACAAAAGAGCCTTGCAGCCCAGCAGCAGACAAATGCAACTTTGCAGCAGAGTCTGGAAGCTCAGCAGAAAGCTCACCTGCAGAGTCTGGAAGCTCAGCAACAAGCCCAGCAGCAATCTGAAGCCCGCTTCATAGACCTGTTGCAGAAGCAAGAGCAGAGTTTTCAACAGCAAATAGAGACATTAATACAGCAACGTCTGCAGACCAATGAGGCAAGTGGTTACACTAATACCGCATCCTTTGGTGTGAGCCGTTTACTGACAAAAATGACTGGAGAGGATGATTCGGAGGTGTTTTTGACCACATTTGAAAGGACTGCTGAAAGGGAAAAGTGGCCTAAGGAGCAGTGGGCTGGACTGGTGGCCCCTCTGTTAACTGGGGAATCGCAGAAAGCTTATTATGACCTAGAGCCTGACCAAGCAAAAGACTATGTGGTGCTAAAAACAGAAATATTGGCACGGCTGGGTGTCACCCTGGCCGTCCGGGCTCAGCGTGTGCATAATTGGACTTTTCAGGTTGGAAAACCACCCAGGTCTCAAATGTATGATCTCATTCACCTGAGCAGGAAGTGGCTGCAGCCAGAGACTTTGACCGCACCAAACATTGTGGAACGTGTTGTCATGGATCGTTTCCTGAGAGCTCTTCCTACTTCCATCCAAAAATGGGTAAGCCATGGAGACCCAGAAAATGCAGATAAACTTGTGGATCTGGTTGAGAGGTACTTGGCTACAGAGAACCTGACCACCTCTTCCAGGGACTCACGGACTTTCTACCCTAAGACCAGATCATCCCCAGTGGCGGGTAAGATGACTCCAAGGGGTGAGGGTGGAGAGAGTGAGAGGGTGGGAGTTCTACCTAAGGTCTGGCGGGAGCAGCTCAGGAAGCCCATGCTGCAAGAGGCAGCGAAAAAGATTATTTGCTACCGCTGCCGCCAAGAGGGACATATTGCAGCCAATTGCCCAGTTGTGGATGAGCCTATGCAATGAGACTTTATAAGGGAGAGACGTCAGTCGCTGTTTGCGACAGTTGCATGCACTGCCATTCAGGGACCTGAGAAACATTTATGTAAAATGTGTATTAATGGTAGAAATGTTGATGTGTTGCTGGATTCAGGTAGCCTGGTAACATTGATAAAAGCTGAATTAGTTACTACAGAGGTCTCTGGGAAGAACAGGGTGGCTGTTATTTGTGTGCATGGGGACACCCGAGAGTATCCTGTAACTTCAGTGTTTTTTGAGACCCCCAAAGGTAACCTCTCTCATCAGGTGGGGTTAGTGTCTCACTTACCACATGATGCTATTGTGGGAAGGGATTTTCCAAAATTCTGGGAACTCTGGGATTGTCCTGAGCCCCCCACTGGTGCCCCTATAGACCAGGAAGATGACCAGAATTCCTCTGGGAGTGGTGAGGACTCTCCTGAATTTCCCTTTTCGGTATTGGCGGGGGAAACTCGAGAAACTGGGGAGGAGCCAACATCCTCAGATGAAAACATGCCGTCTGTGGAGTTTTCGGATCTTGAGGTTCACAGGGAAAATTTTGCCACAGAACAGTTAAAAGACCCCACCCTAATAAAGGCACGGGAAAATGTGGTGAAAATAGATGGCGAGTTAGTGAACCCAGATAAAACTTGCACTTATCCTTACTTCACTATGGAAAGGGACCTGCTGTATCAAGTGGCTCAAAGGGCAGAAGAAACCATTGAGCAACTTGTAGTGCTCAAACCTTACAGGAAGTTGGTGTTAGAATTGGCCCATGGGCACATTCTGGGAGGTTATCTGGGGACAGAGAAAACCAGAGAGAGGATATTGCAGAGATTCTATTGGCCTGGGGTCATGAAGGAAATAGAAAATTATTGTTCCTCCTGCCCTGTGTGTCAGAAGTCGGCACCTATGCCACATTTCCGTAACCCGCTGGTACCTCTTCCTATCATTGAGGTCCCCTTTGAAAGGATCGCAATGGATTTGGTAGGTCCGATAATGAAGTCCGCCAGGGGGCATCAGTACATTTTGGTTATATTGGATTATGCCATCCGTTATCCGGAAGCAATTCCTCTTCGAAATACCTCGGCCAAAACCATAGCCAAAGAGCTATCTCTTGTTTTTAGCCGCGCGGGTATTTGTAAGGAACTGCTTACGGACCAAGGTACACCCTTTATGTCCCGGGTTATGAAAGAATTATGCAAGTTGTACAAAGTGACGCAATTGCGTACATCTGTGTATCACCCCCAAACAGATGGGTTTGGTTGAAAGATTCAACAAAACCCTAAAACAAATGTTAAAGAAGGTGGTGGATAGAGATGGAAAGAATTGGGACTGTCTAATACCCTATCTGATGTTTGCCATTAGGGAGGTACCCCAATCCTCTACGGGTTTCTCACCCTTCGAGTTGCTCTATGGGAGACACCCAAGAGGGCTGCTGGATATCGCCAAGGACACTTGGGAAAATGAGAGTTCTCCTCACAGGAGCGTGATTGAGCATGTCGCCCTGATGCAAGATAGAATTGCACAGGTAATGCCAATCGTAAAGGAACATTTGACCCAAGCGCAGTTAGCACAGCAGAGAGTGTACAACCGTGGGGCCAAGACCCGTACTTTTTCCCCGGGGGATAGGGTCTTGGTGCTAGTCCCTACGGTTGAAAGCAAATTTCTGGCCAAATGGCAAGGTCCATATGAAGTAATTGAAAAAATTAGTGAGGTGAACTACAGGGTTAGACAGCCAGGAAGGCGAAAGCCGGAGAAGATCTATCACGTCAATCTGCTGAAAGCCTGGAGGGATAGGAAATCCCTAGTCGCAGAGACTTTGTCACAAGCACAGCCTGATTGCTTAGTTCCTGAGGTTGGAATAGCAGACACCTTATCGAAAGCCCAACAACAGGAGGTTAAAGAGTTTGTACTTCGTAACAAAGAGATTTTCTCTGAGCTTCCGGGACAAACATCTGGCATAGAGCATGACATTATCACCCCGCCAGGAGAAAGGGTAAAACTAAAACCTTATAGAATACCAGAGGCCCGACGGGAGGCAATACGTGGGGAGGTTCAAAGGATGCTGGAATTGGGTGTGATAGAGGAGTCCCAGAGTGACTGGTCCAGTCCTATCGTACTAGTGCCCAAACCTGATGGGAGCTGGCGGTTTTGTAACGATTTTCGACAATTGAATAAAGTTACAAAATTTGACACCTACCCCATGCCGCATATAGATGAGTTGATTGACCGGCTGGGAACAGCCCAATATATGACAACTCTTGATCTCACCAAAGGGTATTGGCAAATTCCCCTGGCCAAGTCGGCCAAGGAGAAAACTGCGTTTGTAACCCCAGATGGGGCATTCCAATATAAGAGAATGCCGTTTGGGTTACAGAATGCACCGGCAACATTCCAGCGGAAAATGGATACGATTCTGAGGCCCCATCAGAAATATGCTGCAGCTTACCTGGATGATGTGATTATCCATAGCACAGACTGGGTCTCACATTTGCCAAAAGTACAAGCAGTCCTAGACTCTATCCGGGAAGCTGGGTTTACGGCCAATCCAAAGAAGTGTACCATTGGACAGGAGGAGGCCAAATATCTTGGGTACACTATTGGGAGGGGGGTGATAAAACCCCAAGTCAATAAAGTCGAGGCCATACAGAGTTGGCCACGTCCCAACAGCAAGAAACAGGTACGAGCCTTTCTGGGAATCGCTGGCTATTATCGACGATTCATTCCCCATTTTGCTTCTCAGGCTGTGCCCCTCACCAACCTGACAAAAGGGAAAGAGTCGGTCATGGTTAAATGGTCCCCAGAGGCTGAAGAAGCATTTCAGTCCTTAAAAACAGCCTTATGTAGCCAGCCAGTGTTGTACTCACCAGACTTCTCTAAGGACTTCGTTGTACAAACTGATGCATCAGACGTTGGGTTAGGAGCAGTGTTATCCCAGGTCTGGAACGGGGAAGAGCACCCAGTCATTTACCTCAGCAGGAAGTTGAAGTCCCATGAGGTAAATTACGCCACGATTGAGAAGGAATGTTTAGCAGTGAAGTGGGCTCTAGATTCCCTTCGGTACTATCTGCTAGGTAGGCACTTTGACCTGGTGACTGATCACGCTCCTTTAAAGTGGATGGCTCAGAACAAGGAGACCAATAGAAGGGTAAATAGGTGGTTCCTGGCCCTACAAGAATTTAACTTTACAGTTAAGCATCGCCCTGGTGTTAAAATGGGGAATGTGGATGCTTTGTCTCAGATACATGCGTGTCTGAATGCTTGTGTTACAACCCCAAGGTTGAAACAAGAGGGGGGGGGTATGTGGCAGCACGCAGGTAAAGTCACCTGGTTGTATCCAGGATGGGAAATATGTGTGCCCTAGATTCAGGCTTTATGCAGACTTTTACAATTAGAGGGGAAGAGTTAATGAGCCCAGCTGAAGTAAGTGGGCTCATTAAGACCTCTACAAAAAACCCCAGCATGCTTAGGGAGATGCTCCATCCTGGAACCAGTTTTGTGTTGTATAGACTGGGGAGTGTGATACCTGTTCTGTGCGGTGAGTTAACGCCTGTGTGGCAAACCTCTACAACAGAGACAGGGACTGGTGCAGCACAAGGCTGCACTCAGTTGTTAGACAGGGAATCTAAGTGTGTAATTAGAGGTCAAGCTGACCAGGATTTATTTTCATGTTTTATTTTTGTTTGGCTGTTATATGTTTAATTCATGTAGCATAAATAAACCGCATATTTTTGTTTTTTTGCACCTACAACGCTGTCTGCTGTGCCTGATTTTGTGTTGTGAACCCATCCAGGGGGTCACACACACCCGCTGCCGAGCTAGCCCCTCACAATATATATATTATTTTTATTTTTATTTATTTTTTCTATGCTTTTCTTTTCTATTATTTTCTATTCAAATTCATTCTATACGAAATTCGAATTTTGTAACATGGCTTCTGAAGTTCGAATTTCGTATAGAATAAATTTGAATACAAAAGATTAGACTAGAAAAATAATAGAATAAAATATAATATATTAAATTTTATTCTGTTCTATTGTTTTTCTAATCTTTTCTATTCAAATTCATTCTATATGAAATTCGAATTGCAGAAGCCAACTTCCGCAATTCGAATTTCATATAGACTGAAATCAAATTTGAATAGCAAAGATTCGAATAGCATAGAAAAACAATAAATCAAAAAACAAAATATATATATTTATATTATAAAATATACAGTCCGGTCCGTAAATATTGGGACATTGACACAATTGTAATCTTTTTGGCTCTATACACCACCACAACAGATTTGCAATGAAACAAACAAGATGTGCTTTAACTGCAGACTTTCAGCTTTAATTTGAGGGTATTCATATTCAAACCAGGTGAAAGGTGTAGGAAATACAACAGTTTGTATATGTGCCTCCCACTTTTTAAGGGACCAAAAGTAATGGGACAGATTAACAATCATCCATCAAACTTTCACTTTTTAAAACTTGGTTGCAAATCCTTTGCAGTCAATTACAGCCTGAAGTCTGGAATGCATAGACATCACCAGACGCTGGGTTTCATCCCTGGTGATGCTCTGCCAGGCCTCTACTGCTACGATCTTCAGTTCCTGCTTGTTCTTGGGGCATTTTCCCTTCCGTTTTGTCTTCAGCAAGTGCAATGCATGCTCAATAGGATTCAGGTCAGGTGTTTGACTTGACCATTGCATAATGGTCCACTTCTTTCCCTTAAAGCGGAGGTCCACCCTAAAGTGGACCTTCCGCTCATCGGAACCCTCCCCCCTCCGGCGCCACAATTGGCACCTTTCAGGGGGGAGGGGGGTGCAGATACCTGTACAGTACAGGTATCTGCACCCACTTCCGGGATAGCTCTCTGCGGAAAGGGGCGTAGATTACGCCCCTTTCCGCAAGTGCCCCGCTGCCTGCTGGGAAACACACAGATCCCAGAGGCAGCGAGGACCGTACTTATTGCGCAGCGCGACTCGCGCATGCGCAGTAGGGAACCGGGAAATGAAGCCGAAAGGCTCCATTTCCTGATTCCCATACCCAAGATGGTGGCGGCAGCACCCGAGAGACGATCTAGAGATCGGCTTCGGGTGCTGACATCGCGGGCGCGCTGGACAGGTAAGTGTCACTATTTTAAAAGTCAGCAGCTGCAGTATTTGTAGCTGCTGGCTTTTAAAAAAAAAAATGCGGAGTCCCAGTGGACTCCCGCTTTAAAAAACTCCTTTGGTTGGTCCACCTTCACTGTGAAGCGCCGTCCAATGAGTTCTGAAGCATTTTGCTGAATATGAGCAGATAATATTGCCCGACACACTTCAGAATTCATCCTGCTGCTTTTGTAAGCAGTCACATCATCAATAAATACAAGAGAACCAGTTCCATTGGCAGCCATACATGCCACGCCATGATACTACCACCACCATGCTTCACTGATGAGGTGGGATGCTTTGGATCATGAGCAGTTCCTTTCCTTCTCCATACTCTTCTCACCACTCTGGTGCAAGTTGATGTTGGTCTCATCTGTCCATAGGATGTTGTTAAAGAACTGTGAAGGCTTTTATAGATGTTGTTTGGCAAACTCTAATCTGGCCTTCCTGTTTTTGAGGCTCACCAATGGTTTACATCTTGTGTTATACCCTTTGTATTCACTCTGGTGAAGTCTTCTCTTGATTGATGACTTTGACATACATACACCTACCTCCTGGAGAGTGTTCTTGATCTGGCCAACTGTTGTGAAGGGTGTTTTACTCACCAGGGAAAGAAATCTTCGGTCATCCACCACAGTTGTTTTCCGCTGTCTTTTGGTGTTGCTGAGCTCACCAGTACGTTCTTTCTTTTTAAGGATGTTCCAAACAGTTAATTTGGCCACACCTAATGTTTTTGCTATCTCTCTGATGGGTTTGTTTTGTTTTTTTTCAGCCTAATGATGGCTTGCTTCACTGATAGCGACAGCTCTTTGGATCTTATATTGAGAGTTGACAGCAACAGATTCCAAATGCAAATAGCACACTTGAAATTAACTCTGCACCTTTTTCATCTGCTCCTTGTAAATGGGGATAATGAGGGAATAACACACACCTGGCCATGGAACAGCTGAGCAGCCAATTGTCCCATCACTTTTGGTCCCTTTTAAAAAGTGTGAGGCACATATACAAACTGTTGTAATTCCTACACCGTTCATCTGATTTGGATGTAAATACCCTCAAATTAAAGCTGAAAGTCTGCCGTTAACCACTTCAATACTGGGCACTTATACACCTTCCTGTCCAGACAAATTTTGAGCTTTCAGCTCTGTCGCACTTTGAATGACAATTGCGTGGTCATGCTACATTGTACCCAAACTAAATTTTTATCATTTTGTTCCCACAAATAGAGCTTTCTTTTGGTGGTATTTGATCACCTCTGGGATTTTTATTTTCTGCTAAACAAATAAAAAATGACCAAAAATTTTGAAAAAAAAACGTTTTTTTGTTTCAGTTACAAAACTTTGAAAATAAGTAAGTTTTCTCCTTCACTGATGGGCACTGACGGGGCTGCGGTGACGGGCAGTGATAAGGCGGCACTGATGGGCACTGATAGGTGGCACTGATATGCGACACAGACACTGATAGGTGCTACAAATAGGCACTGATAGGTGTCATGGATTGTCATTAGTAGGTGGCACAGATTGGCATGGATGGGCGGCATGGATAGGCGGCACGAATGGGCATGGATAGGCGGCACGGATGGGCATGGATGGGCACTGATAGGCGGCACGGATAGGTGGCATTGTAGTGTAAAGTATTGTAGGGATGGATGCCAATCAGTGCCAAACAATAATGGAAGGCAATCAGTGATGCCCATTGTGGGCACTGATTGGCATCCATTATGGGCACTGATTGGCATCCATTATGGGCACTGACTGGCATTCCTGGTGGTCTAGGGGGGCATACCTTGTGCTGGGCATCCCTGGTGGTCTGGTGGCATCCCTGGTAGTCCAGTGTGGGCATCCTCGGGGGGGGGGGGGGCTGTGCTCATAATCGATCAGCACAGACCCCCCTGTCAGAAGAGCAGCCGATCGGCTCTCCTCTACTCGCATCTGACAGACATGAGTGAGGAAAAGCCGATCACCAGCTCTTCCTATTTACACTGTGATCAGCCGTGATTGGACACGGCTGATCACGTGGTAAAGAGTCTCCGTCAGAGACCCTTTACCAAGATCGTAGTTGCAGTGTGTCAGACTGAGCATGCGTGTTTGTACTTTGTACAAAAGTTGTATGGTTTTCTGTACACACGATCAGACTTTGCTCCATTGGACTTTTGTTGCCAGAAAGTTTGTCCGTTCGCACAGCCAACAAAAGTCCAATGAAAAAAATTTGTCCGATGGAGTGTACACACGGTCGGATGTTGCTCCCAAACAACTAATTTGCATGTTTGTTGTCAAAAAGTCAGATCGTGTGTACGGGCCTTAAGAGTCATGTGACCTGTCATTACACACCTTTTTTGAAAGGCCCCAACACCTAAGCAAGAGGCACCACTACCCAAACACTGCCATGAAGACCAAGGAACTCTCCAAACAAGTAAGGGGGGCAATGTTGTTGAGAAGTATAAGTCAGGGTTAGGTTATAAAAAAAAATCCAAATCTTTGATGATTCCTAGGAACACCATCAAATCTATCATAACCAAATGGAAAGATCATGGCACAACAGCAAACCTGCCAAGAGACGGCTGAACACCAAGACTCACGGACCAGGCAAGGAGGGCATTATTCAGAGAGGCAGCACAGAAACCTAAGGTAACCCTGGAGGAGCTACAGAGTTCCACAGCAGAGACTGGAGTATCTGTACTTAGGATGGCAATAAGCCATACGCTCCATAGAGTTGGGCTTTATGGCAGAGTGGCCAGAAGAAAGCCATTACTTTCAACAAAAAACAAAATGGCACCTTTTGAGTTTGCGGAAAGGCATGTGGGAGACTCCCAAAATGTATGGCGGAAGGAGCTCTGGTTTGATGAGACTGAAATTAAACTTTCTGGCCATCAAAGAAAACGCTATGTCTGCCGCAAACCCAACACATCACATCACCCAAAGAACACCATCCCCACCATGAAACATGGTGACAGCATCATGCTGTGGGGATGTTTTTCAGCAGTCGGGACAGGGAAACTGGTCAGAGTTGAGAGAAAGATGGATGGTGCTAAATACAGGGATATTCTTGAGTAAAACCTGTAGCACTCTGTGTGTGATTTGAGGCTAGGACGGAGGTCCACCTTCCAGCAAGACAATGACCCCAAACACACTGCTAAAGCAACACTTGAGTGGTTTAAGGGGAAACATATAAACGTGTTGGAATGGCCTAGTCAAAGCCCAGACCTCAATCCAATAGAAAATCTGTGGTCAGACTTAAAGATTGCTGTTCACAAGTGCAAACCATCCAACTTGAAGGAGCTGGAGCAGTTTTGCAAGGAGGAATGGGCAAAAATCCCAGTGGTAAGATGTGGTAAGCTCATAGAGACTTATCCATAGCGACTTGGAGCAAATACAATACAATACAATACAAAGTATTGACTTTAGGGGGGTGAATAGTTATGTACATTGACTTTTCTGTTATTTTGTGCTATCTGTTATTTGCTTAACAATAAATAAAAAAAACATCAAAGATTTGGGCATGTTCTGTAGATTAAATTATGCAAATCTTCAAACAGTCCATGTTTAATTCCAGGGTGTGAAGCAACAAAACACGAAAAATGCCAGGGGGGAGGTGGGAATACTTTTGCAAGAGACTACAAGTCCCAGCATGTCAACATAGACCTCTATGGAGGATTCTCTGTATAAACTACAAGTCCCAGCATGTCCCCATAGACCTCTTTAGAGGATTCTCTGTATATGAACTATAAGTCTCAGCATGCCCACTCTCCTCGTAGTCTCTCCTGGCGGGGTCTCTGTATTACACACACTGCTGACCCCACAAATTGACTTCTAATCACTTTATATGAGAAGTAGAGGCGATAGACCGGCTATTGCCTTCAACAAAGATGGCACCGGGAGAACGATGACATCACTTCCTTTCCAGGACTCTAAGTGTAAACAAGGAAGTGAAGGGAGAGATATGGAGGCGGGGCTGTGAGTGGACATCCAATCATGGCTCAGCAAGGAGAAGGGAACTCTTCATCCAGGACCAGAGGGAGTGCAGGGGGCGGGGCTAACACCACCTCTCTCTGAACTGCTGAGGAACTACTAGTCGCTTCACGTGACTGGAGCAGAGGGGGGTGATACAGCCGCACAGGGCCTCACAGTGTAGCTCAGAGTCACCTCCTCACACCTGATATAAACCTCTAATTGCCGTACTGCTGTGCTCCAATGGTGGGCATTGCACAGCAGTCATGGGTATAAATCAGGTGGTGAGGAGGAAGATCACATATGTCGCCTCCCTACCACCTGTCAGCACACACTGGGATCACTTTTCAGAGGAGCTGCGGTACCTGCTGCACTTGAATGAGCCCTTAGTTCTATTCCTCCCACTGATACCAATGATGGGGCACTATTCCCCCCCCACTGATACAAATGATGGGGCACTATTCCCCCCCCCCCCCACTGATACCAATGATGGGTCACTATTCCTCCCACTGATACCAATGACGGGCACTATTCCCCCCACTGATACCAATGATGGGGCACTATTGCCTCCCCACTGATACCAATGATGGTGCACTATTCCTCCCACTGATACCAATGATGGGCACTATTCCTTCCACTGATATGATGGGGCACTATTCCACCCCCCCCTGATACTCGTTATGGGGCACTATTCCCCCCCACCTCACTGATACCAATGATGGGGCACTATTCCCCCCACTGATACCAATGATGGGGCACTATTCCTTCTACTGACACCAATGATGGGGCACTATTCCCCCCCGCTGATATCACGATGGGGCACTATTCCCCCCCCCACTGATACTCATTACGGGGGAACTATTCCCCCCCACCCCACTGATACCAATGATGGGGCGCTATTCCCCCCACTGATACCAATGATGGGGCACTATTCCTTCTACTGACACCAATGATGAGGCACTATTTCCCCCCCCCCCCCACTGATATCATGATGGGGCACTATTCCCCCCCCCCCACTGATACCAATGATGGTCACTATTCCCCATACTGATACCAATGATGTGCACTATTCCCCCCCCCCATTGATATCATGATGGGGCACTATTCCCCCCCCCCCACTGATACCAATGATGGGCCACTATTCCCCCCACCGATACCAATGATGGGGCACTATTCCCCCCACTAATGCCAATGATGGGGCACTATTCCTTCCACTGATGCCAATGATAGGGCACTATTCCACCCACTGACACCAATGATGGGGCACTATTCCACCCCCTCCCCACTGATATCATTATGGGGCACTATCCCCCCCCACACTGATACCAATGATGGGCACTATTCCCCCACTGATATCATGATGGGGCACTACCCTCCCCCGCTGATATCATGATGGGGCACTATTCCCCCCCACTGATATCATGATGGGGCACTATCCCCCCCCCCACTGAAATCATTATGGGGTACTATTCCTCCCACTTATACCAATGATGGGGTACTATTCCCCCCCACTGATATCATGATGGGGCACTATTCCCCCCACTGATACCAATGATGGGGCACTATTCCTTCCACTGACACCAATGATGGGGCACTATTCTCCCCCGCCCCCCACTGATATCATGATGGGGCACTATTCCTCTCACTGATACCAATGATGGGCACTATTCCCCACACTGATACCAATGATGGGCACTATTCCCCCCCACTGATATCATGATAGGGCACTATTCCCCCATTGATGCCAATGATGGGGCACTATTTCTCCCACTGATGCCAATGATGGGGCACTATTCCTTCTACTGACACCAATGATGGGGCACTATTCCCCCCCGCTGATATCACGATGGGGCACTATTCCCCCCCCCCCCCCCACTGATACTCATTACGGGGGAACTATTCCCCCCCACCCCACTGATACCAATGATGGGGCACTATTCCTTCTACTGACACCAATGATGAGGCACTATTTCCCCCCCCCCCACTGATATCATGATGGGGCACTATTCCCCCCCCCCCACTGATACCAATGATGGTCACTATTCCCCATACTGATACCAATGATGTGCACTATTCCCCCCCCCCATTGATATCATGATGGGGCACTATTCCCCCCCCCCCCCACTGATACCAATGATGGGCCACTATTCCCCCCACCGATACCAATGATGGGGCACTATTCCCCCCACTAATGCCAATGATGGGGCACTATTCCTTCCACTGATGCCAATGATAGGGCACTATTCCACCCACTGACACCAATGATGGGGCACTATTCCACCCCCTCCCCACTGATATCATTATGGGGCACTATCCCCCCCCACACTGATACCAATGATGGGCACTATTCCCCCACTGATATCATGATGGGGCACTACCCTCCCCCGCTGATATCATGATGGGGCACTATTCCCCCCCACTGATATCATGATGGGGCACTATCCCCCCCCCCCACTGATATCATTATGGGGTACTATTCCCCCCCCCCACTGATATCATGATGGGGCACTATTCCCCCCACTGATACCAATGATGGGGCACTATTCCTTCCACTGACACCAATGATGGAGCACTATTCTCCCCCGCCCCCCACTGATATCATGATGGGGCACTATTCCTCTCACTGATACCAATGATGGGCACTATTCCCCACACTGATACCAATGATGGGCACTATTCCCCCCCCACTGATATCATGATAGGGCACTATTCCCCCATTGATGCCAATGATGGGGCACTATTTCTCCCACTGATGCCAATGATAGGGCACTATTCCTCCCACTGATGCCAATGATGGGGCACTATTCCTCCCACTGATGCCAATGATGGGGCACTAGTCCCCCCACTGATGCCAATGATGGGGCACTATTCCTCCCACTGATGCCAATGATGGGGCACTATTCCTCCCACTGATGCCAATGATGGGGCACTATTCCTTCCACTGGTGCCAATGATGGGGAACTATTCCTTCCACTGATGCCAATGATGGGGCGCTATCCCCCCCCACTGATATCATGATGGGGAAAATTCCCCCCCCCCCCCCACTGTTACCAATGATGGGCACTATTCCCCACACTGATACCAATGATCGGCACTATCCCCCCCCCCCCCCACTGATGCCAATGATGGGGCACTATTCCCCCCACTGGTGCCAATGATGGGACACTATTCCTCCCACTGATGCCAATGATGGGGCACTAGTCCCCCCACTGATGCCAATGATGGGGCACTATTCCTCCCACTGATGCCAATGATGGGGCACTATTCCTCCCACTGATGCCAATGATGGGGCACTATTCCTTCCACTGGTGCCAATGATGGGGAACTATTCCTTCCACTGACGCCAATGATGGGGCGCTATCCCCCCCCACTGATATCATGATGGGGAAAATTCCCCCCCCCCCCCCCCACTGTTACCAATGATGGGCACTATTCCCCACACTGATACCAATGATCGGCACTATCCCCCCCCCCCCCACTGATGCCAATGATGGGGCACTATTCCCCCCACTGGTGCCAATGATGGGACACTATTCCTCCCCCATAGGAAACTCTTGCTTTACTGGAGTATCAAAAATTACTATTGATATTGTTATTGTTATTATAATGCTAATATTATAATGTGAAAGTATATGCTGGGGCCACTGAAATGTCAGTCAGTCCACCAGAAACTGGGCAACTGGAAATCGGAAAAATTGGAAGAAGTGTTTATGTTTGTATATAATATATAATGTTTGGGGGTTCTAAGTCATTTTCTAGCAAAAATACAGATTTTAAACAAAAAGTGCCAGAAAAGGAACCTAAATTCTAAAGATCACAAGAAGATATCCAATCCTATCACAGGGACCCCCATGGATGTCCCCTCTGCCCGCACGCCCTTCTTCTACCTCTGTCCCTCACACGCTCCGCCCCTTCCTGTCAAACACCCAGCCACGCCCCTCCCAACTCCTCCCTCTGCCAGGATCTCCTCTCTCAGTGCCCGCCCTCTGGCCACCTTCCTGCCAATCCCAGCACTGCTGGGGCACAGTTGGGGCACTGTTGGGTACTGATGTAACACTGCTGGAGCACATATGTGCACTGATGGGTACAGATGTGCACTGTAGAGCACTGCCTGGCACAAATGTGGCATGGCTGGGTACTGATATGGTACTGCTTGGGCACAGGTGTGGCAGTGCTGGGGCACAGACCTGCACTGCTGGGGCACTGTAGAGCATGGCTGGGCACAAATGTGGCATGGCTGAGTACTGATGTGGCACAGCTGGTTACTGATATGGCACTGATGGGGCACAGATGGGCACTAATGTGGCACTGCTGCTTACTGATATGGTACTGATGGGACACTGATGTGGCACTGCTGCTTACTGATATGGCACTGATGGGGCCAGATGGGCACTGATGTTGCACTGCTGGTGCACAGATGGGCACTTGGAATACATGCAAAAAAAATCAAGCAGCCTCAAATTGCAGCTTCTCCCTCCTCTGCTCACACGATCGGTGTGAGGAGAGGAGAGAGCCCGACATGATGCCGGTTCATGGACAATAATCGCTCTGGATCCGCTGGACGGAGTTATCTCATGGCAAAGGGTCAGGTACTAGGGACCCGGCGCGTCATGGATCGGGGTGAAGGGCCAATCCCAGTAGCCCTTTACCCCGATCTGTGATGCACTGGGCCCCGAGTACACGGCGAGCATGGACACTCCTGTGTGTGCGCCCCAGGGGGTGTGCGGGGATCGTGATTCTGGGAGGACATCATTGTGCGCCCTCCCAGAATTATCCGACCACACTGTTAAAGTTCATGGTTGTGTAAAGGCAGGCACCCCAATACTTTTGGTAATATAATGTAGGTTGGAGAGAGAGGAACAGGACTACCTAGGAAGACAGGATAATGTTTTCCTTTGTGCATTGTGTATTTTACACCTGGGGAGCTGGAGGCAGAAGAGAACACTGTGGTGGGATCCTCCATATAGATATGAGACAGTTTGAGCCGCCAAACAGTTCTTTTCAAGCATGGAGAACTTCCACTTCATGATGTGACCATTGGTGTGTTTTAGGGCTCCTGAGGCATTATAGATGCCGACATTACAGACCAGTTTATTAAAGGCTAACTCGGGGCTCAACCCCCCTTCTCACAAGATTCACTGGGTTCAGTTACAGGGAGAGTTACTCTTGGGGCTATATGGGGGGGTTAGTATTGGGGTTACAGGGAGGGTTATTCTTGGGGGTATAGGGGGGTTAGTATTGGGGTTACAGGGAGGGTTATTCTTGTGGGGGTATAGGGAGGGTTAGTATTTGGGTTACAGGGAGGGTTATTCTTGGGAATATAGGGAGGGTAAGTATTGGGGTTACAGGGAGGGTTATTTTTGAGGATATAGGGAGGGTTAGTATTGGGGTTACAGGGAGGGTTATTCTTGGGGATATAGGAAGGGATAGTATTGGGGTTACAGGGAGGGTTATTCTTGGGGATATAGGGAGGATTATTATTGGGGTTACAGGGAGGGTTATTCTTGGGGATATAAGGAGGGTTAGAATTGGGGTTACATGGGGGGGTTATTCTTGGGGATATAGGGAGGATTATTATTGGGGTTACAGGGAGGGTTATTCTTGGGGATATAAGGAGGGTTAGAATTGGGGTTACATGGGGGGGTTATTCTTGGGGATATAGGGAGGGTTAGTTTTGGGGTTACAGGGGGATATTCTTCGGGATATAGGGAGGGTTAGAATTGGGGTTACATGGGGGGGTTATTCTTGGGGATATAGGGAGGGCTAGTATTAGGGTTACAGGGAGGGATAGTATTGGTGTTACAGAGAGGGTTAATCTTGGGGATAGAGGGAGGGTTAGTATTGGGGTTACAGGGAGGGTTATTCTTGGGGATATAGGGAGAGATAATATTGAGATTACAGGAAGGGTTACTCTTGGGGATATAGAGAGGGATAGTATTGGGGTTACAGAGAGGGTTATTCTTGGGGTTATAGGGAGGGATAGTATTGGCATTACAGAGGGGGTTAGTGTTAGGTAGGGATGAGCTTCGTGTTCGAGTCGAACGTTTTGGCTGCTCGTCCGTTCGGCGAAATCCGAACATTTTGATCCGTTCGCGTCAAATTCGCGTGGCGCTCACGGCCCACAATGCACTGCGATGGCGCAGTGCATTGCTGGCTCATGATTGGCCAAGCATGCACTGTGACCCCTCATGCCTGTGGCCAATCATAGCTCAGGCTGTGTAGTGCACGCCCCACACTATATAAGGCCGCCATCGCGGCGGCCTCGTGTAGTGTGTTGGCGTCTGAAGCAGTGGGTGTTCTGTGTACCTTCAACACAGTACACACCGATCGTTTTCGGCCGATTTTCTATCTTGCTGTTGTGTAGTGGTTATTGTCTGCGTGCCCTGACCGCAGTATACACCGCTATATTCACCTCACCTATATAGCTAGTGATCTATCTTTTATAATAGAGCTTGCAGTCAGTAGTGTTAGGAGATAGTGCGTGCTGTCTGCGTGCTCTGTACCCAGTACATACCGCTATATCCACCTACATAGCTGTTCTCTATTTGAGCCCACTTGCCATCTGCAGGAGTTATTGGAAGTTGTGTGTGCCTCCAGCACAGCACAGTATACATCTGTATATACCCCTTTATCTCTGGTGTTCTCTGGTTATTGTCTGCGTGCCCTGACCGCAGTATACACCGCTATATTCACCTCACCTATATAGCTAGTAGTAGTGATCTATCTTTTATAATAGAGCTTGCAGTCAGTAGTGTTAGAAGATAGTGCGTGCTGTCTGCGTGCTCTGTACCCAGTACATACCGCTATATCCACATACATAGCTGTTCTCTATTTGAGCCCACTTGCCATCTGCAGGAGTTATTGGAAGTTGTGTGTGCCTCCAGCACAGCACAGTATACATCTTTATATACCCCTTTATCTCTGGTGTTCTATAATAAAGGCATCTGCAGGAGTTAGTGGGTGTTGTGTGCCTCCAGCACAATATACACTACCCAACTGCTGTTTTACCCAACTCCCTTCAGGCCATTACCATGTCTGGAAGGGCAGCAAGGAGAGGCAGACAGGCGCGAGCCGATAAAAGAGGGCAAGCAGGCTCTGTGTCTAGAGACAACAGTGCTGGTCGTGGACGCGGTGCATTGTCATCAGCACGTGGCCATGGGACATGCTTGTCCTTCTTTTCGGCAGCTGGACATGTTGAACCGCAACATGCCAACGACTTGGTAGAGTGGATGACCAAGCCCTCTTCATCCTCCTCATCCTCTCTCACCCAGTCTCAGGGTAGTAGCAAAGCAGCTGCCAACGCATCGTCTTTCCTCTCAATGTCATCATCAGTGACTCCTTCCCTAGACCCACCACGTCCTCCTGAGGAGTCTCCTGAACTCTTTGAGCACAGTGTTGGGTACATGCTCCAGGAGGATGCCCAGTGTTTTGTGGGCTCTGATGATGACACTCATCTAGAGGAAGGCAGTAGCGTGAGCGCAGACAGAGGGGATGCTCAAGAAGGACAGCAATCTGGCAGTCATGTTCCACAAGCTGCAGCATACTGCCAGGTTTACTACAGCGATGAAGAGGGAGGGGATGATGAGGGCACTGACTCCACGTGGGTGCCTGGAAGGAGGGAGGAGGAGGAGGAGGAGGAGGCACATGTCCAACGAGGCAGGATGCCCTCCGGGGGCCAGCTTAGGGGCAGCACACCGACTGAATCACACCGCAGAGCTCCGCCTGTGCAGAGCGCTGCCTCTGCGCGTTATTCAAAAAATTCTTTGGTGTGGGCCTTTTTTGAGACGAGTGCATCAGATCGCACCGCTGCTATTTGCAACATATGTCTCAAGCGTATCTCACGTGGCCAAAACATCAGCCGCTTGGGCACCACATGCTTGACCAGACATATGTTGACCTGCCAAGCAGCTCGTTGGCAAGCGTACCTCAAAGACCCACACCAAAGAACAAAGCGGACCTCTCCTTGCTCCTCATCAGCTGGCATCTCCAACCCCACTAGACCTTCAGTCCTCTCTGAAACCTGCTCTGAGAGGAATGAAGGTGTAGAATTAGGTGTGTCACAGCCAAGTGCTTCCGGGAACTCTGCTAGCGGTACACCCACGTCCGATTATAGCTGCTGGACCGGCGGAAGTTCACTCCCAGCCATCCACATGCCCAGCGGTTGAATGCTAGCTTGGCTAAATTGCTAGCACTTCAACTGCTGCCTTTTCAGTTGGTAGACTCGGCCCCCTTCCGTGAGTTTGTACAATGTGTGGTTCCTCAGTGGCAGGTCCCCAAACGCCACTTTTTCTCACGGAAGGCGATTCCGGCTCTCTACCGGCATGTGGAAGGTAATGTCCTTGCCTCGCTGGACAGGGCGGTCAGCGGTAAGGTGCATATTACCGCTGACTCATGGTCCAGCAGGCATGGACAGGGACGTTACCTGTCTTTCACGGCCCATTGGGTCACTCTTCTGGCAGCTGGGAAGGATGCAGGACAAGGTGCAGTAGTGTTGGAGGTTGTTCCGCCACCACGCCTCCAAAATGCTACTATTGGTTGTGACACACCTCTCTCCTCTACCCCCTCCTCTTCTTCTTCCTCCATGGCCTCTTCCAGTGCTCTGTCCTCAGAACCAGCGGTGCTCCGTAGGCGTTCCAGGGGCTACGCAAGTACGCAGGCAAAACAATGCCATGCTGTGCTTGCGCTGGTTTGTTTGGGGGACAGGAGCCACACTGGGGTGGATGTTTTGTCAGCTCTGCAGGGGCAGGCCGAGAGGTGGTTGGCGCCACGCCAGCTTAAGCCAGGAATGGTGGTTTGTGACAATGGCAACAACCTCCTCTTCGCCCTCCGACAGGGACAACTGACCCATGTGCCCTGTGTAGCTCACGTCCTTAACCTGGTGGTGCAGCGGTTCTTGGGCAGGTACCCCGGCTTACAGGATGTCCTGAAGCAGGCCAGGAAAGTCTGTGTGCATTTCCGCCGATCATTTAATGCCTGTGCTCGGCTGGCTTAGCTCCAAAAGGAGTTGAACCTGCCCAAGAGCCGCCTTATATGTGGCATGCCCACCAGGTGGAACTCAACATTGGCCATGCTGCAGCGGCTGCACACGCAGCAGAGGGCCATCAATGAGTACCTGTGCGACTACGGCACCAGGACAGGGTCAGGGGAGCTTGGTTTTTTCTCACCACGCTAGTGTGGCATGATCAGGGATGCATGCACTGTCCTGTCACCGTTTGAGGAGGCCACAAGGATGGTGAGCAGTGACAGTGCATGCATCAGTGACACTGTACCTCTTGTCCACCTCTTGGAGCATACGCTGCGTGGAATAATGGACAGGGCACTTGAGGCAGAACAGAGGCAGGAAGAGGAGGACTTCCTTGCCTCTCAAGGCCCCCTTTATCCAGACAGTGTTCCTGCTGTGCCACCCATCACACAGGAAGAGGATGAGGAGGAGGAAGAGGAGGAGGAGGATGATTGTGTCAGCATGGAGGTGGAGGCTGGCACTCAGCATCAGCAGCAGCAGCAGCAGTCCTGTAGGGATGATTTACAGTCCCAAGAAACACGTGGACTTGGCTGGGAGGAGGTAGCTGAGGATCATGTTCTCCTTAGTGACCCAGAGGACTCCGGACCGAATGCCTCAGCTAACCTACGCTGCATGGCCTCCCTGATCCTGCAAAGCCTGCGGAAGGATCCTCGTATTCTTCGGATCAAGGAGAGGGACCATTACTGGCTGGCCACTCTCCTTGATCCACGGTACAAGGGTAAGGTTGCCGACCTTATCTTGCCATCGCAGAGGGAGCAGAGGATGAGACATCTCCGGGAGGCCTTGCAGAAAGGTCTGTTCAACGCGTTCCCAGAGACTGGGAGGTTACAAACTCCTGGTCCTGGACAACGTGTTGCTGAGGCATCGGTCAGAAGGAGCGGTGGAGAAGGTGGCCGTCTGACTGATGCTTTCAGACAATTTTTTAGTCCACAGCCCCAAGGTATGATCGGTTCCAGCACCCATCGCCAGCGTCTGATTTACATGGTGCAGGAATGCCTAGAGGCAAGGTCAGACTTGGACACCTTTCCCACCGAAAATCCTCTGGCTTACTGGGTCTTGAGGATTGATCACTGGCCAGAGCTTGCACAGTATGCAATTGAGCTACTGGCCTGTCCTGCATCCAGCGTTCTTTCGGAACGCACCTTCAGTGCTGCTGGTGGCTTTGTTACCGATCACAGGGTGCGCCTGTCCACCGAATCATTTGATCGACTGACCTTCATCAAGATGAATCAGTCTTGGATCACCCACAGCTACCAAGCACCTGAAGCTGATGTAACCGAATAATTTTTTTTGAAATACCACATCCCTTCAAGACTGCCTATGCTGATGCTGAGTGACTGTCCTGTTATGTTGATTGTCTATCCTCTTCCTCCTCCGCTGATATGTTGGAAGAACATTTCTGGTTCTGGTTGATGCCATCAGCCCAATTTTTCTGCACCTGTTTAACAGGGGCGTTTAATTACAATTTTTGATGCAATGCTTTGCAGCAGGGCTAATTCCTGCAATAAAACTAGAGTATATGGCAGAGGTTGCAGTGTGGTGGCACCAGCACCAGTGCCTAAGGCCCAATTTTTCTGCCCCTGTTTAACAGGGGCGTTTAAGTACAATTTTTGATGCAATGCTTTGCAGCAGGGCTAATTCCTGCAATAAAACTAGAGTATATGGCAGAGGTTGCAGTGTGGTGGCACCAGCACCAGTGCCTAAGGCCCAATTTTTCTGCCCCTGTTTAACAGGGGCGTTTAAGTACAATTTTTGATGCAATGCTTTGCAGCAGGGCTAATTCCTGCAATAAAACTAGAGTATATGGAAGAGGTTGCAGTGTGGTGGCACCAGCAGCAGTGCCTAAGGCCAAATTTTTCTGCCCCTGTTTAACAGGGACATGTAATTACAATTCTTGATATAATATTTCACAGGAGGGCCCCTTCCTGTGCCCACCCAGAGTAACGGTGAGGACTTATAGTGTTGTGGCACCAGCACCACAACCACCAAAGGTCAATTTTTCTACCACTGTTCAACAATGGCATGTAATTACAATTCTTGATATAATCGTTCACAGCAGGGCGCTCCAGCCCCCACCAAGAGTCACTTTGAGGGCTTACAATGTTGTGGCAAAACCAACACCTTGTTCCGCCATTTCTGCAGAGCATATAGGGCAGGCCCCTACTTTCAAACATCCAATTTACAAACATCTCCTACTTGCAAACGGAAGGAGACAACAGCAAGTGAGATGAAAAAAGATGGACGACAAAACAAATTATACAGGGGTGATAACCCTTCCCTATGTTTTCCAAAAAGCTTTAAAATAGTTTTTTTGACTGGAGCTACACTTTAAAAATGTACCAGTTGAAAATTACAAACAGATTCAACTTAACACAACAAACCTACACAGTCCCTGTCTTGTTTGCACCGCTTGTATACTGCTGTTCTGAGTATATAGGGCCTGGGGGCCACACGCATTTCCTTTTTTTAATAGGGGAACGGGGTTCCCCTTAATATGCGTACAAGACCCAAATAGGCTGGTAATGGGCAGGGAGGGCTACCCATGCCATTTTTCCTCAATGATTTTTAACCATATTGCAGGAACCAGATATAACATTAAAACCGCAAGCAGTTTTAAATGGTGTTATTCCCGTTTAATGTCATTTTGTGCAGGGACTGTTCTAAACACGGGAAACACGTGGCACTTCACAGGCATACTACAGACACCCCCCAGGCACCATATTTAAAGGAATATTTCACTTTTTTTTTCATTTTAATCGTTATTAAAATCAGTGCTCCCGCCAAAACGGCCATTTTTAAAAACATTTTAGGCATTGACCCATGTCCCCTGGGGCAGGAGCCAGGTCCCCAAACCCTTTTTAGGATAGTATCTTGCATATTAGCCGTTAAAATTAGCACTTTTAATTTCGAACGTTCGAGTCCCATAGACTTCAATGGGGTTCTAACGTTCGTTCGAATTTGGGGTCCGTTCGAAAGCTCTGGTGCGAACCGAACCGGGGGGTGTTCGGCTCATCCCTAGTGTTAGGATTACATGAATGGCTAGTGTTAGAGAGAGCTGTTGAGCTATATAGTAAACACCTGGCTTTTTTTCCATCCAAGTTGCTAAGGATAGCCTAGAAAATACCTGAAAGGGAACCAAGTGCTTCACCTGCTGGCTGAAAAATGAGAATACAAAACAATCATATCCTAGTGCATATATTATTCAAAAGTACAAAATACATACGACACATTCCATTTAGTTTAAATTTTATTCCATCAGCATTAAATTTGCACAGCAGATTTCTCCCAGGGGGACACAAAGCAGTTAGCAGTCGAGGCAGCCATCTTGGCAATTGCGTTGGCCGGGAATCGAACCCGGGTCAGCTGCTGGATAAGCAGTTATGCTCACCACTGCACCACCAACACAAGGAATGTATTTATAGTGTGAGAGGAAAGAACCTATATGCAGCTCCCCCCACCCCCTGAATACCTGAGCTCGATCTTGATCCAGCGCTGTGCCTGAGAGCAGAAGTTCTCTCTCTCCTCATTGGACAGAGAGGCAGCAGTGGGAGCCAATCACAGCCAGTGAGCAGACAGCAGGGGGCAGGGCCGAGCCATGCTCTGTGCTTCAATGGACCGCATAGCAAGCGGCTTTCTATGGGGTGCACTGGGCAAGGGGGAGGAGCGGCAGCAGGGAACCCAAGAATGGGAGGATTTGGGCTGCTCCATTCAAAGCTATTATAGAGAGAAGGCAAGAATAACATGTTTGTAAACCTAATTTTTCCCTCTTTCGTCTTTCAGGACAGCACACTTGAGACCTCGGCTCCTCCCTTCTCAGGAAACGCTTCCTCCACCAGAGTATTAAGCCACACCATCCCTCCAGCCCATCAGTTTCGGTGTTTCCTCTGAAGGGGAGGCACAGCTGAGGAACCAGGGCCATTTGTCAGCTGGGGATGCTGAGGCCATTTTTTCCTGAGAGGGAGAGACAGAGATCTCTCAAATGAACGGCAGTTGGGCTGGGGAGTCCTTGGTCTGCTGAGTGCAGTAAACGCACCTTGTCCTCCCTTGGGGAAGTTACGAGGCCAGGGCGCTCGCTTTCCGGTACCTTGGGGAAAGGTTGGGGTGGATAGTGCAACATTCCCCTTGCTTTGTGGCGGCCAGCATGGAGCTCGAGGCTGGGCTGGACGGCGGGTGACATCAGTTCCGGGTTCCGGCCGCTGGACGTAAAGCAGCGTGAAGGCTGGTGGAGGCTCCGTTCGGCTGTAGTGTCAGCACAAGGAGCAACTAAGGCGGACGGCGTTCGTGTCATGAAAAGGTCCACCCGTTGGTGGTGCTGTTGGTCTCTTGGATTACAGTACCAGTATCCACCAGCGGGTGTCTTCTAACACCCAGGGCCTGTAATAAGAGGACCTACCTCCTGGTGGCACTGTTGGATCCTTGGGCTGTAGTACCGGTGCCCACCAGCGGGTGTACTCCGGCAGTGTGGAGCAGACAGCACCTTCTGCGCTCAGCTGTTACGTGAGGTTAATCATTGGTAGTCTTATAAATACCCGGCAAGCCCTCACATGCTTGCCTTGGTATTGCTCTCTCCATGTGCCCTGACTGTGTTGCCTGTACTTGGACCTTGAGCCTGTATCTACCCGACCTGATCCCTCCTGAGCCCATCCTGGACCTGTCCCTCTTGTCTCCTGTTATCTAAAGATCCCTGCTCTGCAGCCCATCCATCAGTCCTCTCCCTCTCCTGCTGGTTCCCCATCCTTACCCATCTAGTGATTCCACAGTGTATGACCTCGCCCTGGCTTTTGTTTACGACTCTGGTATTTCCCATTTATTGTATATATTGTTGTTTGTGGTTGGTAGTGCACTATTTATCACTTTCTTGTCACTTATAAACACCATTGTTATTTCACCTATATGCTTTTTGGGTTTCCTCTGTGCAGTCCACACAGTCTGGTCTAATAATTCCCTGACAGTTCATTTCTGGCCCGAAGGGATGTCTGAGATAGATGCTTCCCGATCGGTGATGGGTGGCGCCATCACCAGCCACTCTAAGGTAAGTGGAACCCTGGGGGGTGTTCCCTTATCTTCCCATTTAGCTCCATGGGTGAACCCCCCTCTTGGTGGTCAGAGGGGAGGAGGTGTACTTCTGGGACTCTGGTGGTGGTCAGTCCTGGGGTGTCAGTGCGGTCTGTTTTATTTGTGCTGGCAGATTTTGATGCTGTGGGGTTTTTGTCATTTCAGGGCAAGACCACTGAAAAATCTAGGTCCCCACACAACACCAAGAGGAAATGCCCATCATGTAGGAGTACTTTGGGGGAATCTTGGGCCCAAAGTTCTGTGCAGGGAATGTATTGAGGGGTTGGTTAACCACTTACAGACCGGACCATTTTGCTGGTCAAAGACCAGACCACTTTTTGCGATTCGGCACTGCATTGCTTTAACTGACAATTGCGCGATCATGCGACATGGCTCCCAAACAAAATTGACGTCCTTTTTTTCCCACAAATAGAGCTTTCTTTTGGTGGTATTTGATCACCCCTGCGTTTTTTTTTTTTTTTTTTTTTTTTTTTGCGCTATAAACAAAAATAGAGCGACAATTTTGAAAAAAACGCATTATTTTTTACTTTTTGTTATAATAAATATCCCCCAAAAATATATATAAAAAATAAAAATAAAAAATTTCGCTCAGTTTAGGCTGATGCGTGTTCTACATATTTTTGGTAAAAAAAATCGCAATAAGCGATTATTGATTGGTTTGCGCAAAAGTTATAGCGTTTACAAAATAGGGATAGTTTTATAGCATTTTTATTAATTTTTTATTATATATTTTATTTTTTACTAGTAATGGCAGCGATCAGCTTTTTTTTTTTTTTTTTTTTTTTTTGACACATTTTTGGGACCATTGTCATTTATACAGTAATCACTGCTATAGAAATGCAGTGATTCCTGTGTAAATGACACTGGCAGTGAAGGGGTTAACCAGCGGGTGGCAGTGTAGGGGTTAAGTGTTCCTAGGGGTGTGTTACTAACTATGGGGGGGTTGGGCTTTCATTTAGTAAACACTGATCTCTGCTCCAATCACATGGAGCAGAGATCAGCGTCACTAGTTGCTAGGCAGAATGGAGAAATGCTGTTTACACGGCATTTCCTCCATTCAGCCGTCCCGTGAGACGATCGCTGCAATCTTGACGGCGCGTCCTCAGGGGAGTCGGGCGGAGAGCATGTGGATACGATTTCGAACCTCCCGATACAAGCTCTCCCTGGAAGAGGGGGAAGAGCTCTTGGGAGCCATCCACACGACTCTAGGTATACAAGAGGAGAAAAAAATCTGTCTCTGTCTCTGTCTTGGAGACCAGAAGAGGAGTCTCTTCCTGGTCCATGAGGTTCTGGTTCACACTAACAAAAAGGAATGGTGACACCCAGAAAGGAAGCCTTTCTTTTCCAGAGCACTAAAGCACAGATTCCCCTTTTCAGAGGATGTAGTGGCTGTGTGGAACAAGTTGCCTAGACTGGATGCAGCTTTTTCTCAGGTATCCAAAAAGACAGACTTGGCTTTTGAACATATGGGGGTGCTATCAGACCCCATTGACAAGAGGATGGCTTCCCTCCTCAAAAAGACTTGGGATTCCTCCTTAGGGAATCTTAAACCTGCCATGGCTGTCACAGTGGTGGCGTGTAACATAGAGCACTGTCTAACACATATAAAAGCACATATTGAGGCTGGGACTGCAAAAGAGATTCTCTCCTCCTTCCATATGCTTTTAAAAGGCGTCACATTGCGGATGCCTCAGCAGAGTCAGTCCGCATGTCTGCTAGATCCTCTGCGTTGGCCAATTCAGCCAGGAGATTTCTCTGGCTAAAAACCTGGCAATGGGACAATGCATCAAGGCAAAGCTCTGTGGAGTTCATTTAACGGGGATGTACTATTCGGTCCGGACCTGGAGGCTGTCCTTGATCGAACAGCAGACAAAAAGAAGGCCTTTCCCCGTAAAGAAAAAGTTGGGGGGAAAATCTAAAAAGAAGACCCGTCCGCAAAAGAAGTTTAATTTTCTGAGGACGGAGTCTCAGAAGAGAGTCTGGACCAACAAGGGCAGAAGGCGGGGGGGACGATTTTTCGCCCTCCTGAACAGCCCCAAAAGTCTCAATGACAGGTTAACCCTGGTGGGAGGAAGACTGGGAGCTTTCCCCCCACAGTAGGAGCCTGTTACCTCCAATCCGTTCATACTAGGGATTGTAAGGAGAGGGTACAAATGGGAATTCTCAAGCCCCCTCTCACACAGGCTGCAAATCACAGATTTGTCAAAGTGTGCGGAAAAGTCAACAGCTCTACTGGCTTCACTGGAGGATCTGGAACAGCAGGATGTAGTGTCACGGGTCCCACCTGGGTAGATAGGCAGAGGTTTTTATTCCCACATTTTTGTGGTTTGGAAGCCTTCAGGGAAGTTCAGGATCATCTTGAACTTGAAACCTCTGAATCTATCAATCTCCTACAAGAGGTTCCAGATGGATTCCATTTTCTCTGTGAAAACACTGCTTCCTCCGAATTGCTACATGGCGTCCATAGAC
Organism: Lithobates pipiens; assembly: GCF_037356315.1. Classification (NCBI taxonomy): domain Eukaryota; kingdom Metazoa; phylum Chordata; class Amphibia; order Anura; family Ranidae; genus Lithobates; species Lithobates pipiens. The sequence continues at coordinate 93,115,597 of NW_027507685.1, forward strand.
CTAAGGGATGCCTATCTGCGCATTCCGATTGCAGAGGACAGTCAGAGATTCCTCAGACTGGCAGTAAGGTCGGGGACAGAAATGGTACATCTTCAATTTCAAGCCCTCCCCTTTGGGCTATCCTCTTCTCTCTGGATATTCACCAAGGTGATGGTGGCCTCTCTGGCCTTTCTGTGACTCCGGGGAATCTCAGTGGTCGCATACCTGGGCGACCTGCTCCTTTGCTGGAGCAGCTGGTTCAGGATTTGCAGGTAACAAGGAGTGTTTTGGAACTTCTGGGATGGCTCCTAAATTTGGAGAAATCCAACCTGGTTCCATCCCAGAGAGTTATGTTCCCAGGTTATATTCTGGACTCAACTCAGCAGTGAGTTTTCCTTCCAGAAGAGAAAATTTGCAAAGTACACAAAGCCTTGGCAGTCCTACAGGGCAATCAACAGATATCCATAAGAAAGGCCGTGTCAGCTTTGGGTCTACTAACGTCTGCCCTCCCAGCCGTAAGGTGGGCAGGATTGCACTTCCGCCCTCTACAGCTGTTCGTTCTGGAGGTTTGGGACCGCACCTAGAGATCTCCGGAATCATTGGTTCTCATTCTAATACGGGCAGGGCTGGTGCCAGGATTTTCGACGCCCTAGGCGAAACCTAATTTTGTCGCCCCCTGGCTCCCCCCAACTCTTCTCTGACTCTGCCCTGGCTCCACCCCAACTCTTCTCCGACTCCGCCCCCTTTGCCCTGCCCATGTATATGGTGGAGCTGGCAGGTGGAGATTTTTTTTAATCCCACAAATGTAATCACCTCAGTGTAATACCCCCAATGTATAGGTGGGGGTGGAGGTGTACAGTATATAGGTGGGTTGCAGTATACAGGTGGGGGTGTGCAGTATACAGGTAGGGTGTGAGGGTGTGCAGTATACAGGTGGGGGGTGGGGGTGTACAGTATACAGGTGGGGTGTAAAGTATACTGGGGTGTACAATATACAGGTGGGGGTGTACAGTATACTGGAGGGGTGCAGTATGCAGGTGGGGGTGTGCAGTATACAGGTGGGGGTGTCTAGTATACAGGTAGGGGGTGGGGTGTGCAGTATACAGGTGGAGGGGTGCAGTATACAGGTGGGGGTGGGGGTGTGCAGTATACAGGTGGAGGGTGGGGGTGTACAGTATACTGGGGTGGGCAGTATACAGGTGGAGGGTGGGGGTGTACAGTATTATGGGGGGTGCAGTATACAGGTGGGGGGTGTACAGTATACTGGGGGGTGTACAGTATATAGGTGGGGGTGTGCAGTATACAGGTGGAGGGTGGGGGTGTACAGTATACTGGGGGTTGCAGTTTACAGGTGGGGGTGTGCAGTATACAGGTGGGGGTGGGGGGTGTACAGTATACTGGGGGTGTGCAGTATACAGGTGGGGGGTATGAAATATACAGATGGAGGGTGGGGGTGTGAAGTATACAGGTGGAGGGTGGGGATGTACAGTATACTGGGGTGTGCAGTATACAGGTGGGTGGGTGCAGTATACAGGTGGGGGAGTGTGAAGTATACAGATGGAGGGTGGGGGTGTACAGTATACTGGGATGTGCAGTATACAGGTGGGTGTGCAATATACAGGTGGGGGGTGGAGGTGTGCAGTATACAGGTGGGGGGTGAGCACAGTCAGTATGCAGACAGCTGTGTAGGGAAGTTGGTGTCCCCCTGGCTGTAGCTCCTCTCACAGACACACAAAGCAGTGAAGGTATGTGCATAGGTGACTCACCCTCAGGCAGATGAGGAGCAGTGTAGTGAGTACGGAGCCCCACGCCGGCTCCTCACATCATTGGATACTGATTTTGCTCTCCTCCATTACTGTCCATACACTCCGCCCTCTTCCTCACTCAGGACTGTCTAACCCCTCCCCTCAGCGACGCCCTACAACTCCGCCCTCAGAGCTAATCCTCTCTCCTAACTCAGACGAAACAGGACGCCGTCCCCTGCAGATCGTAAGGAGCTGCCGTTCGAACGAGGGGGAGAGGAGGGGGTGTCCCTTACTGAAGGAGCAACAGGAAGATGCCAGGGCACACCATCGTGATTCAGCTGCTCTGCTGCCAATTATTTCAACAACCCCTCTAGTGGCTGTGGCTGCGCCCTGGGCGGCAGTGCGCCCTAGGCGGCTGCCTAGTCCACCTAGTGGTAGCGCCGGCCTGAATACGGGTAAAGAGGTCCTTGTGGTGGTGGAGGAAGGCAGCAAATCTATCACAGGGCCTAGAATGAGTACTACCAGTGTCCAAGGTCGTCACAACAGACGCAAGAAGCATGGATTGGGGAGCACACCTGAGGTTGAGTCTGGCACAAGGATCTTGGAATATCGAGGACGCAGGGAAGACCTCGAACTGGAGAGAGCTGAAAGCCATTTCTCTGGCTCTCATAGTTTTTCAACGGGAGCTCCAGGGACATCACATCCAGATCCGCTCAGACAATTCCTCAGCAGTTGCTTATGTAGCGCTGGCTCCTGACGAGTATGCGCTATGTTTTTGAAAGTTAATATTCCTAAAACCACAATTGGGTCTTAGGGCTAATTTTACTAAATTATGATTTCAGTACCAGTCCAGCTGGGTTGCACTGGGTTCTCCTTGGCTGCAGGGGTCGCTGTCACCACCGGTAAGTGGTAGACGCAGTTTGGCTGGGTGTATTGAGTGCCACATTTTTCTCGGAACCAGCCCAGTGGGAGTGTTTTCCTGCTGTGCATTCTGGGAGGTGTTATTTAAGGTACTGACATTACATGCTAGGGGGTTCCGTGCCAGAAGATTTTTCCGTCTGTAGGGACAGGCCTGAATGGATATCGAGGCCTGGTGATACAAGGGGTGGTCCAGTGCCGTCTCATCTAAGGAGAGGCCCAGCAACTGGAGAAGCATCCAGGGGAGGACTCTTCAGGAGAAGGCTATACACAAGGCTGTGTCAGGAAGATCCTCCTCACGGACGTCCGAGCGGCGAAAGTCGCAGAAGATCTCTTGCCCAGTTCCAGGAGCGTTACCGCGATCGGCGGTGCGCGCGTGCGCGTGCACGCGGGAGCGCGCACGCGGGTGCACGCACGGCCGTTTGACGCAAATTGGCGCCAATAGCGCTATTTAAACTGGATCCATGCCTCACTGCCTTGCTGCCTGATCAACAGCGTTCCTGTGCGTCCTGGTGACTTTGGCTTGTACCCGACTACTCTTCTGGATTCCGTTTCTGTACCTGATCTGCCCGCCTGTGCCTGACCTGGACTGTTACACCATCCGTCAACTGTAAGTTGCTTGCTGTTGTACTACGGGACACCTCCCAGTCCTCCGCAATATTTGGCTGTACTCCTTCTGCGTTTGTAGCCTTCTACCTTTGGCCACAGACTACTGGACTCTTCCGCTTATCCATTGCACCTGCATCCGTTGTTGGACTACAATACCCCTCCGTTGTTTGTCACCTCCTGCAATCACTTGTATGCCGTTGCTGGACTACAGGAACCCTTCTGCTGTCTGCTGGACCTTATCTCACCTTTGCCTGCATTCAGACACCGGACTACAATACACCTCCTCCTTCAACGGTCTTCTGCCTCTACCATCTGCTATCCAGTCAGGCACTTTTGCCCCTCTGTGCTCCTGAGCCCCTGTCACCACTACCAGGGTCTCTCGAGTCAGAGGTCTACGAGAGGCCACTCCCTGCACTCCGGGCTCTGCTTAAAGGTACGTGACAGTATCAGGCAGCCATGTCTGAGCCCACGCAGGGAGATTCGGCCATGGATGATTTATGCCGTCATCTTGCTGGACTTACCCAGGCTGTTAAATCTCTACAAGAAGGCTATTCTCGATTGGAAGAGCGTGTCCAGGTCTTATCTACCACAGGCCCTACCGTGTCGGGAACTTCTTCTGCGCCATCAGTGGTTATGTTACCCCCTGAACCCAAGGTCCCAACTCCGGAGAGGTTTTCGGGAAATCGCAGCAAGTATAGAGCTTTTCGCAATGCCTGTGAATTGTTTTTTGCACTTCAACCCAGAACTTTCTCTCTAGAATCCACTAAGGTGGGTTTTGTTATCTCCCTCCTACTGGATGAGCCCCAGGCTTGGGCCCACCGCCTTTTGGAGCAAAAGGAAGCCTGCCTTAATAACCTGAATACCTTTTTTTTCAAGCCATGGGTTTGCTCTATGAGGATCCTCAACAGGCGGCCACAGCGGAAGCAGCTTTATATTCTCTTCAGCAAGGCCGCAGAGCGGCAGAGGACTATGCGTCTGAATTTCGGCGCTGGAGTTCCGATACTACCTGGAACGATGCTGCTCTGCGATACCAGTTTCGCATGGGACTCTCTGAACCTCTAAAGGATGAATTGGCCCGGGTGGGTGTTCCAGCAACTCTTGAAGCCCTTATCAACCTCTCCATCCAGATAGACAGACGCTTGAGAGAACGGAGAACAGAACGCACTGCCGGGCCGTCCCGACCAGTCTGGATGTTACCCCGTGTACCTAATCCCCCTGCACATCCTGCTGCTGACACGCCTGAACCCATGCAACTGGGCTTACTTAGACCAACACTCACCACCGAGGAACGACAACGCCGGCAGCTCAACAATCTGTGTCTTTACTGTGGAGAACCCGGACATTACGTGAGATCCTGTCCTGCCAAATTCCGTAAGCATTCTTCTGTATCTTCTCCTGTTTTACCTGCTGTGCCTAGTAATGCTACTCACCTGGCTGTTCCCGTCTCTCTTCAGCTACCCGGAGGGAACATTCAAGTCCCCGCAATAGTTGATTCTGGAGCGTGCAGTGGATTTATGGACTTATCGTTTGCCCAAAAGTTCCAAGTGCCCTTACGGCCCAGGGCGAAAGGGTTGTCTGTACACCTTGCCGATGGGTCAGCTATCAAATCAGGACCAGTGACACAAGAGACATGTCCTTTGACTGCTACTATTTCCGGTAACCATCAGGAACAACTCTGCCTGGACATTATTGAATCTCCCCTTTTCCCTATCATACTGGGTATGCCCTGGCTTCGGGCACACAACCCGCAAATAGACTGGTCCACCGGAAACATTTTCTTTTTCTCCCCCTATTGTCGTCAACACTGCTTTCAAGAATTAACTAAGGTTTCACCCCATTTAATGTGTATGGAGACCGATGTTGAGACTCGCCAGCACGTTCCTGAGACCTACCATGACTTCCTGGACGTGTTCAGCAAGAAGGGGGCAGAAACACTTCCCCCTCATAGACCCTACGATTGCCCAATTGAGATCCTTCCCGGAGCCGAAATCCCTTTCGGGAGAATATTTCCCTTAACAGAAGTGGAATTGGAGACTCTCAGGACTTACATTGACGACAATCTAAAAAAGGGGTTCATACGTCCTTCTACGTCCCCAGCTGGGGCAGGAATCTTTTTTGTAGAAAAGAAGGACCATTCTCTCCGCCCTTGTGTTGACTACCGGGACTTAAATAAAGTTACAGTCAAGAACCGGTACCCACTGCCTTTGGTACCCGAATTATTCCAGCGCCTTGGATCTGCTAGTATCTTCACAAAATTGGATCTTCGCGGAGCCTATAATTTGGTCCGTATCCGAAGCGGGGACGAATGGAAGACTGCCTTCCGCACCCGCTTCGGACATTTTGAATATCTCGTAATGCCCTTTGGGCTATGCAACGCTCCTGCGACTTTCCAGCATTTTGTGAATGATATCTTTAGAGATTTTCTCGACCTGTTTGTTATAGTATATCTGGACGACATCTTAATTTTCTCCCCCTCTCTGCCAGCTCACAGGGAACACGTTAAGAAGGTTCTCACTCGGCTTTGCCAACACGGCTTGTACGCAAAACCTGAGAAGTGCGAGTTTGAACGTCGCAGCATTCAGTTTTTGGGGCTGATTATTTCGGTGGATGGAATCAAGATGGATCCGCAAAAAGTTTCGGCCATCCTGGACTGGCCAGCCCCTACTGATAAAAGAGGAATTCAACGCTTTGTGGGGTTTGCAAATTTTTATCGAAAATTCATCAAGGGATTTTCTACAATCATCGCTCCAATCACCAGATTAACGAGACAAGGTATCAAGTTCCAGTGGACTCCGGAGGCACAGGCCGCATTTTCTTCCCTTAAAGAACAGTTTGTGTCAGCATCTGTCCTGAAGCATCCTAATTCTGCGCTACCCTACATCCTTGAGGTGGATGCATCCGAAGTTGCAGTGGGAGCAGTCCTTTCTCAGAGACAGGGCCCAAAGGCTTTATTGCACCCAGTGGCGTTCTTCTCACGTAAATTGTCTGAAGCGGAAAAGAATTATGATGTCGGGGACAGGGAGTTACTCGCTATCAAAGCCGCACTTGAGGAATGGCGCTATCTCCTGGAGGGAGCAGCCCATCCCATTCTGGTATACACTGACCACAAGAACTTAGAGTATTTAAAGACTGCTAAGAGGCTGAAGCCGCGTCAGGCCAGATGGGCACTGTTCTTTACAAGATTTTCCTTCCACATAACCTATAGGCCCGGATCAAAGAACACCAAACCCGACGCGCTATCCCGGATGTTCAGCGAACCCGAAGTTCTTCAACCCACAGACACCATCCTTGCGCCCGGAAATTTCCTTATGCTCCAGGAAGATCTTCTATCCCAATTTAAGCAGGCTTCATCTTCAGCTCCACATCCCTCAAACACCACCTTACTCTCTAGCAATAACTTGTTATGGCATGAAAACAAGATCTACGTGCCCCAACAACTACTGGTTGCTGTTCTCAAGTCTTGCTACGACCACAAATTGGCCGGTCATTTTGGGGTACACAAGACCGCCGAACTTCTCCAACGCACCTTCTGGTGGCCTCAGCTGCTAAGAGACTGTAAACTTTATGTTGAATCTTGCATTACCTGTACCCAGAACAAGAGTAGCAAGACCAAAGCCTGGGGGTTGCTGAAACCACTCCCCATCCCGGAAAGGCCTTGGAAAATGATTTCCATAGACTTTATTGTAGAATTACCTCCGTCAGAAGGCTTCACCACTATCCTTGTGGTGGTCGACAGATTGTCCAAAATGGCTCACTTTCTGCCCATGAAGGGTACACCTTCTGCCCCTGAGACCGCAAGGATCTTCATTAAGGAGATTGTAAGACTCCACGGTATACCTGCGAACATTGTTTCCGACCGAGGGGTACAATTTACATCAAAATTTTGGAGAGCTTTATGTAAGTCCTTGAAAATTGATCTTTCGTTCTCGTCTGCCTATCATCCCCAGACCAACGGCCAGACCGAACGAACGAACCAGACCCTTGAGCAATATTTGCGGTGTTATTCTTCTTTTTCGCAAGACGATTGGGTATCCCTTTTACCACTTGCCGAGTTTTCCTACAATAACTCTGTTCATTCTGCAACTAATCAATCTCCCTTCTTTGCGAACTATGGTTTTCACCCTCAGTTCTTATCAGCCAATATCCCAGAATGCACGGTTCCAGCAGTTCAAGAAACTTTGGACTTTTTCTGCACCAATAACAAGTTGCTTCAAGAAACGATGGCAAGAACTCAAGAACGCAACAAAGCAGTTTTTGACAGAAAGAGGAGAGGGGAGCTCGACCTAAAACCCGGAGATTTGGTTTGGTTATCTACTCTGAATCTAAAATTAACATGCCCATCTAGAAAACTGGGCCCAAAATTTGTGGGTCCTTTCCCAATTTCCAGGAAAATTAACAATGTGGCTTATGAGCTGAAATTACCAGAATCGCTGCGTATTCACCCAGTGTTTCATGTGTCCCTCTTAAGACCTTCAATCCAGGATCCCTTCACCGATCGGAACGTGGGCCCTCCTGAACCTGTGCTTATTAATGGTGAAGAGGAGTTTGAAGTAGAAGCAATTTTGGATTGCAGAAAGAGACGCAACCAGGTACAGTATCTGGTGAAGTGGAAGGGGTATGGTCCAGAAGAGAACTCCTGGGAACCAGAGACTGGCATCCACGCCAAGAGGTTGGTTCTGGCATTTAAAAGATCTCACCCAGGTAAGATGTCCCAGTTGGGCATCCGGAGGCTGCCCATTGGGGGGGGGGCAATGTCAGGAAGATCCTCCTCACGGACGTCCGAGCGGCGAAAGTCGCAGAAGATCTCTTGCCCAGTTCCAGGAGCGTTACCGCGATCGGCGGTGCGCGCGTGCGCGCGAGGCCGTTTGACGCAAATTGGCGCCAATAGCGCTATTTAAACTGGATCCATGCCTCACTGCCTTGCTGCCTGATCAACAGCGTTCCTGTGCGTCCTGGTGATCCGTATCTGAACCTGAACCTGTACCTGTACCTGTACCTGTACCCTGATCCGTATCGAACCCGGCTTGTTTCCGATTCTGCTGTTTGCTGCCTGCCCCCCGACTTTGGCTTGTACCCGACTACTCTTCTGGATTCCGTTTCTGTACCTGATCTGCCCGCCTGTGCCTGACCTGGACTGTTACACCATCCGTCAACTGTAAGTTGCTTGCTGTTGTACTACAGGACACCTCCCAGTCCTCCGCAATATTTGGCTGTACTCCTTCTGCGTTTGTAGCCTTCTACCTTTGGCCACAGACTACTGGACTCTTCCGCTTATCCATTGCACCTGCATCCGTTGTTGGACTACAATACCCCTCCGTTGTTTGTCACCTCCTGCAATCACTTGTATGCCGTTGCTGGACTACAGGAACCCTTCTGCTGTCTGCTGGACCTTATCTCACCTTTGCCTGCATTCAGACACCGGACTACAATACACCTCCTCCTTCAACGGTCTTCTGCCTCTACCATCTGCTATCCAGTCAGGCACTTGTGCCCCTCTGTGCTCCTGAGCCCCTGTCACCACTACCAGGGTCTCTCGAGTCAGAGGTCTACGAGAGGCAACTCCCTGCAATCCGGGCTCTGCTTAAAGGTACGTGACAGGCTGGCTTCTCTGAAGGAGCCTGGAGGCTCAGTTGAAGGACACTTCATGGATCCACACTCATACGGTATCGTTGGACCGCCTGAGAGATACTGGTACCATATGATAGCTCTATAAATTTGTCTATGTCCCTCAATTAAGCTCAAGTCTGTGGCAAAGACTTTACTTTACTTAACACCTTACCGGCTGCTAGGCCTAGTGAGAGGAGGTCTATCCGGGGGTTGTGAAAATCCAGCTGTGAAACTGTTATTCTCTGGATTTCTTCTATAAAAACTTTCCATTTTTGACAGTCCAAAGTACCTGAACTTCCTCCTAACCCTCTACCCTAAACTGAGAAATTCTGTTTCTACTTCAAATAAATAACCCAAAAGAAGATTCAGTGTCAGTCTCTACATTTCTTCGGGCCATCTACCATGGGAAACCCAAGACAGCGGCGAGGTCAAGAAGGTAACGGTAATAAAACCAGCAGCTCCTTCGGGGGTCAGTGCTACACTTGCATCAACCAACAGGGTGGTACCAGAAGCTGTTCCCTTTGGGCTCTGATGGAAACAATATTAAACTGGGCCGAGGTCACAGTGCTCTCCCTATCTGCAGTAAACCTGAAGGGGGAGTTAAATCAGATGGCAGGCTTCCTCGGCAGGAGGAAGCTGAGGGAGAGAGACTGGGTCCTGAGTCAAGGCATCTACAGGATGATTGTTCAGAAATGGGGGGGTCCCATGTGTGGACCTTTTCGCTTCCAGGGAGAATGCAAAAACTCTGCTCTTCTTCTCTCTGAACCGATGGGACGGGGCAATAGGGGTGGATGCTCTTTCTCAGAGCTGGCATTTTTCCAAGTGCTATGCCCTTCCCCCCTCTGGTACTGTTGCCAGCAGTCTTGAGGACATTTTTCAGTTAGAGGACACGACCCTGATCTTGATAGCACCACACTGGCCCAGGAGGCCTTGGTTCTCTGTCCTAAAGAAGCTGGCGGTGGAATCGCCTTCTATATTGCCGGTCAGGGAAGATCTACTATATCAAGACCCAATCTGCTGCCCTCAGGTGGAATCTGGCAGCCTGGCTACTGACGAGGAGATGCTAAAAAGTAAGGTGTTCTCCGAAAGGTTGGTAGCGACTCTTCTAAATTCTAGGAAAGAAGAGATGTGCAAGATTTATTTGAAGGTCTGGAAGAAATTCAATTCTTGTTGAGTGGAGAGCTCCTTTTAATGTTCGTAATCCAGTTTCAGTGCTGGAGTTCCTACAAAGTGGGGCAGATAAGGGATTGGCCCTTAGTACTGTCAAGGGTCAGGTTTCTGCTTTAAGCGTATTCCTTGAACAACAACTAGCAGTGAATCCTTGGATATCCAGGTCCTTTAAAGCCTTAAGTAGGCAGAGACCAGTCTGCTTCCATCCCTTTCCAGTTTGATCTATCCCTAGTATTGCAGGCTCTTACAGAGGATCCTTTTGAGCCTATTTGAGTCTTGTACGGTAACATTTTTAACCCTCAAGGCGTTTTTTTTTTTTTTTATGGTGGCAATCACTACAGCAAGGAGGGTTAGTGAGCTAGAAGCCCTCTCAAAGAGGGCACCTTTTCTTCAGGTTTTTCCGGATCGGATTATTTTTAAAACCGAACCGGTCTTTTTGCCAAAAGTGGCTTCAAAATGTCATAGGAGCCAGGAAATCTGTCTACCCACTTTTTGTCCAAATCCTGTGAGGGAACAGGAGTACATCTTCCACGGGTTAGATGTCAGAAGATGTGTATTAAAATACTTGGAGGTTGCGGATCAATTTAAGAGATCCGATTCCTTTTTACTATAAATTTACTAGAAATACTATAGCCAGGTGGTTGAGGTTAAATCAGTCGGGCCTATATAGCAAAAGGGGTGGAGGTCTCAGAAGGTATTAGGGCTCATTCCACTAGGGCCATGGCAACATCACAAGCAGAGTGGGCTGGTGCAACACTCAAACAGATCTGCAGAGCAGCAAGGTGGTCAAGTTTTAAGACTTTCGTTAAGCACTACAGACTGAACTTGTTGTCTGCCCAGGACCAAGCCTTTGGGCGTAAAGTCCTGCAAGCAGTAGTCCTACCCTAGGGTAAGTTCTCGCTTATCCTCTCAAGTGTGCTATCCTGAGAGATGAAAGAGGGAAAATCGAAGTTACGTACTGGTAAAGTTTTTTTTTTTTCCAAGAGTCTTTCAGGACAGCACAGGTACCCACCCAAATAGTTTTTTTGCCACCAGGACGCGAGAGCATCAGGCATATGAAGGTTGGTATGTGTTCATGTGTCTCCATAGACTGGCTGGAGGTTTTTGCGGAAAAACTGACGGGCTGGAAGGATGGTGTGGCTTAAAACTCTGGTGGAGGCGGTGTTTCCTGAGAAGGGAGGAGCTGAGGTCTCTCAAGTGTGCTGTCCTGAAAGACTCTTGAAAAAAACGTTACACTTTAACTTCGGTTTTTATTTTTTTATTTATTTTTTATTAATTTTTTTCTTACGTTAGGTCCATGAGGAAGAAAGCATGCCCGGACTTCATAATCTACTTTTATCATCCCTCCCAGCAACCTTCAGGCCACTGCAAGGGTCCCTGGGATTTGTAGTCTTAGAGTACAGGAATATATAGCAGCAGATTCCAGAAGGACTATACGCCCCATAACTCACTCTGCTGATGCACAGGTATGAGGTCACTGGTCTTTGAATAATCACGGGGGCCAATAATATTCAAAACACTGGAAGGTACGAAACTTTCTGGTTACAGTTAACATTGCTACATAGGGAGGGATAGTATTGGGGTTACAGGGAGGGTTACTCTTGGGGAAGTAAGGAGGGATGGTATTGGGGTTACAGGGAGGGTTATACTTGGGGATAGAGGGAGGGATAGTATTGGGGTTACAGGGGCAGTTATTCTTGGGGCTATAGAGAGGGATAGTATTGAGGTTACAGGGAGAGTCAGAGAGAGCTATTGAGCTATATAGTAAACAGCAGGCTTTTTGTTCAGCCAAGTTGCTTAGGATAGCCTAGAAAATACTTGAAAAGGAGCTGAGTGCTCCATCTCCTGGCTGTAAATGTGAATACAAAACAATCATATCATTGTACAAAAAAAAATTATTCAAAAGTGCTTAACAAAATACATACATAAACGCATGACTATTGTATAACTGATGTGACTTACTGACCCAACATTTTTCTTCTTAAAAACTACTACGCCCCTCCCCCTCTATTACCCCAGAAATTGAGACCACACCCATCTGGAGTAAAACATGGCCGTAGCAGCCAATTATTTTATTATCAAAAATATCAAAACAATTAACATAAATAACATAAATGAACGCAACTAAATCAGATATTAAGGCACTTCCTACATTGCAACTCCTCCCCGTTGGTCTGTGCTCGGATAACCCACCAATCACCATAAACCATTAACAGCACTGCGGTACCCAAACTATAACGGACCTCCAGCTGACGAACTGGCTCAGAGGCCAAACACTGCCCGCAGTGCACCTAATCACCCACTGTAGCTAAAACTGTTAGCTATATCACCAACCGACGGGTACTATAACACCGATAGGCCCCGAACTCTTCCATCCCTGGGGTAAAATCCTTCTTCTGCACAGACCAACCACATGCCACTGCCACGACAATTCCAACCTGTAAAAACAAAGGAACAACATCATTCCACCCCAAAACCCCCCCCCCCCCCCCAAAAGCTAAGGGAGGGAGGGTGGGAAGCTCGTTTCCCCGCAGACTGAGGAGGGGAGGAGCTGTCCACTCTAACACATTAACACTGCTCCTCCCCTCCCAGCCTCTGCACGGCAACGCCCCTACAGGATCCCTGAGTCTTCCAGTTAACCCTGTCATGCCCGCCCTCCGCCTATTTTTTTGTCTTGCTGCGGGCTCTCTTGACTATTGTATAACTGATGTGACTTACTGACCCAACATTTTTCTTCTTAAAAACTACTACGCCCCTCCCCCTCTATTACCCCAGAAATTGAGACCACACCCATCTGGAGTAAAACATGGCCGTAGCAGCCAATTATTTTATTATCAAAAATATCAAAACAATTAACATAAATAACATAAATAACATAAATGAACGCAACTAAATCAGATATTAAGGCACTTCCTACATTGCAACTCCTCCCCGTTGGTCTGTGCTCGGATAACCCACCAATCACCATAAACCATTAACAGCACTGCGGTACCCAAACTATAACGGACCTCCAGCTGACGAACTGGCTCAGAGGCCAAACACTGCCCGCAGTGCACCTAATCACCCACTGTAGCTAAAACTGTTAGCTATATCACCAACCGACGGGTACTATAACACCGATAGGCCCCGAACTCTTCCATCCCTGGGGTAAAATCCTTCTTCTGCACAGACCAACCACATGCCACAGCAAGCAAGGGGAACACCTTACCCTTGCATGCCCTGCCACACCCTCACAGCTCGCTGGATCCCGTCTTGGATCCCCAGGGACCAAATATCGGTACCCACATCGTTCAGGTGAACCCCATCCCTCTTCAGGAATCGCCAGGTGTCCACTTCCAGTTCAAGATGCCGGATGGCCAAACCCCCATTCCTGACGAAAAAACCACTAACTTCCCTATTAACCTTTTTTCGGGCCCTGTTCAGCCGGTCGATCGACCGTGCGAACCGCCATGCCGTCCTGGCCACCATGTCAGACCACACCATAACCATGTGTGGAAAAGCAAGGCGCAACTGCCAAAAATCAAACTTGATCTCCTTGACGAGGTCCAGCATGGTCTTGACCCCCAGGTCATTGCCCCCGACGTGCAGCACCAGCACATCCGGAGGCCCGTCCCAGCGAGCAAAACGGTGGACTTCCGACACCGCCCTGCCCCACAGCATGCCCGGCAACCCCAGCCAGCGTATCAAGGCCTCTTGCCTAGAAAACCCAAGCTGGCGCCCATCCGGGCGGGCATCTCCCCTTCTAGCCCCCCAACAAACATATGAGTGGCCCACTATCCACACCCTGCCCGGCCGGCCACCTGGAAGAAAAGGAAGAGAAGAAAGAAAAACAAAAACATACCCCCAACATCAATATAAACACAAACCAAAAACACAAAGAAAAGCAACAAGCAACAATAAGCATTCACATATCCCCCACCCCACACTCTACGCAACCAACAAATGAGGACGAACGTACGACCGAAACCTCCTGGATTCCCACCTCCCAATACGCTTAACCGCCGCCTCATCCAGACCCCACCGGACCGCCTCCGTGGCCGCCCCAATGCGGAAGGAATGAGAGGAAAACTTTTGCCCCCCCAAACCCAAATCCTGCAAGCATCGCTGAAAAATCGCCGAAAACTGGAAACGCGAAAGAAATCGCCCATCCTGATGCACCAAAAATGGCCCGTGGATAGCGGGGCGAACCGACAAAAATTTGCGCACCAACCCAATCGGACACAAAGGCGAACCCGGCAAGGCAAACACCTGCACCGACTTGCCCTTGCCCAGCTGATCCGTTTTGGAGCGGCATACCCGGATGGACAGTCTGTCCACCTCACACACCGCGTCCCAGCCCAGACCACCCAGCCGGCTCCGCGATGGGCTGACCAACTCGCTCACCCGCAAAGCCCCAAAAAATGCCAAAGCAAAAGCCGCTCTGAACAGAACCACCTCGTATGGCGACGAACAGACCCACACCACCTGCTCCAACAACCGGCCCAAAAGTTCGAACGAAACCGGGCGCCTAGAATCCCTCCGGACCTGAGAACGCCGATAACCCTTCATGGCCTGACCGACCAAGAAATCCTTTGTCGCGTCCGGCAAACCCCTGAGCTTGAACCAAAACGCCAACCCTGCTAATTTCTTAGTAAGCCCGGACGCAGACACCCCAGCCTCAAAGTTCCTGGCCACAAAATAAACAACCAGCAAGCGCAGATCCTGTTCCCCCATACCCCCCGTGGCCTGCTGCATGAACGCAGCCCATTCACTCCACACCCTGCTGTATGCGGACCATGTCGCTTCGCTCACCGACCGCCGTATCCAGCCCGCTACTCGTCCAAGACAATCCTCCACAGCCATTCCGGACAAGGGACCCCCTGCAGTTCCGCCCCCGGCGCCAAGTCCCGAAACCTGTCCCACTGAAAGCGAGACAAAGCATCAGCGATGACGTTCTCAACGCCTGGAAGGTGCACAGCATAAATAAACACATTCAACTGTAAGCAGCGCAATACAAGGTGCCTGAGCAACCGGACCACCGGCGGTGAGGCCGCCGACACCTTGTTGATCACCTGCACCACCCCCAAATTGTCCCCATGAAAGCGCACCTTCAGATTCTGGAAAGCCTCCCCCCACAGTTCGACCGCCAAAACCACCGGAAAAAGCTCCAGCAGCAACATGTTTTTAACCAGGCCCGCCTCCTTCCACGCAGCCGGCCAAGGCCCCGCGCTCCACTTGCCCTGAAAAAAGGCACCGAAGCCCGCCGACCCCGCCGCATCCGTGTACAGTTCCAGATCAAAATTGCTGACCGGGCCCGACATCCAAAGCGCCCTGCCGTTGAACTCAGCCAGGAACGCGTGCCATGTCGCAAGGTCATCCCTATGTGCCTTGACCAAGCGCACATAGTGCTTGGGCGAGGTGACCCCCGCAGTACTGGCCGACAGCCGTCGGCAGAACACCCTCCCCATTGGCAGTATGCGACACGCAAAGTTCAGCTTACCCAGCAGCGATTGCAGCGGCCTAAGTTGAACCTTGCGCAAACCCAACATCCCGCGAATCTCCGCTTGGAGCGCCCGCAGTTTCTCCTCCGGCAACCTACACTCCATCCTCTCCGAGTCCAGCACGATGCCCAAGAAGCTCAACACCGTCCGCGGGCCCTCCGTCTTGTCCGGAGCCAAGGGAACGCCAAACTTGTCCGCAACGTGTTCCAACGTAGCCAAGAGTATCGCGCACAACTCCGAAGCAGGCGGGCCCACGCAGAGGAAGTCGTCCAGATAGTGTATCACTGAGTTCAATCCCGCGACGTCCCGCACCACCCACTCCAAGAAAGAGCTGAACCTCTCGAACAGAGCACATGATATGGAACATCCCATGGGCAGGCACCTATCGACGTAGAACCCCTCCTGCCAATGACACCCCAGCAATCGGAAGCTGTCCGGGTGGACCGGGAGCAGCCGGAAGGCCGCCTCAATGTCGGTCTTAGCCATCAATGCCCCCTTCCCATATTTTCGGACCCAAAAGACCGCAGCGTCAAAGGACGTATAAGACACCGCGCAAATCTCAGGATCAATGGCATCATTCACCGATCCCCCTTTTGGATACGAAAGATGATGAATGAGCCGAAATTTATTAGGCTCCTTTTTGGGCACCACCCCCAAGGGAGACACCACCAAATCTGGAATGGGCGCCGTCGGGAAGGGGCCGCTCATGCGCCCCAAAGCCACCTCCTTTTCCAGTTTCGCAGACACCACCTCGGCGTGAGCCAACGCCGAACGCAGATTACGAGCCAAAGGGGGTGTCACCCCCAGTTGTGCCGGAATATGAAAACCTTCCGCAAACCCCCGGGCCAGCAACTGCGCCGCTTCCCGATCCGGATACCTATCGAGAAAAGGCAGCATCTTTCCCACTTTCACCGGAGTTGTCCCCTTTTCCAGCCGCATCACCGGCCTTGCCCTTCCCGTGCTTGAAACAGCGGGACGAAGGGTGACCCCCACCGCAGCCAGTGCATTCGTGCCTGTACTTGCACGACCCCCCGAACCTACAGGACCCCTCGTTGAACTGCCAACACACCCCTTTTTTTCCTTGTGGCCGGTTGTCCGGGGTTAGTGGACCCACCGGCCCCGCCCGGAAAAAACTGGCCAGTCGACCGCGCTGAAGTCATAAGGCGCATCCACAGACTGATGTCCTTATGATCCCAACGTAAAGACGGGCGAATCGCCCTCCGCTGACGAAACTGTTCGTCGTAACGCAACCACGCCGTTCCCCCGTAGACCCGATAGGCTTCTCCCACGGCGTCCAAGTAGCAAAACAGCGCAGAGCAGTGCTCCGGGTTCCTCTCGCCTATCACACTAGCCAAAATCGCGAACGCCTGCAGCCAATTGGCAAACGTCCTGGGAATAAGCCTGTACCGCCGCTTCTCCTCATCCTCCTTCTTGTGATCCTCCGGCTTCACCCTATCCAGATTGAACTTCTCCAGCGGCAGCAGGGCGAAGATCTCCACATACTCACCCTTCCAGATCTTCTCGCGGACCTCAGGCTTCAGATGAGCCCCGAGGGGGCCCTCGAAGCAAACATACACCTCACATTTCGCCGCATCCGCTAAACGGACCAAGTCCTGCTTTTTGGAGGCCTCCGAAGCCGTCCCACCCCCAGCGGGTGCCAAACCCGCCCCCAGGTCAGGCACCGCAGCCACTACGGCAGCAGGCGCCGCCGGCTCCGCAGCCCCTATCGTCGCCTCCGCCCGCCCCCCAATGTCCCCCGTTCCCGGGGCCACCCAAGCCGACACCGGGGCCCCAGCCCCGCCCACTCCCGGTTCAAACTGATGGACCAGCTCCTTCAAACCCGCCAGAAAACCCCGCAACCCCTCATCCGCCGCCGCGCGGTCCGTGACCGCTGCGGTCGGCGCAATGGGCACGGCCCCCGCCGGCCGCCCCGCACCTACCCGGCCCCCACCCGCCGCCCCCCCCACATCGCCAGACACAGAATAACAAACATAAGCGGACTCACCGTGTTGCCTGGATGGAGTCCCACCAGCCGAGGGTCCCGGGTCCACTGCCGTCGGAATGCTGTGCCGTCCCTCGTCCTCCGACTGCGACAATTCTCCCTCCGAGCGGACGTCCGCCAACTCCGCCTCGCCTGCTGGCAGCCATCCATCGGAAACGTCACTGGGTGCCGGGGATCCGCGGAGCTCCCTGGCCTTCTGCAACCCGCCAGATCCGCCTGCCGACTTCCGTGAGGACTTGCCCGGGCCAGCTTGCCGTTGATCGCAGTGCCGCCCCAGACCACTGCAGGCAGCCGCCGTCTCTCCGCCGTCCGCCACAGCCCGCCGTCCCAAAGCAGGGGACGGCTGCCGACCATCGATCCCAGGAGCGCCACCTGCCGACAGTCCCCTGCGCCCGGCAGCCATCCTCCCGGGCGATCCCGATGCAGGCCCCGCCCCCGCCGCCTCCAGGCCATGAGGTAGGGCCCTCCGCACAGTCCTGGGCCTCCTGCTCCCGTCCGCCACCGGCCGTGAACGTCCAGCCCCCCCCCACCTGGCTCAGACCAGCCCCAAGGTCCCCAAGCCCAACAGTCCCCCCAGGCCGCTCCGCAGGCCGCGCCGCGCGTTTCGCGGGCGGGCCCGAGTGTCCCCTGCCATCCCTGCCGCTGCCTCCACGTGTCCCAGGTCGGGGGGGGGAAGGGGGGTCAGGTGCAAAGCGAGCCAGCGGCCGGGAGCGCCGCGCTCGCCCGCCACCCTCCCGCTCGGCCACCGGGGGTACCTCACCCAGCGCCGCTGCCAGCCTCTCCTCAAGCCATCCCGGACCGCGGGACGCCGATGCGGCCTTCAGCCGCGCGAATAGGTCCTCCGCGGCCGCCATGTTGGAGCTCCCTGCTGAAGCTCGTTTCCCCGCAGACTGAGGAGGGGAGGAGCTGTCCACTCTAACACATTAACACTGCTCCTCCCCTCCCAGCCTCTGCACGGCAACGCCCCTACAGGATCCCTGAGTCTCCCAGTTAATCCTGTCATGCCCGCCCTCCGCCTATTTTTTTGTCTTGCTGCGGGCTCTCTCTTTCCTTTTGGTTTACATTTTATTCCAAAAGCATTTCATTTGCACAGCAGATTAGGCAGCTATCTTGGTAATTGCGTTGGCCGGGAATCAAACCCAGGTCAGATGCTGGATAACATAGATAAGGATGTATATCCATCTGTCTTCTTGATTCCTGGAGTAGAGACGGGGGTCTACTTTACTGCTTGAGAATCCCTCTTTAGTAAGTACTTTGTTTACTTTTACATTCCACATCCTTGCAGATTGTTTAAGACTGTAAATGCTCTTCTGATGTTTACACACAAGGTTGTCCCCTTGCTCAACACTTAAAGCGGTAGTAAACCCGCAATTTTTATTTTATTTTTTTAAACCTGCAAAGCAAAAGGCATAATGAGCTAGTATGCACCGCATACTAGCTCATTAAGACATGTACGTAGCTGTAGTGCAACGTAAGCGTAGGACATACATGACAGGGTGCAAGGCTTACGCAGGGGAATGGTACGAGGGGTTAAGAATGTTACAAGGCTTACCTGATTGGAGGATGGTGTAAGAGGGGGTGGAGTAGAGTTGATGTGAAGGCACGTGAGTCTAGGAGGGTCAGCAGTCTGGAGCAGCAGGTCAGGAGGAACGTTCAGGATCAGCTACCTGGAAAAGATGAGTGGGTTAGAGCAGCTTTGGGCCCAGCTTCGATCAGCCGCAGAACAGCATGGCGCAGACTGGTTACAAAGCCAAATTGCGGCCACCCTTCAGGGGGTAGGGCAGGGACCTTCCGCAGATGGGGTACCCTCGACACGGGCAAGGAGGTCTCGGCCCCCTGTGCGCCTTAGCCCTGACATTGCCCCCCGTACTCAGCGCCGGCTTGGGAGCCCCAGTTGGGCCCCTTCAGGCCCCCCTGCTAAGCAGACACCCCGGTCGTCTAGTGGGGGGCCTGGGAGGAATCCCCGTCCACGGCTGAGTCCCAGAGGGAGGGGGGTCACTCACCGGATCCTGCCTCAGGCCACCTCCAGGACCGCGCGATCGTTGGTGGTTCCAGTGGTTCCCCCTGGCGATGCTCCGGTCGGGGGGGGCGCTCGACGGGGGAGAGTGGGGTCCTCGGGCGCCGGCCTTGTCCCGGAGGCGGCCGTCGGCCTGCCACGTGTGGGCGCCATCTTAGCTTCGGGGGGGGCCCATTAGAAGATGCAGAGCGGCAGTCGGGTGGCCACGCCTCCGGGCATGTTTCTGTGCCTGGGAGGGAGGGCCAGCGGAGGAACAGCGCGCGCGCGCTCGGCGCGGCGCACGCTGATGACGTCGGCGGAAGTGAGGTCGGCGCGACCGGAAGTGATGTCCTAGTAAACAAAAAACATGGCGGCCGCCATGTACAACGACAGGAAACCGGTCGGGAGCGGCCTGGGCCGTCTGGCATGCCAGCGCAGAGGCCCCCGAGGGTCAGGACACTGACGGAGGACAGCAGCATGGAAGAGGGAGAGCTGCAGGAGGACGAGTGCGATCCGGCGGCGGCAGTAGGGGCAGCGGCTGGAGAGCCTTCCAGGCAACAGCAGCCCGGTAAGTCCTTGGGGTCTGTGGGGGGGTTTCTTGCGGGGGTGAGTGGGGGGGATGCAGGGGTGGGGGGGGGCGAAGGGGGGGGGGAGTTGTTGGTGGTGTTGAAAGAGCTGCTGCGCAGCCTGCAGGGCGACTCGGGGCCGGTGCACGCCCCGAGTACTCCATGGGTAGGGCCGCCCGCCGCGGCTCGGGTAGAGCTGGGGACGGCTGTCCCCTCCGGGTTGGGGTTGTCGGTGGGTGGGGTGGCAGCGGAGACGCAGACAGAGAGGGAGGTGCTGGCGCGGAAGGACGGCGAGGGACCAAGTGGGGCTGCGGTGGACAAAGACAAGGATGCTGAAAAGATTCGCTTGGCAGATGCGGCGAGGAGCGAAGTTTATGTGTGCTTCGAGGGACCGTTAGGGGCGCATTTGAAGAAGGAGGTGAGGGAGAAGATTTGGAAGGACGAGTTTGTGGAGATCTTCTCGTTGTTGCCGTTGGAGAAATTTAATTTAGACAGGGTCAAGCCTGATGAGAGCAAGAAAGACGAGGAGGAGAAGAGGAGATATAGGCTTATTCCGCGCACGTTTGCGAATTGGCTGCAAGCGTTTGCGATTTTAGCTAGCGTGATTGGGGAAAAGGCGCCGGAGAATTGTTCGGCGTTGTTCTGTTACCTGGAGGCCATTAGTGAGGCGCACAGGGTTTATGGGGGCTTGGCCTGGTTACGTTATGACGAACAGTTTCGTCAACGCAAAGCGGTACGGACGTCCATTAGGTGGGACCACAAGGACATCAGCCTGTGGATGAAGTTGATGACTTCGGCCCGGGCCCCGGGACAGTTTTTTCCAGGGGGGGCCGGCGCCGCCGCCTCAGCGGGATCGCTGGCCCCAAAAAAGAAGGGGGTCTGCTGGCAATTTAACGACGGGACGTGCAAGTTTGGTAACGCCTGTCGTTACAAGCACGAGTGTTCGGGATGCAGTGGAGGGCACCCCTTCGCACGTTGTTTCAGACAGGGCAAAGGTCGTACTGGAGATTTCGCTGGAAAAAGGGATGACGCCGGTGAGGCTGGAAAGGATGCTTCCTTTCCTAAGTAGGTATCCTGATCGTGCGGCGGCGGGGTTGTTGGAGGCTGGTTTTCGGGATGGGTTTAGGATTCCGAGTGCGTTGAGGGAGGTTCCCCCGCTGGCCAAGAATTTAAGGTCGGCTTTGCTGCATGAACACGTGGTGTCGGCAAAATTGGCTAAGGAGGTGGCGTTGGGCCGGATGGCCGGCCCATTTCTTGCCCCTCCGATGGCGGATCTGGTGGTCTCGCCTTTGGGGGTTGTTCCGAAGAAGGAACCGGGGCAATTCAGGATGATTCACCACCTGTCTTACCCCAGGGGCGGATCGGTAAATGATGGTATTGACCCGCAAGCTTGTGCGGTTACTTATACATCATTTGATGCAGCGATAGCGTGGGTGAGAAAGTATGGCAGGGGGGCTCTTTTGGCTAAAACGGATGTAGAGGCGGCATTTCGTTTGTTGCCGGTACATCCAGGGAGTATGCGCTTGTTGGGTTGTTGCTGGCAGGGGTCGTATTTTGTCGATCGCTGCTTGCCCATGGGATGTTCTATCTCGTGTGCACTTTTTGAGCTGTTCAGTTCGTTTTTTGAATGGGCTGTACGGGAGACGGCGGGAGTCAACTCGGTCATACATTACCTGGATGACTTCCTGTGTGTAGGGCCGCCAGGATCCCGCGGCTGCGGGATACTGCTGGGGACGTTGCAACATTTGGCCGAACGGTTTGGGGTTCCCTTGGCGAGGGAGAAGACGGAGGGTCCCAGGTCGGAGATAGTGTTTTTGGGAATCACGATTGATTCCATGGCCATGGAATGTAGGTTGCCTGAGGAGAAGGTGGTGGCGCTGCGGCAGGAGGTGGTCGCAGCGCGGGGAAAACGAAAACTCAGGTTGAAGGAATTGCAATCGCTCCTGGGCAAATTGAATTTTGCTTGCAGGATTATGCCTATGGGGAGAATTTTTTGCAGGAGACTGGCGGCAGCCACAGCAGGGGTGAAGGTGCCCACTCATTTTGTGCGGTTGTCCAGAGACTTACGGGATGATCTGGGTGTATGGGGGGTGTTCCTGGTGGAGTTTAATGGGAGAGCGATTGTGCAGGAGGGACAGGTCAGCAACGCTGATTTGGTTTTGTTTACTGACGCAGCGGGTTCGGCAGGTTATGGAGCTTATTGCCAGGGGCAATGGAGTGCCGAACCATGGCCGGACTCTTGGAGGGAGGCGGGGTTTTTAACTAACCTGGCGTTACTGGAGCTTTTTCCCATAGTTCTGGCAGTGGAATTGTGGGGGGACAAGCTCCGGGATAAAAAAGTGCGCTTCCATTGTGATAACATGGGAGTGGTGGTGGCCATAAATAATGTTTCGGCCTCCTCCCCCCCGGTGGTTAGGTTGTTAAGGAGGTTGGTACTCAGTTGTTTACGGATTAATGCGTTTGTTTATGCGGTGCATATCCCTGGGATTGAGAATAAGTTGGCGGATGCTCTGTCTCGTTTCCAGTGGGAGGACTTTCGCAGAATGGCTCCGGACGCGAACAGACGCGGGGACCCGTGCCCTCCAGAGATGTGGGGGATTGCGTTGGAATCATCGGAGGACTGATTCAGCAGTCGTTGAGTGCAGGTACTCGAGCGGCTTATAATGCAGTGTGGAGGGAATGGTCGAACTGGTTGGGTGAGGTTGGGGGGTCGGAGGGCCCGGCTGAGCTGCTGCGGTGGGTATTGGGTTTTATCTGTTACAATTATGTGTCTGGGGTGTCGGGCTCGGCAGTCAGCAAGAAAATGTCGGCTTTGGCCTTTTTGTTTCAATGTAAGGGGTTGGCGGATGTGACTAAGAATTTTTTAGTTAAAAAGGCGTTGAGGGGTTTTAGAAAAGGGGCGGCAAAACGGGATTTGCGGCGCCCGATTTCTTTTGAAGTTTTGGGTATTTTGTTGAGCCACGTCCGGGAAGTGTGTTCTCTGGTTTTTGAACAACTACTTTTCCGAGCTGCTTTCCTGGTGGCATTTTTTGGGGCGTTTCGGATAGGAGAATTGGTGTCGCCATCTAAAACAGCTCCGGGGGGTTTGGGGAGGGGTGACGTTTCATGGGCCCCTTCTTCGGTGGTGATTTTGGTCAGGAAGTCCAAAACGGACCAGTTGGGTAGAGGGGTGCGGGTAACATTGTTTCGGGGGACGGACCCTAGTTTTTGTCCGGTGGAGGCTTTAAGGGTTTATTTGGAGGTTCGCCCGGACCGGGACGGGGTGTTATTCATGCATGCGGATGGTTCGTGCCTTTCGCGGTTTCAATTTACGGCAGTGTTGAGGAAGTGTTTGCGGAGCGGGGGTTTGTCCCCGGGAGAGTATGCTGCTCATTCCTTCCGGATAGGGGCGGCCACGGAGGCAGCTAGATGGGGATTGCCGGAAGAGGTTATTAAGCAAATTGGGAGGTGGGAGTCTCGGAGGTATCGGCTTTATGTGCGACCGCACCTCGTGTAAAAGGGGTGGGAGTATGGTCATTGGAGTGGTCGACTATATGTTTTTGGTTGTTTTGGGTTGGGTTGGTTAATTTTTGGTTATGTCATTTCAGAGCCGGGATGTCTCATTTGGATTTTGGGACATTCTTTTGTGTTCTGGGGGGCTAGACGGGCGGATGTACGGCCGGACGGCAGGCAACTCAGACTGTCCAGGGATGAAGGCCGGGTTCGATGGATTGGCATCCCGGGACTGATGTGGCACAGGGTGGTGTCAGAGGTTCATCGCTATGCGGGCCTGGATCGGGCACCGGACGTACTGGTCCTACATGTGGGAGGTAATGACTTGGTTGTCAGGCCGATGCGCAACATCATTAAAGACATACGGTGGGACTTCCTCAGGCTTCGTACTGCCTTCCCGGACATGATTATTGTGTGGTCCGATATTGTGGCCCGCATGTCTTGGAGGGGGGCCCGGTCTTGTGAGAAGATTAATAGGGCCCGGATTAAGGTGAACAAAGAGGTGGGGAGGTTTGTTGCCCGGAATGGTGGTATTGTGGTGAGGCATTGGGAGTTGGAAGTGGAGACGTGGAGGTATTTACGGGGGGATGGTGTCCACCTTAACCCAATCGGGATTGACCTGTGGGCTTTGGGTTTGGAAGATGGCATTGGCAGGGCTCTGCAGGTGTGGCGGCAGGCACAAGGGTGAGGTGTCACTCTTGTGCTGCTGTGGCGGTAGGGTCCTTGACGGCTGGTATGCAATCTATCTGTTCCAAATTAGGTTTTGGTAAAGTTAGGACCCATCATGGGTATGGAGTCCTCCCGGGTGGTCTGGCGGCTGGCCAGACTGACGGGCTAATAAGTTGGGGGTCTGTGGTCAATTGGTAAGTCCCCGAGGCAAGTTGGCGGCTGGGGACGAATGCCATAAAAAGTTGGGATTACAGGCTCAAGTTGAAATGGGGTCGTCAGGGATCAACAACTGTTTATCTGATGAGCTGGTTTTGGTTACAAGAAAATATATGGTAAAATAAAATGGTTACAGAAGTTTTAAAGAAAAAGTTTTAGTTTGGTTTATTGTTTAAATAAAGGCCTGGAAAGGCCATTTACATCCAGCAGGTGTCTGTGTCATTTTTTATAAGAAAAGGTATAAAAGGGGTGTACATGTATGGATTGGCGTAGTAAGGTATCTGGCTACCTTGTCAAGACATGTACGTAGCTGTAGTGCAACGTAAGCGTAGGACATACATGACAGGGTGCAAGGCTTACGCAGGGGAATGGTACGAGGGGTTAAGAATGTTACAAGGCTTACCTGATTGGAGGATGGTGTAAGAGGGGGTGGAGTAGAGTTGATGTGAAGGCACGTGAGTCTAGGAGGGTCAGCAGTCTGGAGCAGCAGGTCAGGAGGAACGTTCCCGCCCGCCCGCCCTGTTAATGGGGAGGGTTGGGTGGATATGGGGTGACCATGAGTACGCGTGGCGGTAGGGTCCTTGACGGCTGGTATGCAATCTATCTGTTCCAAATTAGGTTTTGGTAAAGTTAGGACCCATCATGGGTATGGAGTCCTCCCGGGTGGTCTGGCGGCTGGCCAGACTGACGGGCTAATAAGTTGGGGGTCTGTGGTCAATTGGTAAGTCCCCGAGGCAAGTTGGCGGCTGGGGACGAATGCCATAAAAAGTTGGGATTACAGGCTCAAGTTGAAATGGGGTCGTCAGGGATCAACAACTGTTTATCTGATGAGCTGGTTTTGGTTACAAGAAAATATATGGTAAAATAAAATGGTTACAGAAGTTTTAAAGAAAAAGTTTTAGTTTGGTTTATTGTTTAAATAAAGGCCTGGAAAGGCCATTTACATCCAGCAGGTGTCTGTGTCATTTTTTATAAGAAAAGGTATAAAAGGGGTGTACATGTATGGATTGGCGTAGTAAGGTATCTGGCTACCTTGTCATGAAATACTTACCTTAGAACGAGGCCCCGACATCTGGCCCGATCCACTTTTCTTCCGGGTATCGCGGCTCCGGCGCTGTGAGTGGCCGGAGCCGCGATATCGTCACTCCCGCGCATGCGCGCGGGAGATTTCATTCCGGCTGGCCGGACACTGCCGGATTTTCAGGCCAAGAATCCCCTTGTGCGCATGCGCCGCTGCAGTCAGCGGCGCATACCGAGGGGAATATCTCCTAAACCGTACAGGTTTAGGAGATATTTTTTTTTACCTACAGGTAAGCCTTATTATAGGCTTTCCTGTAGGTAAAAGTTAAAATTTTGAGTATACAACCACTTTAACGACTAGTTTCATTGTAATCTTCACCAAATTCTGGGAGTAACCTTGTCTGGCTTTGTATTTGTGGCTATTCCCTTCTGCATCTGACTTTACTTTGAAAGTCCGCTTACTTCCTATAGTTTTGCAGTTAGGAGGGATCTCTGCGAGTGTCCAGGTTTTATTTTCTTGAGGTGACTTTAATTCTTCTGCTGCTTTTCTCCATTTATTGGCCCCATGTCTTCCTTGTTTTGACAGTGTATAACAGCTTGTATTCCCTTTGTAGTCCAAGTGGATCTTCTGATTTCAGGCATGACTAGTGTAGTCTGAATGTTCCCCTTATACTATTCCTTACCTATTAGAAACGAGACCACACCATAGGTTGGAGTAAACTGGCCGCAACAGCCTTTATTAAACATAACTCAAAATTCACTCCAATAACTTGTAAATATGAAAATATATAAATATATATAAATATATAAATATAAATAACTTTATTAACATTAAACCACATTAAATAACATTAACTGCCCATTCTGGTGATCTCTGACGGTGACCCCACTTAAGCCAATACCAAATCACTGCGGTACACCTGACCAACTTCCCAAAGGCCTCCACTTGTGACTGGTCGGAGACAACTTCCGCCAGTGAACATAACCGTATTCCCTCCAACGTTCAGGAATACCCAGAGGGGCCGATCGTTAGATGAGCCCCCCACACCCTCAGATCCCTTCTGAGTACCTGTCTACCATCAGAAACCACCAGAAAACACACCGCCAACACGAGAAACTTTCAGCTGCCGTGACAACCGATGAAACCTGCAAAAGAAGAAAAGACCAGCAACAAAAAACACAAAAACAAACACATAACATTAGGGAGGGAAAAACTGCCTCCTCTGTGTCACACTGGGCTCCCAATGATCCCTTAAAGCCACACCCCTCCCTTTTATGTGACCCCTCCCCTACACTGAACTTGTTTCCTGCAAACCTTTTCCTCAACTCCACCCATAAAGCTTAACCCTCTGTGTCCCTCATCCACACTGTCATGTCCAGCACTCCTTATATCATTTCATTCTTAATCCGTGCTTCTCTGTTTAGCAGGATCTGGTGGGGAACTTGAGTTAGGCAATGTGAGTTCTACCTCCTTGTTCTGACTCCTGCACAGGTTTGCTTTGGTCAAACTTTTTTGGCATATTCACTTCACAGCTTTCAGGGATTGGTGTTTCTGGTGATGAGCTCTCATAGTAAGGTTGAACAAAGCCACCAGTCCATCCAGTTCAACCTGAGTGAGTACACACTCACATCGGTCCCTACCATCAAGGATATCACCAATTTCTTGGACAGAAGCCAATTAACCTACCAGCATGTCTTTGGAGTGTGGGAGGAAACCAGAGTACAGGGAGAACATGCAAACTCAGAGCAGGTAGTGTCATGTTTGGGATTTGAGCCAGTGACCCTTTTTACCGCTAGGTGAAAGTGCTACCCACTACACCACTGTGCCGCCCAAATTGAAATAAACACTATGGATTATTGTCCCTCTGTCAGTCTTTGGGTGTAGGATTCTGTAACCCTTTGTTTTCTTGCTGTAGCCTACTAGAATGCCCTCTATGGCTCTGTTCTCCAGTTTGGATCGTTTTTTCACTTGGATTATAGGCATATGCTTTACATCCAAAGATTCTGATGTGCCCTATGTTAGGCTTTGATCCATGCACATTTCGAATGGAGTACTTATAATAGCTCTTGAGGGTAGTCTGTTCTGTAGGTAGGTTGCAAGTCCTGGTTTGCATTGCAATTTGTTGCTAGACATGGCAACCATTTCTTGAAGGTTCTCTAATGTTTCATTCTTGTGTTTCATCAGATAAGTAGTTGTGTACCTGATGATTGTCACTGCGCCACTGGTGTGAGCCCACAGGTGAGCAGATGACACGGGATCCCCCAGGGCGTGGAATCTAAGGGCCAGCCGGTATTCTGCCAGGGACCCCCCTCACCAGAGTTTGGACTTAGCTGTGTGCTGACCCCAGGTCACGACCCCCAGGTTCACCTTGCTCGCGAGGAGTACACATTTATATATAGACGGTACATCTTGTTATTACTTTGTACCATAGAATACAAACTACAGTGCCACCTGCTGGATAGATGGGTATAATGCACACTGTACATCGTTCACAGTGTGTGTGTGTGTGTGTGTGTGTGTGTGTGTGTGTGTGTGTGTATAGATAGGCAGATTGCTGTTGTTCTTCCAACAGGGGGAGAACACAAGTATAAGAAAAGCACACGAATATAAAAAAAACATGCGAATATAAGAAAAGCACACAAATGTAGTAAACGCACACCGAATATGAGAAAAGCACACTGATAAAAACTGGCCCATGTGCGTCCAGTCTGGAGAGGTGTGCACTAGACAAAGGCAATTGGGAAAAACTGAACATTAGGCTCTATGATGTTATGAGCCTCCTCATAATACACAGGCCATGCTGTAAGTCAATTGTCATGTCTCTCTGATGGTAGAAATATGTCACATAAGTGTTGCTGCGCCTCTGGCTCTATGACGTTGTTATGAGGCTCTTCATGGTACATCGGCCACGGTGTAAAGAGATTCTCTTGGCTATATGCCGTTGGGAAGAAGTCCTGTGGTGGCTGCTGAATCTGACTAACGCTCTGGTAGCCAAAGTCATAGATATTATTCTGCTCCCCTGGCTCTATGATGTTGTTATGAGCCTCTTCATGGTACATCGGCCACGGTGTAAACAGATTCTCTGGTAGCCAAAGTCATAGATATCATTTTGCTTCTCTGGCTCTTTTAGGTTCATATGAGCCTCCTCATAATCCATTGGCCAGGGTGTGAAGAGATTCTCCTGTCTGACTGCTGGTTGTGGCTGAAGAAAGACCATTCGCTCTGCCAATTGTTGAAGAGCCTCCTTATAATGGTTCTCCATTGGAGTTGGTACTGGTCCATGGATATTCATTGGTAATAGAGACCAGTCCATTGGTTCCACCTGCCACTCACTGCTGTCACTGCAGTGAGCAAAATGAGGCTTCTTCTCTGGCGATGATGGTGGAGATGAAAATAAGTCCATTGGTGACATCATCAGACTGTCGCTCATGTATGAAAAGCCTGTGAAATACTCCTGCTCATATGGTGATATTGGAGCCTTCCGGTCCAGGTAGTTGATAAATTCATTCAATGGCATGCTGTTATTTGATGGTTCCTCGCAAATTTAGAAAGAAAAAGACATTCATTACTGTTTCTAATTGATACAGAGGATGGTAACAAAGTATGGTGAACCCCACCCCCGAGGTGCAGCAGATTTCACCAAGTAGACTCCTTCCACCCTAGCTCCCTCTAGTGGTCAGATAACATACACAATAATTATCTCCAATAATGAGCAGAAATCATTCAGACCAGACCGTATGATTATATAGTGATCACAAATTCATAGACAGGTCTGAAAAGTCTGTTCAAACAAATGTCTTAGATGGTGAAGAGCCTGCTGCTCTCCCCTCCCCCTACAATGTGTTTGGACTGTATACTTACTGGTTCGGATTCAGACGGCATTGCTGACTTTCTTCACTCTAACTCTGCCCAGTCGAGGGTCTTGAAGAACGGATGGCTCCTGATGTCACTGACTAGATGGTTTCGGCCTCTTGGTCTTTCCATGGAAGCTGTAACGAAGAATGAAATATATGAGAATGAAATATAATGAGATGCTGCATGACCAATAACAATATCTGATTAATAGAAGAGCCTGAGGCTCTCTGTAACTTGCCCTAACTAAGAGGTTATGGAGGTCAGGGTCCATACCCTCCTCGTAATTGGGCTCCATTTTAATAATTTTTGTCTTGATTTGTTCCCAGTTGACCGTTCTGGTGATGAAGGGATGTTTCCCAAACGCCATCTGGCATACTATGACTCCAAGGGAGATATAGTCAACCATACTGAAATAATCAATTTTTTGCAAGATCTGTAGAAACATAAGAGAAAGAGGAATGAGCACATTGTCAGACCAGGCAGAGTACAGAGATGACAACATAGTGACATATGTGATGTATAAAGCTCATGCATGACTAAAATTGCAGTGAAACTGCATTAAACGGAAGTGTAGCTTGTGAATATTGGAGGTGGGGCTTAAATAGGATGTATAGTCAAAACCCTTTTTTTTTTTTTTTTTTTATAAAATAGAAAGGGGTTAAACACTCTGGGGCTTTGCCTAGAGGTGCCCTTTAATTGCCCCATTTAAAGTAGGTGACTGAAGGTATACTGACCCCAATAGCTCCCCATGTTAAAGAGGAGAAGGGAAACGGTGGGTAAGCAGTTACTGAAGGTTTTACCCCATTCATATGTGTGAAACCGGCCAGGCAAATGAATCCATCTACTCTCAATGCCCCCTACAAAGAAGCCCCAACACTGCTCCATGACTCAGAAGTTCCCAGCTTTTGTTGGGGATATTGTTCTAGCCTGGAAACCCATTAAAAGCAACTGGGGCACCAGTGGAGACATTCTCTATTTAGCGGAAGTGGAACACCCGTTGATCTCTTCTCCATATCCAATCATAATAATGGGTATATCTTGATAAATGTTATAATTAAATCTGATATCAGGAGCATACTTACTTCTGGGGCCATGTATATTCGTTAATTCTCTTAGTCTCAGTGACTCCTTTCACAGACAATCCAAAATTCGCCACTCTGGCGTGGCCAGCGTTGTCTAAGAGGATGTTTTCTGGCTTCAGATCTCTATGAACGATCTCTTTGTCGCGCAGGAATTGCAGGCTGCAAATAATTTCCGCTGTTAGGTTTCTAATGGAGAAAGAAATACATGGATTAGCATCAAAAATCATCACACACCAGTTAATGGTAAAGATAAAGTGACTGCTCCCTATAGTACATAAGGGTATAGATGGATGGGATCAGCTGGATAGGTCACTGCCTGTCCTCAGTGGTCATCTTCCCCCGACTCCAAAGTGACCCCGACATCAAACTTACCTTAAGGTGTCAAGAGGAAGTGGAGCTGAATTTCTTATCAGGTCGGAGAGATCTCCACTGCTCCAATACTCCATAACAAAGGCCAGATGGTTCTGTGAAAATAGGAAAAACAGGTTATGTGAAGGAATATATGAAGACACGCACACCAGCAGAGAGAGTGCAGTGTATCATCTTTACTAAATGCTTCCTGGGGGGGGGAACTCTGGAAAACCGGACAGAGAAGAATAGTAGACTGCCATTGCTGGAAGATTTTTACCACAATACTAGTTTTGACTGGTTGTTATGGTAGCCCAATGACTTCTATATTTTGGCTTCCCATCCTAGAAGATGTATGTCGATCAAGAGTCCAGGAGAAGGCCTGGAATGTAATGCAGAGCATTATAGTGGAAGGCCCTCATGACTGGGGGGGCAGGGTAGGCTGTAGCTGGGCAGATGTTAAAAGGGGTTAGGACAAAATTGAGGTAGACAGACATTGGGTCAGGGGAAGGCGTGGTAGGGGGAGTAGGTCAAGACAGGGCGGAGTCTGAGAGGGTGTAGGCTGTAGGGGCTTGACAGGGTTAGTTGGTAACAGCCAGGGAAGGAGAATTTGAAGTTACAGGTCAGTGCAGGGAGAATTAAGGATGGCTGATGTGGAGGGCATGTTAGGCCAGCTGCGGGCAGCCGCATTAGTGAATGGGCCCCAGTGGCTTGAACAGCAGCTGGCTGGTATGCTGCAGGGGTCGGGGCAGGTTCATGCTGGTCCTGCCCCACGTGCACAGCGTGCTAGGAGGTCTCGCCCTCCTGAGCGCTTGAGCCCAGATGTGACCCCTAGGGTCGGCCGCCACACTAGGAGCCCCGGCAAACGGGACCCTTCGGCACCCAGGGCTAAGAGGCACACTCCCTCTACTGCCTCTGGGGCCGGGAGGAATCCTCTTCTTCGGCGGGACCCAGGCAGGAGTACTACTGTCCCTATTGATTCCTTCCCAGAGACTTCAGGGAAGCGGATTGCGGCTGCTGCAACACGGGGGGAGGCCCTTCCCATTGGCAGAGCTCGGCGGGGGAGAGTGTCCTTGGCGGGTGCTGGCCTGGCTACGGATGCGGCTGCGACCCTCCAGGACAGAAGACAGGTTGGCAGATGTGAGGTGTCCTGATCGCTGCCCCCTTTGCGGGAGAGGAGAGCGGCGAATGTCTCTGGAGAGGAGAGGCAGAGCGCACAGCGTGGGAGGAGCAGAGCGTGCGGCCGTGCGTCTGAGGCTGAGGAGGATGACGTCAGCGGCATGCGCCCAGCGGGAGGAGACGGACCGAGCGCTTTCCAGCACATAGCGCAGAGCAGAGGGGAAGACCGGTCGGAAGGAGAGCTCGGTGCATCGGAGGAAGAGGAGCTCCATCATGCTGTGGATGTGGCTGGAGAAGCTGGACGTCAGGCGGCAGGAGCGACGGCTGGACGGAGTCTTGATCCGGGGCAGCCTGGTAAGTGTTCTGTCTCTGTCCCTGTGCTGTCTATGTCTCCTACTTCTGTGTTACCTGTGTCTACTGTGCCCCCTGCTGTGTCAGTGTCTGTCCCCCCTCCCCGTGGTGGTTCCTTGCACTACAGAGTCTCAGCTGGGTCAGGTGGGGGGCTCAGGGGTGCATGGTTCTGCGGTAAGTGGGGAGGGCTGGGGGGGGGGGGCTGCGGCTATGCCAATGATGGAGCACATGCTGCAAACTTGGTTGGTGGGTTGCAGGGAGTTGCTGGCTGGTGGGTCCGGCCACGCTCCAGCCCCAGGGGTGTCATCAGTGAGTGCTTGGATGTTGGCGGGGGACAGTGGATGGCTCGCCGCGGGAAGCTCGTTGGAAGGATCCAGCAGCCTGACTGTGATGGCGGTGGAGGCAGTAGTGGGACCAAGTGCAGCGCAGACTACGGTGGATCCTAGGCCTACGGAGGGGATGGCGGACGGGATATGGATGGCGGACTCTGCCAGAGGGGAGGTTTATGTGTGCTTCGAGGGACCACTTGGGGCGCACTTGAAGCCAGAGGAGAAGGAACGCATCTGGAAAGGGGAATACGTGGAGATCTTTGCGTTGTTGCCGCTGGAAAAATGTAATCTGGACAAGGTTAAGCCGGACGAGAGGAAGAAGAAAAATGCCGGTATCACCTGATTCCCAGAACTTTCAGCAACTGGCTGCAAGCTTTCACCATTTATGCTAGCGTGATTGGGGAAAAATCGCCGGAGTGCTGTCCCCCCCCCCCTTTTTGCTATCTGGACTCCATTAGTGAGGCCCAGCGGGTTTATGGGGGCGTAGCGTGGTTACGCTACGACGAACAACTTAGGCCGCGTACACACGGGCGGACTGTTCGCCCAACCTTGTCCGCTGAACAGTGTTTGGGCGGACAGTCCGCTCGTGTGTGGGCTTTCAGCGGACAGTTTCAGCGGACAGTTGGACGGACAAAGTCTTTCGGAAATTCCGAAAAACTGTCCGCTGAAACTGTGTTTGAGCGAACAGTCCGCCCGTGTGTGGGCTTGTCCGCTGTACTTTCGAAATGAGCGGACTGTTCCCACTCGGAAAGTCCGCCCATTTCGAGCGCGTGTACAGGTAGGCGGGGCCCGCGAAGGAGACGTCGCGGGCTCCGCCGCCTGGAATGGGCTTAAAGGGGAACCCCAACGCCGAAAAAAATCGGCGTGGGGGTTCCCCCCAAGTCCACACCAGACCCTTGTCCGAGCACGCTACCCGGCCGGCCAGGAAAGGGGGGCGAGCGAGCGCACCCCCCCTCCTGAGCCGTACCAGGCCGCGTGCCCTCAACATGGGGGGTGCCTTGGGGAAGGGGGGGCCGCGCGGCCCCCCCACCCCAAAGCACCTTGTCCCCATGTTGATGAGGACAAGGGCCTCTTCCCGACAACCCTGGCCGTTGGTTGTCGGGGTCTGCGGGCGGGGGGCTTATCGGAATCCGGGAGCCCCCTTTAAGAAGGGGGCCCCCGGATACCGGCCCCCCACCCTATGTGAATGAGTATGGGGTACAATGTACCCCTACCCATTCACCTGTGAACTAAAGTACAATAAAAAACACAACACAAAGAAAAAATATTTTATTGCACAGCTCCGGGGGTCTTCTCGCCGGACTCCTCCGCTATGTGTGTGTAGCTCTTTTGCTAGCGGAGGAGTCCGGCTTTCTTCCTCCCCGCCGCCGGCCTCTTCTCCCGACTTCGGGGGTCTTGTCCCCCTCTTCGGTTCTTCTGCCGGGCCACCGCGCCTGGTCCGGTGGCCCGGTCTTCTGTCGCCGTCTTCCGTTCTTCTGTCGCCGCCTTCCGTTCTTCTGCCGGGCCACCGCGCCTTCTTGTAGCTCTTTTACAGGCGGTGGCCCGGTCTTCTGTCGCCGCTGTCGTCGCCGCCGCCGCCGCCTTCCGTTCTTGTTCTTCTTCTTGTTCTTCTTCTTCTTCTCCTGGAGATGTTGACTCGACGATCTCTCCGGCCGGAATGCCAGAGCCGCGCTGTGCGGTCACTTATATAGTGACAATGGGGCGGTGTCACATGGTATATGTCACATGGGTTGGTCACATGGTGACCCCGCCCCCTTACGATGTCATAGTCCCCATGTGACATCAACCCATGTGACCAACCCA
Source organism: Lithobates pipiens (assembly GCF_037356315.1). Lineage (NCBI taxonomy): Eukaryota > Metazoa > Chordata > Amphibia > Anura > Ranidae > Lithobates > Lithobates pipiens. The sequence continues at coordinate 93,149,954 of NW_027507685.1, forward strand.
TGTGACATATACCATGTGACACCGCCCCATTGTCACTATATAAGTGGCAGCGGAGCGTGTCCCTGGCATTCCGGCCGGAGAGATCGTCGAGTCAACATCTCCAGGAGAAGAAGAAGAAGAACAAGAAGAAGAACAAGAACGGAAGGCGGCGGCGGCGGCGACGACAGCGGCGACAGAAGACCGGGCCACCGCCTGTAAAAGAGCTACAAGAAGGCGCGGTGGCCCGGCAGAAGAACCGAAGGCGGCGACAGAAGAACGGAAGACGGCGACAGAAGACCGGGCCACCGGACCAGGCGCGGTGGCCCGGCAGAAGAACCGAAGAGGGGGACAAGACCCCCGAAGTCGGGAGAAGAGGCCGGCGGCGGGGAGGAAGAAAGCCGGACTCCTCCGCTAGCAAAAGAGCTACACACACATAGCGGAGGAGTCCGGCGAGAAGACCCCCGGAGCTGTGCAATAAAATATTTTTTCTTTGTGTTGTGTTTTTTATTGTACTTTAGTTCACAGGTGAATGGGTAGGGGTACATTGTACCCCATACTCATTCACATAGGGTGGGGGGCCGGTATCCGGGGGCCCCCTTCTTAAAGGGGGCTCCCGGATTCCAATAAGCCCCCCGCCCGCAGACCCCGACAACCAACGGCCAGGGTTGTCGGGAAGAGGCCCTTGTCCTCATCAACATGGGGACAAGGTGCTTTGGGGTGGGGGGGCCGCGCGGCCCCCCCTTCTCCAAGGCACCCCCCATGTTGAGGGCACGCGGCCTGGTACGGCTCAGGAGGGGGGGCGCGCTCGCTCGCCCCCCTTTCCTGGCCGGCCGGGTAGCGTGCTCGGACAAGGGTCTGGTGTGGACTTGGGGGGAACCCCACGCCGATTTTTTTCGGCGTTGGGGTTCCCCTTTAAGCCCATTCCAGGCGGCGGAGCCCGCGACGTCTCCTTCGCGGGCCCCGCCTACCTGTACACGCGCTCGAAATGGGCGGATTTGCCTCCGCCTTACGTGGGCGAGTCCGTTCATTTCAAAAGTTGAGCGAACTGTTTGCCCAACCTTGTTCGTCAAACAGTCCGCTCGTGTGTGGGCAAGTCCGCTCATGCAAATTTTGAGCGGACTGTTTGATGAAACTGTTTGCCGAACAAGGTTGGGCGAACAGTCCGCCCGTGTGTACGCGGCCTTAGGCAATGGAAGGCAGTTCGGCCTTCGCTGCGCTAGGACCACAAAGATATAGGGTTGTGGATGAAGCTGATGACGCAGGTGAGACTGGCACCACAACCCTTTCCAGGGGGGCCGGGGGTGCCAGTGCCTCCACACCATCGGCCGCAAATCGCAAGGGGTACTGCTGGCGGTTCAACGATGGCTCTTGCAAGTTCGTGTTTTGTGCCATTTTCGGCATGAGTGTTCTGGATGTGGCGGTGCCCACCCTTTGTCCAAGTGTTTTAAACAAGGTAAAAGTAAGGCACCAGAGGTTGGAAAAAGATAGAACCCCGGTGAAGGTGGAAAGCATGGTCCCCTTCCTCAATAGATACCCCGATAGGGCTGCGGCGCATTTTCTTTTCCGAAGGTTTTGAGATTCCTTGTACATTGTCTACTGTGCCTTCCCAGAGCGAAAATTTGAGATCGGCGAGAGTTCATTCGGTGGTGGTTTCTGCAAAATTGGAAAAAAGAGGTGGCCCTTGGGCGGATGGCGGGGCTTTTTTCTTCCCCCCGTTGGAGAATTTGGTGGTGTCACCGCTTAGGGTGGTTCCCAAGAAGGAGCACAACAAATTTCGTCTTATACACCACCTGTCTCATCCACGGGGTGGTTCGGTCAATGATGCCATTGATCCTCAGTTATGTGCGGTTTCTTACGCCTCGTTTGATGATGCCATCAAACGGGTGCAGGCCTTTGGGCAGGGAGCCTTGCTGGCGAAAACTGACATCGAAACGGCTTTTCGCCTACTACCGGTTCACCCAGAGAGCTTTCATTTCCTTGGGTGCGTTTGGGAGGGAAGGTATTTTGTGGATCGCTGTTTACCCATGGGCTGCGCCATCTCCTGCTCATTCTTTGAGACTTTTAGCTCCTTTTTTGGAGTGGGTTGTCCGTGACGTCTCAGGGTGGCAGTCGGTAGTGCATTACTTGGACGACTTTCTGGTAGTGGGTCCCCCAGGGACTCGGATATGCCAGATCCTGTTGTCTACGTTACAGCATCTGTTCCAAAAATTTGGGGTGCCGTCGGCCGAAGAGCTGAAATTTTGGGCATCATAATTGATACGCGGAGGATGGAATGCAGGCTGCCTGTGGATAAATTAGAGATCTTCGCAGAGAGGTGGGGCTCGCGTGCGATTGTAAAAAATTGCAGTTGAGTGCCCTGCAGTCTCTTTTGGGCAAGCTGAATTTTGCTTGTCGCATTATGCCCATGGGGAGGGTTTTTTGCAGGCGGTTGGCGGCTGCCACCGCTGGGGTGACTTCTCCACATCATTATATTTAAGCTGCTTCGGTCACATCGGGAGGATCTGAGGGTTTGGAATACTTTTCTTGCCCAGTATAATGGTAGATCTTTGTGGATGGACGCGGCGGTGTCCAGTTTTGATTTGGATCTCTATACAGATGCGGCCGGGTCTGTCGGGTATGCGGCCTATTTGGGAGGGAGGTGGAGTGCAGGGTGTTGACCGGCAGAGTGGAGTGGTTCGGCCTTCATTCGCAATTTGGTTCTGCTGGAGCTGTTCCCCATAGTCTTAGCGGTGGAAATTTGGGGACAGGAATTTCGGAATAAACGCATGCGGTTACATTGTGATAATCTGGGAGTAGTGCAAGCGATCAACTCGGTGAGTTCTTCATCTCCGCCTGTGGTGTGCTTGCTGAGGCATTTGGTGCTGCAGTGTTTGCATTTAAATTTATTTGTGTACATTTACCTGGGGTTGCTAACACGGTGGCGGATGCACTTTCTCGTCAACAGTGGGACAAATTCCGTCAGTTGGCGCCGGAAGCGGAGCGGTGTGGAATCCCCTGCCCGGATCATTTTGTGTAAGATCGTCTCTCCACCGTGACTGGTTTAATTCGCAGGTCAGTTTGTTCCAGTACCTGGGCAGCTTATGAGCGGGTTTGGGATGAATGGCAGAGGTTGGTGAGTTCGGTGGGTGGGTGTTTAAATGATGAGGATAGGTTACATGTGTTACTCTATTTTATCGGAAAGAACTTTGAGGAAGGGGTTTCGATCGCATCCTTGAATAGGAAGATGGCAGGGCTGGCGTTCTTTTTCCAGCTTTCAGGATTGGGGGATCTTACAAAATCCTTTTTGGCGCGCAAGGCTTTGAGGGGTTATAGGAAAGGGCGGCAGTTGCCCGATTCTAGACGCCCGGTGTCTTTTGGGATTCTTGGAATGCTTTTGGATAAATTGCCAGTGGTCTGTTCGACACCTTTTGGAAGCGGTCTTGTTCAAGATGGCTTTTGTCTTGGCCTTTTTCGGAGCTATGAGGATAGGGGAATTAGTGAGCCTCTCGACTAAAGTCGCCGGGGGTTTGGGGTTGGACAATGTGACTGTGCAAGGGGACAGGTTGTACTTGCGCATATGGAGATCTAAAACTGATCAGGCAGGCCGGGGAATCACGGTGGTGCTCGGCCGGGTTAGTTCCTCTCCGGCTTGCCCGGTAGCGGCCGTGGTCCGTTGGTTAGGGTTGCGGACTGCAGGTCCGGGCCCGTTGTTAACTCACGCTGATGGTTCAGCGTTGTCCCGTTTTCAATTTGTGGCTGTTTTCCGGAAATGTCTGCGGGCGGGTGGTCTGGATCCTGGGGCTTATGCCTCTCACTCATTTCGTATTGGGGCGGCCACTGAGGCGGCCAGGTGGGGTTTAGACGACCAAATCTTACAGCGGATTGGTCGTTGGAATCCCGGCGTTTTTCGTTTGTATGTGCGTCCACATCTCCTGTGATGTGTCCTGTATCGTGTTTACTTGGGTGTGTTACGATGGACGTGTTGTGGAGTGTCTTGTGTTTCCACGTGTTGGTGGAGTTTGTCTAAGTGTTGTTTGTTTTTACTGTATTTTGTCTTTCAGAGAGTGAGTGTTTGATGTGGCTTATCGGACACTCCTATGTGTTTTGGGGTGCAAAGCGGGCTGCGGTTCGCCCGGATGGCCGACAACTCGGCTTCCCTAGAAGGTTGGCAAGAGTGCGATGGATTGGAGTCCCGGGGATGATGTGGTCGAGGGTTTTGCCAGAGGTGCACCCATATGCCAGATTGGACCAGCCTCCTGATATTTTAGTAGAGCACGCTGGGGGGAATGATCTAGGACTCCGTCCTGCTAGGGAATTGATCAGGGACATTAAGTTTGATTTTTTTTTTTTTGTGTTTACCTTTTTTTCCACAGACTCTCCTGGTTTGGTCCGATATTGTGGGTAGGGCTCCTGGCGTCTTGCTAGATCGGTGGAGAGGCTGAATAAGGCTCGGATCAAGCTGAATAAGGAGGTGGCAAGATTTTTTGTAAGGAATGGTGAACTTACTGTGCGCCATGCCGAATTGGAGGGGGATAACTGGCTCTACCTGAGGGGTGACGGGGTTCATTTGAATGCCGTTGGGATAGACATGGTGCTTGGGCCTGCAGGATGGAATTCAGCGGGCCTTGAGTGTGTGGCGGACCGCACAAGTGTGAGGTTTCTCACTTGTGTCTTCGGTGGCAGGGGTTTCAGGGTTTTGAAGGTGGGCATGGTCAAGAGGTTAGGTGGTGTATGGTGGGAGGGTCTCATCTGTGGTATGGGACCCTCCTATAATTCAGTGACGTCATCTTGACAATTTTGGTATTGGGGCTGTATCAGGCTGGTAAGGTTTGGTAAAAGTGTCCTCGAGCCAGGTCATTCGTGGCTGTGGGCCGTTACATAGTTACATAGTTACATATAGTTAGGTTGAAAAAAAGACACCAGTCCATCCAGTTCAACCTTAAAACAAATAAATAAAATAAAAAATAATCGTACAATCCAAATACCCAATTTTATGCCCACAATTGATCCAGAGGAAGGCGAAAAAAAACCCCAGCAGAGCATGCTCCAATTTGCTACAGCAGGGGAAAAAAATTCCTTCCTGATCCCCCAAGAGGAAATCGGATTTTCCCTGGATCAACTTTACCTATGTTAGTACCCAGTTATATTATGTACATTCAGGAAAGTATCCAGGCCTTTCTTAAAGCAATCTACTGAGCTGGCCAGAACCACCTCTGGCGGGAGTCTATTCCACATTTTCACAGCTCTAACTGTGAAGAAACCTTTCCGTACTTGAAGATGAAATCTCTTTTCCTCTAGACGTAAAGAGTGCCACCTTGTCCTCTGGGTTGACCATACAGAGAACAACTCAACACCAAGTTCACTATATGGACCCCTAATATATTTGAACATGTTGATCATATCCCCCCTTATTCTCCTCTTCTCAAGAGTGAATAAATTCAGTTCCTCTAATCTTTCCTCATAGCTGAGCTTCTTCATGCCTCTTATCAGTTTGGTTGCCCTTCTCTGCACTTTCTCCAGTTCCCCAATATCCTTTTTGAGAACTGGTGCCCAAAACTGAACTGCATATTCCAGGTGAGGTCTTACTAATGATTTGAACAGGGGCAAAATGATATCTCTCTCTCTGGAGTCCATACCTCTCTTAATACAAGAAAGGACTTTGCTCGCTTTGGAAACAGCAGCTTGGCATTGCATGCTATTATTGAGCTTATGATCTACCAAAACCCCCAGATCCTTCTCCACTATGGATCCCCCCAGTTGTACTCCCCCTAGCATGTATGATGCATGCATATTCTTAGCCCCCAAGTGCATAACTTTACATTTATCAACATTAAACCTCATCTGCCACATAGTCGCCCAATTAGACAGTGTATTGAGGTCGGCTTGTAAATTGGAGACATCCTCTAAGGACGTTATGCAGTGGAATATCTTGGTGTCATCAGCAAAGACAGAAATTTTACTTTTGATCCCAGACCCAATATCATTTATAAAGATGTTAAAAAGTAAGGGTCCCAGCACTGAACCTTGGGGTACACCACTGATAACCTTAGACCATTCAGAGTAAGAATCATTAACCACGACTCTCTGAATTCTGTCTTTTAGCCAATTTTCTATCAATTTACAAACTGATATTTCCAAACCTGTAGACTTTACCTTACACATGAGCCGTGTGTGGGGGGGAACTGTATCGAACGCTTTTGCAAAATCCAAGTATACCACGTCCACCGCCACCCCTCTGTCCAAGGTTTGGTATGGCCGTGGTATGGAATGGTAGCCTGATACAGCAAAATGTGGTAGACCATGCTCCCCTTTCAAAACACCTGCTTTTAAGAGCCAGTTTAGTCTCAGGAATATATATATATAATGTTGGTTATGTTTTTGCAATGTGTTTAATAAAAGGCTGCTATGGCCATTTAAAACCCATAGAAGTTTGTTGTGTTTTTAATTTATTATGGGAGGTTGTTGGGGGGTTTGAGGTATGGGCCACGGCAGCCGGTAAGTCTGCAGTACTCCAGTCAAGGAGAAGGCCTGGAATGTAATGCAGAGCATTATAGTGGAAGGCCCTCATGACTGGGGGGGCAGGGTAGGCTGTAGCTGGGCAGATGTTAAAAGGGGTTAGGACAAAATTGATGTGCACAGACATTGGGTCAGGGGAAGGCGTGGTAGGGGGAGTAGGTCAAGACAGGGCGGAGTCTGAGAGGGTGTAGGCTGTAAGGGGGCTTGACAGGGTCAGTTGGTAACAGCCAGGGAAGGAGAATTTCCCTCCCTCCCTCCCTTGAATGAAAGGTTACACGGGTTATCCATTTTGGTACTTTGAGTGTATTATACAAGGTTTTTTGTTTGAGGATGTCATAGCAGTGGCAGGGGTTTCAGGGTTTTGAAGGTGGGCATGGTCAAGAGGTTAGGTGGTGTATGGTGGAAGGGTCTCATCTTGGGTATGGGACCCTCCTATAATTCAGTGACGTCATCTTGACAATTTTGGTATTGGGGCTGTATCAGGCTTGTAAGGTTTGGTAAAAGTGTCCTCGAGCCAGGTCATTTGTGGCTGTGGGCCGTGGTATGGCCTGATACAGCAAAATGTGGTAGACCATGCTCCCCCTTCAAAACACCTGCTTTTAAGAGCCAGTTTAGTCTCAGGAATATATATATATAATGTTGGTTATGTTTTTGCAATGTGTTTAATAAAAGGCTGCTATGGCCATTTAAAACCCATAGAAGTTTGTTGTGTTTTTAATTTTTTATGGGAGGTTGTTGGGGGGTTTGAGGTATGGGCCACGGCAGCCGGTAAGTCTGCAGTACTCCAGTCCTGACTTCTCCTGCCTTGCCAGTTGTAGACGTGTTCTGACTCAGTGACTCAAAGTTTTAAGGCCAGAGATAGCCAGGCAACTAGTAATGTCTAAAGTCAGTAATGGCGGCCTCTCAGTATATGGTTTCTTGAAAGAAAGCCTCTACTCTGTACAGTTTGTCACCAAGCTCCAGCCTTATTGGAAGCACTCTAGAGACTTCTTCTCTCACCTTTAGGCCGCGTACACACGGGCGGACTGTTCGCCCAACCTTGTTCGGCAAACAGTTTCATCAAACAGTCCGCTCAAAATTTGCATGAGCGGACTTGCCCACACACGAGCGGACTGTTTGACGAACAAGGTTGGGCAAACAGTTCGCTCAACTTTTGAAATGAACGGACTCGCCCACGTAAGGCGGAGGCAAATCCGCCCATTTCGAGCGCGTGTACAGGTAGGCGGGGCCCGCGAGGGAGACGTCGCGGGCTCCGCCGCCTGGAATGGGCTTAAAGGGGAACCCCAACGCCGAAAAAAATTGGCGTGGGGGTTCCCCCCAAGTCCACACCAGACCCTTGTCCGAGCACGCTACCCGGCCGGCCAGGAAAGGGGGGCGAGCGAGCGCACCCCCCCTCCTGAGCCGTACCAGGCCGCGTGCCCTCAACATGGGGGGTGCCTTGGGGAAGGGGGGCCGCGCGGCCCCCCCACCCCAAAGCACCTTGTCCCCATGTTGATGAGGACAAGGGCCTCTTCCCGACAACCCTGGCCGTTGGTTGTCGGGGTCTGCGGGCGGGGGGCTTATCGGAATCCGGGAGCCCCCTTTAAGAAGGGGGCCCCCGGATACCGGCCCCCCACCCTATGTGAATGAGTATGGGGTACAATGTACCCCTACCCATTCACCTGTGAACTAAAGTACAATAAAAAACACAACACAGAGAAAAAATATTTTATTGCACAGCTCCGGGGGTCTTCTCGCCGGACTCCTCCGCTATGTGTGTGTAGCTCTTTTGCTAGCGGAGGAGTCCGGCTTTCTTCCTCCCCGCCGCCGGCCTCTTCTCCCGACTTCGGGGGTCTTGTCCCCCTCTTCGGTTCTTCTGCCGGGCCACCGCGCCTGGTCCGGTGGCCCGGTCTTCTGTCGCCGTCTTCCGTTCTTCTGTCGCCGCCTTCGGTTCTTCTGCCGGGCCACCGCGCCTTCTTGTAGCTCTTTTACAGGCGGTGGCCCGGTCTTCTGTCGCCGCTGTCGTCGCCGCCGCCGCCGCCTTCCGTTCTTGTTCTTCTTCTTGTTCTTCTTCTTCTTCTCCTGGAGATGTTGACTCGACGATCTCTCCGGCCGGAATGCCAGGGACACGCTCCGCTGCCACTTATATAGTGACAATGGGGCGGTGTCACATGGTATATGTCACATGGGTTGGTCACATGGGTTGATGTCACATGGGGACTATGACATCGTAAGGGGGCGGGGTCACCATGTGACCAACCCATGTGACATATACCATGTGACACCGCCCCATTGTCACTATATAAGTGACCGCACAGCGCGGCTCTGGCATTCCGGCCGGAGAGCTCGTCGAGTCAACATCTCCAGGAGAAGAAGAAGAAGAACAAGAAGAAGAACAAGAACGGAAGGCGGCGGCGGCGGCGACGACAGCGGCGACAGAAGACCGGGCCACCGCCTGTAAAAGAGCTACAAGAAGGCGCGGTGGCCCGGCAGAAGAACGGAAGGCGGCGACAGAAGAACGGAAGACGGCGACAGAAGACCGGGCCACCGGACCAGGCGCGGTGGCCCGGCAGAAGAACCGAAGAGGGGGACAAGACCCCCGAAGTCGGGAGAAGAGGCCGGCGGCGGGGAGGAAGAAAGCCGGACTCCTCCGCTAGCAAAAGAGCTACACACACATAGCGGAGGAGTCCGGCGAGAAGACCCCCGAAGACCCCCGGAGCTGTGCAATAAAATATTTTTTCTCTGTGTTGTGTTTTTTATTGTACTTTAGTTCACAGGTGAATGGGTAGGGGTACATTGTACCCCATACTCATTCACATAGGGTGGGGGGCCGGTATCCGGGGGCCCCCTTCTTAAAGGGGGCTCCCGGATTCCGATAAGCCCCCCGCCCGCAGACCCCGACAACCAACGGCCAGGGTTGTCGGGAAGAGGCCCTTGTCCTCATCAACATGGGGACAAGGTGCTTTGGGGTGGGGGGGCCGCGCGGCCCCCCCTTCCCCAAGGCACCCCCCATGTTGAGGGCACGCGGCCTGGTACGGCTCAGGAGGGGGAGCGCGCTCGCTCGCCCCCCTTTCCTGGCCGGCCGGGTAGCGTGCTCGGACAAGGGTCTGGTGTGGACTTGGGGGGAACCCCCACGCCGATTTTTTTTCAGCGTTGGGGTTCCCCTTTAAGCCCATTCCAGGCGGCGGAGTCCGCGACGTGTCCTTTGCGGGCCCCGCCTACCTGTACACGCGCTCGAAATGGGCGGACTTTCCGAGCGGGAACAGTCCGCTCATTTCGAAAGTACAGCGGACAAGCCCACACACGGGCGGACTGTTCGCTCAAACACAGTTTCAGCGGACAGTTTTTCGGAATTTCCGAAAGACTTTGTCCGTCCAACTGTCCGCTGAAACTGTCCGCTGAAAGCCCACACACGAGCGGACTGTCCGCCCAAACACTGTTCAGCGGACAAGGTTGGGCGAACAGTCCGCCCGTGTGTACGCGGCCTTACTGCGTTGCCCTGATCTACAGCCAGAGCCCTCAGAAGAACCTGATGTGGGACACAAGTGAAGCTTTCTTCTGCCTCCTCCAATTCAGCACTTAGTGCCTGAAGAACTAGATGACAGGTCTGAACAGTGTTATCTCATGGGGCAGGGGTATGCTTGGCCTTGTGTAAGTTTTAAATCCGAATAAAGTCACCATTTGCATAACTATTGTAGGGGGTCTGAAACAATAGTGGAGCACAGTGCAGGAAAGAAAAGAAGAAATTGGAAGATTAAAAGACTTACGTTTGTTTGGAAAGATCCATAAATATGGATGATGTATGGGCACTTTATGCCTTCTTCCAGAATACATCTTTCTGTGAGTGCAAGGTAGGGTCCAGATCTCAGTAGTTCTCTCTTTGATACACTGCCAGCTTTTGGTCAGTGGCTGGATGGGTGGCCAACACCACTTTCCCAAAGCTCCCCTCTCCAAGTTCCTTATGGAAGGTGAAGGTTTCAGCATACAGTTTCCTGATACTGCATGGTGGGACCAGTTCAAATGTCTTCTTGTTCATGGTGGGGATGGATGAAGGTGGACTCTGCCCAGACATTTTTTCTCCAAGATATGAAGGGGCCAGAGGTGATGACTCACTCATTTTGCACTTTGGAGGTTGTTGTTGCTTTATGAAGTTGGCAAAATGCTGCCCAAAATTTATTTTCAACCTCACCATTAGAAGGAGTGAGTGAATTTTGCTGCTTCTCATTAACTGTATCCAGTTTAATCTCACTGGTGGATGGAACCAGTACAGTTTGCTCACCCTCAATGGTAGATGGGGAGACTGCACTTGGTTGGTCCTCCACAGTCATAGCCAGAGTTGCCTCGTTGTCACTGGTGGATGGAACCAGTGCAGTTTGCTCACCCTCAATGGTAGAGGGTGGGAGACTGCACTTGGTTGGTCCTCATAGCCGGTGTTGTTGGCTCTCTGTCACTGGTGGATGGAACCAGTGGGTTGTCTTCCCCCTCCAAGGTGGGGGTGGTGACACTGGGAGATGATGGATCATATTCTCCTGGAGAGAGAAAAAAAATATTTAATTCTTTCTGTTTTGTAATATACAAATCTGTAGACCTTAAAATATATTTTCTTATGCATTTATAGCTTCTATATTTACATGGACACTATTGTTGTTGTCCAAACTAAACCCCTCCCCCCGGGAGTTCATTCTCAGCTCTTGGCTTTCTGTGCCAGGACAAGTGTACTGTAAAGTGCTTTAAAAAGCCCACATAAAGTCCCTAACCGCTATTCACCCCCAAATGTCAGGATTTCTACCAAGAGATACCAATCCTAAAGTGATATCTCACTGAGCTGAGATCTCGGTGCCAAAAACCACTGATCTGCTACAGGGGGAGCCCATTGTGGTTTATTATGTATGCAGGCTGTGCCACCTGTTTAGTAGTTCTGTAATGACGCCTCCTCTCAATTCAATGTCATCATTCTGCTAAATCCTAAATAATGATCCCAGTATTCTGTATTTATTCTCTATCTTATTACATTAGTTATGCAGCAAGGGTGCGATCTGAACTATGTGTATATATGCGTGTGTGTGTATATATGTGTGTATACAGTGGCGGAACTACTGCCATAGCAACACCTGCGGGCGCTATGGGGCCGCAGTCAAGTGGGGCCCGGTGAGGACAGGCGGCGTGACTCCGTGGGTGATAGCGGGCGGCCCGCGGCTCCGCGGGTGGTCAGTGGGCGAGAGCGGGCGGCTTCGCGGGTGGTTCGCGGCTCCGCGGGTGAGAGCGGGCGGCTCCGCGGGTGAGAGCGGGTGGTCCGCGGGCGAGAACGGGCGGCTCTGCGGGTGAGAGAGTGGCAGCCCGCTCACGCCCAATCAGGGAGCTGACGGGTGGGGGACCATAGAGATGACATCATCTCTCACTGCCCGGCGCCCGCCCTGCATCCCTGCAGTGCAGTTTCCCCCTCACTGTGCAGGCAGCCAGGAAGCAGAGAGATGACATTATCTCTCTGCTGCCTATCTGCTGCCTGACTCTGTGACTCAGCAGGAAAGTGACAGAGCAAGTGACAATCCATAATGTGTGGCAGGCGACGTGGCAAGTGACAACCGGGACATGGCAAGTGACAATCTATAATGTGTGGCAGGTAACGTGGCAAGTGAAAATCCGTGACGTGGCAAGTGACAATCCGTAACGTGTGGCAGGTGACGTGGCAAGTGAAAATCCGTGACGTGGCAAGTGACAATCCGTAATGTGTGGCAGGTGACGTGGCAAATGACAATCCATAATGTGTGGCAAGTGACAACCTGGGACATGGCAAGTGACAATCCGTAATGTGTGGCAGGCGATGTGGCAAGTGACAACCGGGACATGGCAAGTGACAATCTGTAATCTGTGGCAGGTAATGTGGCAAGTGAAAATCCGTGACGTGGCAAGTGACAATCCGTAATATGCGGCAGGTGACGTGGCAAGTGAAAATCCGTGACATGGCAAGTAACCATCCGTAATGTGTGGCAGGTGTCGTGGCAAGTGACAATCCGTAATGTGTGGCAGGTGACGTGGCAAGTGACAATCCGTAATGTGTGGCAGGTGACGTGGCAAGTGACAACCCGGGATGTGGCAAGTGACAATCCATAATGTGTGGCAAGTGACAATCTAGGACGTGGCAAGTGACAATCCATAATGTGTGGCGAGTGGCAATCTAGGACGTGGCAAGTGACAATCTGTAATGTGTGGCAATCTAGGACGTGGCAAGGGACAATCCGTAACGTGTGGCGAGTGACAATCCGGGACGTGGCAAGTGGATAATCCGCAACATGTGGCAGGTGACATTCTGCAACGTGTGACAATCTGCACCTGGTGGCAGGCGACGTGGCAAGTGGACAATCCGCAACGTGTGGCAGGTGATGTGACAATCCTTAATGTGTGGGAAGTGACAATCCAGGACGTGGCAAGTGACAATCCATAATGCGTGGCAAGTGACAATCTGGGATGTGGCAAGAGGACAATCCGCAACATGTGGCAGGTGACATTCTGCAACGTGTGACAAGTTAAAATCTGCATCTGGTGGCAGGCGATGATGGCAAGTGACATGCTCAGGGATCCCACTGATTTTGCATTATGGTGAGTTGAACTATTTTGTTTTATATAACAGAACAGAAATTGGTTAGAAGGCATGGAGGTCAGCAATGTGTTCCCTTCAGGGGCTGTATACAGTATACTGCATACTTTGTTGTTAAAAATTAATATAAGCCGTTGCCTGGGTACTGTGCCACATGGATGTGGTAGTCTGTTGTTCAATGGCATTAGTTAATTATTTTTTTGTGGGGGGGGGGGGGGGGCCCATACAACATTTTGCTATGGGGCGCCGTGATTTCTAGTTACGCCCCTGTGTGTATATATATATATATATATATATATATATATATATATATATATATATATATAAAATCTATATTTATCTCTATATATTACACACACACTGGATGTGCCTTTACAGTGTGTGTGTGTGTATATATAGATATATAGATATAGATATAGATATATAGATATATAGATATATAGATATATAGATAGATAGATAGAAACCAACGTTTAAAAATTTCAGTTTTGCAGCGCTTGCGTTTACAGGCTTTTTTAAAAAAAATATTAAATTACTTTTACTTTCTTTTTTATTAAATGGTCAAAAATGTATCTCCATTACAAACACCTGTAAACGAAACTTGGCTAAACGCGAGTTACCGCGATTACAGACTGTTATGGGCATTTGACGTTTCAAATTCCTCTGAACATCCGTCCTGAACACATATTATTTTTTATTTTTTTTTTGCTTTCCAATAAATACTTCTAAAACTGAACTGCCTAGAAAGGACTATAAAGATCCCCATGTACACGTACTGATAAGAGAACATAAAGGAGAGTTCAGGGGCAGCTGAGAAAGAAAAAAAAAACGCCCAACTGATCCTAAACGTCTGTTTACCAGCAGCAGTGTACACGAAGACTGCAAGGCTGTTTTTTTTGTTTTGTTTTTTTATTTGTCAGTTAGAATCGAGCCCAGGTCATGTGACAGAACCCTTCTGTATAACTAATATAATAAAAACAAAACAGGATACTGGGATCATTATTATTTAGCAGAATGATGGGAATATATATATATATATATATTATATATACTATATACACTTTGCTTTTACAATTCAAAATTGTGATGGGTCTGTTGTGTGTTCTCCATATTGGGCAGCCAATGAGATGTGGGCATTCCTCCCAACTGCCATCTGAGATCACCCAACTGCCATCTGAGAATATCACCCAACTGCCATTTGAAGGAGTGAGCTGAGATTATATTTCAATAATAAAAATGTATCCAGTATAGAATTCCCTCCAGTTTCCTACATTATTAAATTGAATGAAATCAATTATTATAATTGAATGAAATCCTACATACCTTCTCTGTGTCTTTGTCGGGGTTTTAAGTGAATACAGGGGCAGATGGTGTTAAGAACTGCCCTGAACCCCCGCCTGATACCCTTACATACTTCTCTACGAGGGGTTTTGGGCTGTGCGGGGGGCTGGTTTTCCGCTGGTAAGTCTGCAACCATGTTTGATTGCATTTTTGGATCTCCTAAGTTGATAAACAGAAGATCCGCTGACTTAATTGCACTTCTGTCACTATGAAAACACGCCAGTTATAAAATAATTAGCAATGTGTCTCAGAGCAACAGAGCTCACGTCCTTTCCCAAGAAGAGAAATTCTGTGAGTGAGCCCAGGTCCTGCCAGAGCTCCTTATATCAGAGACTGTCCCTCTATGACATCATCATGTGGAATGACCATATATGGGCATGTCACATGACCCTTTTTTTTTTCTAACTGACAAACAATTCAGATATGGTCATGTCATATGACTTTTTTTTTTAACTGACAAAAAAAACAATCAAATTTGTAAACCTGTTAACCCTTCGCTGCCAGAGACAGTTTTGACATTTCTTGCACACTTGTTACAATAAACATGTTTTTTAGCTATAAAAATGACTTATAATAGTCAAATATGATATATTTTCTGAAAGCAGCGACCCTGGAGAATTAAATGGTGGTTGTTGCCATATTTTACATCACACGATATTCGCGCAGCTGTTTATTAAATGCAAATTTTCAGGGAAAAAATAAACTTAAATGCATTTTAGTGCACACAAACACCACACAATACCTATTTTTTTTATTTATTTTTTTAAATATAAGACAGGAGGTTGAGATGAGTAAATAGATACCCAAAAAGTCAAGATTTATCAATTGTGCACATCTGAAAAACAATTCATTTTTATTTTATTTCATTTAAGTATATTTTTTAAAATTTTTCAATTATTATTTATTTTTTTATTCAACTTTAACGATATAACAAAAAAAAATAATTTGAGTTTTTAGCAAAAATACACTTTATTGATTACAGGCACCTGTCAAAAATGTAGAATATCCTCAAAAAGTTAATTTATTTTACATAGTTACATAGTCAGGCTGAAAAAAGACACAAGTCCATCCAGTTCAACCAAAAAAAAAAAATATATATATATATATAATAAATATCATACCAGCCCTTATACCCAATTCTATACCCACAGTTGATCCAGAGGAAGGCAAAAAACCCCAGCAGAGCATGATCCAATTTGCTAAAGCAGGGGAAAAAATTCCTTCCTGATCCCCCGAGAGGCAATCGGATTTTCCCCGGATCAACTTTACCTATAAATTTTAGTACCCAGTTATATTACGTACACTTAGGAAATAATCCAGGCCTTTCTTAAAGCAATCCTCTGAGCTGGCCATAACCACCTCTGCAGGGAGTCTATTCCACATTTTCACAGCTCTTACTGTGAAGAAACCTTTCCGTATTTGGAGATGAAATCTCTTCTCCTCTAGACGTAAAGAGTGCCCCCTTGTCCTCTTTGTTGACTGTAAAGTGAATAACTCGACACCAAGTTCCCTATATGGACCCCTTATATATTTGTACATGTTGATCAAACCCCCCCTTAATCTCCTCTTATCAAGAGTGAATAAATTCAGTTTGTCTAATCTTTCCTCATAGCTAAGTTCCTCCATGCCTCTTATCAGTTTGTTTGCCCTTCCCTGCACTTTCTCCAGTTCCCCAATATCCTTTTTGAGAACTGGTGCCCAAAACTGAATGGCATATTCCAGATGAGGTCTTACTAATGATTTGAACAGGGGCAAAATGATATCTCTCTCTCTGGAGTCCATACCTCTCTTAATACAAGAAAGGACTTTGCTCGCTTTGGAAACCGCAGCTTGGCATTGCATGCTATTATTGAGCTTATGATCTACCAAAACCCCCAGATTAGGGATGAGCTTCGTGTTCGAGTCGAACGTACGTTCGACTCGAACATTGGCTGTTCGGCCGTTCGGCGAATTCAGAACGTTTGGGCCGTTCGCGTCAAAATTCTAGTGGCTCGCGCGGACCACAATGCACTGCGGTGGCGCAGTGCATTGCTGGCTCATGATTGGCCAAGCATGCACTGTGACCCCGCATGCTTGGCCAATCGTAGCGCCAGCAGCGAGGAGAGCCATGATTGGCCACAGGCATCCTGCCTGTGGCCAATCATAGCTCAGGCTGTGTAGTGCACGCCCCACACTATATAAGGCCGCCTTTAAGGCGGCCTCGTGTAGTGTGTTAGCATCTGAAGCAGTGGGTGTTCTGTGTACCTTCAACACAGTACACACCGATCGTTTTTGGCTGATTTCCTATCTTGCTGCTGTGTAGTGGTTGTTGTCTGTGCCCTGACCGCAGTATACACCACTATATTCACCTCACCTATATAGCTAGTGATCTAGCTTTAACCACTTAACAACTGCCCATTGCCGATTAATGGCTTCAGGGCGGTTGTTTAACTCTGAGAGGCCGTTAATTAACGGCCTCCCAGAATTCTGCTCTCGCGCGCCCCCTGGGGCGCGCACTCGAGAGCATCCGTGACCGCCGTCGCGGCCGTTTACCACGTGATCGCTCCGTCAAATGACGGAGTGATCACTTGTAAACAAACCGGCGTCATGTTATGACGCCGGTTCCTCCCTCCCCTCTCTGTACCCCTGATCGGTACAGCGGAGGGGGAAAGAGATCGGTGTCAGCAGCGATGTGGGCTGCATCTGCAGTGCCCACATCGCTGCTCACCGAATTTAACCCCTCAATTCCCTGCCAATACTCTGCAATACCAGTGCATACTCTGCAGTACCCTGCCATTACTCTGCAGTACCCCGCCATTACTCTGCAGTACCCCGCCATTACTCTGCAGTACCCCGCCATTACTCTGCAGTGCAGTACCCTGCCATTACTCTGCAGTACCCTGCCATTACTCTGCAGTACCCCCCATTACTCTGCAGTACCCTGCCATTACTCTGCAGTACCCCCCATTACTCTGCAGTACCCCCCAATACTCTGCAGTACCCCCCAATACTCTGCAGTACCCGCCATTACTCTGCAGTACCCCGCCATTACTCTGCAGTACCCTGCCATTACTCTGCAGTACCCCCCATTACTCTGCAGTAACCCCCATTACTCTGCAGTACCCTGCCATTACTCTGGAGTACCCCCCAATACTCTGCAGTACCCTGCTATTACTCTGTAGTACCCCGCCAATACCCCGCCAATACTCTGTAATACCCTGCCATAAATTGCCATACCCAGCCATACTCGGAGATACCCAGCCATACTCGGTGATACCCTGAAATACCCAGCCATAGACGCCCCCCACCCCTCACCGCCCTCCGGTGCTTCTACCAACTCGCCAGTACGATCAAAGCCAGAATCTTTTTTTTATTTTTTATTTCAGGCTTCCCAGCCTAGAGGTGAGATGTGGGGTCATATTGACCCCCAGATCTCACTGTAAAGAGGACCTGTCACCCCATATTCCTATTACAAGGGATGTTTACATTCCTTGTAATAGGAATAAAAGTGATCAAAAATATATTTTTGGGGAAAAAAATGTCAAACTAAAATAAATAAAGTAAAATGAACAATAAAAAAAAAAAAAATTTTTTAAAGCGCCCATGTCCCCATGTGCTCGCATGCAGAAGCGAACGCATGCGTAAGCCCCGCCCACATATGAAAACGGTGTTCAAACCACACATGTGAGGTATCGCCGAGAATGTTAGAGCGAGAGCAATAATTCTAGTCCTATACCTCCTCTGCAACTCAAAACATGTAACCAGTAAAAAAAAATTTAAAGTGTCGCCTATGGGGATTTTTTAAGTAGCGACGTTTGGCGCCATTCCACGGGCATGTGCAATTTTGAAGAGTGACATGTTTGATATCTATTTACTCAGCATAACTTCATCTTTCACTTTATGCAAACATTGGGCTAACTTTACTGTTTTTTTTGTTTGTTTTTTAAGCACAAAACTGTTTTTTCCCCCAAAAAAACGCGTTTGAAAAATTGCTGTGCAAATACCGTGTGAGATAAAAATTTGCAACGACCACCATTGTATTCTCCAGGGTCTTTGCTAAAAAAAAAAATATATATAATGTTTTGGGGTTCTCTGTAATTTTCTAGCAAATAAATGATGATTTTTACATGTAGGAGAGAAATGTCAGAATTGGCCTGGGTGCTCCAGAACGCCTGATGGCGCTCCCTGCATGTTGGGCCTCTGTATGTGGCCACGCTGTGTAAAAGTCTCACACATGTGGTATCGCCATACTCGGGAGTAATAGCAGAATGTGTTTTGGGGTGTAATTTGTGGTATGCATATGCTGTGTGTGTGAAATAACCTGATAATATGACAATTTTGTGGAAAAAAAAAAAAAAAAAGGAAATAGGCCGTCAGTACTTTAGGTGTGATCAATTTTCAGATATTGGCACCATAGCTTGTGGACTCTATAACTTTCACAAAGACCAAATAATATCCACCAATTTGTACTTATTTTTACCAAAGATATGTAGTAGTATGAATTTTGGCCAAAATTTATGAAGAAAAAATTACTAATCTGCTAAATTTTATAACAGAAACGAAGAAAAATTCATTTTTTCGCAGAATTTTCGGTCTTTTTTCTTTTATAGCACAAAAAATAAAAAAGTGAGAGGTGATTAAATACCACCAAAAGAAAGCTCTATTTGTGTGAAAAAAAGGACAAACATTTCCTATAGGTCCAGTGTTGCATGACTGAGTAATTGTCATTCAAAATGTGAGGGCACCGAAAGCTGAAAATTGGTCTGGTTATTAAGGGTGTTTAAGTGCCCAGTGGTCAAGTGGTTAATAATAGAGCTTGCAGTCAGTAGTGTTAGGAGATAGTGCGTGCTGTCTGCGTGCTCTGTACCCAGTACATACCGCTATAATATAGGGCAGGCCCCTACTTTCAAACATCCAACTTACAAACATCTCCTACTTGCAAACGCAAGGAGACAGCAGCAAGTGAGATACCTGTACCCAGTACATACCGCTATAATATAGGGCAGGCCCCTACTTTCAAACATCCAACTTACAAACATCTCCTACTTGCAAACGCAAGGAGACAGCAGCAAGTGAGATGAAAAAAGATGGACGACAAAACAAATTATACAGGGGTGATAACCCTTCCCTATGTTTTCCAAAAAGCTTAAAAATAGTTTTTTTGACTGGAGCTACACTTTAAAAATGTACCGGTTGAAAATTACAAACAGATTCAACTTAACACAACAAACCTACACAGTCCCTGTCTTGTTTGCACTGCCTGTATACTGCTGTTCTGAGTATATAGGGCCTGGGGGCCACACGCATTTCCTTTTTTTAATATGGGTATGGGGTTCCCCTTAATATGCGTACAAGACCCAAATAGGCTGGTAATGGGCAGGGAGGGCTACCCATGCCATTTTTCTCAATGATTTTTTAACCATATTGCAGGAACCAGATATAACATTAAAACCGCAAGCAGTTTTAAATGGTGTTATTTCCGTTTAATGTCATTTGGTGCAGGGACTGTTCTAAACACGGGAAACACATGGCACTTCACAGGCATACTACAGACACCCCCCAGGCACCATATTTAAAGGAATATTTCACCTTTTTTTTTTCACTTTAATCGACATTAAAATCAGTGCTCCCGCCAAAACGGCAGTTTTTAAAACTTTTTTTTGCAGTGACCCATGTCCCCTGAGGCAGGAGGCAGGTCCCCAAACCCTTTTTAGGACACTATCTTGCATATTAGCCGTTAAAATTAGCACTTTCCAATTCGAACGTTCGAGTCCCATAGACTTCGATGGGGTTCGAACGTTCGTAACGAACGCGGGGGTCGTTCGCAAGTTCTGGTGCGAACCGAACCGGGGGGTGTTCGGCTCATCCCTACCCCAGATCCTTCTCCACTATGGATTCCCCCAGTTGTACTCCCCCTAGCATGTATGATGCATGCATATTCTTAGCCCCCAAGTGCATAACTTTACATTTCTCAACATTAAACCTCATCTGCCACATAGTCGCCCAATTAGACAGAGCATTGAGGTCGGCTTGTAAATTGGTGACATCCTGTAAGGACGTTATTGCACTGCATAGCTTGGTGTCATCTGCAAAGATCGAAATGTTACTTTTGATCCCAGACCCAATATCATTTATAAAGATATTAAAAAGCAAGGGTCCCAGCACTGAACATTGGGGTACACCACTGATAACCTTAGACCATTCAGAGTAAGAATCATTAACCACTACTGAATTCTGTCTTTTAGCCAGTTTTCTATCCATCTACAAACTGATGTTTCCAAACCTGTAGACTTTACCTTAAACATGAGCCGTGTGTGCGGAACTGTATCGAACGCTTTTGCAAAATCCAAATATATCACGTCCACCGCCACCCCTCTGTCCAAGGTTTTACTTACCACCTCATAAAAAGAAATCAGGTTTGTCTGACAACTTCTGTCTTTCATGAATCCATGCTGTCTGTTGCTCAAAATATTTTTTTCCTGCAAGAACTCATCTATGTGGTCTTTTATTAATCCCTCCAGTATCTTCCTAACTATAGAAGTTAAACTAACGGGTCTATAAATACTTGGTAAAGACTTTGTTCCCTTTTTAAATATAGGCACCACATTGGCCCTGCGCCAATCCAGTGGTACTATTCCTGTCATTAATGAGTCCCTAAAAATGAGATACAATGGCTTTGAAATTACAGAGCTCAATTCTTTTAGGATCCGTGGGTGGATGCCATCAGGTCCAGGTGCTTTATCCACCTTTATTCTGTCCAAATATTTCTGGACCATATCACTTATGAGCCATTGTGGATTTGGGGCTGCGTCAGTACCACCCCCATTATGGACATGATCTCCCCCATGCTCCTTTGTATACACAGAGCTGAAGAAAGTATTTAATAAGTTAGCCTTCTCTTTGTCCCCAGTCACCCACTCCAGATTATTCAGGATTCAACAAGTGAAACTATATTTTATATAGATGTCTTACACACAGAGTGTGTTATATTTCAAGCATTTCTTTCTTTTAATTTTGACGATTGTGGCTTACAGCTAGTGACACCCCCAAAATTCAGTATTTCCGAAAATTTGAATATTACATAAGACCAAAAATAATTTAAAAAAAAAGTTTTTTTTAATACAGAAATGTTGGTTTAGTCAAAATTCTGTCCATGTACAGTATAGTAACTCCCAGCATGTCCTAGGGTTGCCACCTTTTCTTCAAGTCAAACCCGAACACTTTATCGGCGCACAGCAATTTTTTTTTATAGTATAAACTATAGATATATCTTGCTATTAAATAACATTTCTAATCATATGACATTAATAACAATAGTTCCCCTTTACATCAGAGTCCACAGAGTTCCCCTTTTACATCTGAACTTGCAGAGTTCCCTTTCACTGTAAGGGGGACTCTGCAGACTCTGATGTAAGGGATAACTCTGGGGACTCTAACATAAGGGATGCTCTGGGAACCCTGAGTTAAGGGGGAACACTAAGAACTCTGATGTACGGAGAGGACTTTGATGTAAGAAGGAACAGTGTGCCCTTTGGTAGAAAGGGGAACTCTGATCTAAAGGGTGCTCTGAGAACCCTGATTTACCTAAGTGTACTCTCTCAGAGGCAGGAGAGAGAAGGGAGGAGACTTCAGTCACAGACAGGGATGGATGGTGAGCTCACTCACACCTTGGCAGTCAGCACCTCTCACCCAGATGTATCTGAGGCTGCTGGACTTCTAATTAAGAGAGTAAGAGATACAGATCAAGCCCTCTCTTCTTTTCCTGTCTGTGTGTTTGGGGGGGGGGGAGTGCTGTCTTTAGGCAGTGTGAAAGAGGGTGTAACAGACACTCTCAGCTTAGATAACTGCAGCCAGTAACCCTGCTGGGAAGCCATGGTCCAGTCTGAATAATGTGTCCGGGTTTCAGGCAGTCTGAAACCTGGACGCATGGTTCCAAACCCGAACTGTCCGGGTGAATCCTGGACAGGTGGCAGCCCTAGCATGTCCCCATAGACCTCTATGGAGCATTCTCTTTTATATGAACTACAAGTCCCAGCATGTCCCCATAGACCTCTATGGAGGATTCTGTGTGTATGAACTACAAGTCCCAGCATGTCCCCATAGACCTCTATGGAGGATTCTGTGTGTATGAACTACAAGTACCAGCATGTCACCATAGACTTCTATGGAGGATTCTCTGTATATGAACTACACATCCCAGCATGCCCACTCGCCTCGTAGTCTCTCCTGGCAGGGTCTCTGTATTACACACACTGCTGACCCCACAAACTGACTTCTAATCACTTTATATGAGAAGTAGAGGCGATAGACCAGCTATTGCCTTCAACAAAGATGGCGCCGGGAGAAGGATGATATCACTTCCTCTCCGGGACTCTAAGTGTAAACAAGGAAGTGAAGGGAGAGGTATGGAGGCGGGGCTGTGAGTGGAAATCCAATCATGGATCAGCAAGGAGAAGGGAACTCTTCATCCACGACCAGAGGGAGTGTAGGGGGCGGGGCTAACACCTCTCACTAAACTGCTGAGGAACTACTAGTCCCAGCATTACCACATGTCCCATCTGGGGCCAGGAGGTGGAGGAGTCCTGGAGGGGAATTCTCTATCATATGACCTAAAAGAGAGAGTTATCACCTCATCCCTTTAATCCTGAACACCTTTGTATTACACGGGCTCTGACGATAATTAAATGCAGACAAGGCACCGAGTGAGTTTATTTACCACCTCAATCAGCCACAGAACCCGAGTAATTAATATGTGTTCCGGTTTAAAGGGATGAGGTGGCGACCATAGAGAGAGTCCTCCAATAGCATGCTACAGAACCCCTCCCCCACCTCTCTACATAACCCCTTCCCCACCTCTCTACATAACCCCTCCCCCACCTCTCTAAATAACCCCCCCCCCACTTCTTCACAGAACTATAGAACCCCTCCCCCATCTCTATACAGTGCAACTATAGAAGGAGGGGGAGGAGTGTCAGTCAGGTGGAGATGTCACGGGGGGGGGCGGGTCGTGTGACTGGAGCAGAGCGGGGTGACACAGCCACAGAGGGCCTCACAGTGTAGCACAGTGTCACCTCCTCACACCTGATAAAACCTCTAATTGCCGTACTGCTGTGCTCCAATGGTGGGCATTGCACAGCAGTCATAGGTATAAATCAGCTGGTGAGGAGGAAGATCACATATGTCTCCTCCCTACCACCTGTCGGCACACACTGGGATCGCTTTTCAGAGGAGCTGCAGTACCTGCTGCACTTGTGAATGAGCCCTTAGTTCTATTCCTCCCACTGACAGAAATGATCCTCACTGATACCAATGATGGGGCACTATCCCCCCCACTGATACCAATGATGGGGCACTATTCCCCCCCCCCCCCCGCCCACTGATACCAATGATGGGGCACTATTTCTTCCACTGATACCAATGATGGGGCACTATTCGTCCCACTGATACCAATGATGGATACTATTCCCCGCACTGACACCAATGATGGGGCACTATTCCCCCCACTGACACCAATTATGGGGCACTATTCCCCCCACTGACACCAATTATGGGCCACTATTCCCCCCCACTGACACCAATGATGGGGCACTATTCCTCCCCTCCCACGGATACCAATGATGGGACACTATTCCTTCCATTGACACCAATGATGGGGCACTATTCCCCCCGCTGATACCAATGATGGGGCACTATTCCCCCCCACTGATACCAATGATGGGTCACTATTCCCCCCCACTGATACCAACAATGGGGCACTATTCCTCCCACTGATACCAATGATGGACACTATTCCTCCCACTGACACCAATGATGGACACTATTCCTCCCACTGACACCAATGATGGACACTATTCCTCCCACTGACACCAATGATGGATACTATTCCTTCCACTGACACCAATGATGGGGCACTATTCCCCCCCCACTGATACCAATGATGGGGCACTATTCCCCCCCACTGATACCAATTATGGGGCACTATTCCTTCCACTGACACCAATGATGGGGCACTATTACTCCCACTGATACCAATGATGGACACTATTCCTCCCACTGATACAAATGATGGACACTATTCCTTCCACTGACACCAATGATGGGGCACTATTCCCCCCACTGATACCAATGATGGGGCACTATTCCCCCCCACTGATACTAATGATGGGGAACTATTCCTCCCACTGATTCCAATGATGGGGCACCATTCCTTCCACTGACACCAATGATGGGGCACTATCCCCCCACCCACTGATACCAATGATGGGGCACTATTCCTCCCACTGATACCAATGATGGACACTATTCCCCCCACTAACACCAATGATGGGGCACTATTCCCCCCAATGACACCAATGATGGGGCACTATTCCCCCCACTGATACCAATGATGGGACATTATTCCCCCCACTGATATCAATGATGGGGCACTATCCCCCCCCCCCCTCTGATACCAATGATGGGTCACTATTCCCCCTCACTGATATCAATGATGGGGCTCTATTCCCCCCACTGATACCAATGATGAGGCACTATTCTCCCTACTGATACCAATGATGGACACTATTCGTCCCACTCACACCAATGATGGAGCACTATTCCTCTTACTGATACCAATGATGGGGCACTATTCTTCCCACTGATACCAATGATGGTGCACTATTCCTCCCACTGACACCAATGATGGAGCACTATTCCCCCCACTGACACCAATGATGGAGCACTATTCCCCCCACTGACACCAATGATAGGGCACTATTCCTCTCACTGACACCAATGATGGAGCACTATTCCCCCCACTGACACCAATGATGGGACACTATTCCTTCCACTGACACCAACGATGGGGCACTATTCCTACCCACTGCCACCAATGATGGGGGCACTATTCCTCCCACTGATACCAATGATGGGGCACTATCCCTCCCCATAGGAGACCCCTGCTTTATTGGAGTATCAAAAATAGCTATCTATATTGTTATTACAATGCTGATATTATAATGTGAAAGTGTATGCTGGGGCCACTCAGATGTCAGTCAGTTCATCAGAAACTGGCCAAACTGGAAATCTGAAAATATGGGAAGTGTTTATGTGTGTGTGTGTGTGTGTGTACAGTGGTGTGAAAAAGTGTTTGCCCCCTTCCTCATTTCCTGTTCCTTTGCATGTTTGTCACACTTAAGTGTTTCGGAACATCAAACCAATTTAAACAATAGTCAAGGACAACACAAGTAAACACAAAATGCAATTTGTAAATGAAGGCGTTTATTATTAAAGGTGAAAAAAAATCCAAACCATCATGGCCCTGTGTGAAAAAGTGATTGCCCCCTAAACCTAATAACTGGTTGGGCCACCCTTAGCAGCAACAACTGCAACCAAGCGTTTGCGATAACGTGCAATGAGGCTTTTACAGCGTCCTGGAGGAATTTTGCAGAATTGTCCTAATTCAGTTACATTAGAGGGTTTTCGAGCATGAACGGCCTTTTTAAGGTCATACCACAACATCTCAATAGGATTCAGGTCAGGACTTTGGCTAGGCCACTCCAAAGTCTTCATTTTGTTTTTCTTCAGCCATTCGTGGTGGACTTGCTGGTGTGTTTAGGATCATTGTCCTGCTGCAGAACCCAAGTTCGTTTCAGCTTGAGTACACAAACAGATGGTCGGACATTCTCCTTCAGGATCTCTTGGTAGACAGCAGAATTCATAGTTCCTTTTATCACGGCAAGTCTTCCAGGTCCTGAAGCAGCAAAATAGCCCCAGACCATCACACTACCACCACCATATTTTACTGTTGGTATAATGTTCTTTTTATGAAATGCAGTGTTCCTTCTACACCAGATATACTTGGACACACACCTTCCAAAGAGTTCCACTTTTGTCTCATCGGTCCACAGAATGTTGTCCCAAAAGTCTTGGGGATCATCAAGATGTGTTGTGGAGAAATTGAGACGAGCTTTGATGTTCTTTTTGCTCAGCAGTGGTTTTCTCCTTGGAACTCTGCCATGCAGTCCATTTTTGCCCAGTCTTTTCCTGATGGTGGAGGCATGAACGCTGACCTTAACTGAGGCAAGTGAGGCCTACAGTTCCTTGGACGTTGTTGTGGGGTCTTTTGTGACCTCTTGGATGAGTCGTCGCTGCGCTCTTGGGGTAATTTTGGGCGGCCGGCCACTCCTGGGAAGGTTCACCACTGTTCCATGTCTTCGCCATTTGTGGATAATGGCTCTCACTGTGGTTCACTGGATTCCCAAAGCTTTGGAAATGGCTTTATAACCCTTTCCAGACTGATAGATCTCAATTACTTTCTTTCTCAATTGTTCCTGAATTTCTTTGGGTCTCGGCATGATGTGTAGCTTTTAAGGATCTTCTGGTGGACCTTACTGTGTCAAGCAGCTCCTATTTAAGTGATGCCTTGATTGTGAACAGGTGTGGCAATAATCAGGCCTGGGTGTGGCTATAGAAATTGAACTCAGGTGTGGACAGCCACAGTTATAGTATGTTTTAACAAGGGGGGCAATCACTTTTTCACACAGGGCCATGATGGTTTGGATTTTTTTTCACCTTTAATAATAAACGCCTTCATTTACAAATTGCATTTTGTGTTTACTTGTGTTGTCCTTGACTATTGTTTAAATTGGTTTGATGTTCCGAAACACTTAAGTGTGACAAACATGCAAAGGAACAGGAAATGAGGAAGGGGGCAAACACTTTTTCACACCACTGTATGTGGTGGGCGGCCTGGAAGCGGTTAATAGTGGAATAGCTCCCCCACCTGTTCATAGGGATAAGTGGTTTGAATCTTGTAGGACTCTACAGTTTGATTTGTTTGTGGCTGAAACTATATAAGCTGAAAAGGAAGGGAGGACTTGGATTTAGAAATACCAAGAGAGTAACTCCAAAGGGAAACACACAGCAGTGTAATAGTCACAAATTGAAAAATATTTATTAATGAAAATCCACAAAAAGGCAACATTCAGAAACACCACAGTAAAAAAACATTAAAGACAGGGGGCAAACACTTTTTCACACCACTGTATGTATGTATGTATGTATGTATGTATGTGTATATATATATATATATATATATATATATATATATATATATATATATATATATATATATATATATATATATAGTGTGTTTGGGGGTTCTAAGTGTAGCACTGACTCCCGAAGGAGCTGCTGATTTTATTGGGCTTACTGTTACCTTCTTCACCTCATATGTGTCTAGGGGTTTCACAAGGTAGATGGCCCAAGAACTGCAGAGACTGACGTCAGATCCACTTAAAGGAATTTTTATTTGCAAAAGATAGTTAATGAACACAGTCTCTCAACTTAGGGTTAGAGGGTTTAGGTAGGAAAGTCCAGGTACTCTTGGTGCTAAGTCAGTATGGAACAGTTTCTCATATCAGAAAATCCAGAGAATAGCCATTCACAGCTGGATACTCACCCTTATTGGATAGTGCTTCTCTCACCAGGCCTAGCAACCAACAGGGTGCCTAAATCAAAGCAAGTCTTTGCCACGGACTTGGTGTAGAACACTTTACTAAAACTAAAAGGTTGTAGACAACTTGTAGAACCCTTGTATGATCCCAGTGTCTTGCAGTTGGTCCGACGATACCACACGAGATTGGATTCACTTAAAGCGGAGGTCCACCCTAAAGTGGACCTTCCGCTCATCGGAACCCTCCCCCCCTCCGGCGCCACAATTGGCCCCTTTCAGGGGGGAGGGGGGTGCAGATACCTGTACAGTACAGGTATCTGCACCCACTTCCGGGATAGCTCTCTGCGGAAAGGGGCGTATATTACGCCCCTTTCCGCAAGTGCCCGCCCCTTTCCGCAAGTGCCCCGCTGCCTGCTGGGAAAACACACAGATCCCAGAGGCAGCAGGGACCGTCCTTATTGCACAACGCGGCTCGCGCATGCGCAGTAGGGAACCGGGAAATGAAGCCGAAAGGCTCTATTTCCTGATTCCCATACCCAAGATGGCGGCGGCAGCACCCGAGAGACGATCTACAGATCGGCTTCGGGTGCCGACATCGCGGGCGCGCTGGACAGGTAAGTGTCACTATTTTAAAAGTCAGCAGCTGCAGTATTTGTAGCTGCTGGCTTTAAAAAAAAAAAAACGCGGAGTCCCGGCGGACTCCCACTTTAAGGTCTTTCAACTTGTCCAGGCTCTTGTTGAGAAGCTAACCCTTGCGTGGCTTTCTCCCGAACAGTCCTCCCGTGGATACCTTCACAGTTGCTGGGCCTCTCTACTAACTGAGGCGGCACCGGACCACCTCCGAATCCTTCCTTCAGTTTCTTGGCCTCGGGCTAGCTAGCCCCGAGATGTGAGGGCGGGTAGATCTGCACCCCAGGCCATAGAACTCCTGGGGGCTGGTCAGGAGGACCAGGACCAAGCAGTCAGAAAGCACTTCTGGACCGGAACCCCGAAACACGTGACATCCGCACCTTAAGTACCCGCTTCCAGAAGGCACAGCAAGAGTGAATCTCCCACTGGGCTGGTTCCGAGAGAGAATAACCTTAATGCACCCAACTAGACTGCGTTCTAAACCCTGCCAGAGATGACAGCGCCACCTATGGTCAGACCGAACACCATGCAGTCCAGCCAGACTGGTGCTGAGGTCAAAATTTAAAGTAATTAAACCCAATACCAAACTGCGGTTCTAGGGTGCAGTTCAATGACAATACACATAGCGCATCGTCTTCAGGAGCCGGCGCTACATAAGTAATTTTCTAGCAAAAATACAGATTTTTACTTGTAAACAAAATGTGCCAGAAAAGGAACCTAAATTCTAAAAATCACAGGAAAATATCCAATCCTATCACTGGGACCCCCATGGATGTCCCCTCTGCCTGCACGCCCCTCTTTTACCTCTGTCCCTCACACGCTCCGCCCCTTCCTGTCAAGCAAACACCAAGCTCCGCCCCTTCCTGTCAAACACCAAGCTATACCCCACACAGGGGCCACCATTTAGAGGCTCATTCACAAGCGTGTTTGGGAGGGGAAACCATCCCCATCTATTATATTGATAGGGTAAGAACTTCAATCGAGCTCAAGGTTATCTGCTGCTGTTTCTAATTAAAAAGTGTAGATGTGCATGCACTCTAGAAGTAAACACTGACACATGTTCAGCCCAGTAACTTCTACACTTCTGCTTTATTCCAGCGTGGTGCAGCTGTGTGAAGTTGGCACCCCATGTTTGTAAAACCTGAATAAAAATATACCATTCGTTTGTGCCGCGTTTGTGCTGATTTGTGCCGCAAAAATTAGCGTTTGTGCCGGTTCGGTTTCTGAGATATTAAACATTCAATGTAATGCCAGCACCGCCCACTTTGCACCCCATGTTCTTGAATTTTAAAAACGAACGCACCATTCGTTTGTGCCGCGTTTGTGCTGGTTTGTGCCGCAAAAATAAACGTTTGTGCCAATTTGGTTGTGGAGATATTGTGCGTTATAGTTGCTGAAACCCCGCCCACTTTGCACCCCATGTTCTTGAATTTTAAAAACGACCGCGCCATTCGTTTGTGCCGCGTTTGTGCTGGTTTGTGCTGCAAAAATAAGCGTTTGTGCCGCTTTGGTTGCGGAGATATTGTGCGTTATAGTTGCTGAAACCCCGCCCACTTTGCACCCCATGTTCTTGAATTTTAAAAACGAACGTGCCATTCGTTTGTGCCGCGTTTGTGCTGGTTTGTGCTGCAAAAATAAACGTTTGTGCCGCTTTGGTTGCGGAGATATTGTGCGTTATAGTTGCTGAAACCCCACCCACTTTGCACCCCATGTTCTTGAATTTTAAAAACGAACGTGCCATTCGTTTGTGCCGCGTTTGTGCTGGTTTGTGCTGCAAAAATAAACATTTGTGACGCTTTGGTTGCGGAGATATTGTGCGTTATAGTTGCTGAAACCCCGCCCACTTTGCACCCCATGTTCTTGAATTTTAAAAACGAACGTGTCATTCGTTTGTGCCGCATTTGTGCTGGTTTGTGCTGCAAAAATAAACGTTTGGGACGCTTTGGTTGCGGAGATATTGTGCGTTATAGTTGCTGAAACCCCGCCCACTTTGCACCCCATGTTCTTGAATTTTAAAAACGAACGTTCCATTCGTTTGTGCCGCATTTGTGCTGGTTTGTGCCGCAAAAATAAACGTTTGTGCCGCTTTGGTTGCGGAGATATTGTGCATTATAATTGCTGCAACCCCGCCCACTTTGCACCAAATAGTGCTGAATTTTAGAAACAAATGTGCCATTCATTTGTGCCGCGTTTGTGCTGATTTGTGCCGCAAAAATAAATGTTTGTGCCACTTTGGTTTCGGAGATATTGTGCGTTATAGATGCTGAAACCCCGTCCCATATTGCTGAATTTTAAAAAAAAAACGCAGCACAAACGAATGGCGTGTTTGTTTTTAATATTTAGCTGGTTTGTTCGTGGTTTGTGTAGATTTGGTGGATATTGTACATGTTTTACTCCTCATGCATCCCCCCTTCCGATTCTCTAGCGTTGACTGGAAGAACAGACGGAGGAGGAAATCTGGGGAGGGCACAGCTGGCGCTGGCGCTGGCTCTAGCTCTAGTGAGGCAGAGTCAGCTGTCAATCAGGCGACAGGATGGATCTCAACAGTATTGTCAGGATCTGTCCCGGCTGCACGGGAGAACATCCTATATGTCATCTTGTGAACAAAAAAAAAATAAGGCCAAAAAAGGTTGGGCCATAGTTCTCTTTTAAACCAGGACTTAACCAAGCAAAGCAGCACTCCAGCAAATTCTCTTATACAAGTCCCTTCTTTTTTTAATTGCTTTTTAGAAAAACATCTATGTCAGTAAACATTCTTTTCCTGACAACCCACATATAGTCTGCCATGGAGTCTAACACCGCCTCCTCTCCAATGCTATAGGACCCCACTCCCATAAATTTGAGCTCACCACTAGAGCTTTTTTTGTCCTCCTCACTGAACCTCCTTACGTTTAGGCTCGGTTCACACAGGGGCAACACGACTTTCAACACGACTTTTAGAGGCAACTTGGACACAACTTGGGGCTTGAACATTAAAAACACACGCCATTCGTTTGTGCCGTGTTTTTTTTTTTTTAATTCAGCAATATGGGACAGGGTTTCAGCATCTATAAACGCACAATATCTCCGCAACCAAAACGGCACAAATGTTTATTTTTGCAGCACAAACCAGCACAAACGTAGCACAAATGAATGGCACGTTTATTTTTAAAATTCAGCAACATGGGGTACAAAGTGGGCGGGGTTGCAGCAACTATAAAGCACAATATCTCAGAAACCAAAGAGGCACAAACATTTATTTTTGCGGCACAAATCAGCACAAACACGACACAAATGAATGGCACATTTGTTTTTAAAATTCAGCACTATTTGGTACAAAGTGGGCGGGGTTGCAGCAATTATAACGCACAATATCTCCGCAACCAAAGTGGCACAAACGTTTATTTTTGCGGCACAAACCAGCACAAACGCGGCACAAACGAATGGCGTGGTCGTTTTTAAAATTCAAGAACATGGGGTGCAAAGTGGGCGGGGTTTCAGCAACTATAACGCACAATATCTCCGCAACCAAAGCGGCACAAACGTTTATTTTTGCGGCACAAACCAGCACAAACGCGGCACAAACGAATGGCGCGGTCGTTTTTAAAATTCAAGAACATGGGGTACAAAGTGGGCGGGGTTTCAGCAACTATAACGCACAATATCTACGCAACCAAAGCGGCACAAACGTTTACTTTTGCAGCACAAACCAGCACAAACGTGGCACAAACGAATGGCGCGTTCTTTTTTAAAATTCGGTAACGTGGGGTGCAAAGTGGGCGGAGTTTCAGCAACTATAACGCACAATATCTCCGCAACCAAAGTGGCACAAATGTTTATTTTTGCAGCACAAACCAGCACAAGTGCGGCACAAATGAATGGCGCGTTCGTTTTTAAAATTCGGTAACGTGGGGTGCAAAGTGGGCGGGGTTTCAGCCCACTATCTCCGAAACCAAAGCGGCACAAGCGTTTATTTTTGTGGCACAAACCAGCACAAACGTGGCACAAACAAATGGCGCGTTCGTTTTTAAAATTCAAGAACATGGGGTGCAAAGTGGGCGGGGCTTGCATTCCATTGAATGTTTAATATCTCAGAAACCGAACCGGCACAAACGCAAATTTTTGCGGCACAAATCAGCACAAACGCGGCACAAACGAATATTATATTTTTATTCAGGTTTTACAAACATGGGGTGCCAACTTCACACAGCTGCGTGGTGCTAATGTTTTATACACAGATACGTCATTGCTATGTAAACATCTTATTGGTTGAAATACAAGACAAAATAAAGAAACTTGATGCTTGAAGTTTGGTTGAAGCTGGTTCTCTCCACTTCCGCATTCTTCTAATTAGTGGGAAGCAGGGGAAAGGCACTATCTTAAGTTTCAAGCAGAGCTGAGCTGTTTTACGATATAATAAGTAAGGAGTTGCATAGAAACATGTATACACATAAGCAAATAGACATTTTCTGATTATCAGTATGTACATTACATTCCTCCACAATATATATATATATATATTATCATTTCTGTTCATCCAGTCCTGAGATTTACATTATTTTTTTCTTCTTTTCGATTTATAAAATTTTGCAAATTAGTAATTTTCTTCATAATTTTTTGCCAAAATGTATACTGCTACATATCTTTGGTAAAAAATAATTCAAATCAGTGTATATTATTTGGTCTTTGTGAAAGTTATAGAGCAGTGATGGTGAACCTTGGCACCCCCAGATATTTTGGAACCACATTTCCTATGATGTTCAACTACACTGCAGAGTGCATGAGATATCATGGGAAATTTAGTTTCAAAACATCTGGGGTGCCAAGGTTCGTCAATCACCTTTATAGAGTCTACAAGCTATGGTGCCAATCATTGAAAATCGATCACACCTGATGTGCTGAAGGCCGATCTCATCTCTTGAGAACCTAACAAGCCAGGAAAGTACAAATAACCCCCCAAATGACCCCTTTTTTGGAAAGTAGACAGTCCAAGGTATTAAGTAAGAGGCATGGAGAGCACCCCCTCCCCCCAAGTATATTCTATGATAATATATATAATCTATGAATACAATTCTTTATAAAATTAAGATTTTTATTTTTTATTCACAAAATTGTTATAAACGGGTTATTTCTCTCACCTGGCCTGTGCATACCACAAATAACACCCCAAAATATATTCTGCTACTCTTGAGTATGGGGATACCACATGTGTGAGACCTTTACACATCCTGGCCACATAGAGAGGCCCAACATACAGGGGGCACCTTCAGGTGTTCTAGGGACATAAATTACACATCTCATTTCCTGACAACCTATCACACTTTTGATGGCCCTGGAGCATGCAAACACCCACAAAATGACCCCATTTTGGAAAGAACCCCAATGTATATTCTATGTGGCATAATGAGTCTTTTGAACATGTCATTTGTTCGCCACAAGTTTTGGGAAAATGCGGAAAGAAAATGAAAACGCATTTCTACGGCACTGATGGGTGCTGATGAGGATCCACTGATAGGGTGGCACTGATGAGCACTTACTGATGGGCACTGTATTGGCACTAATGGACACAGTGGCACTGATGGGGCACTTTAGGGCACTGCTGGACAGAGATGTGGCACTGTTGGGTACTAATATGGCACTGATGGGGCACTGCTGGGGCACAAATATGGCATGGCTGGGTACTGATATAGCACTGCAGGGACACAGATGTGCACTGCTGGGGCACTGTAGAGCACTGCTGGGAAAATATGTGGCATGGCTGGGTATTGATGTGGCACAGATGGGCACTGATGGGGCACTGCTGGTTACTGATGTGGCACAGATGGGCACTGATGTAGCAATGCTGGATCACAGATGGGCACTGCTGGGCACTTGGAATACATGCAAAAAAAGTCAAGCAGCCTCACGCTGCAGCTTCTCCTCACACGATCGGTGTGAGGAGAGGAGAGAACCGGACATGACGCTGGTTCGGTGACAGCGATTACTCTGGATCTGCGGATGGAGCGATCACGTGGTAAAGGGCTGCTGGGATTGGCCCTTTACCCCGATCTGTGATGTGCTGGGTCCTGAGTATCCGGCGAGCATGGACACTCCTGTGTGTGCGGGGATCACAATTCTGGGGGACA
The DNA here is from genome assembly GCF_037356315.1 of Lithobates pipiens. Lineage (NCBI taxonomy): Eukaryota > Metazoa > Chordata > Amphibia > Anura > Ranidae > Lithobates > Lithobates pipiens. The sequence goes on from NW_027507685.1 coordinate 93,184,491, forward strand.
TCATTGTACTCCCTCCCAGAATTGTCCAACTACACTGTAGCCGTCATTCGGCTATGGCCCGGTCGGCAAGTGGTTAAAGTTTATGGTTGTGTAAAGGCAGGTGTCCCAATACTTTTGATAATATAATGTATGTGTGATTGGACAGAGGTGGGGAGAGAGGAACAGGACTACCTAGGAAGACAGGATGAAGTACATTGTGCATTTTACACCCGGGGAGCAGGAGGCAGAAGAGAACACTGTGGTGGGATCCTCCATATAGACATGAGACGGTTTGAGCCGCCAAACAGGTCTTTTCAAGCATGGAGAACTTCCACTTCATGATGTGACCACTGGTGTGTTTTAGGGCTCCTGAAGCATTATAGATGCCGACATTACAGACCACTTTATTAAAGGTGAACTTGGGGCTCAACCCCCCCTTCTCACTAGATTCACTGGGTTCAGTTACAGGGAGGGTTACTGTTGGGGCTATATGGGGGGGGGGTTAGTATTGGGGTTACAGGGAGGGTTATTCTTGGGGGTATAGGGAGGGTTAGTATTGGGGTTACAGGGAGGGTTATTCTTTGGGGTATAAGGACGGTTAGTATTTGGGTTACAGGGAGGGTTATTCTTGGGGATAGAGGCAGGGATAGTATTGGGGTTACAGGGAGGGTTGTTCTTGGGGATATAGGGAGGGTTAGTATTGGGGTTACATGGAGGGTTATTCTTAGGGGTATAGGGAGGGATAGTATTGGTGTTGCAGGGAAGGTTATTCTTGGGTATATAGAGAGGGTTAGTGTTCGGGTTACAGGGGGGTTATTATTGGGGAAATAGGGAGGGTTAGTATTGGGGTTACAGGGGGGGGTTATTATTGGGGAAATAGGGAGGGTTAGTATTGGGGTTACAGAGAGGGTTATTCTTGGGGATATAGGGAGGGATAGTATTAGCGTTACAGAGGGGATTAGTGTTAGGATTACATGAATGGCTAGTGTTAGAGAGCTGTTGAGCTATGTAGTAAACAGTTGGCTTTTTTTTTTACCCAAGTTGCTAAGGATAGCCTAGAAAATACCTGAAAAGGAAACAAGTGCTCCACCTGCTGGCTGAAAATGAGAATACAAAACAATCATATCCTGGTGCAAAAAAAATATATTATTCAAAGTGCTTAACAAAATACATACGACACATTCCATTTGGTTTCAATTTTATTCCATCAACATTTAATTTGTACAGCAGATTTCTCCCAGGGGACACAAAGCAGTTACCAGTCGAGGCAGCCATCTTGGCAATTGTGTGTGCCAGGAATCAAACCCAGGTCAGCTGCTGGATAAGCAGTTATGTTCACCACTGCACCACCAACGTGAGGAATGTCTTTATAGTGTGGGAGGAAAGAACCTATATGCAGCTCCCCCCACCCGCTACATACCTGAGCTCAATCTTGATCCAGCGCTGTGCCTGAGAGCAGAAGCTCTCTCTCTCTCCTCACTGGACAGAGAGGCAGCAGTGGGAGCCAATCACAGCCAGTGAGCAGACAGCAGGGGGCAGGGCCGAGCCATGCTCTGTGCTTCAATGGACCGCATAGCAAGAGGCTTTCTATGGGGTGCACTGGGCAAGGGGGAGGAGCAGCAGCAGGGAACCCTAGAATAACATGTTTGTAAACCAAATTTTTCCCTCTTTCGTCTTTCAGGACAGCACACTTGAGAGACCTTGGCTCCTCCCTTCTCAGGAAACACCACTTCTACCAGAGTATTAAGCCACACCATCCCTCCAGCCCGTCAGTTTTGGTGTTTCCATTTGTCACCTGGGGATGCTGAGGCCGGTTTTTCCTGAGAGGGAGAGACAGAGATCTCTCAAATGCATGGCAGTTGGGCTGGGGAGTCTTTGGTCTGCTGAGTGCAGTAAACGCACCTTGTCCTCCCTTGGGGAAGTTCGGAGGCCAGGGTGCTCGCTTTCCGGTACCTTGGGGAAAGGTGGGGATAGTGCAACATTCCCCTCGCTTTGTGGCGGCCAGCATGGAGCTCAAGGCTGGGCTGGATGGCGGGTGACGCTAGTTCCGGCGGGGGCGTACACTTCCGATTGACCCGTGGCTTCTGGGTTCCAGCCGCTGGACGTAAAGCGAGCAGCGTGAAGGCTGGTGGAGGCTCCGTTTGGCTGTAGTGTCAGCACTAGGAGCAACTAAGGCGGACGATGTTCATTTCTGGCCCGAAGGGATGTCTGAGACGGATGCTTCCTGATCGGTGATGGGTGACACCATCACCAGTCACTCTAAGGTAAGTGGAACCCTGGGATGGTGTTCCCTTATCTTCCCATTTAGCTCCATGGGTGAACCCCCCTCTTGGTGGTCAGAGGGGAGGAGGTGTACTTCTGGGACACTGGTGGTGGTCGGTCCTGGGGGGTGCACTCCTGTTGTCAGTGCGGTCTGTTTTATTTGTGCTGGCAGATTCTGATTCTGTGGGGTTTTTGTCATTTCAGGGCAATACCACTGAAAAATCTAGGTCCCCACACAACACCAAGAGGAAATGCCCATCATGTAGGAGTACTTTGGGGGAATCTTGGCCCAAAGTTCTGTGTAGGGAATGTATTGAGGGGTTGGTTAAGGAACATTCTGAAGGGTTCCGACTTGACAGCGTCCGTTAAGGAGCTTTCCATCACCTTCCAATCTTTTAAAATGCTGTTTGCAAGCTTTCAACCACCGCAACCCCCAGCTAATCTTCTGGCAGTGCAGGATGCCGCTCCTGGTCCTTCAGCAGGTCCCTCTATCAGTGAAGGGTTACCTTGGGGCACCAGACAGTCTTTTGAGGATGAGCCTGAAGGCGCGTCCTCAGATTCCTCAGGGGAGTCGGGTGGAGAGAATGTGGATAGTGAGTCCTTTCGAACCTCCCAATACAAGCTCTCCCTGGAAGAGCTCTTGGGAACCATCCACACGACTCTAGGTATACAAGAGGAGAAAAAAATCTCTCTCTCTCCATGATCAAATGTACGAAGGTCTTGGAGAGCAGAAGAGGAGGGTCTTCCCGATCCATGAGGTTCTGGTTGACACTATCAAAAAGGAATGGTGAGACCCAGAAAGAAAGCCTTACTTTTCCAGAGCACTAAAGCACAGATTCCCCTTTTCAGAGGCTGAAGCGGCTGTATGGAACAAGTCACCTAGACTGGATGCAGCTTTTTCTCAGGTATGCAGACAGACAGACTTGGCTTTTGAACATACGGTGGTGCTATCGGACCCTATTGACAAGAGGATGGATTCTCTCCTCAAAAAGACTTGGGATTCCTCCTGTCAGGAACCATGAAACAGACTGAGACAGAAGTACAATCAAATCACACTTGTTTATTAATAATAAAAAGGTAAATAGAAAAAAGCGTAGTCAAGCATAGCCAGAGTCCAGTAGCCAGATCGGGTAGTCAGCCAGTCCAAAGTTCATAAACCAGATCGGGTAGTCAGCCAGTCCAAAGTTCATAAACCAGATCGGGTAATCAGCCAGTCCAGAAGTCAGGGATCCAAGGAGAGCAACTGCAAGCAGGATAAGGAGCCAGGAGGGATGTCAGCAAGCCAGTCTTGAAACAAACAGCAGGACATGGTTCCTTGTGATGTGACCAACATGAAGGCAATGAAGAAATGAGCTGGAAGGCTTTAAATAGGCAGGTCAGACGAGCATCATCAGAAACAGCTGGTAACTGTGGAGAGAGAAGAGAGCTGGCAATTAGCCGACAGCTGAGCGGCCAGCCCAGAGGAGGAAAGGCTAACCAGCCCTGACACCTCCTTAGGGAATCTTAAGCCTGCCATGGCTGTCACAGTGGTGGCGTGTAACATGGAGCAGTGTCTAACACATATAAAAGCAAATATTTAGGCTGGTACCGCAAAAGAGACGATTCTCTCCTCCTTCCCAATGCTTTTAAAAGGGTCGCATACATTGCGGATGCCTCAGCAGAGTCGGTCCGCATGTCTGCTAGATCCTCTGTGTTGGCCAATTCAGCCAGGAGAGCTCTCTGGCTAAAAACCTGGCAAGGGGACAATGCATCAAGGCAAAGCTCTGTGGAGTTCCTTTAACGGGGATGTACTGTTCGGTCCGGACCTGGAGGCTGTCCTTGATCGAACAGCAGATAAAAAGAAGGCCTTTCCCTTAAAGAAAAAGTTGGGGGGGGGGGGGGATCTAAAAAGAAGACCCGTCCGCAAAAGAAGTTTAATTTTCTGAGGACGGAGTCCAACAAGGGCAGAAGGCGCAGGGGAACGATTTTTCCCCCTCCTGAACAGCCGCAAAAGTCCCAATGACAGGTTAACCCCGGTGGGAGGAAGACTGGGAGCTTTCCTCCCACAGTGGGAGTCTGTTACCTCCAATCCGTTCATACTAGGGACTGTAAGGAGAGGGTACAAATGGGAATTCTCAAGCCCCCCTCCCACACTGGCTGCAAATCACAGATTTGTCAAAGTGTGCGGAAAAGTCAACAGCTCTACTGGCTTCACTGGAGGATCTGGAACAGCAGGATGTAGTGTCACGCGTCCCACCTGGGTAGATAGGCAGAGGTTTTTATTCCCACATTTTTGTGGTTTGGAAGCCTTCAGGGAAGTTCAGGATCATCTTGAACTTGAAACCTCTGAATCTATCAATCTCCTACAAGAGGTTCCAGATGGATTCCATTTTCTCTGTGAAAACACTGCTTCCTCCGAATTGCTACATGGCGTCCATAGACCTAAGGGATGCCTATCTGCACATTCCGATTGCAGAGGACAGTCAGAGATTCCTCAGACTGGCAGTAAGGTCGGGGACAGAAATAGTACATCTTCAATTTCAAGCCCTCCCCTTTGGGCTATCCTCTTCTCCCCGGATATTCACCAAGGTGATGGTGGAGTCTCTGACCTTTCTGCAACTTTCTGGGGAATCTCAGTAGTCACATACCTGGATGACCTGCTCCTTTTTGCTCCTTCGCTGGAGCAGCTGGTTCGAGACTTGCAGGTAGCAAGGAGTGTGTTGGAACATCTGGGATGGCTCCTAAATTTGGAGACATCCAACCTGGTTCCATCCCAGAGAGTTATGTTCCCAGGTTATGTTCTGGACTCAACTCAGCAGTGAGTTTCCTTCCAGAAGAGAAAATTTGCAAAGTAGACAAAGCCTTGGCAGTCCTACAGGGCAATCAACAGATATCCATAAGAAAGGCCATGTCAGCTTTGGGTCTACTGACGTCTGCCCTCCCAGCCGTAAGGTGGGCAGGATTGCACTTCCGCCCTCTACAGCTGTTCATTCTGGAGGTTTGGGACCGCACCTAGAGATCCCCGGACTCATTGGTTCTCATTCTAATATGGGTAAAGAGGTCCTTGTGGTGGTGGAGGAAGGCAGCAAATCTATCACGGAGCCTAGAATGAGTACTACCAGTGTCCAAGGTCGTCGCAACAGACGCAAGCAGCACGGATTGGGGAGCACACCTGAGGATGAGTCTGGCGCAAGGATCTTGGTATATCGAGGACGCGGGGAAGTCCTCAAACTGGAGAGAGCTGAAAGCCATTTCTCTGGCTCTCAGAGGTTTTCAACAGAAGCTCCAGGGACATCACGTCCAGGTTTGCTCAGACAATTCCTCAGCAGTTGCTTATGTAGCGCTGGCTCCCGACGAGTATGCGCTATATGTTTTTGAAAGTTAATATTCCTGAAACCACAGTTGGGTTTTAGGGCTAATTTTCCTAAATTATGATTTCAGTACCAGTCCAGCTGGGTTGCACTTGGTTCTCCATGGCCGCAGTTGTCGCTGTCACCACTGGCAAGTGGTAGAACGCAGTTTAGCTGGGTGTATTGAGTGCCACATTTTTCTCGGGAACCAGCCCAATGGGAGTGTTTTCCTGCTGTGCATTCTGGGAGGTGTTATTTAAGGTACTGACATTACATGCTACGGGGTTCCGTGCCAGAAGATTTTTCTGTCTGTTTGGTTCTGGTACTCCTGACCAGCCCCCATGGCCCTCCTGGCCTGGGGTGCGGTTCCATGTATTTCCAAGTCTCGGGGCTGGATAGTCTGAGGAGAAGCAACTGCAGTGACAGGCCTGAATGGATATTGAGGCCTGGTGATTCAAGGGTGGTCCGGTGCCGTCTCATCTAAGGAGAGGCCCAGCAACTGGAGAAGCATCCAGGGGAGGACTCTTCAGGAGAAGGATATGCACAAGACTGGCTTCTCTGAAGGAGCCTGGAGGCTTAGTTGAAGGACACTTCATGGATCCACGCTCATACAGTATCGCTGGACCGCCTGAGAGATACTGGTACCGTATGATAGCTCTATAAATTTGTCTATGTTCCTCAATTATGCTCAAGATCTGTGGCAGAGACTTTACTTTACTTTACTTAACACCTTACCAACTGCTAGGCCTAGTGAGAGGAGGTCTATCCGGGGGTTGTGAAAATCCAGCTGTGAAACGGTTATTCTCTGGATTTCTTCTATAAAGACTTTCCATTTTTGACAGTCCAAAGTACCTGAACTTCCTCTTTTCTTTGGGCTATCTACCATGGGAAACCCTAGACAGAGGCAAGGTCAAGAAGGTAACGGTAAGCCCAATAAAACCAGAAGCTCCTTTGGGGGTCAGTGCTACACTTACATCAACCGACAGGGGGGTACCAGAAGCTGTTCCCTTTGGGCTCTGACAGAAACAATAGTCAACTGGGCCGAGGTCACAGTGCTCTCACTATCTGCACTAAACCTGAAGGGAGAGTTAAATCAGATGGCAGGCTTCATCGGCAGGAGGAAGCTGAGGGAGAGCGACTGGGTCCTGAGTCAAGGCATCTACAGGATGATTGTCCAGAAGTGGGGGATCCCATGTGTAGACCTTTTCGCTTCGAGGGAGAATGCAAAAATGATGCTCTTCTCTCTGAACCGATGGGACGTGGCAATAGGGGTGGATGCTCTTTCTCAGAGTTGGCATTTTTCCAAGTGCTATGCCTTGAGGAAATTTCAGTTAGAGGACACAACCCTGATCTTGATAGCACCACACTGGCCCAGGAGGCCTTGGTTCTCTGTCCTAAAGAAGCTGGCGGTGGAACCGCCTTCTATATTGCCGGTCAGGGAAGATCTACTATATCAAAGCCCAATCTGCTGCCCTCAGGTGTAGAGGTTGAATCTGGCAGCCTGGCTACTGACGAGGAGATGCTGAAAAGTAAGGGGTTCTCCAAAAGGTTGGTAGCGACTCTTCTACGTTCTAGGAAAGAAGAGACGTGCAAGATTTATTTGAAGGTCTGGAAGAAATTCAATTATTGGTGCGTGGAGAGCTCCTTTTAACGTTCGTAATCCAGTTGCAGTGCTGGAGTTCCTACGGAGTGGGGCAGATAAGGGATTGGCCCTTAGCACTGTCAAGGGTCAGGTTTCTGCTTTAAGCATATTCCTTAAACAACTAGCAGTGAATCCTTGGATATCCAGGTTCTTTAAAGCCTTAAGTAGGCAGAGACCAGTCGGCTTCCACCCCTTTCCAGTTTGATCTATCCCTAGTATTGCAGGCTCTTACAGAGGATCCTTTTGAGCCTATTGAGTCTTGTACGTTAACATTTTTAACCCTCAAGGCGTTTTATTTTTGGTGGCAATCACTACCGCAAGGAGGGTTAGTGAACTAGAAGCCCTATCAAGGAGGGCACCTTTTCTTCAGATTTTTCGGGATCGGATTATTTTTAAAACCGAACCGGTCTTTTTGCCAAAAGTGGCTTCAAAATTTCATAGGAGCCAGGAAATCTGTCTACCCACTTTTTGACCAAATCCTGTGAGGGAACAGTAGTACATCTTCCACAGGTTAGATGTCAGGAGAAGGGTATTAAAATACTTGGAGGTTGCGGATCAATTTAAGAGATCCAATTCCTTTTTTGTTTCTTTTTCTGGGGCTAGGAAGTCAAAAGCTTCTAGAAATACTATAGCCAGGTGGTTGAAGTTAAATCAGTCAGGCCTATATAGGAAAAAGGGGTGGAGGTCCCGGAAGGTATTAGGGCTCATTCCACTAGGGCCATGGCAACATCACAAGCAGAGTGGGCTGGTGCTACACTCAAACAGATCTGCAGAGCAGCAACGTGGTCAAGTTTTAAGACTTTGGTTAAGCACTACAGATTGGACTTGTTGTCTGCCCAGGACCAGGCCTTTGGGCGAAAGTCCTGCAAGCAGTAGTCCCACCCTAGGGTAAGTTCTCGCTCATCCTCTCAAGTGTGCTGTCCTAAAAGATGAAAGAGGGAAAATTGAAGTTATGTACTGGTAACATTTTTTCCAAGAGTCTTTCAGGACAGCACAGGTACCCACCCAAATAGTTTTTTGCCACCAGGAGACGAGAGCATCAGGAGTATGAAGGTTGGTATGATGTGTTCTTGTGTCTCCCTAGACTGGCCGGAGGTTCTCGTGGAAAAAAACTGACGGGCTGGAGGGATAGCGTGGCTTAAAACTCTGGTGGAGGCGGTGTTTCCTGAGAAGGGAGGAGCCGAGGTCTCTCGTGTGCTGTCTTGAAAGACTCTTGAAAAAAACGTTACCGGTACGTTAGGCCCAGGAGGAGGAAAGCATGCCCAGGCTTCATAAGCTACTTTTATCATCCCTCCCAGCAAGCTTCAGGTCACTGCAAGGGTCCCTGGGATTTTTAGTCTTAGAGTACAGGAATATATAGCAGCAGATTCCAGAAGGACTATACGCCCCATAACTCACTCTGCTGATGCACAGGTATGAGTTCACTGGTTTTTGAATAATCACGGGGGCCAATAATATTCAAAACACTGGAAGGTACAAAACTTTCTGGTTACAATTCACATTGCTACATAGGGAGGGATAGTATTGGGGTTACAGGGAGGGTTACTCTTGGATATAGGGAGGGATAGTATTGGGGATATAGGGAGGGATAATATTGGGGTTACAGGGGCGGTTATTCTTGGGGATATAGGGAGGATTAGTATTGAGGTTACAGGGAGAGTCAGAGAGAGCTATTGAGCTATATAGTAAACAGCAGGCTTTTTGTTCAGCCAAGTTGCTTAGGATAGCCTAGAAAATACTTGAAAAGGAGCTGAGTGCTCCACCTCCTGGCTGTAAATGAGAATACAAAACAATCATATCATTGTACAAAAAAAATATTATTCAAAAGTGCTTAACAAAATACATACATAAACGCATTCCTTTTGGTTTATATTTTATTCCAAAAGCATTTAATTTGCACAGCAGATTAGGCAGCCATCTTGGTAATTGCGTTGGCCAGGAATCAAACCCAGGTCAGATGCTGGATAACATAGATAAGGATGTATAGCCATCTGTCTTCTTGATTCCTGGAGTAGAGACGGGGGTCTACTTTACTGCTTGAGAATCCCTCTTTAGTAAGTACTTTGTTCACTTTTGCATTCCACATCCTTGCAGATTGTTTAAGACCGTAAATGTTCTTCTGGTGTTTACACACAAGGTTGTCCCCTTGCTCAAACCCTGGTGGTTGCTCCATGTAGAGATCTTCCTTAATGTCTCCATGTAATAAAGCAGTTTTAACGACTAGTTTAATCGTAATCTTCACCAAATTTCTGAGTCTGGCTTTGTATTTGTGAATATTCCCTTATTTGTCTTCCTTGTTTTGACAGTGTATAACAGCTTGTAGGGTGGTATTCCCTTTGTAGTCCGAGTGGATCTTCTGATTTCAGGCAGTTCAGCAGTATCTGGTGGGGAACTTGAGTTAGGCAATGTGAGTTACACCTCTTGTTCTGACTCCTGCACAGGTTTGCTTTGGTCAAACTTTTCTTCTGGTGTGTTTGGCATATTCACTTCACAGCTTTCAGGGATCGGTGTTTCTGGTGATGGGCTCTCATATTTAGTAAGGTTGAACAAAGACACCAGTCCATCCAGTTCAACCTGAGTGAGTACACACTCACATCGGTCCCTACCATCAAGGATATCACCAATTTCTTGGACAGAAGCCAATTAACCTACCAGCATGTCTTTGGAGTGTGGGAGGAAACCAGAGTACCCGGAGAAAACCCACTCAGGCATAGGGAGAACATGCAAACTCAGAGCAGGTAGTGTCGTGGTTGAGATTTGAACCAGTGACCCTTTTTACTGCTAGGTGAAAGTACTACCCACTACACCACTGTGCCACCCAAATTGAAATAAACACTATGGATTATTGTCACTCTGTCAGTCTTTGGGTGTAGGATTCTGTAACCCTTTGTTTTCTTGCTGTAGCCTGCTAGAATGCCCTCTATGGCTCTGTTCTCCAGCTTGGATCGTTTTTTCACTTGGATTATAGGCATATGCTTTACATCCAAAGATTCTGATGTGCCTTATGTTAGACTTTGATCCATGCCACATTTCCAATGGAGTACTTTTAATAGCTCTTGAGGGTAGTCTGTTCTGTAGGTAGGTTGCAAGTCCTGGTTTGCATTGGAATTTGTTGCTAGACATGGCAACGAGCTCTTGAAGTTTCTCTGTTTCATTCTTGTGTTTAATCAGATAAGTAGTTGTGTACCTGATGATTGTCACTGCGCCACTGGTGTGAGCCCACAGGCGAGTAGATGACACGAGATCCCCCAGGGAGTGGAATCTAAGGGCCAGCCGGTATTCTGCCAGGGACCCCCTCACGGGAGTTTATATATAGACGGTACATCTTGTTATTACTTTGTACCATAGAATACAAACTACAGTGTCACCTGCTGGATAGATAGGTATAATGCACACTGTACATCGTTCACAGTGTGTGTTTGTGTGTGTGTGTGTGTGTGTGTGTGTGTGTTTATATATATATATATATATATATATATATATATAAAAGGAGATTGCTGTTGTTCTTCCAACAGGGGGAGAACACGAATATAAGAAAAGCACACCGAATATAAGAAACGCACATGAATTTAAGAAATGGACACTGATAAAAACTGGCAGAATATGCGCCCAGTCTGAAGGGGTGTGCACTAGATGAAGGCAATTGGGTAAAACTGAACATTAGGCTCTATGATGTTGTTATGAGCCTCCTCATAATACATGGGCCAGGCTGCTTTACGCTCTGGTAGCCAAAGTCATAGATATAATTCTGCTCCTCTGGCTCTTTTAGATTCATATGAGGCTCCTCATAATCCATTGGCCAGGGTGTGAAGAGATTCTCCTGTCTGACTGCTGGTGGTGGCTGAAGAAAGACCATTTGCTCTGCCAATTGTTGAAGAGCCTCCTTATAATGGTTCTCCATTGGAGTTGGTACAGGTCCATGGATATTCATTGGTAATAGAGACCAGTCCATTGGTTCCACCTGACACTCACTGTTGTCACTACAGTGAGCAAAATGAGGCTTGTTCTCTGGCAATGATGGTGGATGGGAAAATAAGTCCATTGGTGACATCATCAGACTGTCACTCATGTATGAAAAGCCTGTGAAATACACCTGCTCATATGGTGATATTGGAGCCTTCCGGTCCAGGTAGTTGATAAATTCATTCAATGGCATGCTGTTATTTGATGGTTCCTCACAAATCTAGTAAGAGAAAAAGACATTTATTACTGTTTCTAATTGATACAGAGAATGGTAACAAAGTATGGTGAACCCCACCCCCAAGGTGCAGCAGATTTCACCAAGTAGGCTCCTTCCACCCTAGCTCTCTATAGTGGTCAGATAACGTACACAATAATTATCTCCAATAATGAGCAGAAATCAATCAGACGAGACCGTATGATTATATAGTGATCACAAATTCATAGATAGGTCTGAAAAGTCTGTTCAAACAAATGGGTTAGATGGTGAAGAGCCTGCTGCTGAAAATCTCCCCTCCCCCTCCAATATGTTTGGACTCTATTATCTGTATACTTACTGGTTCGGATTCAGATGGCATTGCTGACTTTCTTCGCTCTAACTCTGCCCAGTCGAGTGTTTTGGCTATTTTTATATCTCACTTAAATGATCAACGATACAATAAATCAGTGATTAAACCTTTGTCTACATAAGGTTAAAAAGGAACGATAACAGTGCGAAAAGATAAACAATTGCATTTATTTATACAGAAAAGAAACTTTAGAATAATTTGAACTTATCATATAACTCAAGTGATGTTACTAGTACTATGTTGCTTAGGCTACCAAGATAATTTAGGTCATATGGTTACAACAGACATACACTTTCAATATATTTATCAATATTTCAAGATAAGTCCTAAGAAAGAAATAGTTAGAAATAGAAAAGAGACATAATAAAGAGAGAGGGAGAGAGAGATACAAGTATACGTTACACGGACTTCCGGTTGTCCCCGATGGTCTGGAACTCAAGAGGACCATCAGCTAACTCTTGCCCTATTTTATATGCATTCTCGGCCAATCAGAAGATGGAATGTACCCATTGGCTCTGAGTTCGCATCAACCTCTGATTGGCTGATTCTCAAGTCTAAATCCCGATTGGTTCAGGATGGCTCTCACTCTGATTGGTTAATTCTCAAGCTCCCAGAAATGTCCATAGATCAGGCCTGAACGTCCGGGGCCACTTTGTCTAACAATTAATGAACCACCTCCTTTGATCCTTAAGCCCAAACAGTTCCGACATTAGCATGTTAATGTCCCCTGGGGAGATGGAGCCTCCCCGTCTGCACAGATGATTGGGAACACAAAAGGGGATACACTGAACACCTGGGGACGTTCAATGGTCCCCATGAGATAAGAGACATTTCTGTATTAAAACCTCTGCTCACATACACACATAAACCTGAAAATATTAAGTCATACATTCAGAATGGTTTCCTTTAAGCTCCTTGCTATAAATATTATATTTCAAAAATCTCCACCACACGAGGGTCTTGAAGAACGGATGGCTCCTGATGTCAATGACTAGATGATTTCAGCTCTCTTGTTCTTTCCACAGAAGCTGTAATGAAGAATGAAATATGAGAACGAAATATAATGAGATGCTGCATGACCAATAACAATATCTGAGCAATAGAAGAGCCTGAGGCTCTCTGTAACTTGTCCATACCCTCCTCGTAATCGGGCTCCATTTCAATCATTTTCATCTTGATTTGTTCTCAGTTGTCCATTCTGGTGATGAAGGGATGCTTCCCAAACACCATCTCATATACTATGACTCCAAGGGAGAAATAGTCAACCATGCTGAAATAATACATTTTTTGCAAAACCTGTAGAAACATAAGAGAAAGAGGGATGAGCACATTGTCAGATCAGGCAGAGTACAGAGATGACATAGGGGAGCCCGGCGGACTTCCGTGTTTACTGTGTAAAAGAAATTTGACCTATGATGACACATCCATCATGGGGTACAGGACAGTCAATTGAGACATTAAAGCACATGGACACTTGGACATTCCCCCTAACTTATAAATAGACCCTATCCGGCGGCCACTTTACATTCTTTCTTCTGTCACTATAGGGAGAGGTTTCTGTGTGGAGCAGGGAGAGAATGCAGTGACCCAAATCGCTAGCTATTTGGTCCACAAAAGTTCTTTTCAGGACTGGTATAGGTGTTAGGTGTAGTTCAGGATATAGGTTTGAGGCACTGCTGTGCTACTGATTGTTGCAGCAGCCTGTCTCTTGTCAGTGTAGAGAGAGGGACAGTATGCTGTGTGCTGCAGGGACAGTCAGTTTAATCATTAGCTGTTACTATTAGGTCCACAAAAGTGCTTTTTTAAGTTATTGTTCCAGCAGCTTCTGTTTTGTCAGTTTTAATAGGGACAGGCAGGAAGCTGTGTGTGAGGCAGTGAGGGACAGTCAGTTTAATCAGTAGCTGTTACTATTAGGTCCACAAAGGTTCTTTTCAGGACTGGTATGGTAATAGGCTTGTACATGTATAATATTCTTTCTTCCAAATATAGAAAGAATATTATACTTGACTGCTGCCCTTCTGCTGCAGTAGTCCTTTATCAGTATAGGGACTGAGGTACAGTCTGCTAATCATTCACAACCTACTTGTTCCACAAAGGTCCTTATAAGGACTGGTAAGGTCTAGGGTGCTACAGTACATAGGGTTGAGTGAGGTACAGTCTGCTATTCCTTAAGGACTGGTATAGGTCCACAATACATAGGGTTGAGGTGCACTATTGCTGACTGCTGCCCTATACTGCAGCAGTCCTTTATCAGTATAGGGACTGAGGTACAGTCTGCTAACCATTCACAACCTACTTGTTCCACAAAGGTTCTTATAAGGACTGGTAAGGTCTAGGGTGCTACAGTACATAGGGTTGAGTGAGGTACAGTCTGCTATTCCTTAAGGACTGGTATAGGTCCACAATACATAGGGTTGAGGTGCACTACTGCTGACTGCTGCCCTATACTGCAGCAGTCCTTTATCAGTATAGGGACTGAGGTACAGTCTGCTAATCATTCACAACCTACTTGTTCCACAAAGGTCCTTATAAGGACTGGTAAGGTCTAGGGTGCTACCGTACATAGGGTTGAGTGAGGTACAGTCTGCTATTCCTTAAGGACTGGTATAGGTCCACAATACATAGGGTTGAGGTGCACTACTGCTGACTGCTGCCCTATACTGCAGCAGTCCTTTATCAGTATAGGGACTGAGGTACAGTCTGCTAATCATTCACAACCTACTTGTTCCACAAAGGTCCTTATAAGGACTGGTAAGGTCTAGGGTGCTACAGTACATAGGGTTGAGTGAGGTACAGTCTGCTATTCCTTAAGGACTGGTATAGGTCCACAATACATAGGGTTGAGGTGCACTATTGCTGACTGCTGCCCTATACTGCAGCAGTCCTTTATCAGTATAGGGACTGAGGTACAGTCTGCTAACCATTCACAACCTACTTGTTCCACAAAGGTTCTTATAAGGACTGGTAAGGTCTAGGGTGCTACAGTACATAGGGTTGAGTGAGGTACAGTCTGCTATTCCTTAAGGACTGGTATAGGTCCACAATACATAGGGTTGAGGTGCACTACTGCTGACTGCTGCCCTATACTGCAGCAGTCCTTTATCAGTATAGGGACTGAGGTACAGTCTGCTAACCATTCACAACCTACTTGTTCCACAAAGGTTCTTATAAGGACTGGTAAGGTCTAGGGTGCTACAGTACATAGGGTTGAGTGAGGTACAGTCTGCTATTCCTTAAGGACTGGTATAGGTCCACAATACATAGGGTTGAGGTGCACTACTGCTGACTGCTGCCCTATACTGCAGCAGTCCTTTATCAGTATAGGGACTGAGGTACAGTCTGCTAATCATTCACAACCTACTTGTTCCACAAAGGTCCTTATAAGGACTGGTAAGGTCTAGGGTGCTACCGTACATAGGGTTGAGTGAGGTACAGTCTGCTATTCCTTAAGGACTGGTATAGGTCCACAATACATAGGGTTGAGGTGCACTACTGCTGACTGCTGCCCTATACTGCAGCAGTCCTTTATCAGTATAGGGACTGAGGTACAGTCTGCTAATCATTCGCAACCTACTTGTTCCACAAAGGTCCTTATAAGGACTGGTAAGGTCTAGGGTGCTACAGTACATAGGGTTGAGTGAGGTACAGTCTGCTATTCCTTAAGGACTGGTATAGGTCCACAATACATAGGGTTGAGGTGCACTACTGCTGACTGCTGCCCTATACTGCAGCAGTCCTTTATCAGTATAGGGACTGAGGTACAGTCTGCTAATCATTCACAACCTACTTGTTCCACAAAGGTCCTTATAAGGACTGGTAAGGTCTAGGGCGCTACAGTACATAGGGTTGAGTGAGGTACAGTCTGCTATTCCTTAAGGACTGGTATAGGTCCACAATACATAGGGTTGAGGTGCACTACTGCTGACTGCTGCCCTATACTGCAGCAGTCCTTTATCAGTATAGGGACTGAGGTACAGTCTGCTAACCATTCACAACCTACTTGTTCCACAAAGGTTCTTATAAGGACTGGTAAGGTCTAGGGTGCTACAGTACATAGGGTTGAGTGAGGTACAGTCTGCTATTCCTTAAGGACTGGTATAGGTCCACAATACATAGGGTTGAGGTGCACTACTGCTGACTGCTGCCCTATACTGCAGCAGTCCTTTATCAGTATAGGGACTGAGAGTTTTGTCACAGGGTCATTTAAAAAATTACAGGCAGAGGAAGAGGCAGGCCCTTCCGCAGGGGTGGTAGGGGTAGGGCAGGAGCAACAGGCTTGAGCCAAAGTGGGAAGTTGCAGAAGGTGTGTTCAATTACTTTAACCACTTGAGATCCGCGCTATAGTCAAATGACGGCTACAGCGGCGGATCTCAATTTCCGGGACTACGTCTATTGACGTCGTCCCCTTTAAGAGCTCCTGGGAGCGCGCATCGGGGAAAATCTGTGTTGGCCGTGTCCCCTGGACACAGCCAATCACAGATCGCTGTAAACGGCCAATCACAGCGGCCGTTTACAGCGCGATTGCCGCCTCCAATGGGTGATGATCTCAAATGTAAACAAATGAGATCATCACCCATTGCCGAATCTGTCTCCTCACATAGAGATAGCGTGTGAGGAGAGAGATAGTGTGAGTTAAAAAAAGTTGACTGTTTTGTGCCATCTGTTGCCAGATATACCCTGCCAGTGCCCAGATATACCCTGCCAGTGCCCAGAACTACCCTGCCAGTGCCCATCTCTACCCCACCTGTGCACCGCCAGTGCCCACCTGTGCACCGCCAGTGCCCCATCTGTGCACCGCCAGTGCCCGCCAGTGCCCATCTGTGCACCGCCAGTGCCCGCCAGTGCCAATTGGTGCCCATCTGTACCAATCGGTGCCCATCTGTGCCGCCTCAGCAGTGCCCATCTGTGCCGCCTCAGCAGTGCCCATCTGTGCCCATCTGCTGCCTCATCAGTGCACATCCGTGCAATAAATCTGCACATCTGTGCAATAAATCAGTGCCTATCTGCCGACTCAGCAGTGCCCATCTGTGCCGACTCAGCAGTGCCCATCTGCCGCCTCAGCAGTGCCCATCTGCCGCCTCATCAGTGCACATCCGTGCAATAAATCTGCACATCTGTGCCGACCCATCAGTGCTCATTTGTGCCACCTCAAAAGCGCCCATCTGTGCCACCTCAAAAGCGCCCATCTGTGCCACCTCAAAAGCGCCCATTTGTATAATCAGTGCACATCTGTGCCACCTCATCAGTGCCCATCAGTGCTACCATGGCTAAACGTGTCTTTTCCGCTGAGGAGGCGTACCAAATTATTTCCACGGCCGACGAGAGCAACGGGGAGCTAACCTCTTCAGATTCCTTTTCAGATTCGGATTCTGAAGCCGACGTAAATTATGAGCCAGTCCTCAGCAGTGAAACACTGACTGAATCCGAGGAGGAATATATCCGGCCCATCAAATGAAGGTGTTCTAGTGAGGCAGTGCCGTCCACCAGCACCAAAGTGCCGTCCACCAGCACCGCAGTGCCGTCCACCAGCACCGCAGTGCCGTCCACCAGCACCGCAGTGCCGTCCACCAGCACCGCAGTGCCGTCCACCAGCACCGCAGTGCCGTCCACCAGCACCGCAGTGCCCCAGCAAGAAAGGCCAAGTACCAGTGGGGTGTCATCTCAGCCCCAAAGGGTTAGGAGCCATGCTGGCCTTCCCTATGCCCTTCAGAACCCCTTGTGGCTTCCTCCTAATTCAGGAGAGGCCAATGTTCCCCCTTTCACCGCCCAGCCAGGAGTCCAGGTGGACACGGAGAATTTTACCTCAATAGATTTTTTTAATTTCATTTTTACGGAGGATATGTTGTCGTCAATTGTGGCCCAGTGCAACCTGTATGCACAACAATTTATTTTTCAAAATCCGACCTCTTATTATGCCCGTCCCTACGAATGGAGGGACCTAACGGTGGAGGAGTTCAAGGTTTTTTTAGGCCTCACATTTAATATGGGACTCAACAAAAAAAATCAATTACGTACCTACTGGTCAACCCACCCCCTCCACCACTCACCGCTCTTCTCCGCGGTAATGCCCAGAACCAGGTATCAGATCATCCTGAGGTTCTTACATTTCAGTGACAATTCCCAGTGCCTTCCACGAAATGATCCAAATTATGACCGGCTTTACAAAATTAGACCAATACTGAATTATTTTTCAGAAATATTCCCCAAATTGTTTACCCCGGACCAACACATATGTGTGGATGAGTCCCTTATTAAATTTAGCGGCAGGCTTAGAATGAAGCAATTTATGCAAAAGGGCCCGCTATGGGGTGAAGGTCTACAAATTATGCGACTGAGCCACAGGGTACACATATTCATTCATGGTGTACGAAGGGAAGGACACCCAGCTGCAGCCCCCTAATTGTCCGGACTACTAGGGATCCAGAGGAAAAATTGTTTGGGACCTCATATACCCCCCTATTGGATAAAGGCTACCACCTGTATGTAGATAACTTCTACACATCTCTGCCCCTGTTCCACAACCTTCACCGGAAGAAGACACCAGCATGTGGCACCGTAAAAAAGAATCGGAAGGGCTTTCCTCAAAGTCTTGTGAACAAGAAGCTGCGAAAAGGAGAAACCGCAAGTCTGAGAAACAAGGAGGTTCTGGCAGTGAAGTGGAGGGACAGAAGGGATGTGTATATGTTATCTTCTATCCACAACGATACCTTTGTGGAAATCCCCAGAAGGAATGGCCCCGTAAAGAAACCCAAATGCATTTCCGAATACAATTTGTTCATGGGAGGAGTCGACTTCAACGACCAAATGATGGAATCATATCTTGTCACAAGACGGACATACCATTGGTACAAAAAAGTAGCAATTTATTTTTTTCAATTGGCCATTTATAATTCCTATGTCATTTACCGCAACGCCACCCAAAACCCCAAACGTTTCTTTGGCTACCAGGAGGAAGTTTTCACTGCCCTTATTTTCCCAAACGGCCCACCAGAAAATATCCGATCAGACATTGTTAGTCGACTCTCCGAGCGCCACTTTCCCAATAAAATCCCCCCCAAACCAACAGGCCAAAGACGTCAAAAAAGATGTAAGGTGTGTACCAGAGCAGGAGTCAGAAGAGACACATCTTATTATTGTGCACAATGTCCTTCCCAACCAGGCCTCTGCATAGGCGACTGTTTTCGGCGTTACCATACTTCAATAAATTTTTAGTGAAGTATGGTAAACATAATCCTCAGTTCCTGCCTTCATACACCTTCACACCCCTTATGCCACTGCCTGCTCTGTAACTGACCCTGGCTTGTTATTTGACCACTCTTATGCCTGCCGATTCTGTACATACCGCTGCCTGATCTGGAACTGACCCTGGACTGTTATTTGACCATGCTTCTGACTAACGATTCTGTACATACCTCTGCCTGATCTGGAACTGACCCTGGACTGTTATTCGACCATGCTTCTGTCTAACGATTCTGTACATATCTCTGCCTGATCTGGAACTAACCTTGGACTGTTTGACCATGATATTTGCCTGCCTCTTGGACTGATCTTGTATTCTGCAACTGGACTAGTGGGATTCAACACGGGATCTCACATATGTGAGGGGCTCCAGTATAGTTTTTCTGGAAGAAGAAAACAATTTTCTTTGTTTTCTTATTCCTAGATTAGGGTCTGGAGACTCGGAGGCTTCAAAGAGATTTGGGAGGGAGAAGCCTCTACCCCTATCCCCATTTTGTCCTGAACGAGGCTCTACTTCTGTCTGCTGCCTGTAGGACTTACTGCCATCATGCCGCACTGACCACACCACAAGGACCTGCCTACTACCAGGACCAATATTTTTGGCACTGCTGACATCTCTGCACTGACCCTGGACTGTAATATGGACAGTATCCCTGCCTGCTGCCTGAAAAACTGTGTTCGCTGTTGCTGACCAAGTCCCTGCCTGCTGCCTGGACCAGTGATATCCTCCTGTGGACAACCGCGCTTCTAAAACCACAGGTAATCTTTTCTTTACCCTTTGCTCAGCATAATGTATTTGGGGGTGTAATTCTTGGTATGTGCAGGCTATGTGTCCCTGGAACGCCGACGGTGTTTCTTGCATGTTGCGCCTCTGTATGTGGCCTGGCTGTGTAAACGTCTCACACATGTGGTATTGCCATACTCAGGAGGAGTAGTAGAATGTATTTTGGGGTGTTATTTTTGCTATGTAAATGCTATGCGTTGGAAATATCTTATAAACAGACAACTTTGTGTAAAAAAAATGCGTTTTCATTTTTTTCCACATTTTCCAAAAACTTCTGGAAAAAAATGGACCATTGAAAAGACTCATTATGCCTCATAGATTATACTTTGGGGTGTTAGCTTTCCAAAATGGGGTCATTTTCTGGACGTTTCCATTGCCCTGGTGTTCCAGGGCCTTCAAAACTGTAATAGGTGGTTGAGAAATGAAATGTGTAATTTATGCTCCTAGAATGCCTGAAGGTGCTACTTCAAAATTAGGCCTCTGTATGTGGTCAGGCTGTGTAAAAGTCTCACACATGTGGTATCGTTATACTCAGGAGGAGTAGGAGAATGTATTTTGGGGTGCTATTTTTGCTATGTAAGTGCTATGTGTTGGAAATATCTTATAAACGGACAACTTTGTGTAAAAAAAAATACGTTTTCATTTTTTTACACATTTTCCGAAAACTTCTGGAAAAAAATGAACCATTGAAAAGACTCATTATGCCTCATAGATTATGCGTTGGGGTGTTAGCTTTACAAAATGGGGTCATTTTCTGGACATTTCCATTGCCCTGGTGTTCCAGGGCCTTCAAAACTGTAATAGGTGGTTGAGAAATGAAATGTGTAATTTATGCTCCTAGAATGCCTGAAGGTGCTACTTCAAAATTAGGCCTCTGTATGTGGTCAGGCTGTGTAAAAGTCTCACACATGTGGTATCGTTATACTCAGGAGGAGTAGGAGAATGTATTTTGGGGTGCTATTTTTGCTATGTAAGTGCTATGTGTTGGAAATATCTTATAAACGGACAACTTTGTGTAAAAAAAAATACGTTTTCATTTTTTTACACATTTTCCGAAAACTTCTGGAAAAAAATGAACCATTGAAAAGACTCATTATGCCTCATAGATTATACGTTGGGGTGTTAGCTTTCCAAAATGGGGTCATTTTCTGGACGTTTCCATTGCCCTGGTGTTCCAGGGCCTTCAAAACTGTAATAGGTGGTTGAGAAATGAAATGTGTAATTTATGCTCCTAGAATGCCTGAAGGTGCTACTTCAAAATTAGGCCTCTGTATGTGGTCAGGCTGTGTAAAAGTCTCACACATGTGGTATCGTTATACTCAGGAGGAGTAGGAGAATGTATTTTGGGGTGCTATTTTTGCTATGTAAATGCTATGTGTTGGAAATATCTTATAAATTGACAACTTTGTGTAAAAAAAAATGCGTTTTAAAGCAAAAAAATGAACCATTGAAAAGACTCATTATGCCTCATAGATTATACGTTGGGGTGTTAGCTTTCCAAAATGGGGTCATTTTCTGGACGTTTCCATTGCCCTGGTGTTCCAGGGCCTTCAAAACTGTAATAGGTGGTTGAGAAATGAAATGTGTAATTTATGCTCCTAGAATGCCTGAAGGTGCTACTTCAAAATTAGCCCTCTGTATGTTGTCAGGCTGTGTAAAAGTCTCACACATGTGGTATCGTTATACTCAGGAGGAGTAGGAGAATGTATTTTGGGGTGCTATTTTTGCTATGTAAATGCTATGCATTGGAAATATCTTATAAACGGACAACTTTGTGTAAAAAAAAATGCGTTTTCATTTTTTTCCACATTTTCCGAAAACTTCTGGAAAAAAATTAAGCATTCAAAAGACTCATTATGCCTCATAGATTATACGTTGGGGTGTTAGCTTTCCAAAATGGGGTCATTTTCTGGACGTTTCCATTGCCCTGGTGTTCCAGGGCCTTCAAAACTGTAATGGGTGGTTGAGAAATGAAATGTGTAATTTATGCTCCTAGAATGCCTGAAGGTGCTACTTCAAAATTAAGCCTCTGTATGTGGTCAGGCTGTGCGAAAGTCTCACACATGTGGTATCGTTATACTCAGGAGGAGTAGGAGAATTTGTTTTGGGGTGTTATTTGTGGTATGCACATTCCGTGTGGGAGAAATAAGCTATTACAATGAAAATTTTGTGGGAAAAAAAAAATCGTAATTTTGCAAAGAATTGTGGGAAAAAATGACAACTTAAAATAACTCACCATGCCTCTTACTAAATACATTGGAATGTCTACTTTCCAAAAAGGGGTCATTTGGGGGGCATTTGTACTTTCCTGGCTTGTTAGGGTCTCAAGAATGGAGATAGGCCTTAGTACATCAGATGTGATCTTTTTTTGCAAATCTTTATGATTTGCACCATAGCTTGTAGACTCTATAAATTTCACACAGATCATATAATATGCAAAAATTTGGGTTATTTTTACCAAAGATGTGTAGTAGTATAAATTGTGGCCAAAATGTATGAAGAAAAATTGCTAATTTGCTAAATTTTGTCACAGAAACGAAGAAAAATTCTTTTTTTTTCAAAATTTTCAGTCTTTTTTCATTTATAGCGCAGAAAATAAAAAACCGAGAGGTGATCAAATAGCACCAAAAGAAAGCTCTATTGGTATGAAGAAAAGGACAAAAAAATCATTTGGTTACAGTGTTGCATGACTGAGTAATTGTCATTCAAAATGTGAGAGCACTGAAAGCTGAAAATTGGTCTGGGACTGAGGGGGGTTTAAGTGCCCAGTAAGCAAGTGGTTAAAGGACACACCAGACTTGGTTGAGTGGCTCACTCAGCCTTACTCTTCTGCACCCTCCTCATCCTCTCGATCTGCACCCTCTTCTTCACTCTCTGCTATGTGCACCCCCAAAGACACTACCACCAACAACACCACCACCACCACATACCTTCTGCTTGAGTCACAGGAATTATTTTCCGATCCATATCAAGACATTTCTTATGCGCAGCCACTCTTGGTATTGGATCAGGAAGAGGAGGTAGCAACAACCGCTACTCAGCAGTCTGGCGACAGTACCCAGATCAGCCCAAGGAGGAGGTTGGTCCCCGGTGTTGCTGCCTACTCCGAGATCTCTACTTATAGCGGTGGGGAAGGTGACATCGATGATGACGTGTCTAGTGATGTCACGTGGGTGCCCACAAGAGAGGAAGAGGAGGGGAGTTTAGAGGGAGATATGGACCAGCAGATAGGGAGTAGAAGCAGGAATAACTTACATTGCACAGGAGGGACAAAGCAGACTGCAAATGTATCAGGAGCGAGTCATCGACCATGTACAGTCACATCTGGTGCTCCAAGGACACCGGCACATGGCTCCGCAGTGTGGGCTTTTTTTAACGTGTCCGCTGCTGACAATAGCGTTGCCATCTGCAATCTTTGCAGTCAACGCATTAGTCGCGGTAAGCCCAACACTCACCTAGGGACGACCGCCTTAAGAAGGCACATGAGCTGCCATCACCGAGCCCAGTGGGAGCAACGGAACACACAAAGCCACACTCCAGGCTCTCACCGTCCAGCCTCGTCTTCTACTTCTCATTCTCCTCTCTCCTCACAATTGTCCTCCACTCCACCTTCCATCACGCCAAGCTCACGTTTTTTCTGCAAAAAGGCAGGCTTCCGTGGGTCTAATGTTCGAGCGTAAAAAAATTATGACGCCGGATAACCCTCTTGCCCAACGGTTGACGGCTGGCTTGTCAGAACTGATAGCCCGCCAACTACTGCCATATAAACTGGTGAACTCGGAGGCCTTTCGAAAATTTGTGGCCATTGGAACACCACAATGGAAGGTACCAGGAAGGAAGTATTTCTCACAGAAGGGCATCCCAGAGCTATATGGCCATGTTCAGCGGCAAGTGAATGTATCTCTGGCACACAGTGTCGGTGCCAAGATACATCTGACCACAGACATGTGGTCTAGCAAACACGGGCAGGGAAGGTATATCACTTTTACTGCCCACTGGGTGAACCTTCTGATGGCCGTCAAGCATGTAACCCGTGGCACCCGTGTAGATTTGGTTTTACCGCCACGGATTGCATGCAGGCCTGGCTCTTCTTCTCCTCCTCCTCCTACTCCATCCTCCTCCCTCTCCTCCTCGGCTGACTCCTCCTTTTCCGCTGCTAGCGTCTCTTCCGGTGCGCCGCCCAAGCTCCCCAGAACCTATTCGACATGCCAGGTGAGACGTTGCCATGCCGTGCTGCATCTGTTGTGCCTGGAAGCCAAGAGCCACACTGGCCCGGCACTCCTTTCAGCTTTGCGTTCACAGGCAGATCAGTGGCTAACACCGCTCAATTTGACAGTTGGTAAAGTGGTGTGTGACAACGGTGCCAATCTGCTTAGCGCATTGAAACAGGGCAAAATGACGCACGTGCAGCGATTCGTTGTCAAATACCCTGGGGTCCAGGACATCTTGCGGCAGGCAAGGAAAATCTCGGCCCATTTCAGATCTTACATGGCCATGGCTCGCCTTGCTGACATTCAGCAGCGACACAATCTGCCGGTCAAACGTCTTATTTGCGATTGCCCGACGCGATGGAACTCAACCTTCTATATGCTTGATAGGCTGCTCCAGCAGAAACGTGCAGTAAACGTCTAACTGTATGAACTCTGCAGCAGAACAGGTTCTGGGGAGCTGTTTTTTTTTCACCGTCCCAGTGGCTGCTCATGCGCGACGCATGCAGACTTCTGCGGCCATTTGAGGAGATCACCAAACTGGTCAGTCACAGCCATGGCGCCATCAGTGACATGGTACCTTATGCCTTCTTTATGGAGCGCGCATTGCGTCGTGTCATTGATCAAGCTGTGGAGGAGTGGAGCGGGAAGATGAGGAAGTCGCAATGCTGGATGAATTCCCAGGGGGGCTACTCTATCTGAGACAAGTCAACAACAGGAGTCTGAAGAGGAGTCAGAGGAGGATGGTGCCGGGGCGGATGAGGAGGAGCAAGAAGAGCATGCTTTAAACCTTTCTGGGATCCCTGTTGTTGTGCGTGGATGGGGAGAGGAGAATGAAGAGGACGACATTATCCTGGATGATGAGCAGGAGCCAGGCCACCACACCGCTTCCAGTTTAGTGCAAATGGGGGCCTTCATGCTCCAGTGTTTTAATAGGGACCCCCGTATAAAAAGCATAAGGGTCAAGGACCAGTACTGGGTGGCAACGTACTTAGACCCCCGGTACAAACACAAAAATGTTACCGCAGTCACAGAGGGCTGTCAGAATGGAGCACTTCCAGGCCTTGCTTCGAGAAATGCTGCATTCTGCTTTTGCGTGTGCTGGCAGGGGAGCAATTCCCACTCCCAGAGAAGGAGTTGCTGGTACCAATCCAACAGCGCCTGCAAGAAGAGGCCGGTTTGAAGATGTGTTGGTGACTTCTGATATGAGGTCATTCTTTCAGCCGACCCATCGACAGGTGTCATCCGGATCCAGCATCAGGGAACGCCTAGACCGTCAGGTGTCCGACTACATCGGGTTAACGGCCGATGTGGACGCTCTGAGGAGTGATGAACCCCTGGACTTCTGGGTGGGCAGGCTTGACCTCTGGCCAGAGCTTGCCCAATTTGCAATCGAACTGTTGGCTTGCCCCTCGTCCAGTGTCCTGTCCGAAAGGACGTTCAGCGCAGCAGGGGGGATCGTGACCGATAAGCGTACTCGCCTAGCTCACGACAGTGTTAACTACCTCACATTTCTAAAAATTAATGAGGCACGGATCTCGGAGGAATTCAACACATGGGACCAGTAGACCATGTATATGTCTATAAACAATTTTTTTAATCGAGCACACAGACCTTCTTTCTTCATTTGGCTCACTTCCTTGTCCAAAAAAAGCACACCGTACTATATGCCCGGCCCGTACCCTCCTGTTTGAAGAGGTTGAGCGGTGTCATATTTCTACTGGGGTTGCTTATTATGAGGGGCTCCCACGATCCCTGTGCTGTGCTGACTTCCTCCTGGGGCTGCTTATTATGAGGGGCTCCCACCATCCCTGTGCTGTACTGACTTCCTCCTGGGGCTGTACCTCTGCTGTGCATATTATGAGGGGCTCCCACCATCCCTGTGCTATGCTCATTATGAGGGGCTCCCACCATCCCTGTGCTATGCTCATTATGAGGGGCTCCCACCATCCCTGTGCTATGCTGACTCCCTCCTGGGGCTGCTTACGGTGCAGGTGTCAGTGCTGTATATCACGGTGCTGGTGTCAGTGCTGTATATCACGGTGCTGGTGTGAGTGCTTTATGTCACGCTGCTGATGTCAGTGCTCTCTATCACGGTGCTGGTGTCAGATCACTCTATCACGGTGCAGGTGTCATTGCTGTATGTCACGCTGCTGATGTCAGTGCTCTCTATCACGGTGCTGCTGTCAGTGCTGTATATCACGGTGCTGGTGTTAGTGCTTTATGTCACGCTGCTGATGTCAGTGCTCTCTATCACGGTGCTGGTTTCAGATCACTCTATCACGGTGCAGGTGTCATTGCTGTATGTCACGCTGCTGATGTCAGTGCTCTCTATCACGGTGCTGCTGTCAGTGCTGTATATCACGGTGCTGGTGTTAGTGCTTTATGTCACGCTGCTGATGTCAGTGCTCTCTATCACGGTGCTGGTTTCAGATCACTCTATCACGGTGCAGGTGTCATTGCTGTATGTCACGCTGCTGGTGATCATCTCCTGCAGCCTCTTCTTTGCCTACCCTGACCTTCCCTCTCCTCCATTGCCTTCATGCGCTCCACAGTCCTGAATTGTCACAACAATTTCACATATAAAAAAAGAATGCTTGTAGTTGTTGATCCCAGATTCACCTCATACATGTGTTATGTCATTGGTCATGTGGTGGGACTATGTTTGCACAACTAGTAATTATTTTGTGGCTGCAAATTTGACCTGTAGGTTTGCAAAGTTCGCCTCCCATTGAAGTCAATGGGGCCCGCCGCAAACGTTACAGTTCGCGAACTATCGGCCGCGTTCGTGAAACGTCCCGTCGGAAGTTCGTCCATCACTAATAGTGACATATGTGATCTATAAAGCTCACGCATGACTAAAATTGCAGTGAAACGGCATTAAACTGAAGTGTAGCTTGCGAATATTGGAGGTGGGGCTTAAATGGGATGTATAGTCAAAACCCTTTTTTTTTTTTTTTACATTTTGGATAAAACAGAAAGGGGTTAAACACTCTGGGGCTTTGCCTAGAGGTGCCCTTTAATTGCCCCATTTAAAGTAGGTGGATGAAGGTATACTGACCCCAATAGCTCAATGTTCACAAGCGCTCCCCATGTTAAAGAGGAGAAGGGAAACAGTGGGTAAGCAGTTACTGGAGGTTTTACCCCATTCATATGTGTGAAACTAGCCAGGCCATCCATATACACTCGGTCTCAATGTCCCCTACAAAGAAGCCCCAACACTGCTCCGTGACTCAGAAGTTCCCAGCTTTTGTTGGGAATATTGTTCTAGCCTGGAAACCCATTAAAAGCAACCGGGGCACCAGTGGAGACATTCTCTATTTAGCGGAAGTGGAGCACCCGTTTATCTCTTCTCCATCTCCAATCATAATAATGGGTATATCTTGATAAATGTTATAATTAAATCTGATATCAGGAGCATACTTACTTCTGGGGCCATGTAGATTAGTGTCCCTGTATATTCATTAATTCTCTTAGTCTTGGTGACTCCCTTTACTGACAATCCAAAATCCGCCACTCTGTCTAAGAGGATGTTTTCTGGCATCAGATCTCTATGAAGGATCTCTTTGTCATGCAGGAATTGCAGGACCCAAATAATTTCCGCTGTTAGGTTTCTAATGGAGAAAGAAATATATGGATTAGCATCAAAAATCATCACACACCAGTTAATGGTAAAGATAAAGTGACTACTCCCTATAGTACATAGGGGTATAGATGGATGGGATCAGCTGGAGGGGCCTGGATAGGTCACTGCTAGGGATGAGCCGAACACCCCCCTGTTCGGTTCGCACCAGAACCTGCGAACAGACCTAAACTTCGTGTGAACTTTAGAACCCTATTAAAGTCTATGGGACTCGAACGTTCACAATCTAAAGTGCTCATTTTAAAGGGTAATATGAAAGTTACTGTCCTAAAAAGTGTTTGGGGACCTGGGTCCTGCCCCAGGGGACATGGATCAATGCAAAAAAAAGTTTTAAAACGGCCGTTTTTTCAGGAGCAGAGATTTTAATAATGATTAAAGTGAAACAATAAAAGTGTAATATTCCTTTAAATTTCGTAGCTGGGGGGTATCTATAGTATGCCTGTGAAGGGGCGCATGTTTCTGGTGCTTAGAACTGTCGCTGCACAAAGTGTCATTTGTGCAGGAAAAAAAGTCTTTTAAAATCACTTGCGGCTAAATTGTCGGGTCTCCGTAATACAGAGAACACTCAATGAGTGTTCTCTGTATTAGCCGACAATTCATTCATTCATTGATTTAAAAAAAAAAAGCGTGGGGGTTCCCCTAAATTCAATCAAAAGGCCCTTCAGGTCTGACATGGATATTAAGGGGAACCCCGTGTCAAATTTAAAAAAAAAATTGACGTGGGGGTCCCCCTAAATATCCATACCAGACCCTTCAGGTCTGATATGGATATTAAGGGGAACCCCGCATCAAATTTAAAAAAAAATGGACATGGGGGTCCCCCTAAATATCCATACCAGACCCTTTATCCGAGCACGCAACCTGGCAGGCCGCAGGAAAAGAGGGGGGGACGAGAGAGCGGCCCCCCCTCCCTCCTGAACCGTACCAGGCCACATACCCTCAACATTGGGAGGATGCTTTGGGGGTCTGTGACCCCTCAAAGCACCTTGTCCCCATGTTGATAAGGACAAGGGCCTCATCCTCACAACCCTGGCCGTTGGTTGTGAGGGTCTGCGGGCGGGAGGCTTATCAGAATCTGGAAGCCCCCTTTAACAAGGGGACCCCCAGATCCCGGCCCCCCCCCCTGTTTGAAATGGTAAGGGGGTATAAAAGTACCCCTACCATTTCACAAAGAAAGTGTCAAAATGGTTAAATAAGACAAACACACTTTTGAAAAATTCCTTTATTAAAAATAAAAAAAAGATTCCAGCGGTGCTAATCCACTCTTGCTATCCAGCAACGAATCTCCGGGGTCCAGCGATGGATTATCATATCCAGCGAGGGGGATCTCTCAGTCCAGCGCTGTCCATACATCCGTCTTCTGTCTCCACTGTGGAGACACTGCGGGGATCCCAGAGCTGACGTTTCTTATATTAGGAGGGCGGGGCCACCCGTCACCTGACCCCGCCCCCTCTGACGCTGGTGAAGGGAGCCAGGGGTTCCCCAGTGATGTATGGGTGACCCCGCCCCCTCTGATGTAACGGAAACCTGCGTTACATCAGAGGGGGCGGGGTCACCCACAAATCACTGGGGAACCCCTGGCTTCCCTCTCCAGCGTCAGAGGGGCGGGGTCAGGAGACGGGTGGCCCGCCCTCCTAATATAAGAAACATCAGCGCTGGGATCTCCGCAGTGTCTCCGCAGTGGAGACAGAAGACGGATGTATGGACAGCGCTGGACTGAGAGATCCCCCGTCGCTGGATATGATCATCCATCGCTGGACCCCGGAGATTCGTCGCTGGATAGTAAGAGTGGATTAGCACCGCTGGAATCTTTTTTTAATTTTTTTTATTTTTAATAAAGGAATTTTTCAAAAGTGTGTTTGTCTTATTTAACCATTTTTACATTTTCTTTGTGAAATGGTAGGGGTACTTTTGTACCCCCTTACCATTTCAAACCAGGGGGGGACGGGATCTGGGGGCTACACTCCAGATTCTGATAAGCCCCCCGCCCGCAGACCCTCACAACCACCGGCCAGGGTTGTGAGGATGAGGCCCTTGTCCTCATCAACATGGGGACAAGGTGCTTTGAGGGGTCACAGACCCCCAAAACATCCTCCCAATGTTGAGGGTATGTGGCCTGGTACGGTTCAGGAGGGAGGGGGGGCCGCTCTCTCGTCCCCCCCTCTTTTCCTGCGGCCTGCCAGGTTGCGTGCTCGGATAAAGGGTCTGGTATGGATATTTAGGGGGACCCCCACGTCAATTTTTTTTAAAATTTGATGCGGGGTTCCCCTTAATATCCATATCAGACCTGAAGGGTCTGGTATGGATATTTGGGGGGACCCCCACGTCAATTTTTTTTTTAAATTTGACACGGGGTTCCCCTTAATATCCATGTCAGGCCGCAGGAAAAGAGGGGGGATGAGAGAGCGGCCCCCCCTCCCTCCTGAACCGTACCAGGCCACATACCCTCAACATTGGGAGGATGCTTTGGGGGTCTGTGACCCCTCAAAGCACCTTGTCCCCATGTTGATGAGGACAAGGGCCTCATCCTCACAACCCTGGCCGGTGGTTGTGAGGGTCTGCGGGCGGGAGGCTTATCAGAATCTGGAAGCCCCCTTTAACAAGGGGACCCCCAGATCCCGCCCCCCCCCCTGTTTGAAATGGTAAGGGGGTATAAAAGTACCCCTACCATTTCACAAAGAAAGTGTCAAAATGGTTAAATAAGACAAACACACTTTTGAAAAATTCCTTTATTAAAAATAAAAAAAAGATTCCAGCGGTGCTAATCCACTCTTGCTATCCAGCAACGAATCTCCGGGGTCCAGCGATGGATTATCATATCCAGCGAGGGGGATCTCTCAGTCCAGCGCTGTCCATACATCCGTCTTCTGTCTCCACTGTGGAGACACTGCGGGGATCCCAGAGCTGACGTTTCTTATATTAGGAGGGCGGGGCCACCCGTCACCTGACCCCGCCCCCTCTGACGCTGGTGAAGGGAGCCAGGGGTTCCCCAGTGATGTATGGGTGACCCCGCCCCCTCTGATGTAACGGAAACCTGCGTTACATCAGAGGGGGCGGGGTCACCCACAAATCACTGGGGAACCCCTGGCTTCCCTCTCCAGCGTCAGAGGGGCGGGGTCAGGAGACGGGTGGCCCCGCCCTCCTAATATAAGAAACATCAGCGCTGGGATCTCCGCAGTGTCTCCGCAGTGGAGACAGAAGACGGATGTATGGACAGCGCTGGACTGAGAGATCCCCCGTCGCTGGATATGATCATCCATCGCTGGACCCCGGAGATTCGTCGCTGGATAGTAAGAGTGGATTAGCACCGCTGGAATCTTTTTTTAATTTTTTTTATTTTAATAAAGGAATTTTTCAAAAGTGTGTTTGTCTTATTTAACCATTTTTACATTTTCTTTGTGAAATGGTAGGGGTACTTTTGTACCCCCTTACCATTTCAAACCAGGGGGGGACGGGATCTGGGGGCTACACTCCAGATTCTGATAAGCCCCCCGCCCGCAGACCCTCACAACCACCGGCCAGGGTTGTGAGGATGAGGCCCTTGTCCTCATCAACATGGGGACAAGGTGCTTTGAGGGGTCACAGACCCCCAAAACATCCTCCCAATGTTGAGGGTATGTGGCCTGGTACGGTTCAGGAGGGAGGGGGGGCCGCTCTCTCGTCCCTCCCTCTTTTCCTGCGGCCTGCCAGGTTGCGTGCTCGGATAAAGGGTCTGGTATGGATATTTAGGGGGACCCCCACGTCAATTTTTTTTTAAATTTGATGCGGGGTTCCCCTTAATATCCATATCAGACCTGAAGGGTCTGGTATGGATATTTAGGGGGACCCCCACGTCAATTTTTTTTTTTATTTGACACTGGGTTCCCCTTAATATCCATGTCAGACCTGAAGGGCCTGGTAATTGAATTTAGGGGAACCCCCACGCTTTTTTTTTTTTTTTTATCAATGAATGAATGAATTGTCGGCTAATACAGAGAACACTCATTGAGTGTTCTCTGTATTACGGGACCCGACAATATAGCCGCAAGTGATTTTAAAAGACTTTTTTTCCTGCACAAATTACACTTTGTGCAGGGACAGTTCTAAGCACCAGAAACATGCACCCCTTCACAGGCATACTATAGATACCCCCCAGCTACGAAATTTAAAGGAATATTACACTTTTATTGTTTCACTTTAATCATTATTAAAATCACTGCTCCTGAAAAAACGGCCGTTTTTAAAACTTTTTTTGCATTGATCCATGTCCCCTGGGGCAGGACCCAGGTCCCCAAACACTTTTTAGGACAGTAACTTGCATATTACCCTTTAAAATGAGCACTTTAGATTGTGAACGTTCGAGTCCCATAGACTTTAATAGGGTTCTAAAGTTCACACGAAGTTTAGGTCTGTTCGCAGGTTCTGGTGCGAACCGAACAGGGGGGTGTTCAGCTCATCCCTAATGAAGACATGCACACCAGCAGAGAGTGCAGTGCAGCATCTTTACTAAATGCTTCCTGGGGGGGAACTCTGGAAAACCGGACAGAGAAGAATAGTAGACTGCCATTGCTGGAAGATTTTTACTACAGTACTAGTTTTGTCTGGTTGTTAAACGCCCCTGTTAAACAGGGGCAGAAAAATTGGGCCTTAGGCACTGGTGCTGGTCCCACAACAATGCAACCTCTCCCATATACTCTTGTTTTATTGCAGGAATTAGCCCTGCTGCAAAGCATTGCATCAAAAATTGTAATTAAACGCCCCTGTTAAACAGGGGCAGAAAATTGCGCCTTAGGCACTGGTGCTGGTGCCACGACACTGCAACCTCTCCCATATACTCTTGTTTTATTGCAGGAATTAGCCCTGCTGCAAAGCATTGCATCAAAAATTGTACTTAAACGCCCCTGTTAAACAGGGGCAGAAAAATTGGGCCTTAGGCACTGGTGCCACGACACTGCAACCTCTCCCATATACTCTAGTTTTATTGCAGGAATTAGCCCTGCTGCAAAGCATTGCATCAAAAATTGTAATTAAACGCCCCTGTTAAACAGGGGCAGAAAAATTGGGCTGATGGCATCACCCAGAAACAGAAATGTTCTTCCAACATATCATCGGAGGAGGAAGAGGATAGACAATCAACATAACAGGACAGTCACTCAGCATCAGCATAGGCAGTCTTGAAAGGATGTGATATTTCAAAAAAAATTATTCGGTTACATCAGCTTCAGGTGCTTGGTAGCTGTGGATGATCCAAGACTGATTCATCTTGATGAAGGTCAGTCGATCAACTGATTCAGTAGACAGCCGCACCCTGTGATCGGTAACAAAGCCACCAGCAGCACTGAAGGTGCGTTCCGAAAGAACGCTGGATGCAGGACAGGCCAGTAGCTCAATTGCATACTGTGCAAGCTCTAGCCAGTGATCCATCCTCAAGACCCAGTAAGCCAGAGGATTTTCGGTGGGAAAGGTGTCCAAGTCTGACCTTGCCCCTAGGTATTCCTGCACCATGTAAATCAGACGCTGGCGATGATTGCTGGAACCGATCATACCTTGGGGCTGCGGACTAAAAAATTGTCTGAAAGCATCAGTCAGACGGCCACCTTCTCCACCGCTCCTTCTGACCGATGCCTCAGCAACACGTTGTCCAGGACCAGGAGTTTGTAACCTCCCAGTCTCTGGGAACGCGTTGCACAGACCTTTCTGCAAGGCCTCCCGGAGATGTCTCATCCTCTGCTCCCTCTGCGATGGCAAGATAAGGTAGGCAACCTTACCCTTGTACCGTGGATCAAGGAGAGTGGCCAGCCAGTAATGGTCCCTCTCCTTGATCCGAAGAATACGAGGATCCTTCCGCAGGCTTTGCAGGATCAGGGAGGCCATGCAGCGTAGGTTAGCTGAGGCATTCAGTCCGGAGTCCTCTGGGTCACTAAGGACAACATGATCTGCAGCTACCTCCTCCCAGCCACGTACAAGTCCACGTGTTTCTTGGGACTGTAAATCATCCCTACAAGACTGCTGCTGCTGCTGATGCTGAGTGCCAGCCTCCACCTCCATGCTGACACAATCATCCTCCTCCTCCTCTTCCTCCTCCTCATCCTCTTCCTGTGTGATGGGTGGCACAGCAGGAACACTGTCTGGATAAAGGGGGCCTTGAGAGGCAAGGAAGTCCTCCTCTTCCTGCCTCTGTTCTGCCTCAAGTGCCCTGTCCATTATTCCACGCAGCGTATGCTCCAAGAGGTGGACAAGAGGTACAGTGTCACTGATGCATGCACTGTCACTGCTCACCATCCTTGTGGCCTCCTCAAATGGTGACAGGACAGTGCATGCATCCCTGATCATGCCCCACTGGCGTGGTGAGAAAAATCCGAGCTCCCCTGACCCTGTCCTGGTGTCATAGTCGCACAGGTACTCATTGATGGCCCTCTGCTGCGTGTGCAGCCGCTGCAGCATGGCCAACGTTGAGTTCCACCTGGTGGGCATGTCACATATAAGGCGGTTCTTGGGCAGGTTCAACTCCTTTTGGAGCTCAGCCAGCCGAGCACAGGCATTAAATGATCGGCGGAAATGCACACAGACTTTCCTGGCCTGCTTCAGGACATCCTGTAAGCCGGGGTACCTGCCCAAGAACCGCTGCACCACCAGGTTAAGGACGTGAGCTACACAGGACACATGGGTCAGTTGTCCCTGTCGGAGGGCGGAGAGGAGGTTGGTGCCATTGTCGCAAACCACCATTCCTGGCTTAAGCTGGCATGGCGTCAACCACCTCTCGGCCTGCCCCTGCAGAGCTGACAAAACATCCGCCCCAGTGTAGCTCCTGTCCCCCAAACAAACCAGCGCAAGCACGGCATGGCATCGTTTTGCCTGCGTACTTGCGTAGCCCCTGGAACACCTACCGAGCAACGCTGGTTCTGAGGACAGAGCACTGGAAGAGGCCATGGAGGAAGAAGAAGAGGAGGGGGTGGAGGAGAGAGGTGTGTCACAACCAATAGTAGCATTTTGGAGGCGTGGTGCGGAACAACCTCCAACACTACTGCACCTTGTCCTGCATCCTTCCCAGCTGCCAGAAGAGTGACCCAATGGGCCGTGAAAGACAGGTAACGTCCCTGTCCATGCCTGCTGGACCATGAGTCAGCGGTAATATGCACCTTACCGCTGACCGCCCTGTCCAGCGAGGCAAGGACATTGCCTTCCACATGCCGGTAGAGAGCCGGAATCGCCTTCCGTGAGAAAAAGTGGTGTTTGGGGACCTGCCACTGAGGAACCGCACATTGTACAAACTCACGGAAGGGGGCCGAGTCTACCAACTGAAAAGGCAGCAGTTGAAGTGCTAGCAATTTAGCCAAGCTAGCATTCAACCGCTGGGCATGTGGATGGCTGGGAGTGAACTTCTTTCGCCGGTCCAGCAGCTGGGGCAGGGACATTTGCCTGCTATAATCGGACGTGGGTGTACTGCTAGCAGAGTGCCTGGAAGCACTTGGCTGTGACACACCTAATTCTACACCTTCATTCCTCTCAGAGCAGGTTTCAGAGAGGACTGAAGGTCTAGTGGGGTTGGAGATGCCAGCTGATGAGGAGCAAGGAGAGGGCCGCTTTGTTCTTTGGTGTGGGTCTTTGAGGTACGCTTGCCAACGAGCTGCATGGCAGGTCAACATATGTCTGGTCAAGCATGTGGTGCCCAAGCGGCTGATGTTTTGGCCACGCGAGATACGCTTGAGACATATGTTGCAAATAGCAGCGGTACAATCTGATGCACTCGTCTCAAAAAAGGCCCACACCAAAGAACTTTTAGCATAACGTGCAGAGGCAGCGCCCTGCACAGGCGGAGCTCTGCGGTGTGATTCAGTCAGTGTGCTGCCCCTAAGCTGGCCCCCGGAGGGCATCCTGCCTCGTTGGACATGTGCCTCCTCCTCCTCCTCCTCCTCCTCTCTCCTACCAGGCACCCACGTGGAGCCAGTGCCCTCATCATCCCCTCCCTCTTCATCGCTGTAGCAAACCTGGCAGTATGCTGCAGCTTGTGGAACATGACTGCCAGATTGCTGTCCTTCTTGAGCACCCCCTCTCTCTGCATTCATGCTACTGCCTTCCTCTAGCTGAGTGTCATCATCAGAGGCTACAAAACACTGGGCATCCTCCTGGAGCATGTACCCAACACTGTGCTCAAAGAGTTCAGGAGACTCCTCAGGAGGACGTGGTGGGTCTAGGGAAGGAGTCACTGATGATGACATTGAGAGGAGGTAAGACGATGCATTGGTAGCTGCTTTGCTAGTACCCTGAGACTGGGTGAGAGAGGATGAGGAGGATGAAGAGGGCTTGGTCATCCACTCTACCAAGTCGTTGGCATGTTGCGGCTCAACATGTCCAGCTGCCGAAAAGAAGGACAAGCTTGTCCCATGGCCACGTGCTGATCACAATGAACCGCGTCAACGACCAGCACTGTTGTCTCTAGACACAGAGCCTGCTTGCCCTCTTTTATCGGCTCGCGCCTGTCTGCCTCTTCTTGCTGGCCTTCCAGACATGGTAATGGCCTGAAGGGAGTTGGGTAAAAAAGCAGTTGGGTAGTGTATATTGTGCTAGAGGCACACAACACCCACTAACTCCTGCAGATGCCTTTATTATAGAACACCAGAGATAAAGGGGTATATACAGATGTATACTGTGCTGTGCTGGAGGCACACACAACTTCCAATAACTCCTGCAGATGGCAAGTGGGCTCAAATAGAGAAGAGCTATGTAGGTGGATATAGCGGTATGTACTGGGTACAGAGCACGCAGACAGCACGCACTAGCTCCTAACACTACTGACTGCAAGCTCTATTATAAAAGATAGATCACTAGCTATATAGGTGAGGTGAATATAGCGGTGTATACTGCAGTCAGGGCACGCAGACAACAACCACTACACAACAGCAAGATCGAAAATCGGCCAAAAACGATCTGTGTGTACTGTGTTGAAGGTACACAGAACACCCACTGCTTCAGACGCCAACACACTACACAAGGCCACCGCGCTGGCGGCCTTATATAGTGTGGGGCGTGCACTACACAGCCTGAGCTATGATTGGCCACAGGCATCCTGCCTGTGGCCAATCATGGCTCTCCTCGCTGCTGGCGCTGCGATTGGCCAAGCATGCAGGGTCACAGTGCATGCTTGGCCAATCATGAGCCAGCAATGCACCGCGCCATCGCAGTGCATTGTGGGCCGTGAGCGCCACACTAATTTGGCGCGAACGGACCAAAACGTTCGGACTTCGCCGAGCGGGCGAACAGCCGATGTTCGAGTCAAACGTATGTTCGAATCGAACACGAAGCTCATCCCTATTTGTCACCAAGCTCCAGCCTTGTGGGAAGCACTCTAGAGATGACTTCTCTCATCTTTACTGCATTGCCCTGATCTACAGCCAGAGCCCTCAGAAGAACCTGATGTGGGACACAAGTGAAGCTTTCTTCTGCCTCCTCCAATTCAGCACTTAGTGCCTGAAGGACTAGATGACAGGTCTGAACAGTGTTATCTCATAGGGCAGGGGTATGCTTGGCCTTGTGTAAGTTTTGACTCCGAAAAAAGTCACCATTTGCATAACTATTGTAGGGGGTCTGGATCAATAGTGGAGCACAGTACAGGAAAGAGAAGAAGAAATTGGGAGATTAAAAGACTTACAGGTACCTTTGTTTGGAAAGATCCATAAATATGGGTGATGTATGGGCACTCTCTGCCTTCTTCCAGAATACATATTTCTGTGAGTGCAAAGTAGGGTCCAGATCTCAGTAGTTCTCTCTTTGATACGAACTTCACTGCCAGCTTTTGGTAAGTGGCTGGATGGGTGGCCAACACCACTTTCCCAAAGCTCCCCTCTCCAAGTTCCTTATGGAAGGTGAAGGTTTCAGCATATAGTTTCCTGATACTGCAGGATGGGACCAGTTCAGATGTCTTCTTGTTCATGGTGGGGATGGATGAAGGTGGACTCTGCCCAGACATTTTGTCTCCAAGATATGAAGGGGCCAGAGGTGATGACTCACTCATTTTGCACTTTGGAGGTTGTTGTTGCTTTATGAAGTTGGCAAATGCTGCCCAAAATTTGTTTTCAACCTCACCATTAGAAGGAGTGAGTGAATTTTGCTGCTTCTTATTAACTGTATCCAGTTTAATCTCACTGGTGGATGGAACCAGTGCAGTTTGCTCACCCTCAATGGTAGATGGGGAGACTGCACTTGGTTGGTCCTAGCCAGAGTTGCCTCGTCACTGGTGGATGAAACCAGTGCAGTTTGCTCACCCTCAATGGTAGATGGGGAGACTGCACTTGGTTGGTCCTCCACAGTCATAGCCAATGTTATTGGCTCTCTGTCACTGGTGGATGGAACCAGTGGGTATTCCTCCTCCAAGGTGGGGGTGGTGACACTGGGAGATGATGGATCATATTCTCATGGAGAGAGAAAAAAAATATTTAATTCTTTCTGTTTTGTAATATACAAATCTGTAGACCTTAAAATATATTTACTTATTGTGCATTCATAGCTTCTATATATACATGGACACTATTGTTGTTGTCCAAACTAAACCCCTCCCCCTGGGAGTTCATTCTCAGCTCTTGGCTTTCTGTGCTACCACTGCTTACCCACTGTGATACCAATCCTAATGTGATATATCACTGGGCTGAGATCTCAGTGCCAAAGACCACTGATCTGCTACAGGGGGAGCCCATTGTGGTTTAATATGTATGCAGACTGTGCTGCCAGTTTAGTAGTCCTTGTTCTGTAATGTTGCTTCCTCTCAATTCAATGTCATCATTCTGCTAAATCCTAAATAATAATGATTCCAGTATTCTGTATATATACTCTATATTATTACATTAGTTATGCAGCAAGGGTGCGATCTGAACTATATATACCGTATATACTCGAGTATAGGCCGACCCGAATATAAGCCGAGGCCCCCAATTTACCCCCAAAAAACTGGAAAACTTATTGACTCGTGTATAAGCCGAGGGTGAGACATGGCTGTCCATCCCTGTGTGTCCGTCCATCCCTGTGTGTGTGTCCGTCCATCCATCCCTGTGTGTGTGTCCATCCATCCATCCCTGTGTGTGTGTCCGTCCATCCATCCCTGTGTGTGTATCCATCCATCCCTGTGTGTGTGTGTGTGTGTGTGTGTGTGTGTGTGTGTGTGTGTGTGTGTGTGTGTGTGTGTATTCATCCATCCATCCATCCCTGTGTGTGTGTGTGTGTGTGTGTGTGTGTGTGTGTGTGTGTATCCATCCATCCATCCATCCATCCCTGTGTGTGTGTGTGTGTGTGTGTGTGTGTGTGTGTGTGTGTGTGTGTGTCCGTGCAGCCTTGTGTGTGTGTCCAGCCTACCTGTGTCCCAAGCCTCCGTCCCGAGCCGCCGTCGTCCCGAGCCTCCTCTGTCCCGAGCCTCCTCTGTCCCGTGCCTCCTCTGTCCCGTGCCTCCTCTGTCCCGTGCCTCCTCTGTCCCGTGCCTCCTCTGTCCCGTGCCTCCTCCGTCCCGTGCCTCCTCCGTCCCGTGTCGTGCCGATGGATCGCCGCTCCAGGATCGCCGCTCTTCTCGGCGGCCATTCTACAATTCAAAAGCTGCGCCTCCGTCCTCCGCCTGTGATAGGCGGAACACTCAATTTCCCAGCAGCCTGTGTTCCGCCTATCACGGACATCCTCTCATACTCGTCCGTAGTATGAGAATGAACGGATGTCCGTGATAGGCGGAACACTGACTGCTGGGAAATTCAGTGTTCCGCCTATCACAGGCGGAGGCGGAGAAGGAGGCGCGGCTTTTGAATTTTAATGTCCGCCGTCTGTCTGCTCGATACGCTGATCGAGCAGTCAGACAGCGGTGACTCGAGTATAAGCCGAGGGGGCACTTTCAGCCTCAAAAAAGAGGCTGAAAATCTCGGCTTATACTCGAGTATATACGGTATATATATATATATATATATATATATATATATATATATATATAGTGTGTGTGTAATATATAGAGATAGATGTGTGTGTGTGTGTAAAAAAAAAATCTATCTCACACACATATATATATATATATATATATATATATATATATATATATATATATATATATAAATATACATATATATATATATATATATATATATATATAAATATACATATATATATATATATATATATATATATATATATATATATATATATATATATATATTTTACACACATATATCTATCTCTATATATTACACACACACACACTGGATGTGCCTTTACAGTGTGTGTATATATAATTTATTTTTATATATGTATTATAGAAACCGACGTTTTAAAAATGTCAGTTTTGCTGAGCTTGCGTTTAGAGGCTTTTAAAAAAAATGTTATTAAATGACTTTTTTTAATTAAATGGTCAAAAATGTATCTCCATTAACCACTTAAGGACCGCCATATTGCCATTGTACGTCAGCACAATGGCACAGGCAGGCACAATCACGTACATCTACGTGATTGCCTTCCAGCGGGTGGGGGGTCCGCTGTTTACGGCGGTCCGATTCGGTCCAGGAGCGCTCCGTGATGAGGGGATGGCCGTTGGTTTTCGGCCACCCCCTCTGGATCGCTCCTGGCCAATGAGAAGCTTCCTCCCCTGTGTATTGTTTACACAGGAAGGAGGAAGTGATGTCATTCTCCTCGGGGCGGTCTTTTTGACCGGACTACGAGGAGAAGAGTAAAAGTAAGTGTGCACCAACACTACACTGACATGTAGGTACACACAGGCACACAAACCCCCCCCGATCCCCCCCCCGATCGCCCCCCGATCGCACCCCCCGCCCCCCCTCCCCCCCCAGTCACAGTGTCACTGATTGCATTGATCATTTCTTTACTGATCAATGCATTCAGTGTCAGTTGTGACAGTAAAAACTGTCAGGACAGTTAGTGTTAGGTCCAGGGTAGCCCCCTATCACCCCCCAATAAAGATTTAACCCCCTGATTGCCCCTAGAGTTAACCCTTTCACCCCCTTTTGCCAGTGTCACTAAGCGATCATTTTTCTGATCGCTGCATGTGTCGCTAGGTAGCTAGTTATTTTTTTAGGTTCACCGCCAGGTTTTTATATCGCTAGGTACCCCGATATACTACCCAATAATGGTTTTAACCCCCAGATTGCCGCTAGTTAACCCTTTCACCCCCTTTTGCCAGTGTCACTAAGCAATCGTTTTTCTGATCGCTGCATTAGTGTCGCTACAGTCGCTAGGTAGCTAGTTATATTTTTAGGTACACCGCCAGGTTTTTATAGCTCTAGGTACCCCGATATACTACCCAATAATGGTTTTAACCCCCTGATTGCCGCTAGTTAACCCTTTCACCCCCTTTTGCCAGTGTCACTAAGCGATCATTTTTCTGATCGCTGCATGTGTCGCTAGGTAGCTAGTTATTTTTTTAGGTTCACCGCCAGGTTTTTATATCGCTAGGTACCCCGATATACTACCCAATAATGGTTTTAACCCCCTGATTGCCGCTAGTTAACCCTTTCACCCCCTTTTGCCAGTGTCACTAAGCGAACGTTTTTCTGAACGCTGCATCAGTGTCGCTAGTGTCGCTAGGTAGCTAGTTATTTTTTTAGGTTCACCGCCAGGTTTTTATAGCGCTAGGTACCCCGATATACTACCCAATATTGGTTTAAACCCCTGATTTCCGCTAGTTAACCCTTTCACCCCCTTTTGCCAGTGTCACTAAGCGATAATTTTTCTGAACGCTGCATCAGTGTCGCTAGTGTCGCTAGGTAGCTAGTTATTTTTTTAGGTTCACCGCCAGGTTTTTATAGCGCTAGGTACCCCGATATACTACCCAATAATGGTTTTAACCCCCTGATTGCTGCTAGTTAACCCTTTCACCCCCTTTCACCAGCGATCACAGTATAAGTGTCACTGGTGACGCTGGTTAGCCAGTTAGTTATTTAGGTTCCCCGTCAGGTTTTTATATAGCGCCAGGGACCCCCATATACTACCTAATAAAAATTTGAACCCCCTGATTGCCCCTAGTTAACCCTTTCACCACTGATCACCGTATAAGTGTTACGGGTGACTCTGGTTAGTTTGTTTTTTATAGCATTTTATATTCAAATCCGGAAGGCAGTGCTTGGTTTTCGGGGTCCCGTACGTGGCTAGGCTCCCAAAAAGTCCCCCAGATGTGGTATCCCCGTACTCGGGAGAAGCAGCAGAATTTATTTTGGGGTGTAATTTGACTTCTGCCCATAGCATGTGTGAGCAATATATCATTTAGTGACAACTTTGTGCAAAAAAAAAAAAAGTTTGTAATATTCCCGCAACTTTTGGCAAAATATAAAATATTCCATGGACTCAACATGCCTCTCAGTAAATAGCTTGGGGTGTCTACTTTCCAAAATGGGGTCATTTGGGGGGCTTTTGTGCTATTTTGGCATTTTATGGCCTTCGAAACTGTGATAGGTAGTGAGGAGTTAAATCAAAAATTTGCACCCTTAGAAATCCTGAAGGTGGTGATTGGTTTTCGGGGTGCCGTGCGCGACTAGACTCCCAAAAAGTCCCACACATGTGGTATCCCCGTACTCGGGAGAAGCAGCAGAATGTATTTTGGGGTGTCATTTCACATATGCCCATAGCATGTGTGAGCAATATATCATTTAGTGACAACTTGGTGCAAAAAAAAAAAAGTTTGTAATATTCCCGCAACTTGTGGCAAAATATAAAATATTCCATGGACTCAACATGCCTCTCAGTAAATAGCTTGGGGTGTCTACTTTCCAAAATGGGGTCATTTTGGGGGGTTTTGTGCTATTTTGGCATTTTATGGCCTTCGAAACTGTGATAGGTAGTGAGGAGTTAAATCAAAAATTTGCACCCTTAGAAATCCTGAAGGTGGTGATTGGTTTTCGGGGTGCCGTGCGCGACTAGACTCCCAAAAAGTCCCACACACGTGGTATCCCCATACTCGGGAGAAGTAGCGGAATATATTTTGGGGTGCAATTCCACATATAACCATGGCATGTGTGAGCAATATATCATTTAGTGACAACTTTTTGTAAAAAAATTTTTTTTTTTTTTTTTTTGTCATTATTCAATCCCTTAGGACAAAAAAAATAAATATTCAATGGGCTCAACATACCCATCAGCAATTTCCTTGGGGTGTCTACTTTCCAAAATGGGGTCATTTGGGGGGGATTTGTACTGCCCTGCCATTTTAGCACCTCAAGAAATGAGATCGGCAGTCATAAATTAAAAGCTGTGTAAATTCCAGAAAATGTACTCTAGTTTGTAGACGCTATAACTTTTGCGCAAACCAAAAAATATACGCTTATTGACATTTTTTTTACTAAAGACATGTAGCTGAATAAATTTTGCCCTCAATGTATGACTAAAATTTAGTTTATTCGATTTTTCTTATAACAAAAAGAAGAAAATATCTTTTTTTTTCAAAATTTTCGCTCTTTTTCCATTTATATCGCAAAAAAAAAAAATCGCAGAGGCAATCAAATACCATCAAAAGAAAGCTCTATTTGTGGGAAGAAAAGGACGCAAATTTCGTTTGGGTGCAATATTGCATGACCGCGCAATTACCAGTTAAAGCAGCGCAGTGCGAAATTGCAAAAAGACCTCTGGTCCTTAAGGTGTTTATTGGTCCGGAGCTGAAGTGGTTAAAAACACCTGTAAACTAAACTTTGCTAAACGCAAGTTACCGCGATTACAGACTGTTACGGGCATTTGACCTTTCCTCTGAACATCCATCCTGAACACGTATTATTATTATTATTTTTTTTTGCTTTCCGATAAATACTTCTAAAACTGAACTGCCTATAAAGGTCCCCATGTACATGTACTGATAACAGAACATAGAGGAGAGTTCAGGGGCAGCTGAGAAAAAAAAATGGCCAACTGATCCTAAACGTCCGTTTTACCATTTTTTTTTTTTTTTACATTTGTCAGTTAGAAGCGAGCCCAGTTCATGTGACAGATAGAACTGTTCTGTATAACTAATGTAATAAAAACAAATACAGGATACTGGGATCATTATTATTTAGCAGAATGATGATGGGCATGATAATAAATAAATTATATATATACTGTACACTTTGCTTTTACATTTACAATTCAAAATTGTGATGGGTCTGTTGTGTGTTCTCCATATTGGGCAGCCAATGAGATGTGGGCATTCCTCCCAACTGCCATCTGAGAATATCACCCAACTACCATCTGAAGGAGTAAGCTGAGATTATGTTTGAATAATAAAAATGTATCCAGTATAGAATTCCCTCCAGTTTCCTACATTATAATTGAATGAAATCCTACATACCTTCTTGGTGTCTCTGTCTGGGTTTTAGGTGAATACAGGGGCAGATGGTGTTAAGAACTGCCCTGAACCCCCATCTGCTACCCTTACACACTCCTCTACGAGGGGCTTTGGGCTGTGCGGGGGGCTGGTTTTCCGCTGGTAAGTCTGCAGCCATGTTTGATTGCATATTCGGGTCTCCTAAGTTGATAAACAAAAGATCCGCTGACTTAATCGTACTTCTGTCACTATGAAAACACGCCAGTTATAAAATAATCAGCAATGTGTCTAAGAGCAACAGAGCTCGCGTCCTTTCCCAAGAAGAGAAATTCTGTGAGTGAGCCCAGCTCCTGCCAGAGCTCCTTATATCAGGGACTGTCCCTCTATGACATCATCACGTGGGATGACAATATATGGGCATGTCGCATGACTTTCTTTTTTTTTTTCTGACAAACAATTCAAATATGGATATGGTCATGTCACATGACTTTTTTTTATTTTTATTTTTTTTATTTTTACTGACAAAAAAATTCTAATTTGTAAACCCGTTAACCCTTTGCTGCCAGAGACAGTTTTGACATGTATCGCACACTTGTTACAATAAACATGTTTTTTAGCTAGAAAAAATAGCTTATAATAGCCAAATATGATATATTTTCTGAAAGCAGCGACCCTGGAGAACTAAATGGTGGTTCTTGCATATTTTCTGTCACACGATATTCATGCAGCTGTTTATTAAATGTAAATTTCCAGGGAAAAAAAATACACTTAATTTTTATTTGTTTTTTTATAAACGAGTTTATTGGTAATGAGAATAACAGAGCAATCAAAGTTCAATATACATATGCCATCAAAACGGAGGATGAAGATCACGTAATAAACAAACATACAGTATACCCAATTTGTTTACATTTCTGTTTGTCATACAATGTGCATGCTTACCCTATCCGCCCCCTGTTCATACACCCCGTGTATCTACCAGATGGGTAAATGAATACGACCACACCCAGGGGTTTGCCAATCAATGTCCCCAGACCCCCCCCCCCCCCCCCCC
Organism: Lithobates pipiens; assembly: GCF_037356315.1. Lineage (NCBI taxonomy): Eukaryota > Metazoa > Chordata > Amphibia > Anura > Ranidae > Lithobates > Lithobates pipiens. The sequence goes on from NW_027507685.1 coordinate 93,229,400, forward strand.
CCGCCATCCAAGCTAACATCCTCCCAATCAGACTGCAAAATACAACCCAAGGTGATCCTGTAACTGTAGCTACGCCAAGCGGCAAATTGTGATTCGGTGAAATTAATCTATGCAGGTATCTGGACTGTTAAGCCACTGATCCCAGATCTTGTTGTACTTGTTAGGGCATCCCCTGTGTGCATAGACTACCTTTTTTAAGGGTAATGCTATATTCACCTCGGTTATCCATGCCCTGACTGTGAGAGGCACAGAGCGCAACCATAGTTTGGCAATTAGCTTTCTAGCACTGAACAGAGTCTCGTGTATAAATACAGTATGGGATTGATCAGTCGGTGTATCTGTCAAAAAACCCAAGAGACACGTTTTAGGGTCTAGCTGTAAAGGAGAACCCATGTGATCATGTAGGAACTGAATGACACGCAGCCAAAATGCCTGAACATCCGGGCAGGACCAAATTATGTGGTAAAATATACACGGGTGGCCCTCACACCACGGACACCGCGGGTCCTGAGAGGCTTTAAATTTACGGATTCTCGCCGGCGTGAGGTATGATTTGTGTAAAATATATAATTGGCTTAACCTATATGATAGCTTAGGAGAGACTAGCTTAACATTCGTAAGGACCTCCTCCCAATCCTCATTCTCCAGCGGGCCTATCTCCTCTTCCCACCTATGCTTTGCTACATCAGCAATCCTGAAATACACTTAATTTTAGTGCACACAAATACCACATAATACCTATTTTATCTATTTTTTTAATTATAAGACATGAGTTTAGATGAGTAAATAGATACCCAAAAAGTCAATATTTAATAATTGTGCACATCTGAGAAACAATTCATTTTTATTTTATTTCATTTAAATATTTTTTTACACTTTTTTAATTTTTAATATTTTTTTAAATTCAACTTTAATGATATAACAAAAAAATAGGGTTTTTACCAAAAATACACTTTATTGATTACAGGCGCCTGTCAAAAATGTAGAATATCCTCAAAAAGTTCATTTATTTCAGTGATTCGATTCAAAAAGTGAAACTCATATATTTTATATAGATGTCTTACACACAGAGTGTGTTATATTTCAAGCATTTCTTTCTTTTAATTTTGATGAGTGTGGCTTACAGCTAGTGACAACCCCAAAATGCAGTATCTCAGAAAATTAGAATATTATATAAGACCAATAAAAAAAAAGGATTTTTAATACAGAAATGTTGGTTTAGTGAAAATTCAGTCCATGTACAGTATAGTAACTCCCAGCATGTCCCCATAGACCTCTATGGAGGATTCTCTGTATGAGCTACAAGTCCCAGCATGTCCCCATAGACCTCTGTGGAGGATTCTCATGACATCTGTAGGACTCTAAGCCCAGTGTATTATATACCTTTTACTCCTCCAATTACCATTAACCACTTCCCGTAACCCACCTTAAACAAACGACTGGACTACATATGGATTAAATGGCCATCCGGCCGTAATTTATTTAACAAATCTGTTTCATAAATAACATAAATAATTTTAAAATAACCGTAAACCTTCCCAGCCTTTAAACGGGTCATGGGTACTAGCATAATAACATACTGGTCACTGCGAACAACTTTGAACTTTTTACCTCTTGACCTCCAGACGGAATCCCCTGTCTCGGAGGCTATACCCAAATCGTCGCAGTGACCTACCCCTTTTAACCCTTCCAGGTTAACCTCTCGTAATCTGGAAGTACCAATAAACCACCCCCATCCATGGATGGGTACAACAGTTTACTACCCGTACCTCCCATTATTACCTTAAAACTGCCAAAGAACCACCACAGCCCGAAAGGGGTAAAGCCTTACCCTTTTGGGCACCTCCACACTCACAGCCCTCGCTGAATGCCCTCCTGCAAGCCTAACGTCCACAGATCCGTCCCGACGTCATTCAAATGAACGCCATCACTCCTCAGATACCTCCACGTTTCCATTTCTAATTCCCTATGTCTGACTGCAAGGCCCCTATTCCTGATGAAGAACTTGCTGACCTCCTTGTTGACCTTCACCCTGACCCTGTCTACCTTCTTGTCCGATAGGGCCCACCTCCAAGCCATCCTGCCCACCATGTCTGACCATACCATAACCATATTAGGGTAAGCAGCCTTTAATCGTAAAAAATCGCAGTTTATGTCCCGGATGAGATCTCTCATCGACCTGCCCCCATGTCATTGCCCCCCACATGAAAAAGCAACACATCGGGTGACCTGTCCAGGCGTGAGAACCTATGCACTTCTCCAAGCACCCTGTTCCACCTCATGCCAGGGATCCCGATCCAGCGAACTTGCGCCTCCTGCCTCGGTATGCGAAGCTGCCTGCTGTTCGGCCACATATCCGCTCTCTTTGCTCCCCAAAAAACGTATGAATGGCCCAGTATCCATACCGAGCCCGCTTCATAACCTGAGGAGAAATAAAGATTAACACATATGAAAAAACCACTAACAAACCCATCCTAACCCCTAGCCCAAAACTTGAAACTAAGAAAAAATTACATTAATCTAACAGCTGCGGACGGACATACAATTTAAACCTGTCCGAGTCCCACCTCCCAAGTCGCCTAACCGCCTCGACACCCAACCCCGCTCTGGAAGCGACGGTGGCAGCCCCAATCCTGAAGGAGTGAGAGGAAAAATTTGTTGGGTCAAAACCCGCCGCCACCACGCACTTACGAAAAACAGTCACAAACTGAAACTTGGACAGGTAAGTGCCATCCAAATGTATTAGGAATGGGCCCGAGACCGCCGGCCCAGTTCCACATCCTCCCGCGCCAAATCCCCCACAGCCCGTTTTGACGGGCTGACCAGTTCACTAATCCGGAACGCCCCAAAAAAGGCGAGGGCGAAAGCCACCCGGAAAAGCTTTTGCTCATAGGCTGAACTACAAACCCCTACCACAGCCCGACTCAGGGCACGAAGAAGGTTGAAAGAGACCAGTCGCCTCCCGTCTCTCCTCTTGTGCGCCCGCCTGTAGCCTTTCACCGCTTGTCTTAGCCAAAATTCCTTCGTGAAGTTCCGCTGACCCTGCCATTTAAACAAAAAAGCCAGCCCAGCCAATTTCCGATCAATGGTGGCCGCCGATACCCCCGTATCCAGAAAACCGCTAATGAAATAGAACACCGCCTGAGCCATGCCCGCATCACCCGGGGCCATGCCGATAGCTGCCAAACAAGTAGGCCCCCCACGTAGCCTTACTCACAGATTGCTCTATCCAGCTCGCCGCTATTCTAGCGCAATGCTCCACAACCCCACGGGGCAGACGATCCCGTGATGCTCCGCCTCCGTTGCCAGTCCCTGAAACCTGTCCCACTGAAAACGAGACAGAGCATCAGCAAGTGTGTTGTCAACTCCCGGCAAATGCACAGCATAGATGAAAGCATTCACCTGTAAACACCGTAAAACCAAATGCCGAAGAAGCCTGACAACCGGCCCTGAGGCCGCCGTCAGCTGATTCACCACCTACACCACCCCCAGATTGTCCCAATTGAACCTCACTTTCAGGTTACGAAACGCTTCCCCCCAAATTTCCACTGCCACCACAATAGGGAACAGTTCCAACAGCACCAGGTTTTTTAACAACCCCGCCTCAGACCACTCAGACGGCCATTGTGCCGCGCACCATTGTCCCTGAAAAAATGCTCCGAACCCCGTGGAACCCGCAGCGTCCGTGAACAATTCCAGGTCAAAATTACTGATCGGGCCGGACATCCACAGTGCCCGGCCATTAAAGGTTTCCAAAAACCCTTGCCAGACTTCCAAGTCCGCTCAGTGATCCTGATTGAGGGTCACGAAATGTTGGGGGGACCGGATACCTGAGGTAGCTGCCACCAGCCGGCGGCAGAAAACCCGCCCCATGGGCATGATCCGACAGGCGAAGTTCAACTTCCCTAGCAGCGACTGCAACCGCAGCAGTTGCACCTTACGCACTCCAATCATCCCACGTAGTACCTTCTGCAGTGACGTCAGCTTGTCCAATGGTAACCTGTACTCCATTCTCGCGGAATCAATCACGATCCTCAAAAATGTGATGCAGGCCTTGGGCCCCTCTGTCTTCCCAGGAGCCAAAAGAACTCCAAAGCGCTCTGCCAAATGTTGCAGCGTCCCCAAAAGAACAGCACACACCGTGGTGCCCGCCAGGCCAACACATAGGAAGTCGTCCAAATAATGGACTACCGAGTTGATGCCCGACACGTCACGGACAGCCCACTCCAAAAAGGAGCTGAATTGCTCAAAAAAGGCGCAGGAAATAGAACACCTCATAGGAAGGCATTGATCCACATAAAACCTCCCCTCCCATGTGCAGCCAAGAAGTCTAAAACTGTCTGGGTGCACAGGAAGCAGGCGAAAGGCTGATTCAATGTCCGACTTCGCCATCAAGGCCCCCCGGCCGTAGCGCCGCACCCAAGCGATCGCCGCATCAAAAGAAGTGTATGTCACCGCACACTCCTCCGGGAGGATAGCGTCGTTCACAGAACCCCCTTTTGGGAACGACAAGTGATGGATCAGCCTAAACTTATTAGGTTCCTTCTTTGGCACCACACAGAGAGGAGAAACCACCAGGTCAGGGAAAGGCGCCTCCCTGAATGGGCCGGCCATGCGGCCCAAGGACACCTCCTTGCCTAGTTTTTCAGCAACCACAGCTGAGTGTTGTAATGCGGACAAATTCTTAGCCAGGGGTGGAGCGGAGGTCAAAGTACAGGGGATCTTGAAACCGGAAGTAAAACCGTCTTCCAACAATTTTGCTCCCGCCCGGTCGGGGTATCTACTGAGGAAAGGCAACATCCTTTCCACTCGCACTGGCGTCGTCCCTCTTATGCGCAATATCTCCGGGACGCCCGCTCCCCTTCTTGAAACACTTGGAGAGCGCTTGCATACCCCCGCACCCGGGACATAAGTGCTTGAACCAACAGTTGGCCCCAAACTTACAGGTGCCTGCGTTAAACTGCCAGCAAAAAACCCAACGTTTTTCGGTCGGCTGCCCTGAGGTTGTCAAACTTCCGACCCCTGGCTGAAAAAACGGGTTAGGAGCCCGTGCCGCTGTCATGAGCTTCATCTACAGGCTAATGTCCTTGTGATCCCAGCGAAGAGACGGTCGGACTGCCATACGTTGTCTAAACTGCTCATCATAGCGAAGCCAAGCCGTACCACCATAAGTCCTGTGCGCTTCACTGATGGCTTCCAAATACACGAACAGTGCCGAACAGTGTTCCGCGAATGCCTGTAGCCAGCTGGCAAATGTGCGCGGGATTAACCTGTACTGACGCTTCTCCTCATCCTCCTTCTTCTGTTCCTCAGGCTTCAACCTATCCAGGTTGAACTTCTCCAGCGGCAGCAAGGTGAAAATTTCGATGTACTCACCTTTCCAAATCTTCTCTTTCACCTCTGTCTTCAGGTGTGCTCCAAGAGGGCCCTCGAAGCAGACGTATACCTCACTCTTCGCCGCATCCGCCAGACGGACCGATTCCGCCGTCTTGTCAGCCTGTTTAACCGTGCCCCCATCCACTGGGGCCCCGGCCGGGGCTGCTAACGGCTCAACCACCGACGCCCCAGCGGAACTGGCGGACTGCACCCCAGTCACCCCTCCAGCTGTGCCGGACACAGGCGTATGCGCCTGGGACCACACGTGAGCCGGCCCGCCCACACCCCGCTGTTCAAAGTTTTGCACTAAATCTTTGAGTCCCCGCAACAAACCCCCCAGGTCCTCCTGACCCGCCTGACTGTACTCCCTCTCTCCTGCCACAGGGAGGTCCGCCCCGGACCCCACAGCCCCGACTCCACCCCCAGCAGCTGTACCCTGCGGGCTACCCCGTGCAAGTAAATCATGTAACAAGGAAGAAAAAACATTATTAGAAGCACACTCACCGGGCTGCCCAGGACTGGGCCTCGCAGCCGCCTCGTTCGGACCCACCGCTGCCGACCGGACCTATTCGTCCCCTCTGTCCGACTCCGACAATTCCCCTTCGGACCTTCTGCTATCGACCTCCAGCTCCCTGCGAGGAGCGTGAACTCCAGATGCACCTGCTCCCCGTCCTCGGATCTGCGGTGTATTAGGCGCGACTCCCTCCTTCCGTGGCTGCCCACTGCGCTCACCCGTGGCGGCGAAGCGCTCCTCCACCTCCCTGCCGGCCGGCTGCTCGTCTCTGGCGTCACCTCGGAGGCCCCCCCGGCGGCATGGTGCCCCCTATGCCCGCCTCTGGGCTGCCTGGGACTGGGGGCTGCGTTCACGGGCAGGACCCCCACCCGCTCGACCACCTGCTCCCGCCGCCTGGGCTGGCTGCTGCCACCCACACTGTTCGCGTCCTTTTGCTGCCGGGGGCGCCGAGCCCTGTGAAGCCCCTGTCTCCCCCTAACGCCACTGCCTGGCCTCTCCTGAGCCCACTCCTCCCGGCGCACCTGGAGGCCCTCTGGCCGGAGGAGGCCACCACCTCAAGGGCCTGTGATGTCCCCGCCGCTCCTGCGTCCCCCCCAGGGGTGCCATGCGCCCTGTGATGGTGCCCCCCCGGGCCGGCCTCTGGGCTGTACCGCTCGGGCGGCCTGGATCGCCGCGCCCGAGGTGTAGCCACCGCTCCCCCGCCTGCCGCCGCCTCCCCCTCAGCCGCCATGGCCGCTATCTGGGCCCTAAGCCATGCAGCGCCCCGACTGGCTACCGCCGACCGCAAGTCATCCAAGAAACTGCCACCTGCCACCATTGTCACGAGTGCTGTGATGTGCTGCGCCGAGCGGGAGGGTCCGATCACTTCCTCCTCCGCTCTGTGACTGAGCGCAGCACGCACTGCAATCATGGAGCTACGCGCTAGGCTCCGCCTACCTGGCTTCCTTGAAGCGGCCCTAATCTTCCCTAAAGACGGCGACTGTGCAGTCCAGCACATGTCATGCCGTCCCTGCGCCCACCCCCTACGGCTGCTAGCTCCGGGACTCTCTGTATATGAACTACAGTCCCTGCATGTCCCCATATAGACCTCTATGGAGGATTCTCTATATGAACTACAGTTCTCAGCATGTCCCCATAGACTTCTATGGAGGATTCTCAGTATATGAACTACAGTACCTGCATTAGGGTTGCCACCTTTTCTTCAAGCCAAACCCGAACATTTTCACAGCGCATGGCAATTTTTTTGTAGTACACGCTAGGGATGAGCTTGATGTTCGGACGTTCGGCGAATACCGAACGTTATGGGCCATTCGCGCCAAATTCGTGTGGCGCTCACGGCCCAGAATGCACTGTGCCATCGCAGTGCATTGCTGGCTCATGATTGGCCAAGCATGCACTGTGACCGCGCATCCTTGGCCAATCACAGTGCCGGCAGCGAGAAGAGCCATGATTGGCCACAGGAAGGATGCCTGTGGCCAATCACAGCTCAGGCTGTGTAGTACACGCCCCACACTATATAAGGCCGCCAGCGCGGCGGCCTTGTGTAGTGTGTTGGTGTCTGTAGGAGTTAGTGGGTGTTCTCTGTGTACCTTCAACACAGTATACACCGTTCGTTATCTGCCAATTTAGCATTCTTGCTCTTCTGTAATTGAGCTTTTAGCAATCTGCAGGAGTTTGTGGGTGTTGTCTGCTTGCCCTGACCACAATATACACCATTATATCCACCTACATAGCTAAATAAGGTTTCTCTTCTGTAATAGAGCTTTCAGTCAGTTGTAGGAGATAGTGCGTGTTGTCTGCGTGCCCTGACCGCAATATACACCATTATATCCACCTATATAGCTAGCTATATTGGTCTTCTGTAATAGAGCTTTCAGTCAGCTGTAGGAGATTGTGGGTGTTGTCTGTGTGCCCTGACCGCAGTATACACCATTATCCACCTATATAGCTCTTCTCTAATTGAGCCATGCAATGGAACCTGCAGGAGTTAGTTGGTGTTGTGTGCCTCCAGCACAGCACAGTATACACCAGTATCTACCCTTTAATTCCTGTTCTATAATAAAGACATCTGCAGGAGTTAGTGGGTGTTGTGTGCCTCCAGCACAATATACACTACCCAATTGCTGGTTTTCCCATCTCCCTTCAGGCCATTACCATGTCTGGAAGGCCAACAAGGAGAGGCAGACAGGCACGAGCAGATAAAAGAGGGCAAGCAGGCTCTGTGTCTAGAGACAACAGTGATGGTCGTGGACGCGGTGCATCGTCATCATCAGCACGTGGCCATGGGACACGCTTGTCCTTATTTTCGGCAACTGGACGTGTTGAGCCGCATCATGCCGAAGACTTGGTAGAGTGGATGACCAAGCCCTCTTCATCCTCCTCATCCTCTCTCACCCAGGCTCAAGGTACTAGCAAAGCAGCTGCCAACGCATCGTCTTCCCTTGTCTCAATGTCATCATCAGTGACTCCTTCCCTAGACTCACCACGTCCTCCTGAGGAGTCCCCTGAACTCTTTGAGCACAGTGTTGGGTACATGCTCCAGGAGGATGCCCAGTGTTTTGTAGGCTCTGATAATGATACTCAGCTAGAGGAGGAGGAGGATGCCCTCCGGGGGCCAGCTTAGGGGCAGCACACCGACTGAATCACACCGCAGAGGTCCGCCTGTGCAGGGCGCTGCCTCTGCATGTTATTCTAAAAGTTCTTTGGTGTGGGCTTTTTTTGAGACGAGTGCATCAGATCGCACCGCTGCTATTTGCAACATATGTCTCAAGTGTATCTCACGTGGCCAAAACATCAGCCGCTTGGGCACCACATGCTTGACCAGACATATGTTGACCTACCATGCAGCTTGTTGGCAAGCCTACCTCAAAGACCCACACCAAAGAACAAAGCGGACCTCTCCTTGCTCCTCATCAGCTGGGATCTCCAACCCCACCAGACCTTCAGTCCTCTTTGAAACCTGCTCTGAGAGGAATGAAGGTGTAGAATTAGGTGTCACAGCCAAGTGCTTCCGGGCACTCTGCTAGCAGTACACCCACGTCTGATTATAGCAGTCAAATTTCCCTGCCCCAGCTGCTGGACCGTCGAAAGAAGTTCACTCCCAGCCATCCACATGCCCAGTTGTTGAATGCTAGCTTGGCTAAATTGCTAGCACTTCAACTGCTGCCTTTTCAGTTGGTAGACTCGGCTCCCTTCCGTGAGTTTGTACAATGTGCGGTTCCTCAGTGGCAGGTCCCCAAACGCCACTTTTTCTCATGGAAGGCGATTCCGGCTCTCTACTGGCATGTGGAAGGCAATGTCCTTGCCTCGCTGGACAGGGCGGTCTGCGGTAAGGTGCATATTACCGCTGACTCATGGTCCAGCAGGCATGGACAGGGACGTTACTTGTTTTTCACGGCCCATTGGGTCACTCTTCTGGCAGCCGGAAAGGATGCAGGACAAGGTGCAGTAGTGTTGGAGGTTGTTCCGCCACCACGCCTCCAAAATACTACTACTGGTTGTGACACACCTCTCTCCTCCACCCCCTCCTCTTCTTCTTCTTCATGGCCTCTTCCAATGCTCTGTCCTCAGAACCAGCGGTGCTCCATAGGCGTTCAAGGGGCTACGCAAGTACGCAGGCAAAACTATGCCATGCCGTGCTTGCCCTGGTTTGTTTGGGGGACAGGAGCCACACTGGGGCAGATATTTTGTCAGCTCTGCAGGGGAAGGCCGAGAGGTGGTTGACGCCAAGCCAGCTTAAGCCAAGAATGGTGGTTTATGACAATGGCACCAACCTCCTCTCCACCCTCCGACAGGGACAACTGACCCATGTGCCCTGTGTAGCTCACGTCCTTAACCTGGTGGTGCAGCGGTCCTTGGGCAGGTACCCGGGCTTACAGGATGTCCTGAAGCAGGCCAGGAAAGTCTGTGTGCATTTCCGCCGATCATTTAATGCCTGTGCTCGGCTGGCTGAGCTCCAAAAGGAGTTGAATCTGCCCAAGAACCGCCTTATATGTGACATGCCCACCAGGTGGAACTCAACGTTGGCCATGCTGCAGCGGCTGCACACGCAGCAGAGGGCCACCAATGAGTACCTGTGCGACTACGGCACCAGGACAGGGTCAGGGGAGCTAGGTTTTTTCTCACCACGCCAGTGGGGCATGATCAGGGATGCATGCACTGTCCTGTCACCGTTTGAGGAGGCCACAAGGATGGTGAGCAGTGACAGTGCATGCATCAGTGACACTGTACCTCTTGTCCACCTGTTGGAGCATACGCTGCATGGAATAATGGACAGGGCACTTGAGGCAGAACAGAGGCAGAAAGAGGAGGACTTCCTTGCCTCTCAAGGCCCCCTTTATCCAGACAGTGTTGCTGCTGTCCCACCCATCACACAGGAAGAGGACGAGTAGGAGGAGGAGGATGATTGTGTCAGCATGGAGGTGGAGGCTGGCACTCAGCAGCAGCTGCAGTCTTGTAGGGATGATTTACAGTCCCAAGAAACCCGTGGACTTGTACGTGGCTGGGAGGAGGTATCTGCGGATCATGTTGTCCTTAGTGACCCAGAGGACTCCGGACCGAATGCCTCAGCTAACCTACGCTGCATGGCCTCCCTGATCCTGCAAAGCCTGCGGAAGGATCCTCGTATTCTTCGGATCAAGGAGAGGGACCATTACTGGCTGGCCACTCTCCTTGATCCACGGTACAAGGGTAAGGTTGCCGACCTTATCTTGCCATCGCAGAGGGAGCAGAGGATGAGACATCTCCGGGAGGCCTTGCAGAAAGGTCTGTGCAACGCGTTCCCAGAGACTGGGAGGTTACAAACTCCTGGTCCTGGACAACGTGTTGCTGAGGCATCCGTCAGAAGGAGCGGTGGAGAAGGTGGCCATCTGACCGATGCATTCAGACAATTTATTAGTCCGCAGCCCCAAGGTATGATCGGTTCCAGCAACCATCACCAGTGTCTGATTTACATGGTGCAGGAATACCTAGGGGCAAGGTCAGACTTGACACACCTTTCCCACCGAAAATCTTCTGGCTTACTGGGTCTTGAGGATGGATTACTGGACAGAGCTAACACAGTATGCAATTGAGCTACTGGCCTGTCCTGCATCCAGCGTTCTTTCGGAACGCACCTTCAGTGCTGCTGGTGGCTTTGCTACCGATCACAGGGTGCGCCCGTCCACTGACTCGGTTGATCGACTGACCTTCAAAAAGATGAATCAGTCTTGGATCACCCACAGCTACCAAGCACCTGAAGCTGATGTAACCGAATAATTTTTTTTTTTAAATATCACATCCCTTCAAGGCTGCCTATGCTGATGCTGAGTGACTGTCCTGTTATGTTGATTGTCTATCCTCTTCCTCCTCCGCTGATATGTTGGAAGAACATTTTTGGTTCTGGGTGATGCCCCAGCCCAAGTTTTCAGCCCCTGTTTAACAGGGGCGTTTAATTACAATTTTTGATGCAATGCTTTGTAGCAGGGCTCATTCCTGCACTACAAATAGAGTATATGGCAGAGGTTGCAGTGTCGTGGCACCAGCACCAGTGCCTAAGGCCCAATTTTTCAGCCCCTGTTTAACAGGGGCATGTAATTACAATTCTTGATATAATATTTGACAGCAGGGCCCGTTCCTGTGCCCACCGAGAGTAACTGTGAGGACTTATAGTGTTGTGGCACCAGCACCACAACCACCAAAGGCCCAATTTTTCTACCACTGTTAAACAATGGCATGTAATTACAATTCTTGATATAATCGTTCACAGCAGGGCGCTACAGCGCCCACCAAGAGTCACTTTGAGGGCTTACAATGTTGTGATAACACCAACACCTTGTTCCGCCATTTCTGCAGAGCATATAGGGCAGGCCCCTACTTTCAAACATCCAACTTACAAACGTCTCCTACTTGCAAACAGAAGGAGACAACAGGAAGTGAGATGAAAAAAGACGGACGGCAAAACAAATTATACAGGGGTGATAATCCTTCCCTATGTTTTCCAAAAAGCTTAAAAATAGATTTTTTGACTGGAGCTACACTTTAAAAATGTACCGGTTCAAAATTACAAACAGATTCTACTAAAACAACAAACCTACACAGTCCCTGTCTTGTTTGCACCGCCTGTATACTGCTGTTGTGAGTATATAGGGCCTGAGGGCCCCACGTCTTTCCCTTTTTTAATATGGGTTCGGGTTTCCCCTTAATATCCGTACAAGACCCAAAGGGGCTTGTAATGGGCAGGGGGGGCTACCCATGCCATTTTTCTCAATGATTTTCATCCATATTGCCGGAACCAGATATTACATTAAAAACGCAAGCAGTTTTAAATTCCTCTTTTTCCGTTAAATGTCATTTTGTGCAAGGACTGTTCTAAACACGGGAAACATGTGGCACTTCACAGGCATACTATAGACACCTCCCAGGCATGATATTTAAAGGAATATTTCACTTTTTTTTTTCACTTTAATCGTCATTAAAGTCAATGCTCCTGCCAAAACAGCCATTTTTAAAAACATTTTAGGCATTGACCCATGTCCCCTGGGGCAGAAGCCAGGTCCCCAAACCCTTTTTAGGACAGTATCTTGCATATTAGCCATTAAAATTAGCACTTTTTATTTCGAACGTTCGAGTCCCATAGACTTCAATGGGGTTCTAAAGTTCGTACGAATTTGCGGTCCGTTCAAAAGTTCTGATGCGAACCGAACCGGGGGGGTGTTCGGCTCATCCCTAGTACACGCTATAGGATTGTAACATACCTTAGGTTACCCAAAAAGAGTAGTAATGAAGTGTGCTACAGTGAACAGTTGCTATAGCCAAACTGCATTAACAGTGGGGGGACTTAAAGGGGCATGATTTAATAAAACAAAAGCATTTAGTGTACCCATAAAATATGATTTGATTAGTAAAAGAAAGGTCAGTGAAAATAGCCTACCATAAAAGTGGACGCTGTCAGCCAGTAGGGCAGAGGACGGTGTCAGTAGGGCAGTAAATGGTGTCAGTAGGGCAGTGGACGGTGTCAGTAGAGCAGTAAATGGTCTCAGTAGAGCAGTGGACAGTGTCAGTAGAGCAGTAAATGGTGTCAGTAGAGCAGTGGACAGTGTCAGTAGGGCAGTGGACAGTGTCAGTAGGGCAGTAAATGGTGTCAGTAGGACAGTAAATGGTGTCAGTACGGCAGTGGACAGCGTCAGTAGGGCAGTAAATGGTGTCAGTAGAGCAGTGGACAGTGTCAGTAGGGCAGTGTACAGTGTCAGAGCAGTAAATGGTGTCAGTAGGGCAGTAAATGGTGTCAGTAGAGCAGTGGACAGTGTCAGTAGAGCAGTAAAGCCGTGGACAGTGTCAGTAGAGCAGTAAATGGTGTCAGTGGAGCAGTGGACAGTGTCAGTAGGGCAGTAAATGGTGTCAGTAGGGCAGTAAATGGTGTCAGTAGAGCAGTGGACAGTGTCAGTAGATCAGTAAAGCAGTGGACAATGTCAGTAGAGCAGTAAATGGTGTCAATAGGGCAGTAAATGGTGTCCGTAGGGCAGTGGACGGTGTCAGTAGGGCAGTGGACGGTGTCAGTAGAGCAGTAGACGGTGTCAGTAGGGCAGTGGACAGTATCAGTAGGGCAGTGGACAGTGTCAGTAGAGCAGTGGATGGTGTCAGTAGAGCAGTAAACGGTGTCAGTAGAGCAGTAAATAGTGTCAGGGCGGTGGACGGTGTCAGTAGAGCAGTGGACAGTGTCAGTAGAGCAGTAAATGGTGTCAGTAGGGCGGTAAATGGTGTCAGTAGGACCGTGGACAGTGTCAGTAGGGCAGTAAATGGTGTCAGTAGGGCAGTGGAAAGTGTCAGTAGAGCAGTGGACAGTGTCAGTAGAGCAGTAAATGGTGTCGTAGAGCAGTAAATGGTGTCAGTAGAGCAGTGGACAGTGTCAATAGAGCAGTAAATGGTGTCAGTAGGGCAATGGACAGTGTCAGTAGGGCAGTAAATGGTGTCAGTAGGGCAGTGGACAGTGTCAGTAGAGCAGTAAATTGTGTCAGTAGAGCAGTGGACAGTGTCAGAAGAGCAGTAAATGGTGTCAGTAGAGCAGTGGAGAGTGTCAGTAGAGCAGTAAACGGTGTCAGTAGGGCAGTGGACAGTGTCAGTAGAGCAGTGGACAGTGTCAGTAGAGCAGTAAATGGTGTCAGTAGGGCAGTGGACAGTGTCAGTAGGGCAGTAAATGGTGTCATTAGGACAGTAAATGGTGTCAGTAGGGCAGTGGACGGTGTCAGTAGAGCAGCGGACAGTGTCAGAACAGTAAATGGTGTCAGTACAGCAGTGGACAGTATCAGAGCAGTAAATGCTGTCAGTAGGGCAGGGGACAGTGTCAGTAGAGCAGTAAATGGTGTCAGTAGGGCAGTGGACAGTGTCAGTAGGGCAGTGGAATGTGCCAGTAGAGCAGTGGACAGTGTCAGTAGGGCAGTAAATTGTGTCAGTAGGGCAGTAAATGGTGTCAGTAGAGCAGTAAACGGTGTCAGTAGAGCAGTAAATGGTATCAGTAGAGCAGTGGACGGTGTCAGTAGGGCAGTAGATGGTGTCAGTAGGGCAGTAGATGGTGTCAGTAGGGCAGTGGACAGTGTCAGAAAGGCAGTAAATGGAGTCAGTAGAGCAGTAAATGGTGTCAGTAGGGCAGTGGACAGTGTCATTAGAGCAGTAAATGGTGTCAGTAGAGCGGTAAATGGTGTCAGTAGAGCGGAAAATCGTGTCAGTAGGGCAGTAAATTGTGTCAGTAAGGCAGTAAATGGTGTCAGTAGGGCAGTGGACAGTGTCAGTAGAGCAGTGGACAGTGTCAGTAGGGCAGTAAATGGTGTCAGTAGAGCAGTAAATGGTGTCAGTAGGGCAGTGGACAGTGTCAGTAGAGCAGTAAATGGTGTCAGTAGAGCAGTGGACAGTGTCAGTAGAGCAGTAGATGGTGTCAGCAGAGCAGTGGACAGTGTCAGTAGAGCAGTAAATGGTGTCAGTAGGGCAGTGGACAGTGTCAGTAGAGCAGTGGACAGTGTCAGTAGATCAGTAAACAGTGTCTGTAGAGCAGTGGACAGTGTCAGTAGAGCAGTAAATGGTGTCAGTAGAGCAGTGGACAGTGTCAGTAGAGCAGTAAATGGTGTCAGCAGAGCAGTGGACAGTGTCAGTAGAGCAGTAAATGGTGTCAGCAGAGCAGTGGACAGTGTCAGTAGAGCAGTAAATGGTGTCAGTAGGGCAGTGGACAGTGTCAGTAGAGCAGTGGACAGTGTCAGTAGATCAGTAAACAGTGTCAGTAGAGCAGTGGACAGTGTCAGTAGAGTAGTAAATGGTGTCAGTAGGGCAATGGACAGTGTCAGTAGAGCAGTAAATGGTGTCAGTAGGGCAGTGAAAAGTGTCAGTAGAGCAGTAAATGGTGTCAGTAGAGCAGTGGACAGTGTCAGTAGAGCAGTAAATGGTGTCAGTAGGACAGTGGACGGTGTCAGTAGGGCAGTAAATATTGTCAGTAGAGCAGTAAATTGTGTCAGTAGGGCAGTGGACAGTGTCAGTAGAGCAGTAAATGGTGTCAGTAGAGCAGTGGACAGTGTCAGAGCAGTAAATGGTGTCTTAGAGCAGTAAATGGTGTCAGTAGAGCAGTGGACAGTGTCAGTAGAGCAGTAACTGGTGTCAGTAGGGCAGTGGACAGTGTCAGTAGGGCAGTGGACAGTGTCAGTAGAGCAGTGGACAGTGTCAGTTGAGCAGTAAATGGTGTCAGTAGGGCAGTGGACAGTGTCAGTAGAGCAGTGGACAGTGTCAGTAGATCAGTAAACAGTGTCAGTAGAGCAGTGGACAGTGTCAGTAGAGCAGTAAATGGTGTCAGTAGGGCAATGGACAGTGTCAGTAGAGCAGTGAACAGTGTCAGGAGAGCAGTAAATGGTGTCAGTAGGGCAGTGGACAGTGTCAGTAGAGCAGTAAATGGTGTCAGTAGAGAAGTGGACAGTGTCAGTAGAGCAGTAAATGGTGTCAGTAGGACAGTGGACGGTGTCAGTAGGGCAGTAAATGGTGTCAGTAGAGCAGTAAATTGTGTCAGTAGGGCAGTGGACAGTGTCAGTAGAGCAGTAAATGGTGTCAGTAGAGCAGTGGACAGTGTCAGAGCAGTAAATGGTGTCTTAGAGCAGTAAATGGTGTCAGTAGAGCAGTGGACAGTGTCAGTAGAGCAGTAAATGGTGTCAGTACGGCAGTGGACAGCGTCAGTAGGGCAGTAAATGGTGTCAGTAGAGCAGTGGACAGTGTCAGTAGGGCAGTGTACAGTGTCAGTGCAGTAAATGGTGTCAGTAGGGCAGTAAATGGTGTCAGTGGAGCAGTGGACAGTGTCAGTAGGGCAGTAAATGGTGTCAGTAGGGCAGTAAATGGTGTCAGTAGAGCAGTGGACAGTGTCAGTAGATCAGTAAAGCAGTGGACAATGTCAGTAGAGCAGTAAATGGTGTCAATAGGGCAGTAAATGGTGTCAGTAGGGCAGTGGACGGTGTCAGTAGGGCAGTGGACGGTGTCAGTAGAGCAGTAGACGGTGTCAGTAGGGCAGTGGACAGTATCAGTAGGGCAGTGGACAGTGTCAGTAGAGCAGTGGATGGTGTCAGTAGAGCAGTAAACGGTGTCAGTAGAGCAGTAAATAGTGTCAGGGCGGTGGACGGTGTCAGTAGAGCAGTGGACAGTGTCAGTAGAGCAGTAAATGGTGTCAGTAGGGCGGTAAATGGTGTCAGTAGGACCGTGGACAGTGTCAGTAGGGCAGTAAATGGTGTCAGTAGGGCAGTGGAAAGTGTCAGTAGAGCAGTAAATGGTGTCAGTAGAGCAGTGGACAGTGTCAGTAGAGCAGTAAATGGTGTCATAGAGCAGTAAATGGTGTCAGTAGAGCAGTGGACAGTGTCAATAGAGCAGTAAATGGTGTCAGTAGGGCAATGGACAGTGTCAGTAGGGCAGTAAATGGTGTCAGTAGGGCAGTGGACAGTGTCAGTAGAGCAGTAAATTGTGTCAGTAGAGCAGTGGACAGTGTCAGAAGAGCAGCAAATGGTGTCAGTAGAGCAGTGGAGAGTGTCAGTAGAGCAGTAAACGGTGTCAGTAGGGCAGTGGACAGTGTCAGTAGAGCAGTAAATGGTGTCAGTAGGGCAGTGGACAGTGTCAGTAGGGCAGTAAATGGTGTCATTAGGACAGTAAATGGTGTCAGTAGGGCAGTGGACGGTGTCAGTAGAGCAGCGGACAGTGTCAGAACAGTAAATGGTGTCAGTACAGCAGTGGACAGTATCAGAGCAGTAAATGCTGTCAGTAGGGCAGGGGACAGTGTCAGTAGAGCAGTAAATGGTGTCAGTAGGGCAGTGGACAGTGTCAGTAGGGCAGTGGAATGTGCCAGTAGAGCAGTGGACAGTGTCAGTAGGGCAGTAAATTGTGTCAGTAGGGCAGTAAATGGTGTCAGTAGAGCAGTAAACGGTGTCAGTAGAGCAGTAAATGGTATCAGTAGAGCAGTGGACGGTGTCAGTAGGGCAGTAGATGGTGTCAGTAGGGCAGTAGATGGTGTCAGTAGGGCAGTGGACAGTGTCAGAAAGGCAGTAAATGGAGTCAGTAGAGCAGTAAATGGTGTCAGTAGGGCAGTGGACAGTGTCATTAGAGCAGTAAATGGTGTCAGTAGAGCGGTAAATGGTGTCAGTAGAGTGGTAAATCGTGTCAGTAGGGCAGTAAATTGTGTCAGTAAGGCAGTAAATGGTGTCAGTAGGGCAGTGGACAGTGTCAGTAGAGCAGTGGACAGTGTCAGTAGGGCAGTAAATGGTGTCAGTAGAGCAGTAAATGGTGTCAGTAGGGCAGTGGACAGTGTCAGTAGAGCAGTAAATGGTGTCAGTAGAGCAGTGGACAGTGTCAGTAGAGCAGTAGATGGTGTCAGCAGAGCAGTGGACAGTGTCAGTAGAGCAGTAAATGGTGTCAGTAGAGCAGTGGACAGTGTCAGTAGAGCAGTAAATGGTGTCAGCAGAGCAGTGGACAGTGTCAGTAGAGCAGTAAATGGTGTCAGCAGAGCAGTGGACAGTGTCAGTAGAGCAGTAAATGGTGTCAGTAGGGCAGTGGACAGTGTCAGTAGAGCAGTGGACAGTGTCAGTAGATCAGTAAACAGTGTCAGTAGAGCAGTGGACAGTGTCAGTAGAGTAGTAAATGGTGTCAGTAGAGCAGTGGACAGTGTCAGTAGAGCAGTAAATGGTGTCAGTAGAGCAGTGGACAGTGTCAGTAGAGCAGTAAATGGTGTCAGCAGAGCAGTGGACAGTGTCAGTAGAGCAGTAAATGGTGTCAGCAGAGCAGTGGACAGTGTCAGTAGAGCAGTAAATGGTGTCAGTAGGGCAGTGGACAGTGTCAGTAGAGCAGTGGACAGTGTCAGTAGATCAGTAAACAGTGTCAGTAGAGCAGTGGACAGTGTCAGTAGAGTAGTAAATGGTGTCAGTAGGGCAATGGACAGTGTCAGTAGAGCAGTAAATGGTGTCAGTAGGGCAGTGAAAAGTGTCAGTAGAGCAGTAAATGGTGTCAGTAGAGCAGTGGACAGTGTCAGTAGAGCAGTAAATGGTGTCAGTAGGACAGTGGACGGTGTCAGTAGGGCAGTAAATATTGTCAGTAGAGCAGTAAATTGTGTCAGTAGGGCAGTGGACAGTGTCAGTAGAGCAGTAAATGGTGTCAGTAGAGCAGTGGACAGTGTCAGAGCAGTAAATGGTGTCTTAGAGCAGTAAATGGTGTCGGTAGAGCAGTGGACAGTGTCAGTAGAACAGTAAATGGTGTCAGTAGAGCAGTGAACAGTGTCAGTTGAGCAGTAAATGGTGTCAGTAGGGCAGTGGACAGTGTCAGTAGAGCAGTGGACAGTGTCAGTAGATCAGTAAACAGTGTCAGTAGAGCAGTGGACAATGTCAGTAGAGCAGTAAATGGTGTCAGTAGGGCAATGGACAGTGTCAGTAGAGCAGTGAACAGTGTCAGGAGAGCAGTAAATGGTGTCAGTAGGGCAGTGGACAGTGTCAGTAGAGCAGTAAATGGTGTCAGTAGAGAAGTGGACAGTGTCAGTAGAGCAGTAAATGGTGTCAGTAGGACAGTGGACGGTGTCAGTAGGGCAGTAAATGGTGTCAGTAGAGCAGTAAATTGTGTCAGTAGGGCAGTGGACAGTGTCAGTAGAGCAGTAAATGGTGTCAGTAGAGCAGTGGACAGTGTCAGAGCAGTAAATGGTGTCTTAGAGCAGTAAATGGTGTCAGTAGAGCAGTGGACAGTGTCAGGAGAGCAGTAAATGGTGTCAGCAGAACAGTGGACAGTGTCAGTAGAGCAGTAAATGGTGTCAGTAGGGCAGTGGACAGTGTCAGTAGGGCAGTGGACAGTGTCAGTAGAGCAGTGGACAGTGTCAGTTGAGCAGTAAATGGTGTCAGTAGGGCAGTGGACAGTGTCAGTAGAGCAGTGGACAGTGTCAGTAGGGCAGTAAATGGTGTCAGTAGAGCAGTAAATGGTGTCAATAGGGCAGTGGACAGTGTCAGTAGGGCAGTGCACAGTGTCAGAGCAGTAAATTGTGTCAGTAGGGCAGTGGACAGTGTCATTAGGGCAGTGGACAGTGTCAGTAGAGCAGTAAATGGTGTCAGTAGAGCAGTGGACAGTGTCAGTAGGGCAGTAAATGGTGTCAGTAGAGCAGTTGGCAGTGTCAGTAGAGCAGTAAAGCAGTGGACAGTGTCAGTAGAGCAGTAAATGGTGTCAGTAGAGCAGTGGGCGGTGTCAGTAGAGCAGTAGACTGTGTCAGTAGAGCAGTAGACGGTGTCAGTAGGGCAGTAGACGGTGTCAGTGGGGCAGTAGACGGTGTAAGTAGGGCAGTAAATGGTGTAAGTAGGGCAGTGAACAGTGTCAGAGCAGTAAACGGTGTCAGTAGAGCAGTAAACAGTGTCAGTAGAGCAGAAACTGGTGTCAGGGCAGTGGACAGTGTCAGTAGAGCAGTAATTGGTGTCAGTAGAGCAGTGGACAGTGTCAGTAGATCAGTAAATGGTATCAGTAGGGCAGAGGACATTGTCAGTAGGGCAGAGGACGGTGTCAGAGCAGTGGACAGTGTCAGTAGAGCAGTGGAAAGTGTCAGTAGATCAGTAAACAGTGTCAGTAGAGCAGTGGACAGTGTCAGTAGAGCAGTAAATGGTGTCAGTAGGGCAATGGACAGTGTCAGTAGAGCAGTGAACAGTGTCAGGAGAGCAGTAAATGGTGTCAGTAGGGCAGTGGACAGTGTCAGTAGAGCAGTAAATGGTGTCAGTAGAGAAGTGGACAGTGTCAGTAGAGCAGTAAATGGTGTCAGTAGGACAGTGGACGGTGTCAGTAGGGCAGTAAATGGTGTCAGTAGAGCAGTAAATTGTGTCAGTAGGGCAGTGGACAGTGTCAGTAGAGCAGTAAATGGTGTCAGTAGAGCAGTGGACAGTGTCAGAGCAGTAAATGGTGTCTTAGAGCAGTAAATGGTGTCAGTAGAGCAGTGGACAGTGTCAGTAGAGCAGTAAATGGTGTCAGTACGGCAGTGGACAGCGTCAGTAGGGCAGTAAATGGTGTCAGTAGGGCAGTGGACAGTGTCAGTAGAGCAGTAAATTGTGTCAGTAGAGCAGTGGACAGTGTCAGAAGAGCAGTAAATGGTGTCAGTAGAGCAGTGGAGAGTGTCAGTAGAGCAGTAAACGGTGTCAGTAGGGCAGTGGACAGTGTCAGTAGAGCAGTAAATGGTGTCAGTAGGGCAGTGGACAGTGTCAGTAGGGCAGTAAATGGTGTCACTAGGACAGTAAATGGTGTCAGTAGGGCAGTGGACGGTGTCAGTAGAGCAGCGGACAGTGTCAGAACAGTAAATGGTGTCAGTACAGCAGTGGACAGTATCAGAGCAGTAAATGCTGTCAGTAGGGCAGGGGACAGTGTCAGTAGAGCAGTAAATGGTGTCAGTAGGGCAGTGGACAGTGTCAGTAGGGCAGTGGAATGTGCCAGTAGAGCAGTGGACAGTGTCAGTAGGGCAGTAAATTGTGTCAGTAGGGCAGTAAATGGTGTCAGTAGAGCAGTAAACGGTGTCAGTAGAGCAGTAAATGGTATCAGTAGAGCAGTGGACGGTGTCAGTAGGGCAGTAGATGGTGTCAGTAGGGCAGTAGATGGTGTCAGTAGGGCAGTGGACAGTGTCAGAAAGGCAGTAAATGGAGTCAGTAGAGCAGTAAATGGTGTCAGTAGGGCAGTGGACAGTGTCATTAGAGCAGTAAATGGTGTCAGTAGAGCGGTAAATGGTGTCAGTAGAGCGGTAAATCGTGTCAGTAGGGCAGTAAATTGTGTCAGTAAGGCAGTAAATGGTGTCAGTAAGGCAGTAAATGGTGTCAGTAGGGCAGTGGACAGTGTCAGTAGAGCAGTGGACAGTGTCAGTAGGGCAGTAAATGGTGTCAGTAGAGCAGTAAATGGTGTCAGTAGGGCAGTGGACAGTGTCAGTAGAGCAGTAAATGGTGTCAGTAGAGCAGTGGACAGTGTCAGTAGAGCAGTAGATGGTGTCAGCAGAGCAGTGGACAGTGTCAGTAGAGCAGTAAATGGTGTCAGTAGGGCAGTGGACAGTGTCAGTAGAGCAGTGGACAGTGTCAGTAGATCAGTAAACAGTGTCTGTAGAGCAGTGGACAGTGTCAGTAGAGCAGTAAATGGTGTCAGTAGAGCAGTGGACAGTGTCAGTAGAGCAGTAAATGGTGTCAGCAGAGCAGTGGACAGTGTCAGTAGAGCAGTAAATGGTGTCAGCAGAGCAGTGGACAGTGTCAGTAGAGCAGTAAATGGTGTCAGTAGGGCAGTGGACAGTGTCAGTAGAGCAGTGGACAGTGTCAGTAGATCAGTAAACAGTGTCAGTAGAGCAGTGGACAGTGTCAGTAGAGTAGTAAATGGTGTCAGTAGGGCAATGGACAGTGTCAGTAGAGCAGTAAATGGTGTCAGTAGGGCAGTGAAAAGTGTCAGTAGAGCAGTAAATGGTGTCAGTAGAGCAGTGGACAGTGTCAGTAGAGCAGTAAATGGTGTCAGTAGGACAGTGGACGGTGTCAGTAGGGCAGTAAATATTGTCAGTAGAGCAGTAAATTGTGTCAGTAGGGCAGTGGACAGTGTCAGTAGAGCAGTAAATGGTGTCAGTAGAGCAGTGGACAGTGTCAGAGCAGTAAATGGTGTCTTAGAGCAGTAAATGGTGTCGGTAGAGCAGTGGACAGTGTCAGTAGAACAGTAAATGGTGTCAGTAGAGCAGTGGACAGTGTCAGTTGAGCAGTAAATGGTGTCAGTAGGGCAGTGGACAGTGTCAGTAGAGCAGTGGACAGTGTCAGTAGATCAGTAAACAGTGTCAGTAGAGCAGTGGACAGTGTCAGTAGAGCAGTAAATGGTGTCAGTAGGGCAATGGACAGTGTCAGTAGAGCAGTGAACAGTGTCAGGAGAGCAGTAAATGGTGTCAGTAGGGCAGTGGACAGTGTCAGTAGAGCAGTAAATGGTGTCAGTAGAGAAGTGGACAGTGTCAGTAGAGCAGTAAATGGTGTCAGTAGGACAGTGGACGGTGTCAGTAGGGCAGTAAATGGTGTCAGTAGAGCAGTAAATTGTGTCAGTAGGGCAGTGGACAGTGTCAGTAGAGCAGTAAATGGTGTCAGTAGAGCAGTGGACAGTGTCAGAGCAGTAAATGGTGTCTTAGAGCAGTAAATGGTGTCAGTAGAGCAGTGGACAGTGTCAGTAGAGCAGTAAATGGTGTCAGCAGAACAGTGGACAGTGTCAGTAGAGCAGTAAATGGTGTCAGTAGGGCAGTGGACAGTGTCAGTAGGGCAGTGGACAGTGTCAGTAGAGCAGTGGACAGTGTCAGTTGAGCAGTAAATGGTGTCAGTAGGGCAGTGGACAGTGTCAGTAGAGCAGTGGACAGTGTCAGTAGGGCAGTAAATGGTGTCAGTAGAGCAGTAAATGGTGTCAATAGGGCAGTGGACAGTGTCAGTAGGGCAGTGCACAGTGTCAGAGCAGTAAATTGTGTCAGTAGGGCAGTGGACAGTGTCATTAGGGCAGTGGACAGTGTCAGTAGAGCAGTAAATGGTGTCAGTAGAGCAGTGGACAGTGTCAGTAGGGCAGTAAATGGTGTCAGTAGAGCAGTGGACAGTGTCAGTAGAGCAGTAAAGCAGTGGACAGTGTCAGTAGAGCAGTAAATGGTGTCAGTAGAGCAGTGGGCGGTGTCAGTAGAGCAGTAGACTGTGTCAGTAGAGCAGTAGACGGTGTCAGTAGGGCAGTAGACGGTGTCAGTGGGGCAGTAGACGGTGTAAGTAGGGCATTAAATGGTGTAAGTAGGGCAGTGAACAGTGTCAGAGCAGTAAACGGTGTCAGTAGAGCAGTAAACAGTGTCAGTAGAGCAGAAACTGGTGTCAGGGCAGTGGACAGTGTCAGTAGAGCAGTAATTGGTGTCAGTAGAGCAGTGGACAGTGTCAGTAGATCAGTAAATGGTATCAGTAGGGCAGAGGACATTGTCAGTAGGGCAGAGGACGGTGTCAGAGCAGTGGACAGTGTCAGTAGAGCAGTGGAAAGTGTCAGTAGATCAGTAAACAGTGTCAGTAGAGCAGTGGACAGTGTCAGTAGAGCAGTAAATGGTGTCAGTAGGGCAGTGGACAGTGTCAGTAGAGCAGTAAATGGTGTCAGTAGGGCAGTGGACAGTGTCAGTAGAGCAGTAAATGGTGTCAGTAGAGCAGTGGACAGTGTCAGTAGAGCAGTAAATGGTGTCAGTAGGACAATGGACGGTGTCAGTAGGGCAGTAAATGGTGTCAGTAGAGCAATAAATGGTGTCAGAAGGGCAGTGGACAGTGTCAGCAGTGCAGTAAATGGTGTCAGTAGAGCAGTGGACAGTGTCAGTAGAGCAGTAAATGATGTCAGCAGAGCAGTGGATACTGTCAGTAGAGCAGTAAATGGTGTCAGTAGGGCAGTGGACAGTGTCAGTAGGGCAGTGGACAGTGTCAGTAGAGCAGTGGACAGTGTCAGTTGAGCAGTAAATGGTGTCAGTAGGGCAGTGGACAGTGTCAGTAGAGCAGTGGACAGTGTCAGTAGGGCAGTAAATGGTGTCAGTAGAGCAGTAAATGGTGTCAGTAGGGCAGTGGACAGTGTCAGTAGGGCAGTGGACAGTGTCAGTAGGGCAGTGGACAGTGTCAGTAGGGCAGTGCACAGTGTCAGAGCAGTAAATGGTGTCAGAAGGGCAGTGGACAGTGTCATTAGGGCAGTGGACAGTGTCAGTAGAGCAGTGGACAGTGTCAGTAGAGCAGTAAAGCAGTGGACAGTGTCAGTAGAGCAGTAAATGGTGTCAGTAGAGCAGTGGACAGTGTCAGTAGGGCAGTAAATGGTGTCAGTAGAGCAGTGGACAGTGTCAGTAGAGCAGTAAAGCAGTGGACAGTGTCAGTAGAGCAGTAAATGGTGTCAGTAGGGCAGTAAATGGTGTCAGTAGAGCAGTGGACGGTGTCAGTAGAGCAGTAGACTGTGTCAGTAGAGCAGTAGACGGTGTCAGTAGGGCAGTAGACGGTGTCAGTAGGGCAGTAGACGGTGTAAGTAGGGCAGTGGACAGTGTCAGAGTAGTAAACGGTGTCAGTAGAGCAGTAGACAGTGTCAGTAGTGCAGAAACTGGTGTCAGGGCAGTGGACAGAGTCAGTAGAGCAGTAATTGGTGTCAGTAGAGCAGTGGACAGTGTCAGTAGAGCAGTAAATGGTATCAGTAGGGCAGAGGACATTGTCAGTAGGGCAGAGGACGGTGTCAGAGCAGTGGACAGTGTCAGTAGAGCAGTGAATGGTGTCAGTAGAGCAGTGGACAGTGTCAGTAGAGCAGTAAATGGTGTCAGTAGAGCAGTGGGCGGTGTCAGTAGAGCAGTGGGCGGTGTCAGTAGAGCAGTAGACTGTGTCAGTAGAGCAGTAGACGGTGTCAGTAGGGCAGTAGACGGTGTCAGTGGGGCAGTAGACGGTGTAAGTAGGGCAGTAAATGGTGTAAGTAGGGCAGTGGACAGTGTCAGAGCAGTAAACGGTGTCAGCAGAGCAGTAAACAGTGTCAGTAGAGCAGAAACTGGTGTCAGGGCAGTGGACAGTGTCAGTAGAGCAGTAATTGGTGTCAGTAGAGCAGTGGACAGTGTCAGTAGATCAGTAAATGGTATCAGTAGGGCAGAGGACGGTGTCAGAGCAGTGGACAGTGTCAGTAGAGCAGTGGAAAGTGTCAGTAGATCAGTAAACAGTGTCAGTAGAGCAGTGGACAGTGTCAGTAGAGCAGTAAATGGTGTCAGTAGGGCAGTGGACAGTGTCAGTAGAGCAGTAAATGGTGTCAGTAGGGCAGTGGACAGTGTCAGTAGAGCAGTAAATGGTGTCAGTAGAGCAGTGGACAGTGTCAGTAGAGCAGTAAATGGTGTCAGTAGGACAGTGGACGGTGTCAGTAGGGCAGTAAATGGTGTCAGTAGAGCAGTAAATGGTGTCAGAAGGGCAGTGGACAGTGTCAGTAGAGCAGTAAATGATGTCAGCAGAGCAGTGGATAGTGTCAGTAGAGCAGTAAATGGTGTCAGTAGGGCAGTGGACAGTGTCAGTAGGGCAGTGGACAGTGTCAGTAGAGCAGTGGTCAGTGTCAGTAGGGCAGTGGACAGTGTCAGTAGGGCAGTGGACAGTGTCAGTAGAGCAGTGGACAGTGTCAGTAGGGCAGTAAATGGTGTCAGTAGAGCAGTAAATGGTGTCAGTAGGGCAGTGGACAGTGTCAGTAGGGCAGTGCACAGTGTCAGAGCAGTAAATGGTGTCAGAAGGGCAGTGGACAGTGTCATTAGGGCAGTGGACAGTGTCAGTAGAGCAGTGGACAGTGTCAGTAGAGCAGTAAAGCAGTGGACAGTGTGAGTAGAGCAGTAAATGGTGTCAGTAGAGCAGTGGACAGTGTCAGTAGGGCAGTAAATGGTGTCAGTAGAGCAGTGGACAGTGTCAGTAGAGCAGTAAAGCAGTGGACAGTGTCAGTAGAGCAGTAAATGGTGTCAGTAGGGCAGTAAATGGTGTCAGTAGAGCAGTGGACGGTGTCAGTAGAGCAGTAGACTGTGTCAGTAGAGCAGTAGACGGTGTCAGTAGGGCAGTAGACGGTGTCAGTAGGGCAGTAGACGGTGTAAGTAGGGCAGTGGACAGTGTCAGAGTAGTAAACGGTGTCAGTAGAGCAGTAAACAGTGTCAGTAGAGCAGAAACTGGTGTCAGGGCAGTGGACAGAGTCAGTAGAGCAGTTATTGGTGTCAGTAGAGCAGTGGACAGTGTCAGTAGAGCAGTAAAGCAGTGGACAGTGTCAGTAGAGCAGTAAATGGTGTCAGTAGGGCAGTAAATGGTGTCAGTAGAGCAGTGGACGGTGTCAGTAGAGCAGTAGACTGTGTCAGTAGAGCAGTAGACGGTGTCAGTAGGGCAGTAGACGGTGTCAGTAGGGCAGTAGACGGTGTCAGTAGGGCAGTGGACAGTGTCAGAGTAGTAAACGGTGTCAGTAGAGCAGTAGACAGTGTCAGTAGAGCAGAAACTGGTGTCAGGGCAGTGGACAGATTAAGTAGAGCAGTAATTGGTGTCAGTAGAGCAGTGGACAGTGTCAGTAGAGCAGTAAATGGTATCAGTAGGGCAGAGGACATTGTCAGTAGGGCAGAGGACGGTGTCAGAGCAGTGGACAGTGTCAGTAGAGCAGTGAATGGTGTCAGTAGAGCAGTGGACAGTGTCAGTAGAGCAGTAAATGGTGTCAGTAGAGCAGTGGGCGGTGTCAGTAGAGCAGTGGGCGGTGTCAGTAGAGCAGTAGACTGTGTCAGTAGAGCAGTAGACGGTGTCAGTAGGGCAGTAGACGGTGTCAGTGGGGCAGTAGACGGTGTAAGTAGGGCAGTAAATGGTGTAAGTAGGGCAGTGGACAGTGTCAGAGCAGTAAACGGTGTCAGTAGAGCAGTAAACAGTGTCAGTAGAGCAGAAACTGGTGTCAGGGCAGTGGACAGTGTCAGTAGAGCAGTAATTGGTGTCAGTAGAGCAGTGGACAGTGTCAGTAGATCAGTAAATGGTATCAGTAGGGCAGAGGACGGTGTCAGAGCAGTGGACAGTGTCAGTAGAGCAGTGGAAAGTGTCAGTAGATCAGTAAACAGTGTCAGTAGAGCAGTGGACAGTGTCAGTAGAGCAGTAAATGGTGTCAGTAGGGCAGTGGACAGTGTCAGTAGAGCAGTAAATGGTGTCAGTAGGGCAGTGGACAGTGTCAGTAGAGCAGTAAATGGTGTCAGTAGAGCAGTGGACAGTGTCAGTAGAGCAGTAAATGGTGTCAGTAGGACAGTGGACGGTGTCAGTAGGGCAGTAAATGGTGTCAGTAGAGCAGTAAATGGTGTCAGAAGGGCAGTGGACAGTGTCAGTAGAGCAGTAAATGATGTCAGCAGAGCAGTGGATAGTGTCAGTAGAGCAGTAAATGGTGTCAGTAGGGCAGTGGACAGTGTCAGTAGGGCAGTGGACAGTGTCAGTAGAGCAGTGGACAGTGTCAGTAGGGCAGTGGACAGTGTCAGTAGGGCAGTGGACAGTGTCAGTAGAGCAGTGGACAGTGTCAGTTGAGCAGTAAATGGTGTCAGTAGGGCAGTGGACAGTGTCAGTAGAGCAGTGGACAGTGTCAGTAGGGCAGTAAATGGTGTCAGTAGAGCAGTAAATGGTGTCAGTAGGGCAGTGGACAGTGTCAGTAGGGCAGTGCACAGTGTCAGAGCAGTAAATGGTGTCAGAAGGGCAGTGGACAGTGTCATTAGGGCAGTGGACAGTGTCAGTAGAGCAGTGGACAGTGTCAGTAGAGCAGTAAAGCAGTGGACAGTGTCAGTAGAGCAGTAAATGGTGTCAGTAAAGCAGTGGACAGTGTCAGTAGGGCAGTAAATGGTGTCAGTAGAGCAGTGGACAGTGTCAGTAGAGCAGTAAAGCAGTGGACAGTGTCAGTAGAGCAGTAAATGGTGTCAGTAGGGCAGTAAATGGTGTCAGTAGAGCAGTGGACGGTGTCAGTAGAGCAGTAGACTGTGTCAGTAGAGCAGTAGACGGTGTCAGTAGGGCAGTAGACGGTGTCAGTAGGGCAGTAGACGGTGTAAGTAGGGCAGTGGACAGTGTCAGAGTAGTAAACGGTGTCAGTAGAGCAGTAAACAGTGTCAGTAGAGCAGAAACTGGTGTCAGGGCAGTGGACAGAGTCAGTAGAGCAGTAATTGGTGTCAGTAGAGCAGTGGACAGTGTCAGTAGAGCAGTAAATGGTATCAGTAGGGCAGAGGACATTGTCAGTAGGGCAGAGGACGGTGTCAGAGCAGTGGACAGTGTCAGTAGAGCAGTAAATGGTGTCAGTAGGACAGTGGACGGTGTCAGTAGGGCAGTAAATGGTGTCAGTAGAGCAGTAAATTGTGTCAGTAGGGCAGTGGACAGTGTCAGTAGAGCAGTAAATGGTGTCAGTAGAGCAGTGGACAGTGTCAGAGCAGTAAATGGTGTCTTAGAGCAGTAAATGGTGTCAGTAGAGCAGTGGACAGTGTCAGTAGAGCAGTAAATGGTGTCAGCAGAGCAGTGGACAGTGTCAGTAGAGCAGTAAATGGTGTCAGTAGGGCAGTGGACAGTGTCAGTAGGGCAGTGGACAGTGTCAGTAGGGCAGTGGACAGTGTCAGTAGAGCAGTGGACAGTGTCAGTTGAGCAGTAAATGGTGTCAGTAGGGCAGTGGACAGTGTCAGTAGAGCAGTGGACAGTGTCAGTAGGGCAGTAAATGGTGTCAGTAGAGCAGTAAATGGTGTCAATAGGGCAGTGGACAGTGTCAGTAGGGCAGTGCACAGTGTCAGAGCAGTAAATTGTGTCAGTAGGGCAGTGGACAGTGTCATTAGGGCAGTGGACAGTGTCAGTAGAGCAGTAAATGGTGTCAGTAGAGCAGTGGACAGTGTCAGTAGGGCAGTAAATGGTGTCAGTAGAGCAGTGGACAGTGTCAGTAGAGCAGTAAAGCAGTGGACAGTGTCAGTAGAGCAGTAAATGGTGTCAGTAGAGCAGTGGGCGGTGTCAGTAGAGCAGTAGACTGTGTCAGTAGAGCAGTAGACGGTGTCAGTAGGGCAGTAGACGGTGTCAGTGGGGCAGTAGACGGTGTAAGTAGGGCAGCAAATGGTGTAAGTAGGGCATTGGACAGTGTCAGAGCAGTAAACGGTGTCAGTAGAGCAGTAAACAGTGTCAGTAGAGCAGAAACTGGTGTCAGGGCAGTGGACAGTGTCAGTAGAGCAGTAATTGGTGTCAGTAGAGCAGTGGACAGTGTCAGTAGATCAGTAAATGGTATCAGTAGGGCAGAGGACATTGTCAGTAGGGCAGAGGACGGTGTCAGAGCAGTGGACAGTGTCAGTAGAGCAGTGGAAAGTGTCAGTAGATCAGTAAACAGTGTCAGTAGAGCAGTGGACAGTGTCAGTAGAGCAGTAAATGGTGTCAGTAGGGCAGTGGACAGTGTCAGTAGAGCAGTAAATGGTGTCAGTAAGGCAGTGGACAGTGTCAGTAGAGCAGTAAATGGTGTCAGTAGAGCAGTGGACAGTGTCAGTAGAGCAGTAACTGGTGTCAGTAGAGCAGTAAATGGTGTCAGAAGGGCAGTGGACAGTGTCAGCAGTGCAGTAAATGGTGTCAGTAGAGCAGTGGACAGTGTCAGTAGAGCAGTGGAAAGTGTCAGTAGATCAGTAAACAGTGTCAGTAGAGCAGTGGACAGTGTCAGTAGAGCAGTAAATGGTGTCAGTAGGGCAGTGGACAGTGTCAGTAGAGCAGTAAATGGTGTCAGTAGGGCAGTGGACAGTGTCAGTAGAGCAGTAAATGATGTCAGCAGAGCAGTGGATAGTGTCAGTAGAGCAGTAAATGGTGTCAGTAGGGCAGTGGACAGTGTCAGTAGGGCAGTGGACAGTGTCAGTAGAGCAGTGGACAGTGTCAGTTGAGCAGTAAATGGTGTCAGTAGGGCAGTGGACAGTGTCAGTAGAGCAGTGGACAGTGTCAGTAGGGCAGTAAATGGTGTCAGTAGAGCAGTAAATGGTGTCAGTAGGGCAGTGGACAGTGTCAGTAGGGCAGTGCACAGTGTCAGAGCAGTAAATGGTGTCAGAAGGGCAGTGGACAGTGTCATTAGGGCAGTGGACAGTGTCAGTAGAGCAGTGGACAGTGTCAGTAGAGCAGTAAAGCAGTGGACAGTGTCAGTAGAGCAGTAAATGGTGTCAGTAGAGCAGTGGACAGTGTCAGTAGGGCAGTAAATGGTGTCAGTAGAGCAGTGGACAGTGTCAGTAGAGCAGTAAAGCAGTGGACAGTGTCAGTAGAGCAGTAAATGGTGTCAGTAGGGCAGTAAATGGTGTCAGTAGAGCAGTGGACGGTGTCAGTAGAGCAGTAGACTGTGTCAGTAGAGCAGTAGACGGTGTCAGTAGGGCAGTAGACGGTGTCAGTAGGGCAGTAGACGGTGTAAGTAGGGCAGTGGACAGTGTCAGAGTAGTAAACGGTGTCAGTAGAGCAGTAAACAGTGTCAGTAGAGCAGAAACTGGTGTCAGGGCAGTGGACAGAGTCAGTAGAGCAGTAATTGGTGTCAGTAGAGCAGTGGACAGTGTCAGTAGAGCAGTAAATGGTATCAGTAGGGCAGAGGACATTGTCAGTAGGGCAGAGGACGGTGTCAGAGCAGTGGACAGTGTCAGTAGAGCAGTAAATGGTGTCAGTAGGACAGTGGACGGTGTCAGTAGGGCAGTAAATGGTGTCAGTAGAGCAGTAAATTGTGTCAGTAGGGCAGTGGACAGTGTCAGTAGAGCAGTAAATGGTGTCAGTAGAGCAGTGGACAGTGTCAGAGCAGTAAATGGGGTCTTAGAGCAGTAAATGGTGTCAGTAGAGCAGTGGACAGTGTCAGTAGAGCAGTAAATGGTGTCAGCAGAGCAGTGGACAGTGTCAGTAGAGCAGTAAATGGTGTCAGTAGGGCAGTGGACAGTGTCAGTAGGGCAGTGAACAGTGTCAGTAGGGCAGTGGACAGTGTCAGTAGAGCAGTGGACAGTGTCAGTTGAGCAGTAAATGGTGTCAGTAGGGCAGTGGACAGTGTCAGTAGAGCAGTGGACAGTGTCAGTAGGGCAGTAAATGGTGTCAGTAGAGCAGTAAATGGTGTCAATAGGGCAGTGGACAGTGTCAGTAGGGCAGTGCACAGTGTCAGAGCAGTAAATTGTGTCAGTAGGGCAGTGGACAGTGTCATTAGGGCAGTGGACAGTGTCAGTAGAGCAGTAAATGGTGTCAGTAGAGCAGTGGACAGTGTCAGTAGGGCAGTAAATGGTGTCAGTAGAGCAGTGGACAGTGTCAGTAGAGCAGTAAAGCAGTGGACAGTGTCAGTAGAGCAGTAAATGGTGTCAGTAGAGCAGTGGGTGGTGTCAGTAGAGCAGTAGACTGTGTCAGTAGAGCAGTAGATGGTGTCAGTAGGGCAGTAGACGGTGTCAGTGGGGCAGTAGACGGTGTAAGTAGGGCAGCAAATGGTGTAAGTAGGGCAGTGGACAGTGTCAGAGCAGTAAACGGTGTCAGTAGAGCAGTAAACAGTGTCAGTAGAGCAGAAACTAGTGTCAGGGCAGTGGACAGTGTCAGTAGAGCAGTAATTGGTGTCAGTAGGGCAGTGGACAGTGTCAGTAGATCAGTAAATGGTATCAGTAGGGCAGAGGACATTGTCAGTAGGGCAGAGGACGGTGTCAGAGCAGTGGACAGTGTCAGTAGAGCAGTGGAAAGTGTCAGTAGATCAGTAAACAGTGTCAGTAGAGCAGTGGACAGTGTCAGTAGAGCAGTAAATGGTGTCAGTAGAGCAGTAAATGGTGTCAGTAGGGCAGTGGACAGTGTCAGTAGAGCAATAAATGGTGTCAGTAGGGCAGTGGACAGTGTCAGTAGAGCAGTAAATGGTGTCAGTAGAGCAGTGGACAGTGTCAGTAGAGCAGTAAATGGTGTCAGTAGGACAGTGGACGGTGTCAGTAGGGCAGTAAATGGTGTCAGTAGAGCAGTAAATGGTGTCAGAAGGGCAGTGGACAGTGTCAGCAGTGCAGTAAATGGTGTCAGTAGAGCAGTGGACAGTGTCAGTAGAGCAGTGGAAAGTGTCAGTAGATCAGTAAACAGTGTCAGTAGAGCAGTGGACAGTGTCAGTAGAGCAGTAAATGGTGTCAGTAGGGCAGTGGACAGTGTCAGTAGAGCAGTAAATGGTGTCAGTAGGGCAGTGGACAGTGTCAGTAGAGCAGTAAATGGTGTCAGTAGAGCAGTGGACAGTGTCAGTAGAGCAGTAAATGGTGTCAGTAGGACAGTGGACGGTGTCAGTAGGGCAGTAAATGGTGTCAGTAGAGCAGTAAATGGTGTCAGAAGGGCAGTGGACAGTGTCAGCAGTGCAGTAAATGGTGTCAGTAGAGCAGTGGACAGTGTCAGTAGAGCAGTAAATGATGTCAGCAGAGCAGTGGATAGTGTCAGTAGAGCAGTAAATGGTGTCAGTAGGGCAGTGGACAGTGTCAGTAGGGCAGTGGACAGTGTCAGTAGAGCAGTGGACAGTGTCAGTTGAGCAGTAAATGGTGTCAGTAGGGCAGTGGACAGTGTCAGTAGAGCAGTGGACAGTGTCAGTAGGGCAGTAAATGGTGTCAGTAGAGCAGTAAATGGTGTCAGTAGGGCAGTGGACAGTGTCAGTAGGGCAGTGCACAGTGTCAGAGCAGTAAATGGTGTCAGAAGGGCAGTGGACAGTGTCATTAGGGCAGTGGACAGTGTCAGTAGAGCAGTGGACAGTGTCAGTAGAGCAGTAAAGCAGTGGACAGTGTCAGTAGAGCAGTAAATGGTGTCAGTAGAGCAGTGGACAGTGTCAGTAGGGCAGTAAATGGTGTCAGTAGAGCAGTGGACAGTGTCAGTAGAGCAGTAAAGCAGTGGACAGTGTCAGTAGAGCAGTAAATGGTGTCAGTAGGGCAGTAAATGGTGTCAGTAGGGCAGTGGACGGTGTCAGTAGAGCAGTAGACTGTGTCAGTAGAGCAGTAGACGGTGTCAGTAGGGCAGTAGACGGTGTCAGTAGGGCAGTAGACGGTGTAAGTAGGGCAGTGGACAGTGTCAGAGTAGTAAACGGTGTCAGTAGAGCAGTAAACAGTGTCAGTAGAGCAGAAACTGGTGTCAGGGCAGTGGACAGAGTCAGTAGAGCAGTAATTGGTGTCAGTAGAGCAGTAAATGGTATCAGTAGGGCAGAGGACATTGTCAGTAGGGCAGAGGACGGTGTCAGAGCAGTGGACAGTGTCAGTAGAGCAGTAAATGGTGTCAGTAGAGCAGTGGGCGGTGTCAGTAGAGCAGTAGACTGTGTCAGTAGAGCAGTAGACGGTGTCAGTAGGGCAGTAGACGGTGTCAGTGGGGCAGAAGACGGTGTAAGTAGGGCAGTAAATGGTGTAAGTAGGGCAGTGGACAGTGTCAGAGCAGTAAACGGTGTCAGTAGAGCAGTAAACAGTGTCAGTAGAGCAGAAACTGGTGTCAGGGCAGTGGACAGTGTCAGTAGAGCAGTAATTGGTGTCAGTAGAGCAGTGGACAGTGTCAGTAGATCAGTAAATGGTATCAGTAGGGCAGAGGACGGTGTCAGAGCAGTGGACAGTGTCAGTAGAGCAGTGGAAAGTGTCAGTAGATCAGTAAACAGTGTCAGTAGAGCAGTGGACAGTGTCAGTAGAGCAGTAAATGGTGTCAGTAGGGCAGTGGACAGTGTCAGTAGAGCAGTAAATGGTGTCAGTAGGGCAGTGGACAGTGTCAGTAGAGCAGTAAATGGTGTCAGTAGGACAGTGGACGGTGTCAGTAGGGCAGTAAATGGTGTCAGTAGAGCAGTAAATGGTGTCAGAAGGGCAGTGGACAGTGTCAGCAGAGCAGTAAATGGTGTCAGTAGAGCAGTGGACAGTGTCAGTAGAGCAGTAAATGATGTCAGCAGAGCAGTGGATAGTGTCAGTACAGCAGTAAATGGTGTCAGTAGGGCAGTGGACAGTGTCAGTAGGGCAGTGGACAGTGTCAGTAGAGCAGTGGACAGTGTCAGTTGAGCAGTAAATGGTGTCAGTAGGGCAGTGGACAGTGTCAGTAGAGCAGTGGACAGTGTCAGTAGGGCAGTAAATTGTGTCAGTAGAGCAGTAAATGGTGTCAGAAGGGCAGTGGACAGTGTCATTAGGGCAGTGGACAGTGTCAGTAGAGCAGTGGACAGTGTCAGTAGAGCAGTAAAGCAGTGGACAGTGTGAGTAGAGCAGTAAATGGTGTCAGTAGAGCAGTGGACAGTGTCAGTAGGGCAGTAAATGGTGTCAGTAGAGCAGTGGACAGTGTCAGTAGAGCAGTAAAGCAGTGGACAGTGTCAGTAGAGCAGTAAATGGTGTCAGTAGGGCAGTAAATGGTGTCAGTAGAGCAGTGGACGGTGTCAGTAGAGCAGTAGACTGTGTCAGTAGAGCAGTAGACGGTGTCAGTAGGGCAGTAGACTGTGTCAGTAGGGCAGTAGACGGTGTAAGTAGGGCACTGGACAGTGTCAGAGTAGTAAACGGTGTCAGTAGAGCAGTAAACAGTGTCAGTAGAGCAGAAACTGGTGTCAGGGCAGTGGACAGAGTCAGTAGAGCAGTAATTGGTGTCAGTAGAGCAGTGGACAGTGTCAGTAGAGCAGTAAAGCAGTGGACAGTGTCAGTAGAGCAGTAAATGGTGTCAGTAGGGCAGTAAATGGTGTCAGTAGAGCAGTGGACGGTGTCAGTAGAGCAGTAGACTGTGTCAGTAGAGCAGTAGACGGTGTCAGTAGGGCAGTAGACGGTGTCAGTAGGGCAGTAGACGGTGTAAGTAGGGCAGTGGACAGTGTCAGAGTAGTAAACGGTGTCAGTAGAGCAGCAGACAGTGTCAGTAGAGCAGAAACTGGTGTCAGGGCAGTGGACAGAGTCAGTAGAGCAGTAATTGGTGTCAGTAGAGCAGTGGACAGTGTCAGTAGAGCAGTAAATGGTATCAGTAGGGCAGAGGACATTGTCAGTAGGGCAGAGGACGGTGTCAGAGCAGTGGACAGTGTCAGTAGAGCAGTGAATGGTGTCAGTAGAGCAGTGGACAGTGTCAGTAGAGCAGTAAATGGTGTCAGTAGAGCAGTGGGCGGTGTCAGTAGAGCAGTGGGCGGTGTCAGTAGAGCAGTAGACTGTGTCAGTAGAGCAGTAGACGGTGTCAGTAGGGCAGTAGACGGTGTCAGTGGGGCAGTAGACGGTGTAAGTAGGGCAGTAAATGGTGTAAGTAGGGCAGTGGACAGTGTCAGAGCAGTAAACGGTGTCAGTAGAGCAGTAAACAGTGTCAGTAGAGCAGAAACTGGTGTCAGGGCAGTGGACAGTGTCAGTAGAGCAGTAATTGGTGTCAGTAGAGCAGTGGACAGTGTCAGTAGATCAGTAAATGGTATCAGTAGGGCAGAGGACGGTGTCAGAGCAGTGGACAGTGTCAGTAGAGCAGTGGAAAGTGTCAGTAGATCAGTAAACAGTGTCAGTAGAGCAGTGGACAGTGTCAGTAGAGCAGTAAATGGTGTCAGTAGGGCAGTGGACAGTGTCAGTAGAGCAGTAAATGGTGTCAGTAGGGCAGTGGACAGTGTCAGTAGAGCAGTAAATGGTGTCAGTAGAGCAGTGGACAGTGTCAGTAGAGCAGTAAATGGTGTCAGTAGGACAGTGGACGGTGTCAGTAGGGCAGTAAATGGTGTCAGTAGAGCAGTAAATGGTGTCAGAAGGGCAGTGGACAGTGTCAGTAGAGCAGTAAATGATGTCAGCAGAGCAGTGGATAGTGTCAGTAGAGCAGTAAATGGTGTCAGTAGGGCAGTGGACAGTGTCAGTAGGGCAGTGGACAGTGTCAGTAGAGCAGTGGACAGTGTCAGTAGGGCAGTGGACAGTGTCAGTAGGGCAGTGGACAGTGTCAGTAGAGCAGTGGACAGTGTCAGTTGAGCAGTAAATGGTGTCAGTAGGGCAGTGGACAGTGTCAGTAGAGCAGTGGACAGTGTCAGTAGGGCAGTAAATGGTGTCAGTAGAGCAGTAAATGGTGTCAGTAGGGCAGTGGACAGTGTCAGTAGGGCAGTGCACAGTGTCAGAGCAGTAAATGGTGTCAGAAGGGCAGTGGACAGTGTCATTAGGGCAGTGGACAGTGTCAGTAGAGCAGTGGACAGTGTCAGTAGAGCAGTAAAGCAGTGGACAGTGTCAGTAGAGCAGTAAATGGTGTCAGTAAAGCAGTGGACAGTGTCAGTAGGGCAGTAAATGGTGTCAGTAGAGCAGTGGACAGTGTCAGTAGAGCAGTAAAGCAGTGGACAGTGTCAGTAGAGCAGTAAATGGTGTCAGTAGGGCAGTAAATGGTGTCAGTAGAGCAGTGGACGGTGTCAGTAGAGCAGTAGACTGTGTCAGTAGAGCAGTAGACGGTGTCAGTAGGGCAGTAGACGGTGTCAGTAGGGCAGTAGACGGTGTAAGTAGGGCAGTGGACAGTGTCAGAGTAGTAAACGGTGTCAGCAGAGCAGTAAACAGTGTCAGTAGAGCAGAAACTGGTGTCAGGGCAGTGGACAGAGTCAGTAGAGCAGTAATTGGTGTCAGTAGAGCAGTGGACAGTGTCAGTAGAGCAGTAAATGGTATCAGTAGGGCAGAGGACATTGTCAGTAGGGCAGAGGACGGTGTCAGAGCAGTGGACAGTGTCAGTAGAGCAGTAAATGGTGTCAGTAGGACAGTGGACGGTGTCAGTAGGGCAGTAAATGGTGTCAGTAGAGCAGTAAATTGTGTCAGTAGGGCAGTGGACAGTGTCAGTAGAGCAGTAAATGGTGTCAGTAGAGCAGTGGACAGTGTCAGAGCAGTAAATGGTGTCTTAGAGCAGTAAATGGTGTCAGTAGAGCAGTGGACAGTGTCAGTAGAGCAGTAAATGGTGTCAGCAGAGCAGTGGACAGTGTCAGTAGAGCAGTAAATGGTGTCAGTAGAGCAGTGGACAGTGTCAGTAGGGCAGTGGACAGTGTCAGTAGAGCAGTGGACAGTGTCAGTTGAGCAGTAAATGGTGTCAGTAGGGCAGTGGACAGTGTCAGTAGAGCAGTGGACAGTGTCAGTAGGGCAGTAAATGGTGTCAGTAGAGCAGTAAATGGTGTCAATAGGGCAGTGGACAGTTTCAGTAGGGCAGTGCACAGTGTCAGAGCAGTAAATTGTGTCAGTAGGGCAGTGGACAGTGTCATTAGGGCAGTGGACAGTGTCAGTAGAGCAGTAAATGGTGTCAGTAGAGCAGTGGTCAGTGTCAGTAGGGCAGTAAATGGTGTCAGTAGAGCAGTGGACAGTGTCAGTAGAGCAGTAAAGCAGTGGACAGTGTCAGTAGAGCAGTAAATGGTGTCAGTAGAGCAGTGGGCGGTGTCAGTAGAGCAGTAGACTGTGTCAGTAGAGCAGTAGACGGTGTCAGTAGGGCAGTAGACGGTGTCAGTGGGGCAGTAGACGGTGTAAGTAGGGCAGCAAATGGTGTAAGTAGGGCAGTGGACAGTGTCAGAGCAGTAAACGGTGTCAGTAGAGCAGTAAACAGTGTCAGTAGAGCAGAAACTGGTGTCAGGGCAGTGGACAGTGTCAGTAGAGCAGTAATTGGTTTCAGTAGAGCAGTGGACAGTGTCAGTAGATCAGTAAATGGTATCAGTAGGGCAGAGGACATTGTCAGTAGGGCAGAGGACGGTGTCAGAGCAGTGGACAGTGTCAGTAGAGCAGTGGAAAGTGTCAGTAGATCAGTAAACAGTGTCAGTAGAGCAGTGGACAGTGTCAGTAGAGCAGTAAATGGTGTCAGTAGGGCAGTGGACAGTGTCAGTAGAGCAGTAAATGGTGTCAGTAGGGCAGTGGACAGTGTCAGTAGAGCAGTAAATGGTGTCAGTAGAGCAGTGGACAGTGTCAGTAGAGCAGTAAATGGTGTCAGTAGGACAGTGGACGGTGTCAGTAGGGCAGTAAATGGTGTCAGTAGAGCAGTAAATGGTGTCAGAAGGGCAGTGGACAGTGTCAGCAGTGCAGTAAATGGTGTCAGTAGAGCAGTGGACAGTGTCAGTAGAGCAGTGGAAAGTGTCAGTAGATCAGTAAACAGTGTCAGTAGAGCAGTGGACAGTGTCAGTAGAGCAGTAAATGGTGTCAGTAGGGCAGTGGACAGTGTCAGTAGAGCAGTAAATGGTGTCAGTAGGGCAGTGGACAGTGTCAGTAGAGCAGTAAATGGTGTCAGTAGAGCAGTGGACAGTGTCAGTAGAGCAGTAAATGGTGTCAGTAGGACAGTGGACGGTGTCAGTAGGGCAGTAAATGGTGTCAGTAGAGCAGTAAATGGTGTCAGAAGGG